>NC_053394.1:170559740-171210668 GCF_905171765.1 Bufo bufo | reverse complement strand
TGCGCATCCCTAAAATAACAGTGACATCCAGTGCTCTTTTTCCGTAGACGGTGTCCGCTGCTGACAGTTAAATTATCCGCACCACATCTCCTGTGTAAAGTGTGTGCATCCCTAAAATATCAGTGAGATCCAGTACACTTTTTCCGTAGACGGTGTCCCCTGCGGACAGTAAAATTATCTGCGCCACATCTCCTGTGTAAATTGTGCGCATCCCTAAAATATCAGTGAAATCCAGTGCACTTTTTCCGTAGACTTTGTCTCCTGCGGACAGTTAAATTATCCATGGCATATCTCCTGTTTAAAGTGTGCACATCCCTAAAATATCAGTGACATCCAGTGTACTATTTCCATAGACGGTGTCCGCTACTGACAGTTAAATTATCCGCAGCTAGTGTTGAGCGGACACCTGGATGTTCGGGTTCGGCAGGTTCAGCCGAACTTAAAAAAAAAGTTCGGGTTCGGGACCCGAATTTGACCCTAACTTGAACCCGAACCCCATTGAAGTCAATGGGGACCCAAACTTTTGGCCACTAAAATGGCTCTAAAATAGCCCTGGAAAGAGCAAGAGGGCTGCAAAAGGCAGCAAAATGTGCTTAAGAGCATGGCAAATGCTCTGCAAACAAATGTGGATAGGGAAATTAACCACTTGCCATCTGGGCCATTTGCCCCCTTCCTGACCAGGCCTAATTTTGCAAAACTGACATATCTCACTTTATGTCGTAATAACTTTGGAACGCCTTTACTTATCCAAGTCATTTAGAGATTGTTTTCTCGTGACACATTGTACTTCATGATAGTCATAAATTTGAGTCAATATATTTCACCTTTATTTATGAAAAAATCCCAAATTTACCAAAAATTTTGAAAAATTCGCAATTTTATAAATTTCAATGTCTCTGCTTTTAAAACAGAGAGTGATACCTCATAAAATATTTATTACTTAACATTCCCCATATGTCTACTTTATGTTGGCATCATTTTGGAAATGTAATTTTATTTTTTTAGGACGTTAGAAGGATTAGGAGTTTAGAAGCAATTCTTAAAATTTTTAAGAAAATTGCCAAAACCCACTTTTTAAGGACCAGTTCAGGTCTGAAGTCACTTTGTGGGGCCTACATAGTGGATACCCTCATAAATGACCCCATTGTAGAAACTACACCCCTCAAGTTACTTAAAACCGATTTTACAAACTTTGTTAACCCTTTAGGCGTTCCACAAGAATTAAAGGAAAATGGAGATCAAATTTTTAAATTTCACTTTTTTGGCAGATTTTCCATTTTAATCCAATTTTTTCTTTAACACATCGATGGTTAACAGCCAAACAAAACTTAATATTTATTACCCAGATTTTGCGGTTTACAGAAACACCCCACATGTGGTCATAAACTGCTGTATGGGCACATGGCAGGGCGCAGAAGAAAAGGAACTCCACATGGTTTTTAGATGCCATGTCCCATTTGAAGCCCCCTGATGCACCCTTACAGTAGAAACTCCCAAGAAGTGATCCCATTTTGGAAACTAGGGGATAAGGTGCCAGTTTTATTGCTACTATTTTTGGGTACATATGATTTTTTGATCATTTATTATAACACTTTATGGGGCAAGGTGACCAAAAAATTGGTTGTTTTAGCACAGTTTCTATTTATTTACAGCGTTCACCTGAGGGGTTCAGTCAAGTGAAATTTTTATAGAGCAGATTGTTACGGACGTGGCGATACCTAATATGTATACCTTTTTCTTATTTATTAAAGTTTTACACAATAATAGCATTTTGAAACAAAAAAAAAATGTTTTAATGTGTCCATGTTCTGAGAGCTATAGTTTTTTATTTTTTGAGAGATTTTCTTATGTAGGGGCTCATTTTTTGCGGGATGAGGGGACAGTTTTATTGGTACCATTTTGTGGGACATACGCGTTTTTGATCACTTGGTGTTGCACTTTTTGTGATGTAAGGTGACAAAAATCGCTTGTTTTGACAGTTTTGTTTTTGTTTTGTTTTTTTTTTGTTTTTTACGGTGTTCACCCGAGGGGTTAGGTCATGTGATATTTTTATAGAGCTGGTTTTTACAGACGCGGCAATACCAAATATGTCTATTTTATAAAAAAAATTCTATTTTAAATTTTTTTTTTTTATTCCTTACTTGGGGATTTTTTTTTTTTTTTTAACACTTTATTTAATTTTTTTTTATTTTACACTTTTCGTCCCCCATAAGGTCATACAAGACCTCTGGGGGACATTTGCTTCACTTTTTCTTTTTTTTTCCACTGTTGATTTCTCCTGTAACTGGGGCTGACATAGTAGCCCCAGTTACAGGAGAAATGCACAGATGGCGTTGCGCAGTGCACACTTGATTTTATCCGATACTTGGTTGTGCAGGGAGGGCACGGCTCTCCTGGAGAAGTAGTGGTGGCTGGGAACGACATACTGTGGGACAGCAAGCGACATGAGCTGTTTGAAGCTGTCCGTCTCCATTTCAAAGGCCAGTAGTTTAGAAATGGTGGCATTCAGGGCCAGGGATCGAGGGTGGCTAGGTGGGAATTTACACTTTCTCTCAAATGTTTGTGAGATGGAGAGCTGAACGCTGTTGTGTGACATAGTGGAGATGCTTGGTGACGGAGGTGGTGGTGGCACATCCTCTGTTTGCTGGGCGGAAGGTGCCAACGTTCCTCCAGAGGCGGAGGAAGAGGCCGAGGCAGCAGCAGAAGAGGGAGCAGGAGGGGCCTCAGCCCTTTCTTGGTTTTGAAGGTGCTTACTCCAACGCAGCCCGTGTCTCGCATGTAGATGCCTGGTCATGCAGGTTGTGCTAAGGTTCAGAACATTAATGCCTCGCTTCACGCTCTGATGGCACAGCGTGCAAACCACTCGGGTCCTGTCATCAGCACATTGTGTGAAGAAGTGCCATGCCAGGGAACTCCTTGAAGCTGCCTTTGGTGTGCTCTGTCCCTGGTGGCGGTGGCTAGTAGCAGGCGAACTGTTTTGGCGACGGCTGCTCTGCTTTTGCACCCTGCTCCCTCTTTTGCTACGCTGTTGGCTCGGTATCACTACTGCCTCTTACTCTGAACTCTGAAAGTCAGTGGCACGACCTTCATTCCATGTGGGGTCTAGGACCTGATCGTCCCCTGCATCGTCTTCCACCCAGTCTTCCTCCCTGACCTCCTTTTCGGTCTGCACACTGCAGAAAGACGCAGCAGTTGGCACCTGTGTTTCGTCATCATCAGAGACGTGCTGAGGTGGTATTCACATGTCCTCATCAGGAAACATAAGTGGTTGTGCGTCAAGAGTCTTCAAACAGCATAAGAGACTGCTGCATGACTTGAGGCTCAGACAGGTTCTCCGATATGCACGGGGAAATATCATTGTAGATTCTGTCGGCTACTGTGACCTGAGGTAGTAGGTTCAGTAGGACGTGTAGCTGTGGCAAAACGGCCACGTCCTCTCCCTGCACCAGAGGCTCCACCAACACCACCACCACGACCATGACCGTGTCCCTTATTAGATGTTTGCCTCATAGTTAGCGTTCACCAAGCAAAGTAAAAAGTGGTTGAGTCTGTTAAAAATAATTATCCGCCAATATTGCACTAAATATTTTTTTTTAACTCTATAGGACAGCGGTATTTGTGGCCTAAATTTCACAGTAACTTATGCACCTCTAATCTCAGATGTGCAGTATATAAAACAGTGGGTTTTTTTCACCCAGTATGCCAAAGCCGTATTTCTGGCCTAAATGTAACACTCACTTATGCACCTATAATCACAGATGTGCACTATATGAAACAGAGGTTTTTTTATTCTCCCAGTATGCCCCAGTATGCCAAAGCAGTATTTCTGGCCTAAATGTAACACTCACTTATGCACCTATAATCACAGATGTGCACTATATGAAACAGAGGTTTTTTTTTTTCACCCCAGTATGCACCAGTATGAGAAAGCCGTATTTCTGGCCTAAATTGAACAGTCACTTATGCAGCGATAATCCTAGATGTGCACTATATGAAACAGGTTTTTTTTAACCCCAGTATCTCAGAGCAGTATTTCTGGACTTGCAGACATGCAGATATCCTGTTCGTTTTTAGTAGTAGTTGGCTCAGGGCAGGCTTAAATCAATTGTGCACTGCCCCCACAAAACACATTTGCTGTTGATCGCTGAGTAAAGAAGCAGTTCTTTATAAGATTCCTCCCTGATCTCTCCCTCACAGCAGCTGCAGCCTATCCCTACACTAATCAGAGCAGAGTGACGGGCGGCGCTATATGACTTCTGCTTAAATAGAGGCTGGGTCACATGCTGCAGTTGGCCAACATCAATCAGGGTTTCCGCCAGCACCTATGTTAGTGGCTCCAACCCCCACTTCTGCTCCTCCGCCTCCACTTCCACCTCCAAATTATCAGCGTGAGTCGATCATCAGTTGGTAGCTGGTAGCAGTGTAGCACTGCAGTGGGGAAGCGGCAATAGGCCGTGCTTAAGCTGATATGCTTAGGGGACAAACAGCACACCGCTGCAGAGTTGTGGCAGGGGATTAGAGACCAGACTGAGCTGTGGCTCTCACCACTCAACCTTGAACTAGGCATGGTTGCGTCTAATAATGGCCGTAACACATCCCATGCCTAGCCCACGAGTTCAACCTTGTGGTTCAGCGGTTTCTCAAAACCTACCCCATATGGCCTGAGCTACTGGTGAAGGTGCGCTGCGTGTGTGCACATTTCCGCAAGTCACCGACAGCTTCAGCCGGTCTGTCAACGCTGCAGCAGTGCTTGAAATTGCCAGCTCTCCGGCTGTTGTGCGACTCGATCACGTGCTGGAATTCGACGTTTCACATGTTGGCCAGGCTTTGTAAGCAGCAGAGGGCAGTAGTGGAATACCAGCTGCAACATGGTCGTCGCCTTTCCAGTCAGCTTCCGCTATTCACAAGCGAGGAGTGGGCATGAATGTATGACCTCTGTGAGGTTTTAAGAAACTTTGAGGAATCAACACAGATGGTAAGCGGTGATAACGCTATTATCAGCGTAACCATCCCACTTCTGTGTCAACTCAAATTCTCGCTGCTCACAATTAAGGACGACGCTTAGCATGTGGAAGAGGTGGAAATGGGGGAAGACATTACACAGGGTGATAGCCAGACCACCCTCAGTTCGTTTTCTCTGTGCGAATTTGACAATGAAGAGGAGGAAGAGCAGGAGATGGTTGCCTCCGCTACAGAGGGTAGTACCCATGGAAGTTTAATTCCATCTGTTCCGCGTGGGTGGGCAGAAAAGAAGGAAGAGGATGAGGAGATTGAGAGTGATCCTCCTAATGACGACAGCGAAGTCTTGCCTGTTGGTACTCTGGCACACATGGCTCACTTCATGTCAGGCTGCCTTTCTCGCGACCTGCGCATTATAAGCATTTTAGACAACACGATTACTGGTTGTTCACCCTTCTCGACCCCCGCTACAAAGAGAACCTCTTATTTCTCATTCCTCTGGTGAAGAGGACAAGCAAAATGGTGCAATACCAGAAGATCCTTGTTGAAAAATTGCTCCAAAAATTTCCATCTGACAACTCTGGCGGCACAGTCCGTAGTCCCTTGCCAACCAAAGAGGGGAGACAAGAGGAACACATAGCAGTTCCAACAGAGGCAGGGCAGCACTCTCCAAAGCCTGGGACAGTTTCATGAAACCCAGCCAGCGCCCTCACCCTGATGCGCGGCCTAGTGTCACAAGGAGGGAAAATTTTTGGAAGATGGTGAAGGAGTACATAGCAGACCGGGTCAGCGTCCTCAATGATTCCTCAGTGCCTTACAACTACTGGGTGTCCAAGCTGGACACGTGGCACGAACTGGTGCTCTACGCCTTGGAGGTGCTGGCCTGCCCTGCCGCCAGCGTTTTGTCAGAGCGGGTATTTAGTGCTGCTGGGGGCATAATAACTGATAAGCACATCCGCCTGTCAACTGAAAATGCTGACAGGTTGACTCTTATAAAAATGAACAAGACCTGGATTGTCCATGACTTCTTGACTCCACCAGAGGAAATTGGCTGAACATAAAGGCACTTTAAATGTGTTGTTTATAATGTACTGAATACACTGTATTCCCATGCACCCCTTCCAACACAAACAAGGGTATATGGTTGAATCTTCCTTTTCTCGTCCTCTTCCATTATATCAACATTCTTATTCGTCACATATCATGCCCTCGTATATATACCCTTCGCATATAATGTTTTACTGGGTCAGCTCACATGCAGGCCGTCGCATATAATTCTTTAGAGGGTCAGGTCCGCTGCAGGCCCTCGCATATAATTTTTTAGAGGGTCAGCTCACCAGCAGGCCCTCACCTACAATATTTTACAGGGTCAGCTCACCTTCAGGCTCTTGCATATCATTTTTTAGAGGGTCATCTCCCCAGCAGGCCTACACCTACAATCTTTTACTGGGTAAGCTCACCAGCAGGCCCGCACATAAAATCTTTTACAGGGTCAGCTCACCAGGAGGCCCGCACCTCAAATCTTTTACAGGGTCAGCTCACCCGCAGGCTCGCACCTCAATTCTTTTACAGGGTCAGCCCACCTGAAGGCCCTCATATTATTTTTTTAGAGGGTCAGCTCACCTGCAGACCTGCACAAAAAATCTTTTACAGGGTCAGCTCACCAGCAGGCCCGCACCTCAAATCTTTTAGAGGGTCAGCTCACCAGCAGTCCCGCACCTCAAATCTTTTACAGGGTCAGCTTACCTAAAGGCCCTCGCATAAAATTTTTTAGAGGGTCAGCTAACCTGCATGCCCTCGCATATAATGTGTTGCAGGGTCAGCTCATCTGAAGGCCCTTGCATATAATTTTTTACAGGGTCAGCTCACCAGCAGGCCTTCATCTACAATCTTTTACATGGTCAGCTCACCAGCAGGCCCGCACCTAAAATCTTTTACAGGGTCAGCTCACCTGCAGGCCCGCACCTAAAATCTTTTACAGGGTCAGCTCACCTGCAGGCCCTCACCTAATTATACATAATAGGTAATTTGCGCGCATGCTTCCTTGCTTCTTGGATGTGGTAGCCATAGCTGTTTCTCAGGCTCCCTCTTCGGAATCGAACCATAATTCCCCCATCACCCATGGTCTACATGGTTTGGGCTAAAAATAACATCGAAAGTTGATAGGGCAGACATCTGTAATGTAATTTTTGCCAGCCCTTTCACTTAGTGCATAGGCTTTATGAGTGTAGGAGTCCCACTACATGAACAATTGTACCACAATGTGAATGAGGCCCTCCTTTATGTGATATACAGGTTGTATCGGAGTGCCTCTTCTTTGTAATTTTTGGCAGCACTTGCACTTTATATACAAGTAAATATACAGGAAAGAATGTTTCCTAACAATTTTTCCTCTAAAAAAGATTTATTTTTTTGTGTGCGTATTTTTGTCTGTAAAAGAGGCGTACTATTCAGACAACATCGTTCCCAGCAGCGACCTGCAAGTACAAGATGCATCCAGACATCCTCCCCATGTTGTTCCAGAAACATTTCAGTGGTGTTTCCATCAATTTCTGACAGTTTCCTATCAACCAGGCACCCTCCCCTCTTCAGAGCAGGGTGTACCTGGTTTACTGCTCGGGTTCTCCCATAGACTTCCATTATACTCGGGTGCTCGGTCGAGCACCGGAACATCCCGATGTGTTCAGCCCGAGCCCTTCGAGCACCCGAGCACTACGGTGCTCGATCAACACTAGTTAAGAGTTTATTTACATATATTGTGGCCCCAGTTTTTGTAGACTGTGATGTTGGTTTTTGATAATTATTTATACTCTTTTTTTTCTGGCCATATTGAACAGATGTAAACTTATCTAATGATTTTAACTAGAAGTTTTTTTTTACAGTACATTATCGCAGGAGCTCTGACCATTGCGGCTCAATCTAAACCTAACATCTGCTTGGTGAGTAACTTGATAAAGATTATGCATAGACAATGTCAACTGATCCAAGTCAGGGTAGTAATTATTATTCTGTTCCCTCTGGACCATTGATGATCATTTGGTGGTTTTTCTTGAGCAGTGTCCACAGTGAAAGTTTTCTTACCCAGGGTGAACTTACAGTGAGAGCTGCAATTTTAAAACACTAAAGGGGCATTTTGAAGGGATAGTAATTTATACACAGGGGCGTAACCACTGCTGCAGTAGCTGCTATGGGGCCCGCAGTGGCAGGGAGGTCCAGACCATAATGCATATCTCCCAACTTTCTAAATAAACAAAAAGGGACACATCGTACGGCGGAAAATTTCTTCCACACTTTTTCCAACTTGCAGGATAACAGGCTGAACTGGATGGACAGATGTCTTTTTTCAGCCTTATAAACTTTGTTACTATGTTACTAGGCTACGCCTCTAACTCCACCCAAAACATAACTATGCACCTAATCCCAACTAGTCCTCTTAATGCCCCCACATAGTAATTATTCCCCCTACATGCCACCTAACAGTATTTATGCCAACAATGTGCCCCCTCACAGAAATTATGCCCAGCTGTTCCCCCATTAATATGTCCAGAAGTGGCCCCAGTAATATGCCCAGCTGTTCCCCCATTAATATGCCCAGCAGTGCCCCCAGAAATATGTCTAGCTGTGCCCCCAGTAATATGCCCTGTTATGTACCCCCCATTAATATGCCCTGCTGTGCCCCCAGTAATATGCCCAGTCATGTGCCCCCAGTAATATGCCCAGTCATGTGCCCCCAGTAATATGCCCAGTCATGTGCCCCCAGTAATATGCCCAGCTGTGCCCCCAGAAATATGCCCAGCTGTGCCCCCAGAAATATGCCCAGCTGTGCCCCCAGTAATATGCCCAGCTGTGCCCCCAGTAATATGCCCAGATGTGCCCCCAGTAATATGCCCAGTCATGTGCCCCCAGTAATATGCCCAGCTGTGTCCCCAGTAATATGCCCAGCTGTGCCCCCAGAAATATGTCCAGCTGTGCCCCCAGTAATATGCCCAGCTGCGCCCCCAGTAATATGCCCAGCTGCGCCTTCAGTAATGTCTAGCTGTGCCCCCAATAATATGTCCAGCTGTGCCCCCGGTAATATGCCCAGTCATGTGCCACCTGTAATATGCCCAGCTGTGCCCCAGGTAATATGCCCAGTTATGTGCCCCCAGTAATATGCCCAGCTGTTCCCCCAGTAGCATGTCCAGTTATGTGACTTCAGTAATATGTTCAGTTATGTTATGTGCCCCCAGTAATATGCCCAGTTGTGCCCCTAGTAATATGTCCAGCTGTGCCCCCAGTAATATGTCCAGCTGTGTCCCCAGTAATATGTCCAGCTGTGTCCCCAGTAATATGTCCAGCTGTGCCCCCAGTAATATGTCCAGCTGTGCCCCCAGTAATATGTCCAGCTGTGTCCCCAGTAATATGTCCAGCTGTGCCCCCAGTAATATGTCCAGCTGTGCCCCCAGTAATATGTCGAGCTGTGCCCCCAGTAATATGCCCAGTTGTGTGCCCCCAGTAATATGCCCAGTTGTGTTCCCCCAGTAATATGCCCAGTTGTGCCCCCAGTAACATGCCCATCTGTGCCCCCAGTAATATACCCATCTGTGCCCCCAGTAATATGTCCAGCTGTGCCCCCAGTAATATGTCCAGCTGTGCCCCCAGTAATATGTCCAGCTGTGTCCCCAGTAATATGTCCAGCTGTGCCCCCAGTAATATGTCCAGCTGTGCCCCCAGTAATATGTCCAGCTGTGCCCCCAGTAATATGCCCAGTTGTGTGCCCCCAGTAATATGCCCAGTTGTGTTCCCCCAGTAATATGCCCAGTTGTGCCCCCAGTAACATGCCCATCTGTGCCCCCAGTAATATACCCATCTGTGCCCCCAGTAATATGCCCAGATGTTCCCCCCATAATATGTCTAGTTATGTGCCCCCAGTGATATGTCCAGCTGTGCCCCCAGTAATATGTCTAGTTATGTGCCCCCAGTAATATGTCTAGTTATGTGCCCCCAGTAATATGTCCTGTTATGTGCTCCCAGTAATATGCCCAGCTGTGCCCCCAGTAATATGCCCCTCACAATGTGCCCCTCACAGAAAGTTAAAAAAATCAACACCACATACTCGCCTTGTTCCTAGCAGCAGCAGTAGGACATCGGCTGCTCTGGTCTGTGGAAGAGGCGGAGCCAAGGTTGACTGCCGACCGCCGTCCGCCCCCGCACAGACAAGAGGTGTGGAGAGTCGGCAGGGGGGAGGAATGATAAAGCAGGGAGCTGATGCCAGCTCTCTGCTTCATCATAATACACAGGCAACTGTATCTGCTTCCTATGGAAATCGGGACAGCTGCCAGAAAGTGGGACATAGCTCCCTCATACCAGGACAGTGGGACAGCCACTGCAATCTGGAACTGTCCTGCCGGATCTGGGACGGTTCAGAGGTATGCCATAATGTATGTCTGTTATCCATTACAGCTGGGTGTAAGGCCCTGACTAGCAATATAGCACTCGGCCCGGGCCTGCGCTTGTTAAACTAGCTGAGTAAGGGTGCCTTCACACATGGCAGATTTTGTGGCAGAAAATTCTGTGACTGAAAATCAGTTCCATTCATTTGAGCACATGGATTTCTGCAAGCCCCATTAAGGTGAATGGAACAGATTTTCAGTCACATCATTTTCTGCCACAAAATCTGACATGTGTGAAGGCACCCTAAAGGCATTGCGAGTGGTAGACGCTCATAAGGTCCTGATGCTAGCATCAGGAAGACAAGTTATGCAGGTCTTAAAGCCAGTGCCAACTATCTCTTAATGTTGGTGCGCTGCTCCACCTCATGCAGCTCCACTCCAGACAGGTACCTGGGACGCAAACAGTGATATGGGCTGGCTATGGTAAGAGGCTATTGATAGGGACATGCTGTGAGCCCATACAATATAATCCCTCTATATAATATACCCCCATCATACATTATAACTATCCATTATCACATAGGCCCCATAACCCTCCATACATTATAACCCCCAATACATTATAAGTTTTCATCACTGCTGGAGCATTATTTGTACAGATAATTTCTTGAACAGCTGAGCCCAGGTTTGTCCTCCTGCAGCTCAAGGATGGCTGGGGAGAGGCAGAGCGTGGAGCTGTGCCTGCTGTTCCATGCCCTGAGTAAGAGGGCACTGCATCTGAGGAACACGGACAAGGACAAGATAGTGCATAGTACAACTCACATGTTCTGTATGTTGGGGCTGAGGGAGTTGTATTGTGTACTGTGAGGGGACATGTACGTATTGTGGGGTTTCGCTCTTGTAGATAGGGTAAGCAGGCGCAGTACAGAGGCAAAATACAAGTTCTTAACTTGTGTTTATTCAAACTTGAGGCAATTGCACAAAACAGTACGTAACTTTGCAGTCTTGGTGTTAATTCCGATACAATGGAAAGTTCATATAACACAAGTCACCTTGCTGGCAGTTCTGCCTCCAGTAGTCCACAGCAGGCTTTTGGGGGCCTGTTTCCTCCAGCACGGCACAAGGCCTCAGATCCCCAAAACAGAGACATCTCTGCTGAGCCCAGCTGCCTATTTAAGGACAGCCAGGTGCTGCCAAAACCCGGATCGGCACTTAAACTCCAGTCCGGTATATGACCTCACCTGGCTGGAAACCAGCCCAGCCACACATGCTGGGAGTAAAATGCCTGCCTTGCCAGACACAACCCCTCACTGTGTCACATACCCCCCTTTGTTCAACCCTGAGGGGGTGGACACACGCCAGACAATGCACCCGGGACAGGACACCTGCGTTTCCCTGCAACCGGCCTGCTCTGCGTTCTACAAAGATCTTAAAGTTCTGCAGAGACAAAAACCATCTGGTGACCAGGGCATTCCTGTCTTTGGCATAGCTCATCCACTTGAGAGGGGAGTGGTCGGTCACCAGGCAGAATTTTCTCCCCAACAAATAGTAGCAGAGAGACTCGAGTGCCTACTTGATAGCCAGGCACTCTCTCTCCACTATACTGTACCTGGTTTTGGCTAGGGTGAGCTTGCGGCTTAGGAAGCCAACGGGATGCTCCTCCCCGTTGACTTCCTCAGACAGTACAGCACCGAGGCCTACTTCGGAGGCATCCGTTTGTACCACCAACTCCCTCTGAAGTTGGGCGTAACCAAAACAGGTGACCCACACAGGGCCGACTTCAAAGCGGCAAAAGCCTCTTCCGCCGATCATCCCAGCGAACCATCTCTGATTTTTGTCCCTTCAAGAGCCCTGTCAAGGGCGTGGCTACAGTAGCAAAGTGGTGAACCAACCTCATATAATAGCCCACCATTCCCAGGAATGACTTTATTTACCTAGTGGTGACAGGTCGGGGCCAATTCCGTATCGCCTCTATTTTGGTCACTTGGGATTTGGTGACTCCGCGCCCAATGACATACCCCAGGTACTTAGTCTCTTCTAACCCTATCGCACCTTTTTTGGGGGTTAGCAGTTAGGCCATCTTTCCAAAGGGAGTCCACTAAAGCCTGCACTTTGGGTAGGTGACTTTCCCAGTCGGTACTGTGGATGACAATATCGTCCAGGTAAGCCGAAGCGCACCGACGATGTGGACTAGGCACAATGTTTATTAGTCGCTGAAAAGTGGTGGGGGCGCCATGCAGACCAAAGGGTAAGACCTTATATTGATACTGCCCCTCAGGCGTGATAAGGGCAGTTTTCTCTTTGGCAGCCTCCATTAAGGGCACCTGCCAGTACCCTTTAGTGAGGTCCAAAAGAGAAAAATACCGGGCTTGTCCTAAACTCTCGATGAGCTCATCCACCCGGGGCATGGGATACACATCGAATTTGGAAACCTCGTTAAGTTTTCAAAAGTCGTTACAAAACCACAATGTCCCGTCCGGCTTGGGTATCAATACTATAGGACTGGCCACTCACTTTTTGACTCCTTAATGACGTCTAGCTGCAACATTAGCTGCCCCTCCTCCGATATGGCTTGTTGCCGAGCTTCGAGTACCTGGTATGGTTTGAATCAGACTTTTGCCAAAGGCTCAGTGACAGTCATGCTGGATTATGGAAGTGCGTCCAGGGAGGTCCGAGAACACGTCCGTGTTTCGACTAACAAACTCCCTGGCCTCCTGAGTCTGTTTAGAGGAGAGGCTGTCAGCAATTTTTACTGTGGCAGCTGCGTCTCTTGCATCAGACAGAGGGGCCGGTACCTCTTCTCCTAGAAAATCCGGCCACGGGCTGTCTTCTGCACAGGTTTCCCTATTTTTCCATGGTTTGAGTAAATTCACATGGTAAACCTGCTCTGGCTTTCGCCGCCCTGGCTGGTGTACCTTGTAGTTTATATCTCCAATTTTCTCGAGTATCTCGTAGGGCCCCTGCCATCTAGCCAGGAACTTACTGTCCACGGTCGACACCAGAACCTGATTACCCGGGTTAAAGATCTGGACCCGAGCCTGCCGATTATAGACCCGACTCTGGGCTTGCTGAGCTGCCTCTATATGCTATCGAAGGGTGAGAACCCAGTAGAGGCCTGAGGTACCTCTCGCACTGCGAACATGAGATAGATCCCAGTCCTTCCCATCTTTAGACACTACCTTTTCAACATATTTTTTAATGTTTGGTTAAATCGTTCTACCAGACCGTCCGTTTTATGTGCAGCAACTTACAGAGTTCTCTAATCATCACCTTGGACATAAAAGGGGTCCCTTGATCCGTCAGAACCTCTTTAGGTAGTCCCACTCAGGAAAACATCTCCATTAACTCCTTAGCTATGAGCTTGGCCAAGGTATGTCGCAGTGGCACCGCCTCTGACGGACTTCGGTACTGGCCTATGAGGTCCATAGCTATTCGGTCAAACGGTACTTCGATAATCGGGAGAGGTACTAGGGGACTATGGAAATGTGGCTGGGTGCTAGTTATCTGGCAGGTCGGGCAAGACTTACAAAACTCTGCCACTTCTTTGAATATGCTGGGCCAGTATAACTGCTGTAGAATACGATCCTGAGTTTTCTGCAGCTCCAGGTGACCCCCAAGAACGTGTTGGTGGGCTAGATCTAACATAAGCTTGCGATAAGCCTTGGGGACCACCAACTGTTCAATAGGCTCACCCTGTAGTTGGCTTACCTGATACAACATATCCTGATGAACCAAAAAACAGGGAAACACTGACTCTGTCCCAGGTTGTTGTGGTTCACCATCTGCTATTAACACCTTTTCCCAAGCGTGGGATAGGTTTAGATCCTGACATTGGGTGGTACCAAAATTATCCCCAGAGACATTGAGGTCTGCCAATTCAGGACCCGGTTGCAAGTCCTCCACGTCTCCCACCATCACACTTAGAGGTATTGTCTCCCCCTCTTCCACCGAAGTGGTGGTCACCCCTACCGCTGGCCCTTCAATCTCAGGTTCCAAGCGTTTTGGTCTCCCCCCTGAGCCGGGCCACTCTGCTAGAATTACCCCTGTCTCATGGGTATCAGTCACTCTCATAGTAGGCCACAATGCCTGGAAGCCCGGGAAGTCTATCCCTATTATAAGTTAGTAGTGTAAATTTGGGGCAACTGCCACTTTGTGAGTCCATCTGCCAGCCCCTGTGGTTAGAGACACCAGGGTGGTGGGATAGTCTTTTAAGTCTCCATGGATGCACATGACCCCAACTTTCTGGCCAGTATACTCTGCTGACCGTACCAGGGGAGCCCTTACTAGGGACACCAGACTCCCTGAGTCCAGCAGCGCCTTCGCTGAAGTGTCTCCTACCTCTACCTGATACAGGTGGTCTAGAGTTTTTGGGGTACCTGCTGCACACAGCTTCCTGGCATATAGCGACTGACGGTAGCTATAGTTAGTATCCATGGGTTCCACCTGATGGGGACAGACAGCTCTTACATGGCCCAGCTCCTGACAACGCCAGCAAACTATTGGAGCCAGGTCCGTAGAGGGTACACCCCAGGTGGGTTTAGTTGGTACAAGTCGCCGGGTCTGGGATGAAGATTTATGGAGTTTGACTGCCCCCCTCCCAAAAGACCCCCTTGTAACAGTATAAGTAGCCTCGTAGCGCACCATCAGGTCTACCATTTCTAGGGCGTTGCCAGGAGACACCTGGCCGATCCAGTGTTGGAGAGGGGGTGGCAGAGCCCTCCAGAACATATCAGCCAATAATCTATCCAGCATAGCCGTGGGACTCAGCACATCAGGCTGTAGCCACTTTTGCAAGAGGTGGATTAAGTCATAATACTGGGTCCTCACAGGCCCAGCCGGCATAAACCCCCACTGATGTACCCGCTGGGCCCGGACCAACACATTCACCCCCAGTCTTGCCAAAATCTCACCCTTTACTTTTTGATAGTCGGCCGCTTGATCGTCTGGCAAGTCGAAATACACCCGCTGGGAATCAGATGGCAGGAATGGAGCGACGACCTCAGCCCACTGGTCACGGGATAGCTTTTCCCTGATGGCCTCTTTCTCGTACATCGCCAGGTAGGTTTCGATGTTGTCTGCGGGGGTCATCTTAGGAATCGCGGCACGGACTGCTTTCCGGGCATTGTGGACTCTTGGGGTTGCTCCTGCTGTCTGCAAAGCCATCACGTGTTGTAGCAGCAACTGGTTAGCCTCCTGCTGCTGCTTATTAGCCTTGCGTTGCTGCAGGTTTGTCCCTCACTGCTGCATATTAGCCTCCATGAGGGCCTTCACAACAGCCTCTATTTTGTCGCACTGGTTGTAATACAGCTGGTTTAATGTACGACATACAACTGTGCCTGAAAAATGCAGAAACCAAAAATATTGGCGTTCACGCCAGCCTCACTGCTCTTGCCCGCATCCTCCACCAATTCACTCTGGTAGATAGGATAAGCGGGCGCAGTACAGAGGCAAAATACAAGTTCTTAACTCAAAACGTTCTCAGTTCTGCCTCCAGTAGTCCACAGCAAACTTGAGGGGGCCTGTTTCTCCAGTATGCGGCCTTTTCTAGTTACGTCCCTAGATGAGGAGCAGAATGACGCAGAAGAAATATAGTAGCATTACGCATCTCGCCAATGTTCCTCCTCTGGCATTCCGATGTTAACTGAATTTCTGCTGGTCTCCACTCTCTGGTCTCAGCTTGACACACAGGAAACAGCAGGAGATGCCTGCTCAGTTAATCCCTTGCTGAGGCTGGTCACCATTAGCATACTTACCAATGTTTCCGTTGGTAAAATCAGGCATGTAAGCCCGCGCCCTGGGACCACCCTAATACCGTCCTGGAAAATCCATTTATGGGCAGGTTTGTGCTAGTCCCGTCCATCGCTAATTTGCCTGGACTGTCTCTGAAAATCAGTCCAACCAAATTTGCGACAGTTGGCAACTATGCATTAAGGTAGCCACTTTCATAGCCCCAAAAAAGGGGACATTCTAGGCCATGACCCTTGCCTACGGCCTCACCAGCCACCCAACTAAGCTACGTCCCTCGCACAGTAACTGGAAGTAACTTAGTATGTTAACCCCTTAGTCTTTTCCTCCCTAGCACTGCCTGGCCTGCTACTGCTCTCTGGTTTGGACCCCCCCTCATGTGCAAACACAAAACACAAAAAAGTTGATTCGCTCATCCCTAGTTGCAACCATCCTGCAATCCAACAGTGGTGGCTGTGCTTGCACATTATAGGGAATGGTGCCAGCCTCTATGGTGACTGCCCTCTATGGTAGGAAGTGCACATAGGCACCCATATGCAGCAGCTCTAGCCCCGCCCACCTTGTATCTGCACTGTAGGGGTGGCCGGAACCTCTGGAAATGAGCAGTATATAATGTGATGCAAAAAGGAATCAATCCAGCAAAGGAGGCAATATGGATAATAACAATACATTAGCAATTGGCTTGTATT
Source organism: Bufo bufo (assembly GCF_905171765.1). Taxonomy (NCBI): domain Eukaryota; kingdom Metazoa; phylum Chordata; class Amphibia; order Anura; family Bufonidae; genus Bufo; species Bufo bufo. The sequence goes on along the minus strand of NC_053394.1, from coordinate 171,193,903 downwards.
AACTTTATCTACATGATAAATGCCATTTGCTGAAGTGAGACAATCCTTTTAAGGGCTGATGGTAAGAACTTATTTACATATACTGGGGGCCCAGTTTTTGAGAGGGGGACCCCCCTCCCCTTGTGCAAACACAAAACAGCCCCTGCTTCTTAGCAAAGAGGGACCAATCTGACGTTCTGCCCCTAGTGTGCTGTCCTGAACATTATACAGGCTGTTGCCTAATGTCAGTCTGGTCACTGGTGAGTCACTGTATGTTGATGAACTCATCAGTTCACTGTTGATCTAGCTGCTGGTCAGCCGCATTAGAAGTAGGATCACATGTTCTTTGGTGCCGACAAGAAAAAGGAAAAGACGGCGCAAAGCCAGTGCCGTTTGAGGCTCACAGTCAGCACTGAGGTCTTCTGATAGAGCCTTCTTGGACTGTCTTTCCCTGGGCTGCAGTGAGAGGAGACTTGTGGGTGGAGTAAGTTACAGCTGCTTTTACTGTCTGTACTGACTGTGAACCGCCTGCTATTTTTTTGTCTGTCACTCTGCAGAGCCACCTTAGCAATTGACTGAGTGCCTTGACTCACTGAGGCACAAAAAAAAGGAGGACTCCTGGGCATGCGTCCTGATGAGTATCGGGAGCCAGGAAGCTGGACTGTCTGGCCTAAAGACGGACATTTGGCCAGCCGAGGCACCACTGCAGCCATAAATTGGCAGAGTGGGTGTGTCCAGCCATTTTCTGCCTGTCAAGCCTGGTTCAGGAAGCAGAGACTAGAAGTGATCCTCTAAGTTTTGAAAGTGTTTTTTTCACCATTCTACCCCTTATCTAATAAAAAAATATAGTCCTAGCATCTGTCCTTCCTAGATTCTTTTCAAAATCTGTTTATTGTTTTCAAAGTAAGGTAGAATAAACATCACAACAGAGGAAAGGAAATAAACTCGCAGTGTCAGTACATAAGGTCATGAAGGCAGAATAAAGGCCGAAAATGGTACAAATTGGTACATGAATTTGTTACAATCCTCAATTAAAGTAAGCGGAGTTACAGAAATTTTGACATAACAGGTCTCGAGACTCTAAAACTAGTAGAACACTAGAAACATGTAACTAGAGAAGGGCAGGAAGGAATAAGAGACTTGGGGGGGGGGGGGGGGGGTTGATGAGGAGAGAAGGGGGTGGCACTGTCTCCTGGACAAGCCCAAGGAAACTGGTTTATTGTAATATATGAGAAGGGACAACTAGGTTAGTTGTGTGTGTTTCCTTCTTAGATTCTACTGTAGAGAAGTCACAGTGAGTATACTCAAGGTAAGAAAACAAGGTCTCATTTCAAACCAAGTGTAAATTGTACTTTGCATAAGACCAGTTTCACATGAACATAATATGGGTGCGTATGCCGGCCCCTGTGTGGGTCTAATCATCTAAAGTACAGCATAAGTACAGTCCTTATGATGCTGTTACTTTGGCTGATTAGACCCTTAGTCAGGTCAGAATTTGTGCTGCAGCATGGGTGTAGAAATGGGCCTGTATTTCGCTTGTGTGAAATTGGCTTTAGAGAGGTATAGTTTGCCTTACTCTCGACCATCTCTGGATTGTAGAAATAAAAGTTTACACTTCATGAATGTATGCCTTGTGTTGTCTCCTGATCTTTTTATATTGATGGTCTATCCTCAGTGTAGGCCATTAATCAAGGCCAGACTGCTCATTTGGGGACACTATAACTACGGGGGGCACTATAACTATTGGGGGCACTACAGGGGGACATTTTAACTACTGGTACTACAGGGGCATTATAACTACTATTGGCAATACATGGGGACACTAACTATTGTGGGCCCTACGTGGGAACATTATAACTGTTTCCTGAGGCGATGTGAGGTAATTCAACAAACTTTATTCAGACACAAACAATATGACAAAGGTTAACAACTGTCATATCTATATAGCCTACAGGTGGCAGTAAACATGTTAACATGTATAACTCCTAACATCCTCCCTTTCTTGTGAAATCAAGTAATATATAACATAAGATGATTGGATACCACAATACATTCCAAAGGTGACAATGTTTTTTATAATGTATCTAGCATACAAAATCCTTATATCTTGTTGGTGTTCTAATAACCCTAGTTCTAGTACGTCTTGGTGTGGCAGGAGCTTCACATTGTTGCATATGATCATCCATCCCTGTTTCTTCGGGAGTTGTCTCATCTGGAGATGTACCTGGTGTAATCACTTCACTTATTTCAATGTCAGATTTGTCATCTGCAGGCCTCAGAAACTTCCTATTTCTTCTGTACAACTGTCCATTTGCTTCCACTTTATAAGATCGTGGAGCAACTTTCTCCAAACGAATACCTTGTCGCCAAATTTCATCTGTTGACGACGGTGATGGTTGTATTCGCACTGGCTGACCAATGCTTAGTTCAGGAAGTTCCTTGGCTCCTTTATCATAATATGCCTTTGCTTTATTGCGTCTTTCAGTTAGGTTCTCGACCACTCCTTTTATAACCTTTGGAAACAGCAGTTTCTGAGCAGTCGGAAGTAAAGTCCTGGTCCTTCTTGACATTAGCCGTTGTACAGGACTACTGCTGGTGCCTTCTGATGGGGTATTTCTCCAGTCAAGAACCCTTTCCAGATATCCTTGTCATCTCGTTTAGCTTTCTTTATGAGTGTTTTTGCTATTTTTACAGTAGCTTCAGCTTTACCGTTGGACTGACTGTGATATGGGGATGATGTAAGATGTTCAAATTCCCACTCTCTACAAAATCGTGCAAACTCTGAGCTGACAAACTGTGGTCCGTTATCTGTAATTACAGAATCAGGGATTCCATGTCTGCTAAAATGTGCTTTGCAACAATCTATAATTGTTTTAGAGGTGGTATCAGAAACTAAATCAATTTCCCAGAAATCTGAATAATAATCAACAATTATTAAGTAATCTTGTCCTGTTAAGGAAAATAAGTCCATGCCTAGTTTGCTCCAGGGTAGAGTGGGCAATTTGTGAGTCATCAGAGGTTCTTTTGTTTGTTTACGCATATACTCATTGCAAGTGTTACAGTTCTTTATTGCCTCTATAATCTCTGGGCCCATGTGTGGCCAAAAGATGACATCCTTGGCCTTGCGAAGGCATGCTTCTATTCCTAAGTGGCTAGAATGAGTCCTCGCAATCATTTCTGGGTGCATGTTTTTTGGTATGATGACTCTGTGTCCTTTATACAGAATTCCATTTTGTATGCTTATCTCATCTCTAAAGCCCCAGTAGTCCCTGATACAAATCGGTATTTTTTCTTTTTGGTCTGGCCATCCTGTAAGAACAGTAGTTTTTAATGCTTGCAAGACTTCATCTTGTTCTGTGAACTTCTGAATTTGTTGTAGGCGCAAATCAGACACTCTTAGATATTCTGCAAAGTTTATCTCTTCCAGTTCCTTAGAAAAGGCATCCTCTGATTGCATCAAGAAAATCTCATAATCTGGGGTGTCCTTGTCCATTGTTCTGTGAGGTAATGCTGCTCTTGATAAGAAGTCTGCAATATACATTTCTGATCCTTTTTTGTAAACCACATTAAGGTTGTATTTTTGCAACTGTAGCATCATGCGCTGTAGACGTTTTGGTGCTACTAGGAGAGGTTTTTTAAAAATGCTCTCTAGAGGCTTATGATCAGTCTCAATGTTAATAATATTTTTTCCATGTAAGTACTGATTAAACTTCTGGCATGCATATACAATGGCAAGACATTCCTTTTCAATCTGGGCATATCTTTGTTCTGTTGAAGACAGTGTACGTGATGCAAATGTCACTGGCTGACCTCCTTGCAAAAGTGTTGCTCCAAGACCTTTTTCACTGGCATCACATTGGACTGTTACTTCTTCATTGACATTGTAGTATCTCAAAACTGGATGTTTAGTAACAATATCTTTTATTTGCTTGAGGGCTTCATCATGGCTGGATTGCCAGGCCCACAAGCTGTCTTTGTCTGTCAGTCTGCGTAGTGGTTCACATACATCCGAAAGATGTGGTAAGAATTTTGAAAGGTAGTTTACAAACCCTAGCAGTCTCTGAACTGCTTGTACATTGTCAGGCTTTGGTACCTCTAAAATTGCTCTGACCTTTTCTGGATCAGGACGCAGGCCTTCTGCTGTGAGTAAATGTCCCATGTATGGTACCGAAGATAGCCTCAATCTCAGCTTCTTTTTATTGAATTTTAGGTTCAGCTTTCGTGCTCTCTCTAAGAGTCCAATCAAATTCTTGTCATGATCCTTTGTGGCCTCCTCTGTAGTGTCACCACAGCCATACACCAATATATCATCTGCAATAACTTCCACTCCGGGCAGGTCTTCTACTGCTTCATGTTGTCTACGTTGATATTCTTCTGGTGCAGTAGCAATCCCAAAAGGGATGTGTAGCCATCGGTAACGCCCAAAGGGAGTCCAGAATGTAATGAGATAACTGCTTTTAGTGTCCAGTTTTACTTGCCAGAAGCCATCCTTAGCATCTAAGACAGAAAATACTTTTGCATTTGTTAAACTTGGTAGGATTTCCTCTATAGTGGGCATTGGATAATGTGAGCGTTTTAGTGCTTTATTTAAGTCTTTGGGATCAATGCATATTCGCAGCTTGCCTGGTTTCTTAACAGCAACCATACTACTTATCCATGTCATAGGTTCTATGACCTTTTTTTATCACTCCCAGTGTCTCTAATCTCTCTATTTTCGCCTTTAAGTCTGCTTTAAGTGGAGCCGGCACTCTACGTGGTTGGTGTTGAACAGGAGGTATTGCTTCATCTATTTCTAGGTGATACTCTCCAGGTAGACACCCTAGTCCTTTGAAAATGTCTCTATATTCAGTTGTGATCATTTCATAAGAAAAGGGTGTTGTAGTTGTTTGCTGGCCATCATGTAATAATACATTATGTTCTACATTCAGTGTAAGGAGGCCCATTTTCTGACATGTTTCTGCTGAGAGAAGTGGTTTGTGTTTACCTTGGACAACTTGGAATTGCAGTGTATATGTTTTATCTTTATATGTACAATTTAGATTACATTGGCCCATAGGTATCATATAGTTATCATTGTACCATTTTAATTTGACATTACTCTTCTGTAATGTTGGCTTTCCTTCTTTAACAATTTTGCAATAGTCTTTGTATGTCATAAGGTTGCAGGTGGCCCCACAGTCTAACTGACAGTGTAACCTTTCCCCTGCTTCTCTGCCAATGCTGAGTTCTAGTGGTACAAACCACTGTGATCCTGGACTGCTTACTGCTCCTATTTGATGAATAATAGTGAATACTGATTCTTCTGAGCTGCTGCTCTTGATCTGTGCAGCCATATGTATTCTGGCATTTGCTTTCTGCCTGCATACTCTAGAAAAATGGTTTTGCTTTTTGCATTTACTGCAGGTTTCTCCATATGCAGGACAGTGGTCTCTGCCCCAGGGGTGGTTGTTTCCACAGTATCTACATCTGATTTGTTTTTACTTTGCTTTCTTTCATGGGCTTTTTATATGTTTTAGCAGTATAATGTACAGCTTCAGTTTCACTTTTGCTTTCTTGCATTGCTTGTATTTGCATTTCTGTAAGTTCATGGCTTCTACACATGTCAATGGCTCTCTGTAGGTTCAGGTCTGGTACTCTGAGCATTCGCTTTCTAGCATTAATGTATTTTGATCCCAGAACTATTCTGTCTCTGATAAGTTCATCATGTAATACTCCAAACTCACATGTAGCGGCTAGCTGCCTCAGCCTAGTCACATACTGATCTATAGTTTCCAATGGGCCTTGGTTTGTGGTATTGAATATGTACCTCTCATAAATGATGTTACGTGAAGGCATAAAATGACTCTGTAATGCATCCAGAGTTTTCTCTATGTCCTGCTTGTCGGCATCAGAGAGTGAGAGGTGCTGATAAATACGCAGACAGTCTCTCCCCATCACTGAGCGCAGTGTCGCTATCCTTACCTTGGGGTCTTTCTTATCAAGTTCACTTGCCACCTCATAATCTTCCCACTGGGATTTGAAATATGTCCAGTTAACTGCCAGGTCCCCTTTACAGTCCATGGGAGACGGCACAGGGAAGTTGTTTGCAGCCATTTTCTGTAACACGGTGTGTCTCTTATTCATAAATTACCAGAGAAACAATTCTTGTTGGTCTTTTGTTCTGATATTAGGACTTTAGTGGTTTCTAAAACACCAAAGCCCTCTCCACTTCTGACACCATGTTTCCTGAGGCGATCTGAGGTAATTCAACAAACTTTATTCAGACACAAACAATATGACAAAGGTTAACAACTGTCATATCTATATAGCCTACAGGTGGCAGTAAACATGTTAACATGTATAACTCCTAACAATAACTACTGAGAGAACTACAGGGGGACTATATGTGGGAAATTATAACTACTCAGGGCACTATATAGAGCATTTTAACTACTAGGGTACTATAGAGGGGACTTATTACTATGGAGGGGCTCTACAGGAGGCCTTATAGAGGGGCCTAATTACTACTGGGGGAATTTAGGAGGCTTTATCACTACTGGGGGCACTTTAGTGGGTCTTTTTACTGCTGAAGATACTTACAGAAGGCTTATTACCATCGGGGACACTAAAGAGGTGCTCTTTTACTACTAGTGGCACTATAGGGGGCCTTATTACTACTAGGGTACAATATGGAGGGCATTATTGCTAATGAGGGTACTCTCATGGAACATTATCACTGTATGGGGCACTATTAGTAATGAGGGAAATCTGGGAGAGAATTATAATTGGTGGGAGGTTTGGGAGCACTATTATTTGGTTGCTAACCCGCAGTGAAGTGCAGTTCTCTGTATAGGGTTTAAAGGGTGAAGCCTTATACCAATCCAGTTAGTTGGTACAGTGGGATCACACTTGCTAATCTGTAACTAAATATGTATAGTTTCCATCCAAATATGCCATTAGAACTGAGGTGGGGAAGGGGCAAAAACATATTTCACAATTACCACACAGCCAGTGGGTCTTTTTTTTTTTTTTTTTAAGCAAAATCTGGCCCTGCCATCAATAATAGATTGGTGGGGACATGCCTGACAATCAGCTGTTTGGCAGTTACTCTGGTGTTAGAAATAGGCACCATAACTGTTGGATCAGCGTTGCAGTAACCAGCTTTGTCCACTACACATTGGACGGAGCTTTGGACCCTATTTCTGATGCCAGACCTAGTCCCCAACATCCTGATGTATGGGGAGTTAATGTGCAATAGGCTATCTGTACACATATCCCTCGTTGCTGTCATGGCCGGTAAAAGGAGCGATTTATCAGAGTTGCAAAAAAGAATGATAATTGACTTTCGGGCTAAGGGTGGCAAAATTTCTGAAACTGCGTAGTTTGTGAACTGTTCTCGTGCTGCTGTGGTGAAAGTGAGCAGACAAATTTCACCACTATGAATAAGCGACGTGGAAACTGCAGAACACCAGGTGCCATTGATGTGAGAGGTGAATGTCTGCTTCAAAGGTGCTCAAGGGTGGACACAATACAGTGGAGCAGCTCATCACCAAAATTAACCAGGGGGCTTCCAGACATGAGTCTAAAACAACAGTTTTACTGCGCATGGGGCTCCGAACTTGACGGATAGACACTGCATCTTTTCTAACATAGTTGCATCGCCAAAAAAAGTTTTAATTTTCGCAGCAGTATTAAAATTGGACCTCCACTAATTGGCATGGGGTTTCTTTCTACAATGAGTCTTGTTTTCTGCCTCATCGAATGGATGGAAGTAGGTGTGTCATGTGTGAAACATCAGAGAACAGACACCTTGCAACCATTTTCTGGGAGCGCACAAGCTGGTGGTGGCACCGTTATGGTCTGGGGAATGTTTTCATGGCATTCTCTGGGCCCACTCATTCATGTGGAAGGCACTCTGAACCAATTTGGGTAGAATACATCCTTGCATATCACATACAACCATACATGCTGATTGTCTTCCCTGGGACAGAGCAAGACAATGCGACATGTCACATGACTAGAAATGTCTGACATTGTTTGGAAGAGCATGACCAAGACTTCCCAGTACTACCCTAGCTATAATACCCCAGACTTGAAATTAAGCATCTGTGGGACTGTGTTCACTCCCCTGTGCACCCTCCAGCAGTTGTGGGATGCACTGTAGTTGGCATGGTTCTAGATAACTGTGACAACCTGCCAGGACCTGCAAACGGTGGCTACTCTGGATATTAGCTGGTGGTCATAACAATGTGATTTGACTGTGTATAAAATAATAATAACTCTATTATTTTCATAGCCTCACAAAAAGTGTTTAAACCACATACGTAAAACTGCTGATAATTGTTTTTTTGAAAAGTTAAAAAGGTTTTACAATCACAGACATGAAATACTAATTGAATTCACAATGCTGGGACCTCATCCAATCCTAAGAACAGAAGTGCTGGCCCATGTAAAACTGGCCATACACATAAGGCTTCGTTCACATCACTGTTCAGCCTTTCCGTTCTCCTGCTCCGTTTAGGACTAACTGAGCCGAGGAATATACTTTTGTCTCCGCTTCAAAAATCTTCATCTGAGCGTAAACCTAACAGACCCCATTATAGTCTATGGGGTCCTTGGGCTCCGTTCGGCTCAGTTATTTGCAGAATCCGTCCTTTCCGTTCTCCTGCTCCTAAACAGAGTGATGTGAACTAAGCCTAAGATGTATTGTCCAAACTTGAAACCCAGGAAGTTTAGCCAACTATCTAATGTGTATGGCGGCTTCCTGACTCTCCCCCCACGGCTGATATTAGAAGAGATAAGAATTGGACACATTTGATTTCTACTGCTCGTCTTTTTGTTCTCAGGATGTAAGCTGCAACCACAGGTGTATGGCAGCGGCCTTTTCTCTGCTCCATTACAAATGAATGCTCAGCGGAGCCGAGTATGCATGGTAGGATCAGGAGAGATAGCTGTTGACCCAATGAGCATTTTGTCAACAACTGTGTCTTATGTATGTAGAAATGGAGAGGAAGAACAAAGAGAAGGGCGGCACCCACTGGTGAGTGCCGCCCTTCTTTTTGCTCTTCCTCTCCATTTCTACATACCATGAGACTTATATTTTGGGGCAGAGCACCACGTTCACTGGCTGTACTTGTTGACAGAGTCGCCTATCATTCCGTACATTCCCAAGCCATACACAGCCGTGCTGCCCTGCTCTTTTCTCTTTGTTTATTTTTGTGGTGTGTATGGTCAGCTTAACTCCAGAGGATGAGTCCAATTGTCTGTCTCTTTCCATAGATCCTATTCACTATGACGTACAATGATTGAACATGCATAGTCACCTGTTGATTGGTAGACTGGAGACCTCCATTGATGAGGTTTTGAAATATCATAAATGTCTGTGATAAAAAAAACACTATTAGCAATGACAACAAAAAATGTTTTTTTGCCTCTGCACTTATTATGGAATTCTGAAAGCTATGAGACAACAGTACTACTTTGAAGGTCAAATACAAAATCTATGTTTTTACCCATTGAATTTTGTTTCAACAGGTAAGAGGATCCCTCTCCTTAAACATCATCAGTTCCATCTTTAGTGGGATTGCTATAATCCTAAATAGTGTTGATCTTGCAACCCTCCAATGCTATTTATATTACTATGGCAACTATGGTTACTATGGTTACTATAATGACTATCTAAATAAGTACAGAAGATGTCTACAACTACTTGTAAGTTATCATCACCTTTAATGCAGATAAAACCATTAAGAGAACTAGAAAAAAAATTCTGAAATGAATCCCTTATAATAAAGTTTCTTTACTATATCTTCTGAGGAACCAGACAAGTGCTGGATTCTCAAACATCCTGAAATGAGTTTTAATGGTAGAGAATGGAGATCTTTAACGAAAAACAAGAAGTCCTCTGAAATTTTGTCTAAGATATAAAAAAATTCTTAAAATCAGGAAGCTCTATATGGGAAACCTATGGTTGGCTACCCTAATGGACAAATGTAACATGGTGGATTAAAAAACAATTAAGTTGGGCATAGATGTAAGATTTTATCTGATCTGGTGACAATCTCTTAGACCTCAACCATAGTAGTGAACCAGAACAGAATGTATATTACATGTAACTTTACACAAGCTCACCAATCTCATCTAGCCTTATCTATTGGACAGTCAGGTACTCTACATAGACATCAATGTAAGAAGCTTGTCCATAGAATGAGCTTTATGAAAAATTGTCAGCAGATACACAACAACCTGTGGCTTTCCACAAGATATTTCTATGTCCTTTGGTGTGATAGGTAAAATACAGTACAAGGGTATATGCACCACTACCTGATTATAAGGACCTAATAAGGTCTGTCCGCAAACATGTTTGCTGGAAAATGTGAAGCCAGTGGGGCAGATATATCAATCCTACTGAACCTGGATTGTGTCTTAATTTATGCCAGAATTTTTGACACACACTTGCTGTACCAACTGTATGAAATGTATGCGCCACAATTTTCTTTTATTTCAACATGCTAGACACAATTTTTTCAAACAACGCGCCACGTTTATCTGTCTCTACTTGCGCCTTTGATGGATGCTTTAGATAAAACTATACCAGTTTCAAGGTGGTATAAAAATGGTTCTGCTAGTACAAAGCCCTAGGCACAGGGTGTTGCTCATAAAATTTTTTGTGGTGCATTGTGTCACATCTAGCCTTCCCCGCTTTATTTAACCGCCTCCGGACCGCCTAACGCAGGATGGATTCAGGTCGATTCAGGCACCTTCACGCGCTGGCGCGTCATCTCGCGAGAGGCGGGATTTCCTGTGAACGCGCGCACACAGGAGCGCGCGTTCACAGGAACCAAAGGTAAATGAGTGGATCTGCAGCCTGCCAGCGGCGATCGTTCGCTGGCAGGCTGTAGATGCGATTTTTTTTTAACCCCTTAAAGGTATATTAGATGCTGTTTTGATAACAGCGTCTAATATACCTGCTACCTGGTCCTCTGGTGGTCCCTTTTGCTTGGATCGACCACCAGAGGACACAGGCAGCTCTGTGTAGTAGCACCAATCACCACAACACTACACCCCCCCCTGTCACTTATTAACCCCTGATCACCCCATATAGACTCCCTGATCACCCCCCTGTCATTGATCACCCCCCTGTAAGGCTCCATTCAGACGTCAGTATGTGTTTTGCGTATCCGCGGACCCACATCCGCGGACCCACGGATCCGCAAAACACATACGGACGTCTGAATGGAGTCTTACAGGGAGGTGATCAATGACAGGGGGGTGATCACCCCATATTAGACTCCCTGGTCACCCCCCTGTCATTGATCACCCCCCAGTAAGGCTCCATTCAGACTTCCATATGTGTTTTGCGGATACACGGATCCGCAAAACACATACGGACGTCTGAATGGAGCCTTACAGGGGGGTGATCACCCCATATACACTCCCTGATCACCCCCCTGTAAGGCTCCATTCAGACGTCAGTATATGTTTTGCGGATCCGCGGACCCACGGATCCGCAAAACACATACGGACGTCTGAATGGAGCCTTACAGGGGGGTGATCACCCCATATAGACTTCCTGATCACCCCCCTGTCATTGATCACCACCCTGTAAGGCTCCATTCAGACGTCAGTATGTGTTTTGCGGATCCGCGGATCCGCAAAACACATACGGACGTCTGAATGGAGCCTTACAGGGGGGTGATCACCCCATATAGACTCCCTGATCACCCCCCTGTCATTGATCACCCCCCTGTAAGGCTCCACTCAGACATCCGTATGTGTTTTGCGGATCCGCAGAACACTGACACCGCGGATCCGCAAAACACAGACACCGGCAATGTGCTTTCCGCATTTTGCGGATCCGCACATTGCCAGAACTATATAGAAAATGCCTTTTCTTGTCCGCAATTGCGGACAAGAATAGGACACGTTCTATAGGCTCTACAAAAAATGCAGTGTTCGCCCGATTAGGCCTGATCTTGTACGCACACTTGTGTTCAGCCCGACCCACCGCAGTGACAGAATTTTTTTTTCTGATCACTGCAAAAACACCGTAAAATCGCTGCGGCGCTATAAAAAGATCACTTTTGAGGTGCATGGCGAGTTCATAGAAGATAAAAAAAATTATCTTGTCCAGCGCTTTCTTGGCACTTTTTGAAAGGCTGCAAAGCAGCCAATCAACAAGCGTCATACTACTTGAACCAAGAGGACATCACAGCCATGCCTACTATTGGTATGGCTGTGATTGGCCAGTGCAGCATGTGACCCAGCCTCTATTTAAGCTGGAGTCACGTAGCGCTGCACGTCACTCTGCTCTGATCAGTGTAGGGATAGGATGCAGCTGCTGCTGTTAGGGCAAGATTAGGTAGTGATTTACTTACTGAAGTGATCGATGTACAGCTGTGTATCATTCAACCTCTGCTATTTAATTGCTCACTGTTTTAAGGCTGCCCAGAGCGTTTTTCAGTCACTTTTTTCTGGGGTGATCGGCGGCCATTTTGTGTCTTGTGGTGCACCAGCACAAGCTTCCAGCAAGTCCATTTAACCATCAATAGTGTGTTGTTGTTTTTTGCTATATCCTACATCAGGGGCTTTGGTGTCCTTGCTATTTTATTGAGGGGTAAAATACAATTGCCAAAATAGCAGTACCCTAAATCTGGTGTTTCAGCTGTGGCTAGCCAATTGTAATACTGTCTGCTGTCTGGCAAAGGATATATTTTTTTCTGGGTTGAAATACAATTCCCAACTTAGCAATTCCGTAAATAATTGTTTTCTGCTGTATCAGGCCAAGTTTAAATCTATCCATAAAAGGGTATATTAGATTGAAGGTGCGGATAGGGTCATTCTCAATAACTTCAAACGCTACCGTGCATCACCAAGTCTAATTCTGTCCGTAAACGTATACCTGTCATCCACTGCCTAAATACTAGGCCTACAATTTATATTCAGCTAAATCTGTGGTTACTGCTGTGCCTGGCAAAGTTATTTAGTGTCTGCCAAAGCACAGTTTTTGTTCTGGGTTGAATACAATTCCCAACTTAGCAATTCCCTAAATAATTGTTTTCTGCTGTATCAGGCCAAGTTTACATCTATCCATAAAAGGGTATATTAGATTGAAGGTGCGGATAGGGTCATTCTCAATAACTTCAAACGCTACCGTGCATCACCAGACGCGCTACTGAGAGCATTCCCAACTGTCACAGGGAAACAAGTGGAAGCCCAAGGCGAAGGCAGAGGAGGAGCAAGAGGTCGCCAACGCAGCTGTGTCACGGCCAGCTCCTCTGAGGGCAGGGTTAGCATGGCAGAGATGTGGAAAAGTTTTGTCAACACGCCACAGCTAACTGCACCACCACCTGATACGGAACGTGTTAGCAGGAGGCAACATTTCACTAACATGGTGGAACAGTACGTGTGCACACCCCTCCACGTACTGACTGATGGTTCGGCCCTATTCAACTTCTGGGTCTCCAAATTGTCCACGTGGCCAGAGCTAGCCTTTTATGCCTTGGAGGTGCTGGCCTGCCCGGCAGCCAGCGTTTTGTCTGAATGTGTAATTAGCACGGCAGGGGGCGTCATTACAGACAAATGCAGCCGCCTGTCTACAGCCAATGTGGACAAGCTGACGTTCATAAAAATGAACCAGGCATGGATCCCACAGGACCTGTCCATCCCTTGTGCAGATTAGACATTTATAACTACCTCCCCTTAACCATATATTCTTGTACTCCAGGGCACTTCCTAATTCATTCCTCTTTTTTTAATTGTACCATTATATTTTGGGGCAACCCAAAGTTGAATGAACCTCTCCTCTGTCTGGGTGCCGGGGCCTAAAAATATCTGACAGTGGCCTGTTCCAGTGGTGGGTGACATGAAGCCTGATTCTCTGCTTTGACATGAAGCCTGATTCTCTGCTATGGGACCTCTCTCCTCTGTCTGGGTGCCGGGGCCTAAAAATATCTGACAATGGCCTGTTCCAGTGTTGGGTGACATGAAGCATGATTCTCTGCTATGACATGAAGCCTGATTCTCTGCTATGGGACCTCTCCACATTTGTTTGCAGGGGATTTACCTACATTTTGCTGCCTTTTGCAGCCCTCTAGCCCTTTCCTGGGCTGTTTTACAGCCTTTTTAATGCCGAAAAGTTCGGGTCCCCATTAATTTCAATGGGGTTCGGGACGAAGTTCGGGTCGAGTTCGGATCCAGAACCCGAACATTTCCGGGAAGTTCGGCCGAACTTCTCGAACCCGAACATCAAGGCTCAACTCTAGTCACAAGTTAGCGGAAATAGATTTTTTTTATTTTTATTTTAATTTTTTTTTATTACAAAGTCTCATATTCCACTAACTTGTGACAAAAAATAAAATCTCACATGAACTCACCATACCCCTCACGGAATCCAAATGCGTAAAAATTTTTAGACATTTATATTCCAGACCTTCTCACGCTTTAGGGCCCCTAAAATGCCATGGCAGTATAAATACCCCACAAGTGACCCCATTTCGGAAAGAAGACTGAGGGGCATATTGAGTCCATGAAAGATTGAACTTTTTGTCACAAGTTAGCGGAAAGGGAGACTTTGTGAGAAAAAAAAAAAAAAAAAACAATTTCCGCTAACTTGTGCCAAAAAAAAAAAATACTTCTATGAACCCGACATGGCCCTCATGGAATACCTTGGGGTGTCTTTTTTCCAAAATGGGGTCACATGTGGGGTATTTATACTGCCCTGGCATTCTAGGGTCCCTAAAGCGTGAGAAGAAGTCTGGAATCCAAATGTCTAAAAATGCCCTCCTAAAAGGAATTTGGGCCCCTTTGCGCACCTAGGCTGCAAAAAAGTGTCACACATGTGGTATCGCCGTACTCAGGAGAAGTAGGGCAATGCGTTTTGGGGTGTATTTTTACATAAACACATGCTGGGTGAGAGAAATATCTCTCTAAAATGAGAACTTTGTATAAAAAAATGGGAAAAGTTGACTTTTACAGAGATATTTCCCTCACCCAGCATGGGTATATGTAAAAATACACCCCAAAAAGACATAGCCCTATTTCTCCTGAGTATGGCGATACCACACTTTTTTGCAGCCTAGGTGGGCAAAGGGGCCCAAATTCTAAAGAGCACCTTTAGTATTTCACAGGACATTTTTTACACATTTGAATTTCAAACTACTTCTCACGCATTAGGGCCCCTAAAATGCCAGGGCAGTATAACTACCCCACAAGTCACCCCATTTTGGAAAGAAGACACCCCAAGGTATTTCGTGATGGGCATAGTGAGTTCATGGAAGTTTTTATTTTTTGTCACAAGTTAGTGGAATATGAGACTTTGTAAGGAAAAAAAATATATAAAATCATAATTTTCCGCTAACTTGTGCCATAAAATTTTTTTTTCTAGGAACTCGCCATGCCCCTCACGGAATACCTTGGGGTGTATTATTTACAAAATGGGGTCACTTGTGGGGTATTTATACTGCCCTGGCATTTTAGGGGCCCTAATGCGTGAGAAGTAGTTTGAAATCCAAATGTGTTAAAAATGCCCTGTGAAATCCTGAAGGTGCTCTTTCAAATTTGTGCCCCTTTGCCCACCTAGGCTGCAAAAAAGTGTCACACATGTGGTATCGCCATACTCAGGAGAAGTAGGGCTATGTATTTTTGGGGTGTCTTTTTACATATACCCATGCTGGGTGAGATAAATATCTCTGTCAAATGACAACTTTGTATAAAACAATGGAAAAAGTTGTCTTTTAGAGAGATATTTCTCTCACCCAGCATGGGTATATGTAAAAAGACACCCCAAAACACATTGCCCAACTTCTCCTGAGTACGGAGATACCAGATGTGTGACACTTTTTTGCAGCCTAGGTGGGCAAAGGGGCCCAAATTCTAAAGAGCACCTTTAGGATTTCACAGGACATTTTTTACACATTTGAATTTCAAACTACTTCTCACGCATTAGGGCCCCTAAAATGCCAGGGCAGTATAACTACCCCACAAGTGACCCCATTTTGGAAAGAAGGCAACCCAAGGTATTTCGTGATGGGCATAGTGAGTTCATGGAAGTTTTTATTTTTTGTCACAAGTTAGTGGAATATGAGACTTTGTAAGAAAAAAATCATTTTCCTCTAACTTGTGACAAAAAATAAAAAGTTCTATGAACTCACTATGCCCATCAGCGAATACCTTAGGGTGTCTACTTTCCGAAATGGGGTCATTTGTGGGGTGTTTCTACTGTCTGGGCATTGTAGAACCTCAGGAAACATGACAGGTGCTCAGAAAGTCAGAGCTGCTTCAAAATGCGGAAATTCACATTTTTGTACCATAGTTTGTAAACGCTATAACTTTTACCCAAACCAATAAATATACACTTATTGCATTTTTTTTATCAAAGACATGTAGAACAATAAATTTAGAGAAACATTTATATAGAAATGTCGTTTTTAAAAAAAAAAATTACAACTGAAAGTGAAAAATGTCATTTTTTAAAAATAAATTCTGTCAATTTCGATTAATAACAAAAAAAGTCAAAATGTCAGCAGCAATGAAATACCACCAAATGAAAGCTCTATTAGTGAGAAGAAAAGGAGGTAAAATTTATTTGGGTGGTAAGTTGTATGACCGAGCAATAAACCGTGAGTGAAAGTAGTGTAGTGCAGAATTGTAAAAAGTGGTCTGGTCATTAAGGGTGTCCTTCTGACAGAAATAGCTAAAATGACAATGAAAGGAGAAGTTTTCATTATGGGAGATTTCAATCTTCCAGATATAAACTGGAGAACCAAAATAGCAAGTTCTACCAGGTGTAGAGATATTCTAAATTCCCTACTGGGGTTATCTCTACAACAAGTGGTTGAGGAGCCAACCCGGAGGGAGGCCATTTTGGATTTGGTATTCACAAATGGGGATTCGGTATATGATGTCATTGTAGGCGAAACCTTGGGATCTAGTGATCACCAGTCAGTGTGGTTTAATATAAGAACTGTGAAAGAGTCCCACCACACAAAAACAAAAGTTTTAGATTTTAGAAAAACAGACTTTGAAAAATGAAATTAGTCATAAATGAGTCCTTATCAGACTGGAACGGATTACATGGAGTCCAGGAGAAATGGGACTACTTAAAAGGTGCATTATTGAAGGCAACAGAAAATTGCATTAGACTTGTCAGTAAAAGCAAAAAAAGGAAGAGACCACTGTGGTACTCAGCAGAAGTGGCCCAAATCATTAAAAATAAAAAGCTAGCATTTTGTAATTATAAAAAAAAAACAGAGCAATGAAGATAAGGAAATCTACAAGATTAGGCAGAAAGAGGCCAAGCAAGTTATAAGAACTTCTAAAGCGCAGGCAGAAGAAAAACTAGCTCAGTCTATGAAAAAAGGGGATAAGACATTCTTCAGATATATAAATGAAAAAGGGAAATTAAAACAAGGAATAACTAAATTAAAAAAAAAAGACGGAAGGTATGTAGAAGAGAATAAAGGGCTAGCCGACTGCCTTAATGAATACTTCTGTTCAATTTTTACAAAAGAAAAAGAAGGAGAAGGACCTCCACTAGAAAGGATGACTAATAAATCGTTTGATGCATGTGTCTTTACAGAGGAAGATGTTCTAAGTTTGCTGTCTAAAGTGAAGACAAATAAGTCACAGGGGCCTGATGAGATACACCCAAAATTATTAAAAGAGCTTAGTGGTGAGCTGGCAAAACCGTTAACAGATTTATTTAACCAATCATTAGTAACAGGAGTCGTCCCGGAAGATTGGAAATTGGCAAATGTCGTGCCCATTCACAAGAAAGGTAGTAGGGAGGAATCGAGCAACTATAGACCAGTGAGTCTGACATCAATAGTAGGCAAATTAATGGAAACCCTATTAAAGGATAGGATTGTGGAACATCTAAAATTCCATGGATTGCAAGATGAAAAACAACATGGGTTTACTTCAGGGAGATCATGTCAAACAAATCTTATAGATTTTTTTGACTGGGTGACTAAAATAATAGACGGTGGAGGTGCAGTAGACATCGCATATCTAGATTTTAGTAAGGCTTTTGACACTGTCCCACATAGAAGACTTATCAATAAACTGCAGTCATTGAGCATGGACTCCCATATTGTTGAGTGGATTAGGCAGTGGCTGAGTGACAGACAACAGAGGGTTGTAGTCAATGGAGAACATTCAAAACAAGGTCATGTTACCAGTGGGGTTCCACAGGGATCTGTACTGGGACCAATTTTGTTTAATATCTTCATAAGTGATATTGTAAAAAGCCTCGATGGTAAGGTTTGTCTTTTTGCTGATGACACAAAGATATGTAACAGGGTTGATGTTCCTGGAGGGAAACGCCAAATGGAAAAAGATTTAGGAAAACTAGAAGAATGGTCAGAACTCTGGCAACTGAAATTTAATGTGGATAAGTGCAAGATAATGCACCTGGGGCGTAAAAACCCAAGAGCAGAATATAGAATATTTGACACAGTCCTGACCTCAGTATCTGAGGAAAGGGATTTAGGAGTAATTATTTCAGAAGACTTAAAGGTGGGAAGACAATGTAATAGAGCAGCACGAAATGCCAGCAGAATGCTTGGATGTATAGGGAGAGGTATAAGCAGTAGAAAGAGTGAAGTGCTTATGCCGCTGTACAGAACACTGGTGAGACCTCACTTGGAGTATTGTGCGCAGTACTGGAGGCCATATCTCCAGAAGGATATAGATACTCTAGAGAGAGTTCAGAGAAGAGCTACTAAACTAGTACATAGATTGCAGGATAAAACTTACCAGGAAAGGTTAAAGGACCTTAATGTATAGCTTGGAAGAAAGAAGAGACAGAGGGGATATGATAGAAACTTTTAAATACATAAAGGGAATCAACTCGGTAAAGGAGGAGAGCATATTTAAAAGAAGAAAAACTACCACAAGAGGACACAGTTTTAAATTAGAGGGGCAAAGGTTTAAAAGTAATATAAGGAAGTATTACTTTACTGAGAGAGTAGTGGATGCATGGAATAGCCTTCCTGCAGAAGTGGTAGCTGCAAATACAGTGAAGGAGTTTAAGCATGCATGGGATAGGCATAAGGCTATCCTTCATATAAGATAGGGCCAGGGACTATTCATAGGATTCAGATATATTGGGCAGACTAGATGGGCCAAATGGTTCTTATCTGCCGACACATTCTATGTTTCTATGTTTCAAACAAATGATGATGTCATCCAGGCTGAAAGGCAAAATATTGGCCCATTCATAAAGGGGGGAGGGTTGGAACAGCATGAACAGCATGAGGAGACCACAGAGTGGCCCAATGACAGGGTCTGAAGGTGGTGGCAGCATCAGGAGGCCACATAGTGGCACAATGACAGAGTCTGGAGGTGGTGGCAGCATGAGGAGACCACAGAGTGGCACAATGACAGTGTGGAGGTGGCGGCAGCATCAGAAGGCCACAGAGTGGTACAATGACAGAGTGTGGAGGTGGCAGCAGCAGCATCAGGAGGAGGCCACATAGTTGCCCAATAACCGAGTCTGGAGGTGGCAGCAGTATGAGGAAGCCACCGAGTGGAACAATGACAGAGTGTGCCCCCCTGATGCAACCCTAAAGTAGAAACTCCATAAAAGTGACCCCATCTAAGAAACGACACCCCTCAAGGTATTTAACCCCTTCCCGACCGCAATCTGTATATATACGTGATAGCTGCACATACCCCGTGCAGCTACCACGTATATAAACGTCAAAACAGCTGTTTAATCCAAGCGCTGCAAAGCGCTTGGATTAAAGCTTCTGCCCGAGCCCTGCTGCTGTCACGGACAGCATACAGTCTAGTAATGCCGGCAAGGGACCAATCAGAGTGGCCCCTTGCCGACAATCGATCCGATTGGTTAGTCTGTGCAGACTAACCAATCTGATCGCGGCAGTGAAAAAAATGCCGGTCTCATGCTCTGATCTGCGCTCTGCAGATCAGAGCATGAAATCAGGTAGGGTCCTCATAATACCCCCCCATCTGTGCCCCCGATCTGTGGCTGTGCACCCCATCTGTGCCTCTCCAAGCCCCCCCTTGTGTCCGCCTGAGCTCATCTAGAGGCAGCTGCCCTGATGCGGTCCGCCTCCTCCCCACCCCATGCATTCATTCTCACCCGCCCCTCCTGCCCCAGCCTCCCTCAATATGGTGGCCATACCCCCCCGATCCCCCCCTTTCCAGCGCTGCCCCAGAACCCCCCCGATCCCCCTGCTGTGTGTGATGGCGGCGGCTCCATTACTGAGCCGCCGCCATCAGCAGAGAGTGTCAGCTCTATGCTGACACTCTCCTGTAACCCCATAGATGCCGTGGTTGCGGCATTTATGGGGTTAATAGAGGGAGGGAGCTCCCTCTCTCAACCATCGGGGCTGCAGCGCTGTGATTGCAGCACCCGATGGTTGCCATGGCAACCGGACGCTTTGCAAAAGCGTCTGCTGTTGCCACCTACAGGGCATTACAGGGCATCTAATAGTATTATACTTTGCAATGCAAGAGCATTGCAAAGTATAGTGCAGCCATCAGCCCCACTGGATCTTCATGATCCAAGAGGGACTTGATAAAAAAAGAAAGTGAAAATAATAAAAATGAAAAATAAAAAAATAAATAAAAATGTAAATTAAAAAAAGAATATGCCTTTTCCTATAAAATAAAAAAATTAAAAAAATTAAAAAAATACACATATTAGGTGTCACCGCGTCCGTAACAACCGTCTCTATAAATATATCACATGATAGACCCCGTCCGATAAACACCATAAAAATTAAATTAAAAAAACTGTGCCAAAAAAGCTATTTTTGTCACCTTACATCACAAAAAGTGCAACAGCAAGCGAACAAAAAGGCTTATGACCCCCAACATAGTACCAATCAAACTGTCACCTCGTTCCACAAAAAATGATACCCTATTTAAGACAATCGCCCAAAAAATAAAAAAAGCTATGGCTCTCAGACTATAGAGACACTAAAACATAATTTTTTGGTTTCAGAAATGCTATTATTGTGTAAAACTTAAATAAATAAGAAAAAGTATACATATTAGGTATTGCCACGTCCGTAACGATCTTTTCTATAAAACTATCACATGACCTAACTCCTCAGGTGAACGCTGTAAAAATAAATAAATGAAAACTGTTCCAAAACAGCTAATTTTTGGGTCACCTTGCCCCATAAAGTGTAATAATGAATGATCAAAAAATCCTATGTACCCAAAAATGGTACCAATAAAAACCTCACCACTTTCTGCAAAAAACGAGCCCCTGCACAAGACGATTGGCAGAAAAATAAAAAACATATGGCGTTCAGAAAACCAATCCAGCACAATCTGCCTTCCAAAAACCGTATGACATTCCTTTCCTTTTGCGCCCTGCCGTGCACCCGTACAGCAGTTTACGACCACATGTGGGGTGTTTATGTAAACCGCGGAATCAGGGTAATAAATATTGAGTTTTGTTTGGCTGTTAACCCTCAATGTGTTAAAGAAAAAAAAATTATAAAATGGAAAATCTGCCAAAAAAGTGAAATTTAGAAATTTCATCTCCATTTTCCTTTAATTCTTGTGGAACGCCTAAAGGGTTAACAAAGTTTGTAAAATCAGTTTTGAGTAACTTGAGGGGTGTAGTTTCTACAATGGGGTCATTTATGGGGGTTTCCACTATGTAAGCCCCACAAAGTGACTTCAGACCTGAACTGGTCCTTAAAAAGTGGGTTTTGGAAATTTTCTTAAAAATTGTAAGAATTGCTTCTAAACTTCTAAGCCTTCTAACGTCCTAAAAAAATAAAATGACATTTCCAAAATGATGCCAACATAAAGTAGACATATGGGGAATGTTAAGTAATAAATATTTTATTAGGTATCACTTTCTGTTTTAGAAGCAGAGAAATTGAAATTTGGAAAATTGTGAATTTTTCAAAATTTTTGGTACATTTGGGATTTTTTCATAAATAAAGGTGAAATATATTGACTCAAATATATGACTATCATGAAGTACAATGTGTCACGAGAAAACAATCTCAGAATGGCGTGGATAAGTAAAAGTGTTCCAAAGCTATTACCACATAAAGTGACACATGTCAGATTTGTAAATTTTGACCTGGACACTGGGGTATCAATGACCCTTGGTCATGAAAGGGTTAAAACAGATTTTACAAACGTCGTTAACCCTTTAGGTGTTCCACAAGAGTTATTGGCAAATGGAGATGGAATTTCAGAATTAAAATTTTTGGGCAAATTTTCCATTTTAATCCATTTTTCCCAGTAACAAAGCAAGGGTTAACAGCTAAACAAAACTCAATATTTATTGCCCGGATTCTGTAGTTTACAGAAACACCTCATATGTGGTCGTAAACTGCTGTACGGGCACACGGTAGGGCGCAGAAGGAAAGGAATGCCTTACGGTTTTTGGAAGGCAGATTTTTCTGGACTGTTTTTTTATTTTATTTTTTTTATTTATATTTTTATTGTGAATTTTCAATTACAACATGAACAGGGGAAAAGACAAAGGTACCAAGGTAACGGCACGCAGGCCTTGCATTAGTAGTCAAAAGTACAGGATGAATACATCACAACAATTTTGTGAAAACAATTTTGTGTAAACATCATCAAAATTTAGTGAGTAGACCAATAATCTGACAAATTTGAGTGAGATGGGCAGGAGGATATGTGCAGAGGAGAGATTTAAAAAAATATCACTAGGAGGAGCGAAGATTGACTGAGCAACCCTTTTGTAGGGATCCTTTCATGGAAGATATATAGAGCGATGTGTTACAGATTAGTGATTCATTTTGCAATAACTCACTGCGCACAGGAGCTATTTGTATTCCCTAAGATTTTTGGAGCTCTATAACTAGTCCATAGGGACCACTTTTTGAGAAAAGCCGTATGAGAACGTGCTTCCCAGGAGGACAGCTCCTCAAACCTGTATAGTTGATCCATTTTATGGATCCATTGTTCCCTAGTGGGTACTGTGGGTTGTAGCCAGAGTTTAGGGAGTAAGAGACGGGCCGCTATCAGTAATTGTGTGAAGAGGAAGGGTATTTTTAGATGATCCTTTCCTTGGGGGAGGGATAGGAGTGCAATCTGTGGGGATGGTTGGACCAAAGTGCCACAAATCTTGTTTGCAATTGTGAAAATCTCGCACCACCATTTATAAATGAGTGGGCAAGTCCACCAAATATGGAGAAAGGTCCCTTTCGCCCCAAGGCACCTCCAGCACGTGTCCGAAGCAGATGCAAAGTATTTTGATGTCTTATCTGGCGTGTTGTACCATCTGGTGAGAATCTTATAACTATTTTCCTGAATTCGGACACAGCGGGAGGCACGATGGGGAGAATCAAGCAGTTTGGGAAGAAGTTCAAAAGATATGCTGGTGTTTAAGTCTAATTCCCATTGTACTACAAATGAGGGCTTGACTATCAGAGTATGCTGCCGTAGTTTGCTATACATCTGTGAAGTAAGCTTCCTGGGTGCGGGGTGAAGGGAAATCAATGCTTCAAGCCAAACCAAAGGACGCATTAGGTCACCCAATTTAATATGTTGAATTAGGTAAGCTCTGAGATAAGCAACAGCAAGAAAGTCTCTCGGGTGAGGATTAATCAACGCGTTTGTGGCTTCCAAGTCCATCCATTCGCCCGTGGGTTGCGCCAATGAAGCTATAGGGATTGATGAGGCCATCATACCTGAGGAAGTCGAAGTTCTCAAAGTAGGTGGGGCCGTATTTAAAACATCTTTTACTGATAGTAGAGGAGATGGGAATGGGATGTAGCAATGGGAGCAGGAGAGCCATCTCCATGCCTCAATAGTAGCTTTGATGATTGGGTAGTGCGACAATGAACCTGGAAGGACCTGTTTACGACCTAGAAGGAGTGCTCTAGCTGTACTATTCAAGATATCAAGTTCAATTTTCACTGTTGGTGAAGATAATAGAGGGTGTAACCAGGCTACTGCACGGGAAAGAAGAACAGCTTTGCCATATAGTTCTGGGTCTGGTAAGCCTATTCCTCCCGCGGGTTTAGCCCTGGTAAGGAGATTTAGAGAGAGTCTCGCCTTTTTATTATTCCATATGAAAGACCTGAACTTTTTAGTGATAGCATTATAGTAGAGTTTTGGGACAGGTATGGGTAGAACTTGTTGTAGGTAGGTAAGGCGGGGGAGTATTAAAGATGAGAGGAGGTTTTTGCGGCCAAACCAAGACAAAGTTGGGTTAGAACGGGCCAAGTTGTCAATGGCTTCAAGTAGTGAGTTTTTTAAAGGTATATAGTTGAGGGCAAAAAGGTCCGATATTTCGGGGCTAATCTTGACCCCTAAATAGGTTATGGTAGGAGAGGACCAATTGAAAGGGGAATTTACCATCAATTGTTGTTTAATTGTGTGAGGAATGCCTACACAAAGGACTAGCGATTTGTTGGCATTTATTTTGAAGTCGGAGATGTTGCTATACTTCTCAAGGTGACTCTGGATAATAGGTAAGGAGATCTTTGGATTGACCGTCATCATTAGAACATCATCCGCAAACGCAGCAATTTTTTGTTCCCTACCTCCCAAACATAGACCTACAATCTCCTGGTCCAATCTAATAATGGAAAGGAGCGGCTCTAAAGCCAATATAAATAGTAGAGGTGATAAGGGACATCCCTGGCGAGTCCCATTTCTAATAGGAAAGGGGAGGGATAAGTTCCCATTAACCAGGACCGCGGCTGTTGCTTGCTCGTACATGGAGAAGGTGGCTTGGACAAAAGAGTCAGGAAGGCCAAATCTCAACAGAGCGAGTTTTAGGTACAACCAGTTTACCCTATCGAATGCTTTCTCCGCATCCGTACTGAGGAGAAGCAAAGGCGAAGATATCCGTTTGGCATGACAAAGGGTATTTATGACCCTAGTAGTATTGTCTTTGCCTTCTCTGTTGCGGATAAAGCCCGCCTGATCTCCATGTACAAGTTGAGGTAAAAGGATAGCTAGTCTATTGGCTAACATTTTGGCCAGGAGTTTAAGGTCTATGTTCAGGAGGGATATAGGCCTATAGTTAGAGCACTGTTTAATATCTTTTCCCTCTTTAGGTATGAGGGTGATGTGGGCCGTAGTCATGTCTCTAGATAAAGGGATTCCTAGGAGTGTCTGATTACAAACTTCTAAAAGGTGAGGGAGAAGGATCTCATGGAAAGTTTTGTAGTAAGATATCGGAAAACCGTCCGGGCCTGGGCATTTTCCAGAAGGGATTTGATGCATGGCTTTTTTAAGATCATTCAAAGAGAAGGGTGTTTCTAGTGTTAATTTCTGTTTGGGTGAGATGGTTGGAGTGTTAGACGCCTCCAGGAAAGCTAAGATGGCAGAGGTATGTGTTTCTGGGGTAACCTTTGCAGGGAGATTATAAAGGTCGTTGTAGAAGGATCTAAATTGGGCCGCGATCTGACTAGCAGAGAAGATAGGTCTCCCTGCATGTGAGGATAGCTGATGGACAAAATTAGAGGATCTTCTCCCTTTAATCCTATTCATTAAAAATTTTGTGGCTTTGTCTCCGTGTGCATAGAATTTATGTTGGGAATTCATGTAAAATTTAGCCGCTCTAGTTGACAATAAGGATCTAAGTTTAGCTCTAAGTTCTGAAAGGTCTTGTAATTGGGAATCGGAGGAATCTTTTTTATGACTAGATTCAATTCTCTGTATGTTCTTTAGGATTTCATCTATTTCTTTTTCTCTCATTTTTTTCTGGTGGGAGCCAATATTGATAAATTGACCTCTGATAACAGGCTTGTGTGCATCCCATAGGGTGTTTACAGAGATATCAGGACTTTTGTTCAGTGAGAAGTATTCAGAGATATGTTTGGAAATTGAGTCTATTGACTCCGGGTATCCCAAAAGGGATTCATTCAAGCGCCAATTGAAGCATGAGGGAGTTTAATTTGGGGCAGCTAGTGAAATAAATATGGGTGAGTGGTCTGAAATATGAATGGAACCTATTGATGATTCTTTGCAAAGATGCAAATGTTCCTTAGAAATAAATAAATAGTCGAGTCGGTGATAGGTACCATGCATTGGAGAGAAGAAAGTATAATCTAATGTATTAGGATGGTGAGAGCGCCAAACGTCTATCAGGTGAAGATTCCAGAAAATGTTCCTAATGGTTTTAAGCGATTTGTTAGATAGGGACGATTTGCGTGAGGAAATGTCAGTTTGTGGATTTATGGCCACGTTTAGATCTCCCCCCAAAACTACTATCCCCTCTTTGAACGGTTCAATAATAGAGAAGATATTAGAAATCCAGCGAGAATGGTTAGAATTGGGAGCATATAAATTAATAAAGGTGTATTTTTGCGGGCCTATGGTACCCTTGATCAATATGAATCTTCCCTCGGGGTCTAAGATTTGGTCTACATATTTAAAGGGGATCTTTCCCTGGAACCCTATACTAACTCCACCAGAGGCTGATGAGCTGCCCCCACAGTGATACCAGTTTGAGTAATGGGAGAACCGCATGTCTGGATAGTGATTAAAACGGAAGTGTGTCTCCTGAAGGAATACCACTCCAGCTTTAGCCTTTCTTAAAATGGCAAAGGCCTGACTCCGTTTTGAAGGAGAGTGAAAGCCCTTAACATTATAAGAAGCTATAAGTAAGTCAGCCATTGCATGTGTGGTATGTGGCGTTACCTTGTAGCTGAGGAGGCATCCTCCAGGAGAGAGCAGGCGTGTTAAGATGGTCAGTCAGATGGTGTGATACAGGAATCATATGGAGGAAGGACCCATACTGCACTAAAGGAAAAGACAGGTACCTTGGGAAAAAACAGGGGTAAGAAAACAGCACAAAACATATTAAAACATAAAATGAAAAGGAAACGGACATCATAAAGTATGTCATAAGCAATAAGGGGGTAACTGGTCTATAGACCGATATGGAGAACGTATAACGCCCAATGAAGAGCTTGGAGGAGGCAAAAATGGGTGTTGCCAGCAGAAATTATAAACAAAATTTGGTATGAGATCAAAATAACAGACATGTTAGATTAAATCTATCAAATGACAGCATTACTGAACAAGTATAAATGAGAAGGCACTTGACCAATTATTGCTCTTGAGACAGGCTTCTAGGGGTGAGTTGAAGGTTTCTTTTCTTAGTACGAGATGATTTCGGGGTACGTATCACTTCGAACGGGACCACTTTAGGAAGGTCAGGAAGATCACGCAAATCTTGAAAAAGTTCCCAGTTTTCTATGGGTAGCGGTGAAATATTCAGCAAATCATAGACTGAGATAAGATCCGAAAAAGAGGAAATATTTGCTCTTTTGCCAGCGAAGGAAAAGGTAATTCCAAAAGGGAAGGACCAACGATACAGGACCTTGTTGGACCGGAGCCAATCTGTCAGCGGCTTAAGGGCCCTGCGCTTTTTCAGAGTTGAAGGAGCCAGATCCTGGTATACTTCCAGCTTTGAATCTTCATAAGACAGGTCAGGTTGGTTTCGTGCAGCTTCTAGAATGGCGGTTTTTACCTGGAAATTCAGAAACTTGCAGATGATGTCCCTGGGAGGTTCTGTGGGTTTAGGTTTGGGTCTCAAGGCTCTGTGCGCCCTTTCTATGACAACCTCCTGTGGGAAATCCGGTCCCAGCAGCGAACCGCTTATTGTGATTATGGCTGTTGTAATGTCCCCAGGAAGGACCGATTCAGGGATTCCTCTAAACCTCAAATTATTTCGGCGCCCCCTGTTCTCTTGATCTTCTAATGCGCTGTGGAGATCATTAAGGTAGGTAGAGCAACGGTGGAGAGAGGCCGATACTGCAGACTGGTGATTCAGGGTTGCCACTTGGTATGATTCCAGGGACTCCACCCGCTCCCCGATGTGTCTCACCTCCTGCCTGCAGGCTGTAAGCTCCGTTAAGATAGGCTCCATAATCCTGTTGAGAGCGCGGTCTAAATACCTTCTAGTAAGCGGTAAGTCAGTGCAAGCCTGGGCGTCCTCGGATTCACTTTCTCCCTCCGATTGTACAGGAGCGCGCTTCAGGGCTTTGGGCTGCGTGGCCGGCGCCATCTTGGGCTCTCTGGCAGCGACCGTTGCTGCAGCCTTTTTCAGGAATTTCTCCATATCACCTCCAGATATCTGGCCTTTGGAGGTAGCAGGAGGATCACCTAGTCTGGGGTTCCCGATTTTGACCATTCTTGCCTCTGTGCGCTAAGTATAAATGGCGTTAGGGACGTATCTCCTTGCAGAGCTCAGAACTATGCGGCCATCACTGTCCGGCGCTAGCTCCGCCCCCCTGGACTGTTTTTTTTTTACACCATGTCCCATTTGAAGCCCCCCTGATGCACCCCTAGAGTAGAAACTCCAAAAAAGTGACCCCATTTTAGAAACTACGGGATAGGGTGGCAGTATTGTTAGTACTAGTTTAGGGTACATATGATTTTTGGTTGCTCTATATTACACTTTTTGTGAGGCAAGGTAACAAGAAATAGCTGTTTTGGCACCGTTTTTATTTTTTGTTATTTACAACATTCATCTGACAGGTTAGATCATGTGGTATTTTTATAGACCAGGTTGTCACGGATGCGGCGATACCTAATATGTATACTTTTTTTTTATTTATGTAAGTTTTACACAGTGATTTTATTTTTGAAGCAAAAAAAAAATCATGTTTTAGTGTTTCCATAGTCTGAGAGCCATAATTTTTTTCAGTTTTTGGGCGATTACCCTGGGTAGGGTATGATTTTTGCGGGATAAGAGGATGGTTTTATTGGCACTATTTTGGGTTGCGTGTGACTTTTTGATCGCTTGCTATTACACTTTTTGTGATGTAAGGTGACAATTTTTTTTAATTTAGCGATTTAGTGATATTTTTATAGAGCCAGTCGATACGGACGCGGTGATACCTAATATGTATACTTTTTTTTTTATTTATATAAGTTTTACACAATGATATTTTTTTAACAAAAAAAAATCATGTTTTAGTGTCTCCATATTCTGAGAGCCATAGTTTTTACAGTTTTTGGGCGATTATCTTAGGTAGGGTCTCATTTTTGTGCGGGAGGAGATGACAGTTTGATTGGTACTATTTTGAGGTGCATATGACTTTTTGATCGCTTGCTATTACACTTTTTGTGATGTAAGGTGACAAAAAATTGTTTATTTAGCACAGTTTTTATTTTTTATTTTTTACGGTGTTCATCTGAGGGGTTAGGTCATGTGATATTTTTTCAACTTTTTTTTTCACTTTATTTTTTGTCCCACTTTGGGGCTTGAACTTTTGGGGTCTAATCCCTTTACAATGCATCCTAATACTTCTGTATTGGAATGCATTCGCTGTATGAGTATTACTCATACAGCTTCCGGCCTGTGAGATCCAGTGGGCTGGATCTCACAGGTTTGTCACCGGAAGGCAGCGCGATGCCTCAGGAAAGCATTGCGCTGCCTTCCACAAATCCTGTCAAGACTGATGCAAATGTGGTATCGGCTGCTCATCGAGCCAGATACTTCTGGGGGAACCTGCCTAGCATGAACAGGCTTCTGGTAGCTACAGACAATGAGAAGACAAAGCTTCAAGATAACTTGGAGCTCGGAAGAGTCGTGTAGTTCATCAAGATTGAAATCATAACTACCAGCCCCTGGTCTCTACGTCAGGGAAAACCTCACGAGTTCCCAGGCATCATGGATGGGCAGGAGGACATCCTGTGGTGCATGGAGATGGAGAGGGACTTCGTATCCCCCCCGCACTCTATGGACGTCTCAGAAATAAACCGCTGCTCCCGACAGCAGCTCCTGGGAAGGTCATGGAGCGTCCCCGTCATCCGGCATCTATTCGCCCCGCTGAAGGATTATTTTGAAAGTGTGTAGAAGCCACACGGGACCCCGACACTGCAGATTTTTTTAATGGAGACATCATGAAGATTTTACCGCATGTAACTACAGCGCTGCACAAATTAAGTTTTTCGACCGAAATACGCCACTAAAGATTTTCTGCATATAACGGCAACAGTAAAGGCTGAATAAATTTAGTTTTTTGACCGATATACGTCACTAAAGATTTTACCGCGTATAACTACAGCGCTGAACACTGAATAAAATTAGTTTTTGGACCGAAATACGTCCCAAAAGGTTTTACTACTTATAACAGCAGCGCTGAACGCTGAATAAATGTTGTTTTTCGAAAGAAATACGTCAATAAAGATTTTACCAAATATAACTGCAGAGCTGAACTCTGAATAAAATTTGTTTTTACAACCAAAATACATCAATAACGATTTTACCACATATAACCAGGGCCGGCCTTTGGGGTGTGCGGGCTGTGCGGCCGCACAGGGCGCCATAGCAACAGGGGCGCCGGGCGGCAGACAGCTCGCAATGTAATATGCAGCAGGCGAGGCGGCACTTGTGTTCTCCCTCGGGGCGGGGCCCCCGCCCCCTCCATCTCCCCCTCCCCTGTCTGACCTGATTCCTCCTCCCCTGTGTCTGACCTGTCACCTGATGATCCTCCGTGCCGTGCGTCTGGCACGTCTGCACCATTTCACAGTTCACACTGGCCAATCAGCTTTTCGCAGCGCAAAGATCCTGCTGCTGATTGGCCAGTGTGTAGGACTGGAGCAGCAGGTGCTCCGCTCGCATCCCGCTTGTTCCTGTGTCACTCACCGCGTCACGGTCTGCCGACTACAGCCCGCCCCAGCCCAGACAGACTGAAGGACTGCTCCGGAGACTGTCGAACCGGACTATAAGGTAAGTTACCTTATAGTAATATACATGCACTAGAAAACTGATCCATACCCTGCCCAATTTAGCAAAGTGGCAAGATTGAGCAAAAAGTCACAATTGTTTGAGCAAAACAAAGCTTGTGCAAAAATGTGTGGCTTCTTAGTGCCACAATTCTGGTGCAGGGGGAATGATAAATCTTCCCATTGTGTTTTCTAGCACCTTCTGAACTATGTTATAGGCACAGGTGCTAACATTGTTGTGCCCATGGAGGGAAAAGTAGGGTAAATTAATGATGGCACACCAGGGCCGGTGTAACGTTATACTTCCCTACTTCGTGAGATTTCCCTACTCTCGTCACTTCCGGTCGCACCAGACATGACGTGAGGAGGTGTTCAGCACCGCGCAGGCGCACAACGACGGGTTAGGGAAATTTCACAGCAGAGTGCGCATGCGCTGGGAGCCTCGTCAGCGGTTAGGATAGGGAAAAATTATGGGCCAGTACACAGGTGCGGTGATCGGATGGATGTTCTCAGCTGGACACCGGCCGACACTGCACATGCGCTGGGAGCCTCACCAGCGGTTAGGGTAGGGAAAAAGCACTGGCCCGTACGTAATTTTTCCCTTCCCTAACCGCTGGTGAGGCTCCCGATGCATGCGCAGTGTCGGCCGGTGTCCAGCTGAGAACATCCATCCAATCACTGCGCCTGCGCACTGGCCCATAGTTTTTCCCTACCCTAACCGCCGGCGAGGCTCCTGGCACATGCGCACTCTGCTGTGAAATTTCCCTAACCTGTCGTTGTGCACCTGCGCGGCGCTGCACACCTCCTCACATAATGTCCGGAGCGACCGGAAGTGACGAGGGTAGGGAAATCTCACGAAGTAGGGAAGTATAACATTACACGGGCCTTTGGGGTGTGCGGGCTGGTAACTACTTGGTTGGATAGACAGCCAGCCTATGCCATGATGCCAGCAACAAGCAGTTTGTTTTTTTTTGGGGGGGGGGGGGGGCCACAAGGTTAGCTCGCACAGGGCGCCTGAACACCTAAGGCCGGCCCTGCATATAACTGCTGGGCTGAACACTGAATACATTTTTTTTTCGACCAAAATACGTCAATAAAGACTTTACACATATAACTGCAGAGCTGAATGCTGAATAAAATTAGTTTTTCAACAGAAATACGTCACAAAAGGTTTTACTACATATAACTGCAGCGCTGAACGCTGAATAAATGTAGTTTTCAGACCAAAATACCCCACTAAAGATTTTCTCACATATAACGGCAACAGTGAAAGCTGAATAAATTTTGTTTTTCGACCGAAATACGTCACTAAAGATTTTACCGCATATAACTACAGCGCTGAACACTGAATACATTTTGTTTTTCGACCAAAATACGTCACTAAAGATTTTATCACATATAACGGCAACAGTGAAGGCTGAATACGTTTTGTTTTTTGACCGAAATGCGTCACTAAAGATTTTACCGCATATAACTGCAGCGCTGAATGCTGAATAAATGTTGTTTTTGGACTGAAAAACGTCAATAAAGACTTTACACATATAACTACAGCGCTGAACGCTAAATAAAATTAGTTTTTAGAACGAAATACGTCCCAAAAGGTTTTACCACATATAACTGCAGTGCTGAACTCTAAATAAAATTTGTTTTTCGACTGAAATACATCACAAAAGGTTTTACCACATATAATTTTAAAAGTGAACGCTGGATATATTTTGTTTTTCTACTGAAATAATAATAACTGCAGAAGTTAAATGCGTATATATTTTTCATTTTGTACTGAAATAGGCCACTAAACTCTTTTAACCACAAATAAATGCAACAGTGAAGTGCGTATATTTTTTCCTTTTTGTACTGAAATAGGCCACTAAACTCTTTCAACACAAATAACTGCAGAAGTGAAATAGAAACATAGAAACATAGAATGTGTCGGCAGATAAGAACCATTTGGCCCATCTAGTCTGCCCAATATACTGAATACTATGAATAGCCCTTGGCCCTATCTTATATGAAGGATGGCCTTATGCCTATCCCATGTATGCTTAAACTCATTCACTGAATTGTCAGCTACTACTTCTGCAGGAAGGCTATTTCATGCATCCACTACTCTCTCAGTAAAGTAATACTTCCTGATATTACTTTTAAACCTTTGCCCCTCTAATTTAAAACTATGTCCTCTTGTAGCTGTTTTTCTTCTTTTAAATATTTTCTCCTCTTTTACCGTGCTGATTCCCTTTATGTATTTAAAGGTTTCTATCATATCCCCTCTGTCTCATCTTTCTTCCAAGCTATACATATTAAGGTCCTTTAATCTTTCCTGGTAAGTTTTATCCTGCAATCCATGTACTAGTTTAGTAGCTCTTCTCTGAACTCTCTCCAGTTTCAATATCCTTCTGGAGATATGGTCTCCAGTACTGCGCACGATACTCCAAATGAGGTCTCACTAGTGCTCTGTAGAACGGCATGAGCACCTCCCTATTTCTAGTGGTAATGCCTCTCCCTATACATCCAAGCATTCTGCTAGCATTTCCTGCTGCTCTATGACTGCCTACCTTTAAGTCTTCTGAAATACTGACCCCTAAATCCCTTTCCTCAGATACTGAGGTTAGGACTGTATCACTGATTTTATATTCTGCTCTTGAGTTTTTACGCTCCAGGTGCATTATCTTGCACTTATCAACATTAAATTTTAGTTGCCAGATTTTTGACCATTCCTCTAGTTTTCCTAAATCCTTTTCCATTTGGTGTATTCCTCCAGGAACATCAACCCTGTTACAAATCTTTGTGTCATCAGCAAAAAGACACACCTTACCATTGAGGCCTTCTGCAATTTCGCTGATAAAGATATTAAACAATATGGGTCCCAGAACAGATTCCTGAGGTACCCCTTGGTAACACACCTTACCATTGACTACAAACCTCTGTTGTCTGTCCCTCAGCCACTGCCTAATCCATTCAACAATATGGGAGTCCAAGCTCAAAGACTGCAATTTATTAATAAGCTGTGGGACAGTATCAAAAGCCTTACTAAAGTCCAGATAAGCGATGTCTACTGCACCTCCGCCAACTATTATTTTAGTCACCCAAACAAAAAAATCAATAAGATTAGTTTGACATGATCTCCCTGAAGTAAATCCATGCTGTTTTTCATCTTTCAATCCATTGGATTTTAGATGTTCCACAATCCTCTCCTTAAGCATGGTTTCCAAATGCTTATATATTTTCTTGTTCCACAGATATAAGCTACTAAAGGCTTTTCAATATAGCACTTGCACCCCAATAACAAGAACAAATTGCTGGAATGCCAGAGCTGTATAATGGCTATTTGGATCCCCAAATAATGTTTCCCTGCACTTGTAAATCACTTTTTTTTTCACAATGAGGTTTTTCTAGCACTTTCCCTAGTAGTGACTTCAGATGTCTCTCCCTGCACTAAGATGCTGTGAAATGATTCCTCCCTATCGTTTCCCTGCACTTATAAATCGCTTTATTTTTTCACAATCAGGTTTTCAGTATAACTTTCCCTAGCGCCTGCAACGTCTGTCCCTGCACTCCGAACACTGGAAAATGTCTGAATCCAAGATGGCTGCGGGTATTTATAGGTTGTAACCTTCCCAGAGTTCCTTGTCCCATGTCCTCACAAGTGTAGCCACCATTGTAGCCGCCATTTTAGGAAAAATTGCGATTCGTTATCATGAAGCGCGAGGAAATTCGGATCGAATTCCACTTCGTCAGCTTTGATTTGCTCATCTCTAGTTATAACGGAAAATAACTGAATTCAGAAGACGGAATTCAAAATGGAAACTTTTAGAGGCATTCCGTCATAATAGAGGTCTATGGGCATGCATAACGGAACTGTCTGGTTTCCGTTATGCAGGACGAAAAAGAAAGTTTGGAGGTAACAGATTCTCTTTAAGTCCTAATATGTCTATGTACAAGGTGTACATAGCTACTAGTGTACAGATGTGTACTTGATTACTAGTTTATGTGGTCAGTGGTGTGCTAGATTACTAAGCATGACTAGTTGGAAATAAGTGACAATAATAAAATACAATATTAATGTAAATAAATGCACATAATATAAAATATTAAAGAAAGTATGGTAAGGGTATAGGCTTGTATGTGGTTATCTAAATCAGGTATTGCATGATGAATAATAAAGAATTATTAATTGTAATGGTGTTTGTTATATAAAGTATGGCAGATTCCAGTCTTGAAGTTTTTCATAGATTAATTTTTGGTTTTGTGTTTGCAGCCCGCTACTTACGCATTGCAATCTATTCTTCTTGTGATAAATTTGCTGATATTCTGCATATCTTTCTCCGTCTCAATTTTCGGATGCCGTTCACTGTGCAAGATATCTTCAAATAGCCCTCAGGTGAGTCCAGCATGCACACAAGATAAAATCGGTGGGTATCCAGTAAGTGTTCACAACATTTTCTGTACTGAGAGCCTGGGCTTACTGAAGAAACAGACATTCGATTTTATTGAAGTAGTTCTCAGCCCTGGTCCATGTGCCCTAGTAGGATATACACACATCACAAAGAGATGATCTGCTTGGGACCCTTCTCTATGGCTTCATAAGATAATGTCTTTAATTCGTTATCTTGCTATAATGTAACTGTATATCTTCAGTGCTCAAGGAGTGTACAATGTGAGCTCTGAAGCTCCCTCTGTCTCCCGGTATCTTCTCCAGCATGCAATGCAATTGTTGGTTGGCATTCAGTTGCCATGGCACCCAGGCCTGCCATGTTAGGACTCATTACATCCTGCCTCTGCTAGAGTGTATAGGATGCTCGTAAAATTGCAATATGTTTCAATACGGAAGTAGTGCCGAGTGGTTGTTATGACAACAGAGGGGCCTAGTGAAGACTTCCAGGCCTGCCATCCTACTACTGTTATTGCACCATGCCAGAGGCAGACTGTAGTAGATAGAGAGAAGCCAGAATAAAAAGTAGCTAAGAATGGAAAGCTCTTGCTCTGTCAATCCCAGTTTGTCCATGGCATGGCCTTATCTGAATGGCTGGCATGTAATGAAACAGTTTATGGCTGGTTGCATGTTATCACTATGGCTTCTGAATCCTGACTTGTGATAGAGTCAGCTTCAAAACTTGGTTGTCTTGTATTAATGAGACAACTCATTTAACTGTACAGATTATATGGCCAATAGGGAAAATAATGAATGTATGTCCGTGCTATCAAAATCAAAATGATCAAGAAATTGAAATTTCTTATGATGGGAAATGCATTCAACATTCTTAATTAGTTTTATGATGAATGGTATAATTCCTATCTACTATGTCATTTCATAGTGTAGTAAAAAAATAGTTTGACCGCAGAAGAGGATGATCTCTACATGTATACCTTCATCAAGATTGTTCCCTTTAAGAAAAAAAAAAAACTAATTTTGTACATGCTTCACACAAATATAATTCTTATCAATAGATAACAAGTGGGTGTTCCTCTGAAACCTGCGAAAATATTTGAGCCCCCACCTGCATGACCCATCCTGACCCACTCTCCAAAGGACATGTACACGGCCACAATTATATCCCACATTTAATAGCATAATTTTTAGTTAACGTTTCACACACATTTACCAAATTCAACTTGAAATGGGACTGTCTTCCTTTGTAATTTTCTGCAACTTATTGTGACAGAGTCTAGGCCAACCAGTAGATCTTCTGCTGGCAAATACTTAGTCTTTCTTTAGTCTTTCTGCTCCACAAGGAAAAGTTGTGATATGACATCCCTACCCAACTCCCCATTATTCACTTGTTCCAGATTTGTGTTGGGAATTTTTTTTACATACACCCTAATCACACACAACAGTATGTGTCCTAGATTTTGACTGCAGGTCTAACCTCAGACTTCACTCTTTGCAATGCAAAATGTTATGTTAAAAGAGACCGGTAGCACATTAACAGATAACAGATTTTAACTAAGATTATCAACGCAAAATCTCTTGGAATTGGATAGGTTAGTGAAAACATTTCCGAGTCAAGTAAAATGTGCCCTGTGATTTTCTCCTATTTAAGCTCCAATGTTGTCCTGTGCCACATGTACTGGTCCATAACCAGGCAAGCAGGAGCTGAGAATGCTGGGAACCAGCTCTGTTGATAACCTGTGAAAGGCATGAAATCACTATTACTGATATGGAAAGCTAGGATCAGGCACATAGTCATTAACAATGCTGTACAAAGAAAGGTATACACAGGTATATACTGAATAAATAGACATACAGTATACCACATATCTAAACACACACACCATACTTGTCTACATTTGAGTAGTGGCATTAGGGAGATTCCCAAAACTAGTGTTAGGTGAGGCCCTCCATTTACATAGGTCCAAGGCCCCAAACACTGCCAACCCAATGTGTTTGAATTGTACGTTGTACATATGATTCCTTCGTCATGCTCCACAAGTAATACTGATCCCAGACTCCAAACCTTTCCTCCCTTATTGAACTTTACTCATGCTTTACTGTACTTACTGTTTTCTCTGATTGTAGGTATATTTGATCCAAAATGATCTTGTGGTATCCATGAATCCTTCTACAGTTCCAGCCACAGGATTTTCTCAGCCATTTGCTCCAGCATTTGCACCACCCCAACCACCAGCACAATATGTGTTTCAAGGAGTCAAAGCTGTACCAATGTCATAATCATATATTTAAAAAAAGTTGATGCCTGTTTTTCTTTTTCCAACTCTGTGAACTGTGAAAATAACACACCTGTTTTCCAGCACTCGGTTCTGACTCCCTACCAGACTCTCTGCACTGCATTTCTGGTTGCCATCTGTCAAATTACGCATAGATCGGGTCAGCAGTGATGTCCCCCTAGTCAAATGTGCTGCCTGGGGCTATGTCACTTCTGAGGCCAGTCATTGGCTGCAGCAGCACATGTGACCCTATCCATGCAGGCAATTTATATGCAGAGACCAGAAATGCAGTGCAGAGAGACCCAGAATTAGAGAGCCAGAGCCGAGGGCGGAAGTATGTTTAACTTTTTAGGTCCTGATGACTGGGGGTGAGATTTAATAAAAACAAAATCTTGGACAACTCTTTTGAGGGGTAACATAATTTCGAATAAAATATAAGAATTAAAATATATTAGCTGATCACTTGATTTGGAATTGGAGTATGAAAAGTATGGAAGTAGAGCTGAAGTTGAGGTGTACTGTGTTTTAAAAATTGAAGTTATCTATCTATCTATCTATCTATCTATCTATCTATCTATCTATCTCCAAAATTTATCACAAATAAAGATAATTAAAAAAAAAAGAGCTATGATCAATGCATTGCTAATATTATTTGGTAGAATTTATGGGGAAAGTCTTCAGACCCTTTTACATTATTTTTTTTTACATTTTGTTATGTTGCTGCCTTGTACAATTTTTTTTTAAAAAAATCAAGTTTTCCCCCATCAATCTACTCTCAATCACCTATAATTATAAAGTAAAAACAGAATTTTAACATTTTTGTTAATTTATTTTAAAGGAAAAGCTAAAATTTCACAATTTGACACTTGAATATTTGCTCCCTTGATCATCTTTGAGATGTTTATACATCTTAATTGGAATCCATCTGTGGTAATTCAGATGATTGGACATAATTTGGAAAGACATGGCCCTGTCTAAATAAGGTAATAATTGGGGTTGAGCGAACCCGAACTGTAAAGTTTGGGTTCGTACCGAACTTTAGGATTTTTGGACCCCGGACCCGAACCCTAACATTTCCGTAAAAGTTCGGGTTCGGGTTTGGTGTTCGGCGCTTTCTTGGCGCTTTTTGAAAGGCTGCACAGCAGCCAATCAACAAGCGTCATACTACTTGCCCTAAGAGGCCATCACAGCCATGCCTACTAATGGCATGGCTGTGATTGGCCAGAGCAGCATGTGACCCAGGCTCTATATAAGCTTGAGTCACATAGCGCTGCACGTCACTCTGCTGTTACAGGTGTAGGGAGAGGATGCTGCTGGACTTGTGATTTCAGGGAGAGCATAGGAGAGAATCTAACTCAGCGATCTACAAATAGTTGTGTGGGTGCAGGGCACTATCGTTTTACCCTGCCCTGAGCTCAATGACCAAAAAATACAAACTTTTAGAATTCTATTAGGTGGGTGGCGGCGGCGGCCATTTTATGCATGCTCAATGCACCAGCACTGCATCTGAGCTTTTGGGACATTGCAAATCACAATTTTTTTGGGGAAAACTGCAACATCTGGATTAGTCAGTGTGCAATTTAAGGTAGAAATACACCCATCATTTTCTGGGGTTTTAAAAACACACTATTTCCTTCAAAAAACAGTATTTTCCAGATCTGCAAATGTTAAAGTTTAATATATACAGTTTTCATATTCTGTTAGCAAAAAAAGACTTTTTTGGCAATCTACAACATCTGTATTAGTCAGTATGCAATTTAAGGTAGAAATACACCCATCATTTTCGGGGGTTTGAAAAACACACTTTTTTGTTCTCCAAAAAACAGTATTTTCCAGATCTGCAAGTGTTAAATTCAAGTTTAATATATACAGCTTTCATATTCTGTTAGCAAAAAAAGACTTTTTTGGCAATCTACAACATCTGTAATAGTCAGTGTGCAATTTAAGGTAGAAATACACCCATCATTTTCTAGGGTTTGAAAAAAACACAATAAAAAAAATAACAAAAAACTGTATTTTCCAGATCTGCAAGTGTTAAATTCAAGTTTAATATTGTGACAGAGTGTCTGGAGAAGTAGTGGACGGGGGTCTATGTGTGCCCAAGATTCCTCACTTCTGTCATTTAAAAGCAACCAGGGAAATGTTCAGGAGAGGTCTCTGCAATTCGGGTCTGCATAAAACCTGTTTTTAGGGCCTGTGTTGCTGGAGTGGGGAGAGAAGGGTGGGCCCCACTCCATCCAGACAGTCCGGGTTTTGGGCTGTCAGGTAATTATTCCTCAGGTGTGTTAGCCTGATATAAGGCTGAGAATGCAGACACAGCTCTCCTTGGAAATTGGAGGATGTGGTTAAAGCTATGTTGCAAGCTGTTGCATCTCAACAGGAGGCTACCCGAGTGCAGCGGGAGGCTACCCTAGTACAGCAAAAGGCGCTGGAGGAAACAGCCCAACTGGAGGCTGCACAAGAGGCGCAAAGAAAAGACCGAGAGACCTTAGCAGTTGTGGTGCAGCAACTTACCAGTGTCGCTGGACGGGTCCCAGGTATGGCAGAGGCCCCTCATGCCGCCATAAGGGCTAGTCCCTTTCTGCAAAAGATGACAACCGCAGATGACGTGGAGGCCTACCTGACCACCTTCGAAAGGACTGCCGATTGAGAGGGTTGGCCAAAGGCACAGTGGGCCGGATTGTTGGCCCCCTTCCTTTCAGGAGAACCCCAAAAGGCATATTTTGACCTGGAGAATCATGATGCTATGGACTATGTTATGCTAAAAAAGGAGATCCTTACACGCCTTGGTGTTACTCTTTCGGTCCGTGCACAGCGTGTGCACAACTGGGACTACAGTATGGATAAACCTCCACGTTCCCAAATGCACGACCTCATACACCTGACCAAGAAGTGGTTGCAGCCGGAGTTCCTGACAGGCCCTCAGATGGTGGAACGGGTTGTGATGGACCGGTACTTAAGGGCCCTCCCCGTTACCTTGCGCAAGTGGGTGAGCCATGGTGACCCCAAGAATGCTGACCAGATGGTGGAGATGGTGGAGATCTCCATGACTACCTGGTAAGACTGTTCTAAGGGAAAAGGGGGCTAGCAGAAGTGATATATCTGTGGGTGCAAGTGGAGAGACTGGAGGCCCAGGCTCTAGAAGCTGGCAAGTAGGGATGAGCGAACCCGAACTGTATAGTTCGGGTTCGTACCGAATTTTGTGGTGTCCGTGACACGGACCCGAACCCGAACATTTTCGTAAAAGTCTGTGTTCGGGTTCGGTGTTCGGCGCTTTCTTGGCGCTTTTTGAAAGGCTGCAAAGCAGCCAATCAACAAGCGTCATACTACTTGCCCCAAGAGGCCATCACAGCCTTGCCTACTATTGGCATGGCTGTGATTGGCCAGTGCAGCATGTGACCCAGCCTCTATATAAGCTTGGGTCACGTTGCGCTGCACGTCACTCTGCTGATTGAAGCATAGGGAGAGGTTGCAGCTGCGATGTTAGGGCGAGATTAGGCAGTGATTAACTCCTCCAAAAGACTTCATTCTGTGATCGATCTGCAGCTGTGGATCATTGAAGTGCTAATATTGACTTGCTCACTTTTTTGAGGCTGCCCAGAGCGTTTTTAGATCACTTTTTTTCTGGGGTGATCGGCGGCCATTTTGTGACTTGTGGTGCGCCAGCACAAGCTATCACCAAGTGTATTTAACCATCAATAGTGTGGTTATTTTGTGCTATATCCTACATCAGCTGCAGGCTGAGCCTGTGTCACCGAAGTGCATTTAACCATCAACAGTCTGGTTATTTTTTGGCCATATACTACATCAGCTGCAGGCTGAGCCTGTGTCACCGAAGTGCATTTAACCATCAACAGTCTGATTATTTTTTGGCCATATACTACATCTGGTGCAGGCTGAGCCTGTGTCACCCAAGTGCATTTAACCATCAACAGTGTGGTTATTTTTTGGCCATATACTACATCAGGGGCAAGTTGAGCCTGTCACCCAGCATCTAAAAAATAGACCTGACATTTCTATTCAACCAAATCTGTACTGTTTTAGCTGGTCAAGTTATTTGTAGTGACCATAAAAGCACACTTTTTGTTCTGGGTTGAAAAACTATTCCCAAATTTGCCATTCTCAAAATAACTAGTTTCTGGTATATGAGGCCTACTTGAAATCTATCCCAAAAAGGATATCTTACATTGAAGGTACTGATAGTGTCATTCAGAAAAACCTAAGACACACGCTACCGTGCAGATAGAAGTCTGATTCTGAGATTAAACCTTAACCTGTCACACAGTGCAAAAAAAAACAGGTCTCACATTTCTATTCAAGCAAATCTGTACTGTTTTAGCTGGTCAAGGTATTTGTAGCGACCGTAAAAGCACATTTTTTTTTCTGGTTTGAAAAACTATTCCCAAATTTGCCATTCTCAAAATAACTAGTTTCTGGTATTTGAGGCCTACTTGAAATCTATCCCAAAAAGGATATCTTACATTGAAGGTACTGATAGTGTCATTCAGAAAAACCTAAGACACACGCTACCGTGCAGATAGAAGTCTGATTCTGAGATTAAACCTTAACCTGTCACACAGTGCAAAAAAAACCAGGTCTCACATTTCTATTAAAGCAAATCTGTACTGTTTTAGCTGGTCAAGTTATTTGTAGTGACCGTAAAAGCACATTTTTTTTCTGGGTTGAAAAACTATTCCCAAATTTGCCATTCTCAAAATAACTAGTTTCTGGTATTTGAGGCCTACTTGAAATCTATCCCAAAAAGGATATCTTACATTGAAGGTACTGATAGTGTCATTCAGAAAAACCTAAGACACACGCTACCGTGCAGATAGAAGTCTGATTCTGAGATTAAACCTTAACCTGTCACACAGTGCAAAAAAAAAAACAGGTCTCACATTTCTATTCAAGCAAATCTGTACTGTTTTAGCTGGTCAAGTTATTTGTAGCGACCGTAAAAGCCCTTTTTTTTTGTTCTGGGTTGAAAAACTATTCCCAAATTTGCCATTCTCAAAATAACTAGTTTCTGGTATTTGAGGCCTACTTGAAATCTATCCCAGTGGAGTAAACACCTTAAAAACAAGGAAGTCACTCAGGCTCCCCCTGCTACCTCTTCTGCTGCTGCCGCCTCGGCCTCTTCTGCTGCTGCCGCCGCCTCGGCCTCTTCTGCTGCTGCTGCCGCCGCCTCGGCCTCTTCCTCCGCCTCTGGAGGAACGTTGGCACCTGCCGCCCAGCAAACGGATGTACCACCAACACCACCACCTGCGTCACCAAGCATCTCAACCATGTCACACGGCAGCGTTCAGCTCTCCATCTTACAAACATTTGAGAGAAAGCGTAAATTCCCACCTAGCCACCCTCGATCCCTGGCCCTGAATGCCAGCATTTCTAAAGTACTGGCCTATGAAATGCTGTCATTTAGGCTGGTGGACACACACAGCTTCAAACAGCTCATGTCGCTTGCTGTCCCACAGTATTTTGTTCCCAGCCGCCACTACTTCTCCAAGAGAGCCGTGCCTTCCCTGCACAAACAAGTGTCCGATAAAATCAAGTGTGCACTGCGCAACGCCATCTGTGGCAAGGTCCACCTAACCACAGATACGTGGACCAGTAAGCACGGCCAGGGACGCTATATCTCCCTAACTGCACACTGGGTAAATGTAGTGGCGGCTGGGCCCCAGGCGGAGAGCCGTCCTTCCGCCGCCAAGGATCGCAGGGCAACATTCTTAGCCTCCTGTCTCCTCCTCCTCCTACTCAGCTTCCTCCTCCTCTTCTTCCACCTGCTCATCCAGTCAGCCACACACCTTCACCACCAACTTCAGAACAGCCCGGGGTAAACGTCAGCAGGCCATTCTGAAACTCATATGTTTGAGGGACAGGCCCCACACCGCACAGGAGTTGTGGCGGGGTATAGAACAGCAGACCGACGAGTGGTTGCTGCCGGTGAGCCTCAAGCCCGGCCTGGTGGTGTGCGATAATGGGCGAAATCTCGTTGCAGCTCTGGGACTAGCCGGTTTGACGCACATCCCTTGCCTGGCGCAGATGCTGAATTTGGTGGTGCAGAAGTTCATTCGCAACTACCCCGACATGTCAGAGCTGCTGCATAAAGTGCGGGCCGTCTGCGCTACAGCGTAACTTTGGCCTTCCCGCTCACCGCCTCATATGCGACGTACCCACCAGGTGGAACTCCACCTTGCATATGCTGGACAGACTGTGCGAGCAGCAGCAGGCAATAGTGGAGTTTCAGCTGCAGCACGCACGGGTCAGTCGCACTGTGGATCAGACACACTTCACCACCAATGACTGGGCCTCCATGCGAGACCTGTGTGCCCTGTTGCGCTGTTTCGAGTACTCCACCAACATGGCCAGTGGCGATGACACCGTTATCAGCATTACAATACCACTTCTATGTCTCCTTGAGAAAACACTTAGGGCGATGATGGAAGAGGAGGTGGCCCAGGAGACAGAGGAGGAAGAGGGGTCATTTTTAGCACTTTCAGGCCAGTCTCTTCGAAGTGACTCAGAGGGAGGTTTTTTGCAACACCAGAGGCCAGGTACAAATGTGGCCAGACAGGGCCCATTACTGGAGGACGAGGAGGACGAGGATGAGGAGGAGGAGGAGGTGGAGGAGGATGAGGATGAAGCATGTTCACAGCGGGGTGGCACCCAAAGCAGCTCGGGCCCATCACTGGTGTGTGGCTGGGGGGAAACACAGGACGATGACGATACGCCTCCCACAGAGGACAGCTTGTCCTTACCTCTGGGCAGCCTGGCACACATGAGCGACTACATGCTGCAGTGCCTGCACAACGACAGCAGAGTTGCCCACATTTTAACGTGTGCGGACTACTGGGTTGCCACCCTGCTGGATCCCAGGTACAAAGACAATGTGCCCACCTTACTTCCTACACTGGAGCGTGATAGGAAGATGCGCGAGTACAAGCGCACGTTGGTAGACGCGCTAATGAGAGCATTCCCAAATGTCACAGGGGAACCAGTGGAAGCCCAAGGCGAAGGCAGAGGAGGAGCAAGAGGTCGCCAACGCAGCTGTGTCACGGCCAGCTCCTCTGAGGGCAGGGTTAGCATGGCAGAGATGTGGAAAAGTTTTGTCACCACGCCACAGCTAACTGCACCACCACCTGATACGGAACGTGTTAGCAGGAGGCAACATTTCACTAACATGGTGGAACAGTACCTGTGCACACCCCTCCACGTACTGACTGATGGTTCGGCCCCATTCAACTTCTGGGTCTCCAAATTGTCCACGTGGCCAGAGCTAGCCTTTTATGCCTTGGAGGTGCTGGCCTGCCCGGCGGCCAGCGTTTTGTCTGAACGTGTATTCAGCACGCAGGGGGCGTCATTACAGACAAACGCAGCCACCTGTCTACAGCCACTGTGGACAAGCTGA
The DNA here is from genome assembly GCF_905171765.1 of Bufo bufo. Lineage (NCBI taxonomy): Eukaryota > Metazoa > Chordata > Amphibia > Anura > Bufonidae > Bufo > Bufo bufo. Next base: position 171,149,208 of record NC_053394.1, on the reverse strand, counting down.
CGTTCATAAAAATGAACCAGGCATGGATCCCACAGGACCTGTCCATCCCTTGTGCAGATTAGATATTAACTACCTCCCCTTAACAATATATTATTCTACTCCAGGGCACTTCCTCATTCAATACTATTTTTAATTTCATTTTACCATTATATTGCGGGGCAACCCAAAGTTGAATGAACCTCTCCTCTGTCTGGGTGCCGGGGCCTAAATGTGTGACAGTGGCCTGTTCCAGTGGTGGGTGACGTGAAGCCTGATTCTCTGCTATGACATGAAGACAGATTCTGCGCTGACATAAGGCCAGATTCTCTGTTACGGGACCGCTCTCCTCTGTCTGGGTGCCGGGGCCTAAATGTGTGACAGTGGCCTGTTCCAGTGGTGGGTGACGTGAATCCTGATTCTCTGCTATGACATGAAGACAGATTCTGTGCTGACATAAGGCCAGATTCTCTGTTACGCGACCTCTCTCCTCTGCCTGGGTGCCTGGGCCTAAATGTGTGACAGTGGCCCGTTCCAGTGGTGGGTGACGTGAAGCCTGATTCTCTGCTATGACATGAAGACAGATTCTGCGCGGACATAAGGCCAGATTCTCTGTTACGGGACCGCTCTCCTCTGTCTGGGTGCCGGGGCCTAAATGTGTGACAGTGGCCTGTTCCAGTGGTGGGTGACGTGAAGCCTGATTCTCTGCTATGACATGAAGACAGATTCTGTGCTGACATAAGGCCAGATTCTCTGTTACGCGACCTCTCTCCTCTGCCTGGGTGCCTGGGCCTAAATATGTGACAGTGGCCTGTTCCAGTGGTGGGTGACGTGAAGCCTGATTCTCTGCTATGACATGAAGACAGATTCTGTGCTGACATAAGGCCAGATTCTCTGTTACGCGACCTCTCTCCTCTGCCTGGGTGCCTGGGCCTAATTATGTGACAGTGGCCTGTTCCAGTGGTGGGTGACGTGAAGCCTGATTCTCTGATATGACATGAAGACAGATTCTGCGCTGACATAAGGCCAGATTCTCTGTTACGGGACCGCTCTCCTCTGCCTGGGTGCCTGGGCCTAATTATGTGACAGTGGCCTGTTCCAGTGGTGGGTGACGTGAAGCCTGATTCTCTGATATGACATGAAGACAGATTCTGCGCTGACATAAGGCCAGATTCTCTATTACGTAACCGCTCTCCTCTGTCTGGGTGCCGGGGCCTAAATGTGTGACAGTGGCCTGTGACAGTGGTGGGTGACGTGAAGCCTGATTCTCTGCTATGACATGAAGACAGATTCTGTGCTGACATAAGGCCAGATTCTCTGTTACGGGACCGCTCTCCTCTGTCTGGGTGCCGGGGCCTAAATGTGTGACAGTGGCCTGTTCCAGTGGTGGGTGACGTGAAGCCTGATTCTCTGCTATGACATGAAGACAGATTCTGTGCTGACATAAGGCCAGATTCTCTGTTACGGGACCGCTCTCCTCTGTCTGGGTGCCGGGGCCTAAATGTGTGACAGTGGCCTGTTCCAGTGGTGGGTGACGTGAAGCCTGATTCTCTGCTATGACATGAAGACAGATTCTGTGCTGACATAAGGCCAGATTCTCCGTTACGGGACCGCTCTCCTCTGTCTGGGTGCCGGGGCCTAAATGTGTGACAGTGGCCTGTTCCAGTGGTGGGTGACGTGAAGCCTGATTCTCTGCTATGACATGAAGACAGATTCTGCGCTGACATAAGGCCAGATTCTCTGTTACGGGACCGCTCTCCTCTGTCTGGGTGCCGGGGCCTAAATGTGTGACAGTGGCCTGTTTCAGTGGTGGGTGACGTGAAGCCTGATTCTCTGCTATGACATGAAGACAGATTCTGCGCTGACATAAGGCCAGATTCTCTGTTACGGGACCGCTCTCCTCTGTCTGGGTGCCGGGGCCTAAATGTGTGACAGTGGCCTGTTCCAGTGGTGGGTGACGTGAAGCCTGATTCTCTGCTATGACATGAAGACAGATTCTGCGCTGACATAAGGCCAGATTCTCTGTTACGGGACAGCTCTCCTCTGTCTGGGTGCCGGGGCCTAAATGTGTGACAGTGGCCTGTTCCAGTGGTGGGTGACGTGAAGCCTGATTCTCTGCTATGACATGAAGACAGATTCTGTGCTGACATAAGGCCAGATTCTCTGTTACTGGACCACTCTCCTCTGTCTGGGTGCCGGGGCCTAAATGTGTGACAGTGGCCTGTTCCAGTGGTGGGTGACGTGAAGCCTGATTCTCTGCTATGACATGAAGACAGATTCTGTGCTGACATAAGGCCAGATTCTCTGTTACGGGACCGCTCTCCTCTGTCTGGGTGCCGGGGCCTAAATGTGTGACAGTGGCCTGTTCCAGTGGTGGGTGACGTGAAGCCTGATTCTCTGCTATGACATGAAGACAGATTCTGTGCTGACATAAGGCCAGATTCTCTGTTACGGGACCGCTCTCCTCTGTCTGGGTGCCGGGGCCTAAATGTGTGACAGTGGCCTGTTCCAGTGGTGGGTGACGTGAAGCCTGATTCTCTGCTATGACATGAAGACAGATTCTGTGCTGACATAAGGCCAGATTCTCCGTTACGGGACCGCTCTCCTCTGTCTGGGTGCCGGGGCCTAAATGTGTGACAGTGGCCTGTTCCAGTGGTGGGTGACGTGAAGCCTGATTCTCTGCTATGACATGAAGACAGATTCTGCGCTGACATAAGGCCAGATTCTCTGTTACGGGACCGCTCTCCTCTGTCTGGGTGCCGGGGCCTAAATGTGTGACAGTGGCCTGTTTCAGTGGTGGGTGACGTGAAGCCTGATTCTCTGCTATGACATGAAGACAGATTCTGCGCTGACATAAGGCCAGATTCTCTGTTACGGGACCGCTCTCCTCTGTCTGGGTGCCGGGGCCTAAATGTGTGACAGTGGCCTGTTCCAGTGGTGGGTGACGTGAAGCCTGATTCTCTGCTATGACATGAAGACAGATTCTGCGCTGACATAAGGCCAGATTCTCTGTTACGGGACAGCTCTCCTCTGTCTGGGTGCCGGGGCCTAAATGTGTGACAGTGGCCTGTTCCAGTGGTGGGTGACGTGAAGCCTGATTCTCTGCTATGACATGAAGACAGATTCTGTGCTGACATAAGGCCAGATTCTCTGTTACTGGACCACTCTCCTCTGTCTGGGTTCCGGGGCCTAAATGTGTGACAGTGGCCTGTTCCAGTGGTGGGTGACGTGAAGCCTGATTCTCTGCTATGACATGAAGACTGATTCTGTGCTGACATGAAGCCAGATTCTCTGCTATGGCATGAAGAGACTGATTCTGTGCTGACATGAAGCCAGATTCTTTGCTATGGCATGAAGAGACTGATTCTCTGCTGACGTGAAGCCAGATTCTCTGCTATGGGACCTCTGTCCAATTGATATTGGTTCATTTTTATTTTTTGAATTTTTATTTTAATTCATTTCCCTATCCACATTTGTTTGCAGGGGATTTACCTACATGTTGCTGCCTTTTGCAGCCCTCTAGCTCTTTCCTGGGCTGTTTTACAGCCTTTTTAGTGCCCAAAAGTTCGGGTCCCCATTGACTTCAATGGGGTTTGGGTTCGGGACGAAGTTCGGTTCGGGTTCGGATTCCGAACCCGAACATTTCCGGGAAGTTCGGCCGAACTTCTCGAACCCGAACATCCAGGTGTTCGCTCAACTCTACTGGCAAGCCGTGCCAGGGAGGTCTGTGGCCTATAAGAGACTTAATAGGGACTTAATAAAATGTTTCAGATGTCAAATGTCAGGTCATGTTGTTGCCAATTGCCCAATGTATGGTGAACCAATGCAATGTGATGCCTCATATATAAACCGCCGTTTATCACTGTATGCTCAGCCTGCGTGTGTGGCTTTATCAAATACTGGGGGGGAGAAACAAATGTGTGTTATTACGGTGGAAGGTAAAGATGTGAGTGCCTTGTTGGACTCAGGCAGTCTGGTCACCCTAGTAAAAACGGATTTGGTAAACCCCAGGAAATGGCAAACGAAAGCCATTGTGGTAGCCTGCATACATGGAGACACCCGTAATTATCACACTGCTGTGGTAGATGTAAATACCCGGTTCGGGGCAGGAAAATTTATGGTTGGTTTAATGCCTAGGTTAATGCATGATGTCATCATGGGGCGGGATTTCCCACATTTCTGGCAGCTATGGGAACATAAACTTTCAAATGCCTGTCAGGAAGGAGATGACCTACCACTGGGTACCGAGAGGTTTGGGTATTTAAGAGAGACTTCTGTTGATGGTGAATAGTTTCCCTTGTCTGTCATGGTGGGGGAGCCTGAGGTCTCTGACCATAGTGATGGCATAGAAGAGGGTCAGAGCAGTCCAGAGAGGGAAGACTCCCTTAATGACAATTTGCCAGACCTGGCAGTACGGAAAGAGCAATTTGGTGCTGAGAAATTAAAAGATCCCACCCTTACTAGAGCCAGGGAAAATGTGAAGTCTATTGATGGTAAACTGGTGGAACCGGACGGCAGACTTTGTTTCCCGCATATGGCTGTGAAACATGACTTATTGTACCAAGTGGTAAAAAGGGGAGAGGATCTGGTGGAACAACTGGTGGTTCCTAAAGTGTACCGACGAACGGTACTAGATATTGCTCATGGTCACCTTATGGGGGGGCATTTGGGAGCTGAAAAGACTACAGACAGAGTCCTTCAAAGGTTCTTTTGGCCTGGGGTCCATAAAGATGTTAAAGACTATTGCGACACCTGCCCCGAGTGCCAAATTTCGGCTCCTAGGCCACACTATCGTAGTCCCCTGGTACCTCTACCAATCATTGAGATTCCATTTGAGAGAATATCCATGGATCTGGTGGGGCCCCTTGTAAGATCTGCTCGAGGCCACCAACATATTCTCGTAATCATGGACTACGCTACTCGTTACCCGGAAGCTATACCCTTACGTAATACGTCATCCAAGGCCATAGCTAAAGAGTTGGTGCAGGTGTTCAGTCGCGTGGGACTACCAAAAGAGATCCTAACAGATCAGGGTACCCCCTTTATGTCACGCATCATGAAGGAGTTATGTAAACTGTTCAAAGTTAAACAGCTGCATACCTCTGTCTACCATCCACAGACTGATGGACTGGTAGAGAGATTTAATAAAACTCTAAAAGCCATGCTTAAAAAAGTGGTAGACAAAGATGGGAAAAACTGGGATTTCCTTCTCCCCTATCTTATGTTTTCCATCCGTGAAGTGCCTCAGTCCTCTACAGGCTACTCCCCATTTGAGTTGCTATATGGTCGCCACCCTAGGGGTCTGCTAGATATAGCAAAAGAAACTTGGGAAGAAGAAGCTACCCCCTATAGAAGTGTCATAGAACATGTGGCACAAATGCAAGATCGTATATCTGCGGTGATGCCTATTGTACGAGAACATATGGCCCAGGCTCAGGGGGCACAACAAAGGGTGTATAACCGCAGTGCCAGAGTACGTACCTTTGCGCCAGGTGACCGGGTTCTGGTACTAATCCCTACGGTAGAGAGTAAATTCCTGGCTAAGTGGCAAGGCCCCTTTGAGGTGATAGAGAAAGTAAATGAGGTAAACTATAAAATCCGTCAACCAGGTAAGAGGAAGCCTGAGCAAATATACCACGTCAATCTTATAAAACCGTGGAAAGATCGACTATCACTTGCGGCTGACACCTCCTTCCGACCAGAGCAGCGGTGCTCTGGGAAGCCCCTGTTGCCAGAGGTAACAGTACCCGACTCCCTGGCCAAGACACAAAAGGTAGAAGTGCAGGGGTTCCTCTTTAAGAATAGGGATTTTTTCTCAGAGATCTCAGGTCGCACCTCTGTCATAAAACATGACATCATTACAGAACCAGGGAAAAGGGTTAAGCTGCGGCCCTACAGAATACCAGAGGCCAGGAGAGGGCTTATCTCTGAAGAGGTGAGGAAAATGTGGGAACTTGGGGTAATTGAAGAGTCCCATAGCCAGTGGTCCAGTCCTATAGTTCTGATCCCTAAACCAGATGGCAGCTGGAGGTTTTGCAATGACTTCCGGAAGTTGAACACCATATCTAAGTTTGATGCTTACCCAATGCCTCGTGTTGATGAGCTCATTGACAGGCTCGGAAATGCCAGGTATATAACCACTCTAGACCTAACCAAGGGATACTGGCAAATTCCCCTGACAAAGGAGGCCAAAGAGAAAACTGCCTTTGCCACTCCTGATGGGTTGTTTCATTATGTGGTCTTGCCGTTTGGTTTGCATGGAGCCCCTGCAACCTTCCAGAGGGTGATGGATAAGATTTTGAGACCCCACAGACGGTACGCAGCCGCATATCTGGATGACATCATCATCCAAAGTCCAGACTGGGAATCCCATCTACCTAGGGTGCAGGCGGTTATCAATTCCCTGTGTGAGGCAAGCTTCACAGCCAATCCCAAAAAATGTGCCATTGGTCTTGAAGATGCTAAGTATCTAGGTTATATCATAGGCCGAGACCTAGTAAAGCCCCAGTTAAACAAAATCGAAGCCATACAAAGATGGCCTCAACCGGTAAACAAGAAGCAAGTCCGTGCCTTCTTGGGGATTACAGGCTATTACCGGCGATTTATACCTAATTTTGCTTCCCTTGCAGCCCCATTAACGGACCTGACAAAAGGGAAAGACTCTGTCATGGTCAAGTGGTCACAAGAGGTGGAAAAATCATTTCAGACTCTAAAAACCCTCCTGTGCGCTCAGCCAGTGCTGATAACCCCAGACTTTAAGAAAGGGTTTGTCCTACAGACGGATGCGTCTGAGGTGGGACTGGGGGCAGTACTGTCACAGGTACGGGATGGAGAAGAACACTCTGTACTGTATCTGAGCAGGAAACTTAATGACCATGAGCAAAAATATGCAATTGTGGAAAAAGAGTGCCTCGCTATTAAATGGGCCCTGGAAGCACTCCGCTACTATTTGCTTGGCCGTCACTTTGAATTGGTCACGGATCATGCTCCCTTAAAATGGATGTGTGAGAATAAGGAAAATAATAGGAGGGTAACAAGATGGTTCTTAGCCCTGCAAGAGTACTAGTTTACCGTAAAGCACAGGCCAGGGACCCAAATGGGAAATGCAGATGCCTTGTCACGTGTACATTGTCTGATGTCCAGATGTGTTCCAGCCCCGGGTCTGAAACAGGGGGGGGAGGATATGTGACAGAGTGTCTGGAGAAGTAGTGGACAGGGTCTATGTGTGCCCAAGATTCCTCACTTCTGTCATTTAAAAGCAACCAGGGAAATGTTCAGGAGAGGTCTCTGCAATTCGGGTCTGCATAAAACCTGTTTTTAGGGCCTGTGTTGCTGGAGTGGGGAGAGAAGGGTGGGCCCCACTCCATCCGGACAGTCTGGGTTTTGGGCTGTCAGGTAATTACTCCTCAGGTGTGTTAGCCTTATATAAGGCTGAGAATGCAGACACAGCTCTCTCAGCCTGGGAACAGGTTACCTGCATGGAGCCTGTGAGAGCACTTCAAGAGGTACGGACTCTGCTATTTTGTTTGGGTGCTTGGTATTAGGCCGGCACTTGGTCAGACGACAGCCCAGCTACCTAATCCCTTACATTATATACAGCTTTCATATTCTGTTAGCAAAAAAATACTTTTTTGGCAATATACAACATCTGTATTAGTCAGGCCGAGTTCACACGAACGTGTGTGACCCGTGCTGTGCTGCGGCCCGTAAATAGCGGGCCGCTATGCACGATCGCCGGCCGTAAGACTTTTTTTTTTTAAAAAAACAGTATTTTCCAGATCTGCAAGTGTTAAATTCAAGTTTAATATATACAGCTTTCATATTCTGTTACCAAAAAAAGACTTTTTTGGCAATCTACAACATCTGTAATAGTCAGTGTGCAATTTAAGGTAGAAATACACCCATCATTTTCTAGGGTTTGAAAAACACACTTTTTTTCCCCAAAAAACAGTATTTTCCAGATCTGCAAGTGTTAAATTCAAGTTTAATATATACAGCTTTCATACTCTGTTACCAAAAAAATGACTTTTTTGGCAATCTGCAGCATCTGTATTAGTCAGTGTGCAATTTAACCACTTCAGCCCCCCTAGCTTAAACACCCTTAATGACCAGGCCACTTTTTACACTTCTGCACTACACTACTTTCACCGTTTATTGCTCGGTCATGCAACTTACCACCCAAATGAATTTTACCTCCTTTTCTTCTCACTAATAGAGCTTTCATTTGGTGGTATTTCATTGCTGCTGACATTTTTACTTTTTTTGTTATTAATCGAAATTTAACGATTTTTTTGCAAAAAAATGACATTTTTCACTTTCAGTTGAAAAATTTTGCAAAAAAAACGACATCCATATATAAATTTTGCTCTAAATTTATTGTTCTACATGTCTTTGATAAAAAAAAAATTTTTGGGTAAAAAAAAAAACGGTTTGGGTAAAAGTTATAGCGTTTACAAACTATGGTACAAAAATGTGAATTTCCGCTTTTTGAAGCAGCTCTGACTTTCTGAGCACCTGTCATGTCACCTGTCATGTTTCTACAATGGCCAGACAGTACAAACACCCCACAAATGACCCCATTTCGGAAAGTAGACACCCTAAGGTATTCGCTGATGGGCATAGTGAGTTCATAGAACTTTTTTTATTTTTTGTCACAAGTTAGCGGAAAATGATGATTTTTTTTTTTCTGAATACCTTGGGGTGCCTTCTTTCCAAAATGGGGTCACTTGTGGGGTAGTTATACTGCCCTGGCATTCTAGGGGCCCTAATGTGTGGTAAGTAGTTTGAAATCAAAATCTGTAAATAACCTGTGAAATCCTAAAGGTACTCATTGGAATTTGGGCCCCTTTACCCACCTAGGCTGCAAAAAAGTGTCACACATGTGGTATCTCCGTACTCAGGAGAAGTTGGGCAATGTGTTTTGGGGTGTCATTTTACATATACCCATGCTGGGTGAGATAAATATCTCGGCAAAAGACAACTTTTCCCATTTTTTTATACAAAGTTGGCATTGACCGAGATATTTCTCTCACCCAGCATGGGTATATGTAAAATGACACCCCAAAACACATTCCCCAACTTCTCCTGAGTACGGCGATACCACATGTGTGACACTTTTTTGCAGCCTAGATGCGCAAAGGGGCCCACATTCCTTTTAGGAGGGCATTTTTAGACATTTGGATCCCAGACTTCTTCTCACTCTTTAGGGCCTCTAAAATGCCAGGGCAGTATAAATACCCCACATGTGACCCCATTTTGGAAAGAAGACACCCAAAGGTATTCAATGAGGGGCATGGCGAGTTCATCAAATTTTTTTTTTTTGTGGACAGGACCTGGCGAATGGAGGACGCCCAACCACCACCCCCCCTACCTAACTGGCCTGAGGTGTGCCTTGGCCTCACTAGGTCGGTATGCCTGTAAAAGGGGGCATACCCTGGATGTGAAAGTTGGATGACTGACTGAAGAATGGGAATAGGTGGGCAGGGGATGTCCGAATGTCGACGTGCTGCCTGGGAGAAGTGGACCGCTTAAAACAGGTACTGGTCCCTCCCACAAATCCAGGCTAACCTGCGGCCAGCCTTATCACTTGTGGACAGGACCTGGCGAATGGAGGACGCCCAACCACCACCCCCCCTACCTAACTGGCCTGAGGTGTGCCTTGGCCTCACTAGGTCGGTATGCCTGTAAAAGGGGGCAAAACCCACCAGTGAGGGAAGGATGGCCCCCGTGCTATTCTGCCAACGTACTAAATGCTTGGACCAGTTCAGCCAGAGGCTCCGGGATATACCGGACAAAGCACCCTGAGCGCCAGCGCCCCAAGTGCTTGATGATGTGCGCAGGAACTCCATGTTTGGACGCTGCGGATGCCGCACCAATGCGGAAAGAATGCCCCGAGAACTGTGCCGGATTCAATCCAATACTGGCCAACAGGGTACGGATATGTTTGGTGAACTGGCTGGTCGTGAGTGGCTCAACAGGGAATGGTAGCAACGGGTCGGTGGGGCCGTGGAGACTAAGGGCCAGCGCGAGGTTGTCCAAGACTGCCACTGGACACCAGGCGTTTGTGGTCTGGAAGAATTTGACTACATGGCCAAGACCTACCTGCCTGGTTTTATTGTGAGGCAACTGTAGATGGAAGATACTGCCCATCCTAACTAAGTCTCCCTTGCGGAGAGCCACCGCCCCTCGTCTGGCCTGTGTCACCTCACCTGGTCTTAGAAACCCATAAAAGGCCAAGTACATCGCTGCTTTGATCACCAGGCTGGGCAGGGCCCCGAACGGTGACAACGAGAGGACGTCCGACAGGCTACGAAATGTGACCCCCGTAATAGGTTGACGGCTCGGCTTGACCGTGACCTGGCTTTTCTGGATGCCTCTGAGGATGGCCTTAATCGGGTGAGCTGAAAATATGGAGGGTCTATCTGGCTCTTGAAGTGCCAAAAAATGTTGCACCCCTGCCAAATATAGCCTGATGGTGTTGTAGGATAACGCTAGTACTGAGTGACAGTAAGATACGAAAGCCACCATGTACTTGACCTAACCAGCGTCACCCCTAGGGTATACCGACTGGAAGTCTAAGAAAACTACCCATGCTCGGCGGTATGACTTCAAAGTACTGGTCGACAAAGACTTCGTAATGAGAGAACTGGCGACCACCAACAGAGAGTCTAGTCCAAGACCAGCAGCCGCCAGTCCGGTACCGGGGTGCCCACCGCGTCTGCTTCTGGATTCTGTAAGAAAAAGCGTGCAAAGTCAAAACGGGACAAAGCATCAGCCGCCACATTGCTGACCCCGTCCAGAAACTGGGCATGGAAATGAAACCCCTGTTCCAGAGCTATCCAGGTCAACCTACGCATGAAAGACATGATGAGTAGCGATTTGGACCTACCCTTGTTAATGATCTCTGCGGTCGCCATGTTGTCAGTGTGGAAAGCCACCGTGTGACCCGACCACCTACGCCCCCAAACTATAGCGGCTGCCACAATAGGATAGATCTCGAACAATGCCGACGTCTGAGAAAACCCCGGCATCTGTAGTACGTGCGAGGGCCATGAGCCGGCGAACCAGTGAGGGCCGAATATGGCCGCGAAACCTATCGAGGCAGCCGCGTCTGAAAATACGTGTGGAGAATCAGAAGTGGCCCTTGGAATAAACATGGAAATGCCATTCCACCCACTGAGAAATCCGTCCCACATGAACAGATCTGCCAGGGCGTTGGTATCAAGATGCACTGATGCGTCCAAATCACTGGTCTGTTGCAGTAAGACTAACAACCTTGAAATAAATGATCTACCCTGAGGAATGATCCTCATGGCAAAGTTCAACATGCCCAACAGAGACTGCAATTCTCTCTTGGTGCAAACCTGAGACATGAGCAAGGAACGGACACCTGATTTGATTCTGTCGAGTTTGTCTAGTGGTAAACTTGCCGACAAGGCACGTGAATCCAGAGAGATCCCCAAGAATGTGACAACCTGCGCAGGCCCTTCCGTTTTGTGGGCAGCCACCGGAATGTTTAACTCCTCGAACACCTGCAAGAGAACCTGCAAGTCAGCAGGCGCCCGTGAGGGTTCCTCTATCAACAGAAAATCATCCAGGTAGTGAATGACATTCTGGCAACCCTGAACTTCCAACAAAATCCATTCCAGAGCCTGCGCTAACTTGTCAAACAGACTGGGGCTGCTCTTGGAACCAAACGTTAACTTGGTGGCGAAATAGTATGCCTCTCTCCATCTGATGCCATGCCACTGCCAGAGAGATGGGCTAATGGGCAGCAGTTTGAACGCATCAGAGATATCTGCCTTGGACAGCCAAGCGCCCCTGCCTGACTGTAGAATGACCTGGATAGCTTGATCCACTGAAGTATACTTCAATGAAAACTCTTCAGACGGAATCAGAGAGTTGAGACTAGGAACGTGGGAAGAATGTGGAGCAGACAAGTCATAAATCAAACGGAATTTATTTGAGTATTTACCCTGCACCACCCCCACCGGGCTCACCCTCCACGTGCAAAAATGAGAGGACTGGAAAGGACCGATGATAAAGCCCTTCTCCAGCTCACTTGCCAGCAGCAGATCCACCAGATCAGCATGGGTAGAAGCCGACTGCAGATTGGGGCATTCATGTGTCTGCTGAGGCAAGGCTATGAGCCCAGTGTGGAATCCCTGTAAGAAACCTTCCACCAGAAAAGCGCGGAACGGCTGAACGGGATGAAGCCGCAGCAGGTGGTCTAGGACCTCGACATTCACCCTGCTCAGTCATGCCGGCTTCACGGTGCAGACCGTGACCGGATGTGCCCTGAAGCATGTAGCACAAATATGCAGGAGCCTGCTGAAGTTGCATACCGCATAGTTAAAATTATTGCAGAGCTGGGCTTTGCCCAAGTAATGAATGGGTCTCCCCAGCTTATCAAACTGGGTAGCCTGCAGGCTAGGACCCGGGTTGATCCCACCTCTGGAGGTACTGGGGGCAGCAGTGAGGTCGGCCAAAGGGCACCAGGCGGTAGTATGAGCAGGAGACTGACATGTTGCGCACACCGGGGACTTCAGGCTGGCGAAGTGCCTGCAAAATAGCTCCATGTCAATGTCGCTCCAGTCCGTGACTACCTGGAACTGGGCCCAAATGGCTGCCGCTTTGGCCGAGAAGGACCTATGGTAGTCATAGAATGCTGTGCCCCCGTACTTATGCGCCAAGTCTACCACCCTGTAGAGGTAAATGTCCAACTCCTCTCTCCTATTGGGGCTGGCAGAGCACAACACGTCTCTGAAAAGACTGAAAGCCAGGACGAATTCAGCCAGGGTCAGCTTGCGACTGAGCCTGGGGTCTTTGGCCTTGAGTACCACAGATAACTCGCTGCAACCGAAGGACTTATTCTCCGTTACATCGTGGGATGTAATCAACAAAGATGCCAGATTGACATCCTTGCGCTCTAATATGTCCTTTCTGATGCTGGGCCTAACGAAATATACCGGCGCCACTGAAGGCGCTCTCCCGCCCTGCGACAGGTTAGGTGCTGGAAGTAGGGAAGGCACGGTACCTGTGACCACAGCCGAAGATGCCGCGCCGCCAGCCGGCCTAACTGCTGGGGGGGGGATGCGATGCTGTTCCATTACTTCCATCCGGCTTGTAAATCCTGAATGGAACTAGTGAGCGAGTTTAAGACCGAGTGGATCTGTACCAGTGAATTGGTGATGGTGGTATTGTCACCGGAAGAAGCCGGGCCGGCCTGTGGTGTAGCGGGAAACAGCAATTTGAAAAGTTCCGCCTTTCTGGCAGTAGCCGCGAACGGAATCCCTCTCCTGAGTAACTCTGCCGTTAACTTAGGCACAGTCCAAGCCCTGATGGATGGAGTGCTGCCGTGTTCGGACCCTCTTGGAGACGGAGGCAAAGACACAAACTCCTCAATGTCTGATGGCTGAGACATGACGACTAAACAAAAACAACAAAAGAAAGAAAACACCAAACAAAACAAACAAACAAAAAAAAACGTGGAAAGAAAGAAGAGGGAAAAAACAAAACAAAAAAAACAACCTGTTAACCCTACGACCTGCAGCCCGTAAGCCGACAGACAACTGTCAGAACCTAACCCCCCTCCCCCGACAGAATGAACGTATGAGGAGCAGTCGACGAGGCTCACGTGAAGTATGATAGTCGTTTCCACTGACGGATGAAGCGAGCCCGAGTTTGTCTGAATCTGTGGCGTGGCAGACTGATTAAAAACGAATACTGCGGGCTATCGAACCTACAGACGTGGTAGGTGAATGTATGTAAGTATAGGAGTCGTGGAAAACAGACCGTATGACGTATGACACTATTCTACGAGATGATACGAGGTGTCTCTGACTGTCGTGCGAGAGTGTGGCTGTAGTTGGTGAATGTACCTATACTAATGGTGTCTGCAAGAGGCTTGGCGGAAAAGGTTTCCACTAGGCAACATGAAAAATTTTTCCTTTAGAATTCTTTTTTTTTTTTATCACGCCCCCTAAAGGAAAAAAATTTATTTATTTTTTTTTTTTTTTTTCGCCACTGTCACATGTGCGGACTACATGTATAGGGTAAGTACGTGGTATATGTATGTGAGGTCAACGTGTGCACAGGCAGAAGCGTTGCTGAAAATGCACTGAAATTACACCGGGACCCAGCCACTAGGCCTAGGCAGCTGTGCTCCGGTAACTTGCAGCCCCAGTGTATTATGACTCAAATGAGCAGCGGAGCTGAGCCGGCAATGGTGCGTGTAGCAATGCTGCCCCCCCGTGTCAAACCTGAAACCGCACGTGCCTGAACGCAAGGGAAAGCGATCCTGCCGCACACTACCCCCTAACCTCACAGCCTCCTGCCCTGCTTCGCTTACCCCACCTTCCTGAACAAAGACCAGCGCTGGAAAAAAGCTTGTGGCAGAACGAAAAGCACCACCCGACGTCTAGGAGCTCCAACACTTGCGGACGCTTGGTGATGACGTCACACCCGGAAGTAGCGATGTCCGAATGTCGACGTGCTGCCTGGGAGAAGTGGACCGCTTAAAACAGGTACTGGTCCCTCCCACAAATCCAGGCTAACCTGCGGCCAGCCTTATCACTTGCCACAAGTTAGCGGAAATTGATTTTTTTTGGTTTTTTTCTCACAAAGTCTCCCTTTCCGCTAACTTGGGACAAAAATTTCAATCTTTCATGGACTCAATATGCCCCTCACGGAATACCTTGGGGTGTCTTCTTTCCAAAATGGGTTCATTTGTGGGGTGTTTGTATTGCTCTGGCATTTGAGGGTCTCCGCAATCATTACATGTATGGCCAGCATTAGGAGTTTCTGCTATTCTCCTTATATTGAGCATACGGGTAATGAGATTATTTTTTTCCGTTCAGCCTCTGGGCTGAAAGAAAAAATGAACGGCACAGATTTCTTCATTCACATCGATCAATGTGGATGAAAAAATCTCTGCCCAAAAAAAAAAGAGGGGAAAGGCGTCTGCCAGGACATAGGAGCTCCGCCCAACATCCATACCCACTTAGCTCGTATGCCCTGGCAAACATATCTTTTACTGCAGAGGAGAAATCTCGTCTTGCAGCGCCGCATACACTGACTTTTGTGTAATCTGACAGCAGCGCAATGCTTCTGTCAGAATGCACATCAGTGCTGCAGCTAGTCGATCGGTTGGTCCACCTGGAAGGTAAAAAAAACAAAACAATTATTAACTTTATAATAACTTTTTAACAGCACATATAAACTTTTGAACTGAACGTTAACTTTTTTGCTTACCGGTGATTTTTTTTTTTTTTACTTTATAGGACAAACCTCTCCTTCCCCATGGGAAAATGTGAAAAGCGCAAATTGCCCAAAGATGTGGCGAAGTACATTATGCACTTTATCCCAGGTGAAAGGAGAGGTTTGCAGTAGCTGTGAGTGTAAGGGCCCTAATAGCCCTGTGTGCCTGTCCTGTGAGATGCAATCCCTATGCTAAGTGTACCTGTATGTGGTACTTCCGGAAACATTCTCCAAAGCATAGGGCAGGGTGGTCAGGGCAGTCAGGACAGAAATAGCGGGTGTTACGCCTTATTCCACTCCTGCTACAGAAACGACATCTTTTTCGGGGTGACTGTTGGGTTGAGTTGAGGTACACTTGTGTAAAAATTGTCCACATAAAGATGGTACCCCTTGCCAAATAAGGGTGACAGCAAGTCCCAGACTGTCTTCCCACTGCTCCCCAGGTAGTCAGGGCAACCGACCGGCTCCAGGGTCTGATCTTTTCCCTCATAGATCCGAAATTTGTGGGTATAGCCTGTGGCCCTTTCACAGAGCTTATAAAATTTGACCCCATACCGGGCGCGCTTGCTTGGGATGTTTTGTTTGAAGCCAAGGCGCCCGGTAAAATGTATAAGGGACTCGTCTACGCAGATGTTTTGCTCAGGGGTATACAAATCTGCAAATTTCTGGTTGAAGTGGTCTATGAGGGGCCGAATTTTGTGGAGCCGGTCAAAAGCTGGGTGGCATCTGGGACAGGAGGTGCTGTTGTCGCTAAAGTGCAGGAAACGCAGGATGGTCTCAAAACGTGCCCTGGACATAGCAGCAGAGAACATGGGCATGTGATGAATCGGGTTCGTGGACCAATATGACCGCAATTCATGCTTTTTGGTTAGACCCATGTTCAGGAGAAGGCCCAGAACAATTTTAATTTCGGAAACTTGGACTGGTTTCCACCGGAAAGGCTGGGCATAATAGCTTCCCGGGTTGGCGGCTATAAATTGAGTGGCATACCGATTTGTTTCTGCCACGACTAAGTCCAAGAGCTCCGCAGTCAAGAACAGCTCAAAAAATACCAGGGCCGAACCGATCTGAGCTGACTCAACCCGAACTCCAGACTGGGCGGTGAAAGGGGGAACTACAGGTGCGGCTGAAGTTGGGGACTGCCAATCAGGGTTTGCCAGCACCTCAAGGACTCTAGGGGCTCTACGGGCCTGTCTGTGCGGTGGCTGCGACGGGGTGACTACTGCACGTGCCACCGTACCAGCTTCAACTGCCCTTCTGGTGCTCGCCACTTCACCACGTTGTACGGCAGTGCTGGTACTAGGTCCAGGGAGGGCTGCGCTGCTGGTGTATGCCTCACCACGTGTTCCGACAGCGCCAGCCCCACTCTGCTGCCCTTGAAACGGATCCTGCACAACCTGTGGTCTAGCGACACGGGGCCGGGTACGCCTGGTGCTATCAGGGACCTCAACCTCCTCGTCCGAACTTTGGGTCAGACTGCCACTGCTTTCTACAGGTTCATATTCTGACCCGACAGATTCGTCAGATGAGGGTTCCCATTCCTCATCCGACTGGGTCAGAAGCCTGTAGGCCTCTTCAGAAGAATACCCCCTGTTTGACATTTGGACTACTAAATTTAGGGGTATTCCCTGAGACTACCCAGGAAAAAAAGCAAGCCTGTCTTACAAATGAGAGGCTAGCGAAGTACCGGAGGCCGCTGCAATTGATAAAAAATATCAAAACTGATTTTTTTATCGCCGCAGCGCTTGTAAAGTGATTAAAAAATAATAATTTTTTTGTCACTGCGGCGGGGCAGGCGTGGGTCAACGCACGTGTGGGCGACCGATCAGGCCTGATCGGGCAAACACTGCGTTTTGGGTGGAGGGCGAACTAAGGTGACACTAATCCAATTATAGACTTTGATCAGTTTTGATCACTTACAGATACTATAAAAGTACAAATGCTGATTAGCGATACGCTAATCAGCGAATCAGTGACTGCGGTGCGGTGGGCTGGGCGCTAAACAATCGCTAAACTACCTAACCAAGGGACCTAAACTATCCTAAAACCTAACAGTCAATACCAGTGAAAAAAAAGTGACAGTTTACACTGATCACTTTTTTCCTTTCACTAGGTGATTGACAGGGGTGATCAAGGGGTTAATTGGGGTGATGGGGGGTGATCTGGGGCTAAGTGAAGTGTTTGGTGCTACTCACTGTGATGTGTGCTCCTCTGCTGGAACCAACCGACGAAAAGGACCAGCAGAGGAGCAGAGAAGTCATTTAACGCATCATATTTACAAATATAATGTGTTAACTGGCTTCTGATTCGATTTTTTAAAAATCATCAGCTTGCCAGCCACGATCATTGGCTGCCAAGCTGATGACGTGACGCCCCTCTAACTTTGAGCGAAATCTCGCGTCTCGCGAGATGACGCGTATATGCGTGACTCTGCGCAGAGCTGCCGCCTCCGGAACGCGATCCTGCGTTAGGCGGTCCGGAGGCGGTTAAGGTAGAAATACACCCATCATTTTCTGGGGTTTAAAAGACACACTATATTTTTTTTTTTTTAAAAACAGTATTTTCCAGATCTGCAAGTGTTAAATTCAAGTTTAATATATACAGCTTTCATATTCTGTTACCAAAAAAATACTTTTTTGACAATCTACAACATCTGTATTAGGCCTCATGCACACGACCGTTGTGTGCATCCGTGGCCGTTGTGCCTTTTTTTCGGGTTTTTTCGCGGACCCATTGACTTTCAATGGGTCCGTGGAAAAATCGGAAAATGCACCGTTTTGCAGCCGCATCCGTGATCCGTGTTTCCTGTCCGTCCAAAAAAATATGACCTGTCCTATTTTTTTGACGGACAACGGTTCACGGACCCATTCAAGTCAATGGGTCCGTGAAAGAACACGGATGCACACAAGATTGGCATCCGCGTCCGTGATCCGTGGCCGTAGGTTAATTTTTATACAGACGGATCCAAAGATCCGTCTGCATAAAAGCTTTTTCAGAGATGAGTTTTCACTTCGTGAAAACTCAAATCCGACAGTATATTCTAACACAGAGGCATTCCCATGGTGATGGGGACGCTTCTAGTTAGAATATACTGAGAACTGTGTACATGACTGCCCCCTGCTGCCTGGCAGGTGCTGCCAGGCAGCAGGGGGCAGGCCCCTCCCCCTGTAGTTAACACATTGGGGGCCAGTGCGGCCGCACCCCCTCCCCTGTAGTTAACTCTTTGTTGTCCAGTGAGGCCGCCCCCCCCTCCCTCCCCTGTAGTTAACTCGTTGGTGGCCAGTGGGCCCTCCACCCTCCCCCTCCTAATTAAAATCTCCCCCCCTATCATTGGTGGCAGCGGAGAGTACCGATCGGAGTCCCAGTTTAATCGCTGGGGCTCCGATCGGTAACCATGGCAACCAGGACGCTACTAAGTGACAGGTCTGTGCGGCGCATTGCTTAATGATCTGTCACTTACCAGTAGGAGGAGCTCCCGGCCGGACACAGACATCGCAGCCTCGCAGGTAAGTATAATGCTTCTACAAATTGCTAAGTAACCATGGCAACCGGGACTGCAGTAGCATCCTGGTTGCCATGGTTACCGATCGGAGCCCTAGCGATTAAACTGGGACTCCGATCGGTACTCTCCGCTGCCACCAATGATAGGGGGGGAGATTTTAATTTGGAGGGGGAGGGAGGAGGGAGGGCCCACTGGCCACCATTGAGTTAACTACAGGGGAGGGAGGGGGGGGCCCACTGGCCACCAACGAGTTAACTACAGGGGAGGGAGGGGGGCCGGCCGCACTGGACAACAAAGAGTTAACTACAGGGGGAAGGGGGGGCCGGCCGCACTGGACACCAATGAGTTAAAAACAGGGCGGGGGCTGCCCCCTGTTGCCTGGCAGCACCTGCCAGGCAGCAGGGGGCAGTCATGTACACAGTTCTTTTAGTATATTCTAACCTGAAGCGTCCCCATCACCATGGGAACGCCTCTGTGTTAGATCGTGAAACTCAAATCCGACAGTATATTCTAACTCATAACCGATGGGGACGCTTCAAGTTAAAATATACCATCGGATTGGAGAAAACTACGATCCGATGGTATAAAAGGGACTCCTGACTTTACATTGAAAGTCAATGGGGGACGGATCCGTTTGCAATTGCACCATATTGTGTCAACGTCAAATGGATCCGTCCCCATTGACTTGCATTGTAATTCAGGACGGATCCGTTTGGCTCCGCACGGCCAGGCGGACACCAAAACGACTGTTTTTTCATGTCCGTGGATCCTCCAAAAATCAAGGAAGACCCACGGACGAAAAAACGGTCACGGATCACGGACCAACGGAACCCTGTTTTGCGGACCGTGAAAAAATACGGTCGTGTGCATGAGGCCTTAGTCAGTGTGCAATTTAAGGTAGAAATACACCCATCATTTTCTGGGGTTGAAAAACACACTTTTTTTTTTTTTTAAAACAGTATTTTCCAGATCTGCAAGTGTTAAATTCAAGTTTAATATATATAGCTTTCATATTCAGCCAAAAAAAGTATTTTTTTGCTAACAATCTACAACATCTGTATTAGTCAGTGTGCAATTTAAGGTAGAAATACACCCATCATTTTCTGGGGTTTGAAAAACACACATTTTTTTTTTCTCAAAAAACAGTATTTTCTAGATCTGCAAGTGTTAAATTCAAGTTTAATATATACAGCTTTCATATTCTGTTACCAAAAAAAGACTTTTTTGGCAATCTACAACATCTGTATTAGTCAGTGTGCAATTTAAGGTAGAAATACACCCATCATTTTCTGGGGTTGAAAAACACACTTTTTTTTTTTTTTTAAAAACAGTCTTTTCCAGATCTGCAAGTGTTAAATTCCAGTTTAATATATATAGCTTTCATACTCTGTTAGCAAAAAAATACTTTTTTGGCAATCAACAACATCTGTATTAGTTAGTGTGCAATTTAAGGTAGAAATACACCCATCATTTTCTGGGGTTTGAAAAACACTATTTTCAGGCCTTGCAGCATAAGCACGTGTGAAATTACAGGCTTATATACTGCTGTCAAATTCAGTTTTTAAACAAACACTCATTTGGGCACAAAATTTTTTGTTGGCAGCCTTTGATGCAGATGTCATTGTGAGATACACCCTTAATACATTTGGGTTACATTCAGAGATTTTAAATACCGCCATTTGGTGCACCAATATTGAATTCAGGCCTACACTGGTTCAGTCCCTGTGAGATACCCCCTCTACATACAGGGGTTTGAATTGGGCATTTGAAATAAAGCCATTTGAAATACAGCCATTTTGTGCAAAGATATATTTACTTTAGGCCTACACTGTTCAGACCGTGTGAGATATCCCCTACATACAGGGGTTTGAATTAGCCATTTGAAATACAGCCATTTGAAATACAGCCATTTTGTGCAAAGATATATTTATCTCACCCTGCCGCTGCTCGCCTGTCAGCGCTGCAGCGTAACTTCGGCCTTCCCGCTCACCGCCTCATATGCGACGTGCCCACCAGGTGGAACTCCACCTTGCACATGCTGGCCAGACTGTGCGAGCAGCAGCAGGCGATAGTGAAGTTTCAGCTGCAGCACTCACGAGTGAGTCACTCGGCGGAACAGCACCACTTCACCACCAATGACTGGGCCTCCATGCGAGACCTGTGTTCCTTGTTGTGCTGTTTCGAGTACTCCACCAACATGGCCAGTGCTGATAACGCCGTTCTCAGCTTTACTATCCCACTTCTATGCCTCCTTGAAAAAACGCTCCTGGCGATGATGGAAGAGGATGTGGCACAGGAGGAGGAGGAGGAAGAGGGATCATTTTGTAGGATTTCCGGCCAGTCATTCCCAAGTGGCTCCGAGGGTGGGTTCCTGCACCCACAAATGCCAAGTACACAATTGTCCAGCCAGGGCACAGTTCTGGAGGATGAGGAGGTGGAGGATGAGGAGGTGGAGGATGAGGAGGAGGAGATGCAGGAGGAGGAACCATGTTCACAGCAGGGTGGCACCCAGACCAGCTCATGGCCATCACTGGTGCATGGATGGGGAGATACGGAGGACACAGACGATACACCTCCCACAGAGGACAGCTTTTCGTTGCCTCTGGGCAGCCTGGCACACATGAGAGATTATATGCTGCAGTGTCTCCGCAACGACCACCGAGTTGCCCACATTATAACTTGTGCTGATTACTGGGTGGCCACGCTGCTGGATCGTCATTACAAGGACAACGTACCGTCCTTAATTCCGTCACTGGAGCGTGATCGTAAGATGCGCAAGTACAAGCGCACGCTGGTAGATGCGCTGCTGATGGCATTCCCACCTGACAGCGGGGGCACAGTGGAAGCACAAGGCGAAGGGCGAGGAAGAGGTCGCCAACACAGCTGGGCCACCGCCAGCACCTCATAAGGCAGGGTTAGCATGGCCGAAAAGTGGAAAAGCTTTGTCAGCACGCCTGGAAAGCGCCTGACTGTATAGGGAGGGTGCTTAGGGACTGATGGTCTCAGTAATGGTTAAGTAGGTTGCAGATTAGGGTCATTGAGGGTTAATCACTGGGGAACCTCCTTACACAGGATGGGGGCGGTGCAGGAAATCCTGAAGGTCACATATACCTCCTCTCTGTCCTGGTCACTTCCTCTTGCAAGTGTAGGCAGATTGGTATGGACATACCCCTTTGCTCTGTCCACACCAGGAGTCCACAGGTGGTTCTGCCCTTTTGAGCTGCTTCCTGGTGAGTTACATGAGGAGGGGAGGGTTAGCTGTGCTCTGTTAGAGCAGCTTGAGCTCTATCCTGCCATCCTCCTCCCCTGTGCCTGCTTCTGGGGCTTTGTGCAGCTCCAGCGCTTCAGTGAAGGTCCGGCGGTCTGCTCGCCGTTCCTCCTAACCCCCCCCGACTTTTATTATCCCCCAGCTTCCCGAGTGTGTGCGCCGTTTCTTTCGACCCATCCTGTGATGTCTGTGGTGCTGCGCTGTGTCAACGCCCCCCCCCCCCCCCTTCCCAGCTTCTGTTCCATGGCGTTAGGGCTAAGCAAGCCGGGCGGGATTGTTGGTCTCCCCGGTAATATAGGGCAATATGGGGTCCTCACCCCTCCCCTTGCTGCTTTGGACGGCCTCCTTTAGCTCCCATGGCGCAAGCTAGGTCGCTTCGCCTAACCCCCGCCCCCCTTCCCCTGCAGCGTTTACCGGGTCCTGTACTGGGCACCGCTGGGCAGGCGAGTTTTCATATGTGCTGCTTGTTTTAGCTTCCCCCAGTCTCCTGTCCAGTATTATAGATTAACCCCTCGTGCTTGCCATGTCCGATTTCGGTGCACCTGTGCCTATGGCTTCTAAGGGGTATTCCTACTGTCCCAGCTTTGCGATCAGAGCCCCCTTCCGTACAATGAGACTCTCTGGGTCTTATTTTCAGCCATTATGGCGACACCCCCCCCCCTCCTTCCTCCCCTTCACGCAGGCACAGGTGCGTTTTTTTCTTCCCTTAGGTTGCCTGGAGGCATGGCCGTAATGGATTCCACATGCGCCAGTCCTGTCGCCGTTCCTGGGTTTCAGGGAGAAATGGGCGCTCCAGATCCTTAGGTGGCGCTTATCATCGTCTTTAGGACGGATGTCAGGCGCATCGGAGGAGTCTGGTTATACAATCACCGTATCGAGGCTGTTGCCTGACCGTCACTCCAGGGCTCGGCCTGGTCGCTGCAGGCCGTACCCGCTCCTTTGGAGGTTCCGTCCCTCTCTGTGACTGGTGAGTACTGCGGGGAGGATGGTTCTTGTGCAGAGTTAGAATCACTGGTAGAGGCGGTGTCCCTGCCTTAATAAATAAAAAATTTAAAATAAAAAAACAATCTCGATGGTCGCTTAATGGCTTCAGGGTAGATTTACAGAGCCTGTAGGTTACCCGCACATATTTTCCTGGAAATTGGGCAACTCAGGTGCAGCCCTGAGCAACGGGATATCATTAGCATATATGGAGGTGTTTTCTGTCTATACGTTTAAAAAAAAATAAAAAATTACTAACCGAATTAATATATTATAGGCATTAAAATATACAAATGAATAACAAAGGGTATATTAAAAAAAAAAAAAAAAAAAAAAATAATGGAACTGTGTGTGTGTGTATATATATATATATATATATATATATATATATATATATATATATATATATATATATATATATATATTCTCGGTATTATTAAAAAAATAAAAATAAAACGTGATTAACCACTTAAGGACCACAGGTTTTTAACCCCTTAAAGACCAGGCCCTTTTTTACAAATCGGCACTCCACAATTTTAGCGGTTTATTGCTCGGTCATGCAACTTACCACCCAAATGAATTTTACCTCCTTTTCTTCTCACTAATAGAGCTTTCATTTGGTGGTATTTCATTGCTGCTGACATTTTTACTTTTTTTGTTATTAATCGAAATTTAACGATTTTTTGCAAAAAAATGACATTTTTCACTTTCAGTTGCAAAATTTTGCAAAAAAAACATCCATATATTAATTTTTCTCTAAATTTATTGTTCTACATGTCTTTGATAAAAAAAAAAATGTTTGGGTAAAAAAAAATGGTTTGGGTAAAAGTTATAGCGTTTACAAACTATGGTACAAAAATGTGAATTTCAGCTTTTTGAAGCAGCTCTGACTTTCTGAGCACCTGTCATGTTTCCTGAGGTTCTACAATGCCCAGACAGTACAAACACCCCACAAATGACCCCATTTCGGAAAGTACACACCCTAAGGTATTCGATGATGGGCATAGTGAGTTCATAGAACTTTTTTTTTTTTGTCAGAAGTTAGCGGAAAATGATGATTTTTTTTTTTTCCATACAAAGTCTCATATTCCACTAACTTGTGACAAAAAATAAAAACTTCCATGAACTCACTATGCCCATCAGCGAATACCTTGGGGTGTCTTCTTTCCAAAATGGGGTCACTTGTGGGGTAGTTATACTGCCCTGGCATTCTAGGGGCCCAAATGTGTGGTAAGGAGTTTGAAATCAAATTCTGTAAAAAATGACCAGTGAAATCCGAAAGGTGCTCTTTGGAATGTGGGCCCCTTTGCCCACCTAGGCTGCAAAAAAGTGTCACACATCTGGTATCTCCGTATTCAGGAGAAGTTGGGGAATGTGTTTTGGGGTGTCATTTTACATATACCCATGCTGGGTGAGAGAAATATCTTGGTCAAATGCCAACTTTGCATAAAAAAATGGGAAAAGTTGTCTTTTGCCAAGATATTTCTCTCACCCAGCATGGGTATATGTAAAATGACACCCCAAAACACATTCACCAACTTCTCCTGAATACGGGGATACCAGATGTGTAACACTTTTTTGCAGCCTAGGTGGCAAAGGGGCCCATATTCCAAAGAGCACCTTTCGGATTTCACTGGTCATTTTTTACAGAATTTGATTTCAAACTCCTTACCACACATTTGGGCCCCTAGAATGCCAGGGCAGTATAACTACCCCACAAGTGACCCCATTTTGGAAAGAAGACACCCCAAGGTATTCCGTGAGGGGCATGGCGAGTTCCTAGAATTTTTATTTTTTGTCACAAATTAGTGAAAAATGAGACTTTGTAAGGAAAAAAAAAAAATCATCATTTTCCGCTAACTTGTGACAAAAAATATAAAATTCTAGGAACTCGCCATGCCCCTCACAGAATACCTTGGGGTGTCTTCTTTCCAAAATGGGGTCACTTGTGGGGTAGTTATACTGCCCTGGCATTTTCCAGGGGCCCTAATGTGTGGTAAGTAGGTAAATGACCTGTGAAATCCTAAAGGGGCTCTTTGGAATGTGGGCCCCTTTTCCCACCTAGGCTGCAAAAAAGTGTCACACATGTGGTATCGCCGTACTCAGGAGAAGTTGGGGAATGTGTTTTGGGGTGTCTTTTTACATATACTCATGCTGGGTGAGAGAAATATCTCAGCAAAAGACAACTTTTCCCATTTTTTTTATACAAAGTTGGCATTTGACCAAGATATTTATCTCACCCAGCATGGGTATATGTAAAATGACACCCCAAAACACATTGCCCAACTTCTCCTGAGTACGGCGATACCAGATGTGTGAAACTTTTTTGCAGCCTAGATGCGCAAAGGGGCCCACATTCCTTTTATGAGGGCATTTTTAGACATTTGGATCCCAGACTTCTTCTCACGCTTTAGGGCCCCTAGAATGCCAGGGCAGTATAAATACCCAACATGTGACCCCATTTTGGAAAGAAGACACCCCAAGGTATTCAATGAAGGGCATGGCGAGTTCATAGAATTTTTTTTTTTTTTGGCACAAGTTAGCGGAAATTGATTTTATTTATTTTTTTCTCACAAAGTCTCCCTTTCCGCTAACTTGGGACAAAAATTTCAATCGTTCATGGACTTAATATGCCCCTCACGGAATACCTTGGGGTGTCTTTCCGAAATGGGGTCACATGTGGGGTATTTATACTGCCCTGGCATTCTAGGGGCCCTAAAGCGTGAGAAGAAGTCTGGAATATAAATCTCTAAAAAATTTTACACATTTGGATTCCGTGAGGGGTATGTGTGATTTTATTTTTTGACACAAGTTAGTGGAATATGAGACTTTGTAAGAAAAAAAAAAAATTTCCTCTAACTTGGGCCAAAAAAATGTCTGAATGGAGCCTTACAAGGGGGTGATCAATGACAAGGGGGTGATCAATGACAGGGGGGTGATCAGGGAGTCTATATATGGGGTGATCACCCCCCTGTCATTGATCACCCCCCTATAAGGCTCCATTCAGATGTCCGTATGTGTTTTGCGGATCCGATCCATGTATACGTGGATCCGTAAAAATCATACGGACATCTGAATGCAGCCTGACAGGGGGGGTGATCAATGACAGGGGGGGTGATCAATGACAGGGGGGGTGATCAATGACAGGGGGGGTGATCAATGACAGGGGGGGGTGATCAATGACAGGGGGGGGTGATCAATGACAGGGGGGGTGATCAATGACAGGGGGGTGATCAGGGAGTCTATATGGGGTGATCACCCCCCCTGGAAGGCTCCAGGGAGACGCCTGTATGTGTTTTGCGGATCCGATCCATCTATTAGTGGATCCGTAAAAATCATGCGGATGTCTGAATGGAGCTTTACAGGGGGGTGATCAATGACAGGGGGGTAATCAATGACAGGGGGGGTGATCAGGGAGTCTATATGGGGTGATCACCACAGTCATTGATCACGCCCCTGTAAGGCTCCATTCAGACGTCCGTATGCGTTTTGCGGATCCGATCCATCTATCAGTGGATCCGTAAAAATCATGCGGACGTCTGAATGGAGCTTTACAGGGGGGTAATTAATGACAGGGGGGTGATCAGGGAGTCTATATGGGGTGATCACCACAGTCATTGATCACGCCCCTGTAAGGCTCCATTCAGACGTCCATATGCGTTTTGCGGATCCGATCCATCTATCAGTGGATCCGTAAAAATCATGCGGACATCTGAATGGAGCTTTACAGGGTGGTGATCAATGACGGGGTAATCAATGACAGGGGGGTGATCAGGGAGTCTATATGGGGTGATCACCACAGTCATTGATCACGCCCCTGTAAGGCTCCATTCAGACGTCCGTATGCGTTTTGCGGATCCGATCCATCTATCAGTGGATCCGTAAAAATCATGCGGACGTCTGAATAGAGCTTTACAGGGGGGTGATCAGGGAGTCTATATGGGGTGATCAGGGGTGATCAAGGGTGAATAAGGGGTTAATAAGTGACAGGGGGGGGGGTGTAGTGTAGTGGTGCTTGGTGCAACATATTACTGAGCTACCTGTGTCCTCTGGTGGTCGATCCAAACAAAGGGGACCACCAGAGGACCAGGTAGCAGGTATATTAGACGCTGTTATCAAAACAGCGTCTGATATACCTTTCAGGGGTTAAAAAAATCACATCTCCAGCCTGCCAGCGAACGATCACCGCTGGCAGTCTGGAGATCCACTCTCTTACCTTCCGTTCCTGTGAGCGCGCGCGCCTGTGTGCGCGAGTTCACAGGAAATCTCGGCTCACGCGAGATGACGCCAATCAGCGTTAGCGTAGCCTGGGGGAGCCGCTGCGATGACTCCTTTCGGCGTTACAGTTGCGGCAAGTGGTTAAAAAGAATGAAATGATACTAATAATAAATGATTTAACAATGTAATTTTATGGATAAAAAAAAAAATTGAATATATATATTACGATAAAGGTATAAAAAAAAATAATGAATAAATACATATATAAATAAACAGGTTTGATAGATGTATATATTTATTATGTATGTTTATATTCTCGTGCATGAGAAGCCTTGCTTCTATCTTGTGTCTTGTTTATTGGCTGGCCTTTTTTGCGGATGTTTTTCAGGATAGATCAGTCCTGTCGGGTGTTCTCCCAATTTCCCTTTCAGCATGGAGTGTAGTATTTAAAAAATCTAAAAATAAAATAAAAAGTAGTACCGCCTGTTATGCTCCTATCTGCGGGCACTAGGCCGTGTGTATATATAAAAAAAAAAAATATATATATATATATATATATATATATATATATATATATATATATAAAAGCGTTTTATTTGGCCTTTCAACAATGACATACAGGGCATGGTTAGTACATATATACGGAGGCGAGGCGCAGTAGTAGTAATCCCTCTAGCATTCAGCTCTATAGCTCGTGGCTATGGACCTTCCTTTAATGTAAATGGTTGTGAGTTCATATCATCACAGCCGCAATTACGGTTTTCTCTTTCTGCAGTCTACGGTACGGGTCACCGGCCCAAGGTTCCGTTGGTATGGTTGATACCTGGGCACTGCTGCTGAGCTTCTAGCATGTCTGTGCAGGCGGGCAGCTTGGTGGTGATGCACTTTCCTCATGTCCAGTGCTACAGGAGTTACAGTGCGGTGGGATCCAGTTTGGTCGAATCCAGGGGAGATGTACACGATGTAAGGCTACTTTCACACTAGCGTTCGGAGCGGGTCCGTCTGATGTTTCATCAGACGGATCCGCTCCTATAATGCAGACGTTTGCATCCGTTCAGAACGGATCCGTCTGCATTATAACTTAGAAAAATTTCTAAGTGTGAAAGTAGCCTGAACGGATCCGTTCAGACTTTACATTGAAAGTCAATGGGGGACGGATCCGCTTGAAGATTGAGCCATATGGTGTCATCTTCAAGCTAATCTGTCCCCATTGACTTCCATTATAAGTCTGAACGGATCCGCTCGCCTCCGCACGGCCAGGCGGCCACCCGAACGCTGCAAGCAGCGTTCAGGTGTCCGCTCACGGAGCGGAGGCAGAGCGCTGGCAGGCGGATGCATTCTCAGTGGATCCGCCTCCACTGAGAATGCATTAGGGCCGGACGGCTGCGTTCAGGGCCGCTTGTGAGCCCCTTCAAACGGAGCTCACGAGCGGACACCTGAACGCAGGTGTAAAAGTAGCCTTAGCAGTTCATGAGACTTTCTTCTAGTCCAGCTGGGTTGGTTGCCATGAGGGCGGTATTAGTATACTGGTGCCGCATGGCTTGTACGAAGCAGGGCTGCCCCTTGTTGAGTGGATATGGCGGAATAAGTAGTCGCAGGTATAACTAGATGGTAAACCAGTAGCTGATAACAAGGTCCGTTCGTAGACATCGCTCAGGAGGAGCCTTGATATAACACCATTCATGGAGTTACACAGTTAAACTGCAGCCTTTCATTCCCCGTTTGGATCTAGGTTGTGATGCGGGTCAGACCCACTGACAGGTCCTCTTGACAGGACTTCACAGGTCGGCATGGTGACCCTCCAAGGATTATTTGCAAGTATCGTTTCATTGTATGGTAGGCGATACCGGTATAGTTAGGGAGTATTTAGTCTGGATAGTTACGTCCCGTCTCCTTCAGCCTTCTGTTCTGGCTGATTGATATTTTCTCCAAGGTGTTTGTCTCTTCATTCAAGGCGGCACTGCGCGGGGGGGTTGTTATTCCAGAATTTTTGTATGGGGTAATAGTACTCGGGATTGGGGTCCGTCTATACATGTCGATCCAGTTAATATAAAGGGGTGGGTACCTCCCCTCCGCCTGGTTTCGATCCGGCTGGTCGGTTTGTTTGGTATTCGGTAATGACTTCACGCATGGTGGGGCTCCAATTGTTTTTCCCTTTAGGTTAGGTTTTCCCCAGGCGGTTTGAAAATTTGTGGGTGATTTGGGCCGGCGCTCGGGGCGCCCGGGGGTGTGTGTACCCGGACTGGTTTGTTCGGGTACGGTAAAATAAAATAAATCTGGTTGCATTTATTATCTATGCCAGTCTGGATAGGCACAACCCTGTTCTCTATATAGAGCTTTGAGGATACAATTCTGATTACTCCTACTGGTACACAGCTTTTATCATCTCCACTGGGACTCACCCATATGATATGGGCTTATTACACTGGGACTTTAATTGTGAGAAACATCTAGGTCTCCAGGAAAATCGAGTATTCATCGATTAAGGATATTGTTTTGTTAGTTGCTTTTTAATTTTATGCATGTATCTTACCTTCTCCAGAGCAAGGGGTGGATCTCTTCGTCCAGAGCACCTAGCGTGATCACTCACAGTGAGCCATCCGTTTACTCTTTCCAAGTGCACTATGGTTTGACAATTTACCTTGGTCTTTAAAAAGAATAATAATAATAATAATAACAAAAAAGAAAATACTTTTTGGATGAAATATAACTATTCTGTGTCTAGTTGTGCGATCCTCTTTTGCGTGTTGTGGCTCGGGCTAATTGTTTTTTCTTTCAGATTTGGGGCGTTTAGCGGTTCGATGGCTGGCTTTCGTATACCTTCTGTGCGGTGCGGAGAGAGGAACAGAGGCTGGTGGGCGCTCTTTGGTTTTTCGAGAGGTGGAAGTCTTTTGGACAGGGATCCTGGAATTCTGGTGGTCATAACTCCTTCCAGAGGTGGTTGGTATAGAGTTCCGCCGGAGGCGCGGTGATGCTGGTGACCCGCGCTGTGGTAATGCACCTTTGTCTATTCCAGAGCTCTGGACCTCATGTGTCCTGACATATGATTATCCCTTTCTCACCCACCTCCTCAGGCAGAGTGTCCCATAGTCTCACTGCTCTTACCGTAAATAATCCTCTTCTATGTTGTGAAAATACATTCTTACCTCCAGACACAGAGAATGTTCCCCTTGTCACAGTCCTGGGGATAAATAGATGAGGGGAGTGATCTCTGTACTGATCCCTGATATATTTATACACAGTTATTAGATCTCGCCTTAGTCGTCTTTTTTCTACAGTGAATAAACCTTATTTTGCCAATCTTCCAGGGAACTGTAGTTGCCCAATTCCAGTCATTACTTTAGTTGCCCTCCTCTGAGCCCAGAGCTGTACACAGTACTCCATGTGTGGTCTGACTAGTGAATTGAAAAGTGGTTGGACTATGCTCTCATCACGGGCCTTATTGGCCTTGGTTTTTAATGGGACCTGATGGTGTCTTCCTTTTGGGTGTTAATTTGGACAATTCCTTTTCTGGCCTGTACGTGAGCTAAAACAGACTCGGTTATGCTGGGTGGTGGTCGGAGCCCCGTTGGGAGAACGGCCTCCTCCGTGGCGGCATTTGAGTACAGCGGAGATATGGTGGTTGCAGATGGAGTAACTGCCCGCTGGGAGTCCAGCGGTTGGCAGACAGCTCTGATGATTACGGTTTAACTTGCCCGCTGGGAGTCCAGCCTTTGGCATACCGTTCCGATATTATGGTTTATTAAGGTTTGCCGCTTTAATAAAGAAGCTGTGGCCGATCACCATCCAGCAATAAAGTGATACAGTTGTCGTGTCTTTTGTTATGGGTCAAGGTTGGGTAAAGGGGCCAAGGGTGAGTTAAAGGTGGTATCCCCTCCCCCTGTTACCCTGGATACCAGCAGTCACAACAACCAGCACCACCAGCTGATATGGAATGTCTTAGCAGGAGGCAGAATTTCACCAACATGGTGGAGCAGTATGTGTGCACACGCCTACACGTACTGAATGACAGGTCTGCCCCCTTCAACTTCTGGGTCTCCAAATTGGGCACATGGCCTGAGCTTGCCCTTTATGTCTTGTAGGTGCTGGCCTGCCCTGCAGCCAGTGTATTGTCTGAATGTGTATTTAGCATGGTAGGGGGGCGTCATTACAGACAAACGCAGCCGCCTGTCCACAGCCAAAGTGGACAAGCTCACGTTCATTAAAATGAACCAGGCTTGGATCCCACAAGACTTGTCTGTACCTTGTGCAGAATAGACATTTATACCACCATCAAACATACATTCTTGTACTCAAGTCAGGTGCAATGATTCTTTGTTTTCTTTTTTTTTATTTGTCCCAACATTTTGGGGGCTAGCTACCCCAATAAAAAAATAAAAAAAAAACATTGTTGGCTACCTTCTCCTCCTCGATTGCTGCCTCCACCTACAACACCACATTCACCGCCTCCTCAACCTCCAACTCCATATTCACCTCCTCCTGAGTTGCAGGTTAATAATTAGCAATTTTTAGTTATTTTATTTTAAGTTATTTCTCTATCCACATTTGTTTGCAGAGCAGTTGCCATGCTCTTAAGCACATTTTACTGCCTTTTACATCCCTCTAGCCTTTTCAAGGACTATTTTAGAGCCATTTTAATGCAAAAAAGGGCCAATTTTAGTGCCCTAAATTGTAAAAAATCTTATTTTCAATTGTCGGGTGACATTTTACCATTTTTGGCGTATACAAACCCCTGCTGTGCCTGGGTGACAGGGGCCTTAATCTCTCAAAATCCTCTGTTCTATTGCTGGGTGATATAAAGCTAGTTTTGCCGTAAATTAACCCCTGCTGTGCCTGGGTGACAGGGGCCTAAATCTCTCAAAATCCTCTGTTCTATTGCTGGGTGACATGAAGCTAGTTTTGCCATGAATAAACCCCTGCTGTGGCTGGGAGACAGGGGCCTAAATTTCTCAAAATCCTCTGCTCTATTGCTGGGTGACATGAAGCTAGTTTTGTCGTGAATAAACCCCTGCTGTGCCTGGGTGACATGGGCCTAAATCTCTCAAAATCCTCTGTTCTATTGCTGGGTGACAAGAATCCCCTTTTGTCATGCATGAACCCCTGCTGTGCCTGGGTGACAGGGGCCTAAATCTCTCAAAATCCTCTGTTCTATTGCTGGGTGACAAGAACCCACTTTTGCCGTGAATGAACCACTGCTGTGCCTGGGTGACAGGGGCCTAAATCTCTCAAAATCCTCTGTTCTATTGCTAGGTGACAAGATCCCCCTTTTGCCGTGAATGAACCCCTGCTGTTCCTGTGTAACATCCTGAAGTATGTCACTAAACTTCTGTCTCCCCGCTGCATCATGTCAGGTGCATATGTGTATTGTCATCCTGTGTAATCTAACAATGCATTTTCTATAATGTGCATTATCCAGGCCTGTTTTATGTATTTTGCTGTAATTCCAATGTGCACCAGCAAGTGGCAGCAGTATGTAACAGGATCTTAGCCAGTTTAGTATTGGCTAGATTGGAATAGTTCATTCCAACCTAGCTCCCCCCTCTTTGAGGAGGAGTGGAATTTTCCCACATCCTGCCTCATGGGGAGGAAGGAAAGTTCTAGTTAGTGTGTACCAGCC
The DNA here is from genome assembly GCF_905171765.1 of Bufo bufo. NCBI lineage: Eukaryota > Metazoa > Chordata > Amphibia > Anura > Bufonidae > Bufo > Bufo bufo. Next base: position 171,116,388 of record NC_053394.1, on the reverse strand, counting down.
CCCTCTTTGGGGAAGGCTGTGTTAGTAGGAGCTCCCAGAAACAGGGATCCCAACCTAGGATCCAAGCCTTGGCTGAGGCCCAGGATCACCCTTCCCAGCCTGAGTCATCTTCCTCAGCTGGTTGACAAGCAAGCAGCCATCTCCAGAACTAAAGATCTCCAGGAAGAAGCCATCATACCCTGCGAGCAGTCCTGTGAGTACTTATCCAAAGACCAGGAGAAGCCAAATTCCTCCTTCAGCTAGTCAGGCCCATATCAAGCAGTCTACAGACAGAGCAGAAGACAGATACCTGCCAGTTCTACTAGGCATATTATAAGAAGCAGAATACATATAGATTCCTGCCACATATTGCCAATACCTGCTGGGTTCGCCCGGTTCGCCTGTTCGCGAACATTTGCAGAAATTCGCGTTCAGCGTTCGCGAACTGAAAATTTTATGTTCGCGAACATAAAATATATCTTGTATGGATTCAAAGATGCATTAAGTAAAGATGAGTTGGATTATATTTCCTGTCTGGATTGCATTCATTCCTCAATTACTCCTACTGACCACTAGTGATGTCGCGAACATAAAATTTTCCGTTCGTGAACAGGCGAACTGGGCGAACTGCCATAGACTTCAATAGGCAGGCGAATTTTAAAACCCACAGGGACTTTTTCTAGCCACAGTAGTGATGGAAAAGTTGTTTCAAGGTGTTGAGGAAGAGTTGAGACACATGCATATACACTGCTCAAAAAAATAAAGGGAACACAAAAATAACACATCCTAGATCTGAGTTAATTAAAAATTCTTCTGAAATACTTTGTTCTTTACATAGTTGAATGTGCTGACAACAAAATCACACAAAAATTAAAAAATGGAAATCAAATTTTTAACCCATGGAGGTCTGGATTTGGAGTCACACTCAAAATTAAAGTGGAAAAACACACTACAGGCTGATCCAACTTTGATGTAATGTCCTTAAAACAAGTCAAAATGAGGCTCAGTAGTGTGTGTGGCCTCCACGTGCCTGTATGACCTCCCTACAACGCCTGTGCATGCTCCTGATGAGGTGGCGGACGGTCTCCTGAGGGATCTCCTCCCAGACCTGGACTAAAGCATCTGCCAACTCCTGGACAGTCTGTGGTGCAACGTGACGTTGGTGGATAGAGCGAGACATGATGTCCCAGATGTACTCAATTGGATTCAGGTCTGGGGAACGGGCGGGCCAGTCCATAGCATCAATGCCTTCGTCTTGCAGGAACTGCTGACACACTCCAGCCACATGAGGTCTAGCATTGTCGTGCATTAGGAGGAACCCAGGGCCAACCGCACCAGCATATGGTCTCACAAGGGGTCTGAGGATCTCGTCTCGGTACCTAATGGCAGTCAGGCTACCTCTGGTGAGCACATGGAGGGCTGTGCGGCCCTCCAAAGAAATGCCACCCCACACCATTACTGACCCAATGCCAAACCGGTCATGCTGGAGCATGTTGCAGGCAGCAGAACGTTCTCCACGGTGTCTCCAGACTCTGTCACATCTGTCACATGTGCTCAGTGTGAACCTGCTTTCATCTGTGAAGAGCACAGGGCGCCAGTGGCGAATTTGAGAATCTTTGTGTTCTCTGGCAAATGCCAAACGTCCTGCACGGTGTTGGGCTGTAAGCACAACCCCCACCTGTGGACGTTGGGCCCTCATATCACCCTCATGGAGTCTGTTTCTGACAGTTTGAGCAGACACATGCACATTTTTGGCCTGCTGGAGGTCATTTTGCAGAGCTCTGGCAGTGCTCCTCCTGTTCCTCCTTGCACAAAGGCGGAGATAGCGGTCCTGCTGCTGGGTTGTTGCCCTCCTGCAGCCTCCTCCACGTCTCCTGATGTACTGGCCTGTCTCCTGGTAGCGCCTCCATGCTCTGGACACTACGCTGACAGACACAGCAAACCTTCTTGCCACAGCTCGCATTGATGTGCCATCCTGGATAAGCTGCACTACATGAGCCACTTGTGTGGGTTGTAGACTCCGTCTCATGCTACCACTAGAGTGAAAGCACCGCCAGCATTCAAAAGTGACCAAAACATCAGCCAGGAAGCATAGGAACTGAGAAGTGGTCTGTGGTTACCACTCCAGAACCACTCCTTTATTGGGGGTGTCTTGCTAATTGCCTATAATTTCCACCTGTTGTCTATCCCATTTGCACAACAGCATGTGAAATTGTCACTCAGTGTTGCTTCCTAAGTGGACAGTTTGATTTCACAGAAGTGTGATTGACTTGGAGTTACATTGTGTTGTTTAGGCGTTCCCTTTATTTTTTTGAGCAGTGTATATACATATATGCATGCAAACACGTGCATGCATGTATTATATCTATGCATGCATTAATGGTCACTTTATAGGATGATGTGCGCAGCATCTGCCCTTAGTGGCCCACAGGGGCTCATGGTGGCCCCTGTGGGAAATATGTGGCCTCTGTGAGGAAAATGTGCCCCCCTATGTCCTATATATATATATATATATATATATATATATATATATATATATATATATATATATATATATATATTATATATATATATATACACATGTGCCCCCTTATGTGTCCCCTTATAGTTAGTATATATTTCCTGTATGACCGTGTATATATTGGCCCCAGATATATGCGAGGGTGTGTGTATATATAGGTATGTGAGTATGTATTTGCACACGTGTCTATGTATATACACTTATGACAGTATGTATGTGGGCTTATTGCTGCCCATTCATACCCCCGGTTTTGTATGTGTATGTGTTTATAGATGTGCCCCAAGCATCTGTGGATATATATATGTAATATGCAATTCCAACTCTTATCAACAGAGTTGTTTAGAGAAAAACTTGTGCTGATAGCCTGTAGGATAACAGCTAATTAGCATCTAATCCCCTTTTGTTCAGGCCCAAAACAATCAGACTCTCTGGCACCGTTTGTGAGGGCTCTTTCTAACCAGAGACATCATAACCTGTTTTCCACACCTCTTGGGATTGTAGGAAGGCACACTATGATGTCACATGCCTGAGGAAGGAGGAGGGGGTTGCTTTTGGGCTATAAAACCCCAAACCGGACAGAGGTGCGGCCTCTTGCAACCAGACTAGAATCAGAGACACATGGGAGAGAGCAGCTCCATGATGACCGCCTGGAAAAGGCCTACTAACGCTGGAAGGATTAAGTATCTACCTGTGTAGCCCCTACCTACCCCTCACATCCCCTTATTATTAGTGATGAGCGGCAGGTGCCATATTCGATTTCGACGAAATTTGCGAATATTCGATAGAATATTCGTTTTATATTCGTCGAAATCGAATGTTCGTCATTATTCTTGTTATAGCGATTAATATGCGATTTAAATAATCGCGTATTGCGATTTTAACTTAAAGGCTACTCTCCTGTTGAAATAGCAATGCGATTAATTCAAGTTATAATAATCAAATTTCGATTTTAACTTAGCACTGCTATATTTAATTCTAGCCTAATATGGAATATAGCAGTGCCAAGTTAAAATCGAAATTAGATTATTATTACTTGAATTAATCGAATTGCGATTGGCTTGGTAGAATTAGCGAATATGACGAATGTATTCGTCATATTCCACAAAACGAAGATAACGAAGTATTCTGCATCTTCGTTTTAGCTACCTATTCATCAACTTCGCTAATTCTAGCAATCATATAGGAAAGTTTACTATAGCGACAGCTAAGTTTAATTCGCTATGCGATTATATTACTTTGCTTTTTTTTAATAAATAGAATAATTATAATAATTATCAGGTATTATAATTATTCAATTTTTTTTTTTTTAAAAAGCAGTCATATAATCGCATAGCGAATTGAATTTAGCTGTCTCTATAGTAAACTTTCCTATATGATTGCTAGAATTAGCGAAGTTGATGAATAGGTAGCTAAAACGAAGATGCAGAATACTTCGTTATCTTCGTTTTGTGGAATATGACGAATACATTCGTCATATTCGCTAATTCTACCAAGCCAACCATAGTAAACCAGGTCCAAGTTGAAATCGCAATTCGATTAATTCAAGTTATAATAATCGAATTTCGATTTTAACTTAGCACTGCTATATTCCATATTAGGCTAGAATTAAATATAGCAGTGCTAAGTTAAAATCTAAATTCGATTATTATAACTTGAAAAAATCTAATTGCGATTTTTCACGTAATTCTCAAATCCGACAGTACATTCTAGTATATGGAGACGTTCCCATGGTGATGGGGACGCTCCATGAGCACGGAAGTCGGCAGAAGCGGCAACGGGCACTGACTGGAGCAGCCAGGAAGCCAGGAATCCAAAGGACAGGTAAGAACAACTTTAGGGAAGTGGGAAAGAAAAAAAAAAAAAAATGAATATTCGAAATATCGAATTTATATCACTATATTCGAAATATTCGCAAATTAGCGAAGTGCCGATATTCGCGAAAAAAATTCGATATTCGAATATTCGCACTCAACACTACTTATTATATCCCCTGACCCCCTACCGCTATCCCCTACCGCTATCCCACCAACGATTTCTCCCCTTATTAACCCTGTATCCCCTGACCCCCTACCGCTATATCTCTCCCCTGGTTAACCCTATTACCCCTGGTCCCTTGATTTAACCCCTACATTCCCTGATCCACACCCTGGGCCCTGATTAACCCTTGCCTTGCTTGTGTCACCCTGGGCCCTGATTTACCCTTGCCTACTGGGCACGCTGTTCCCCCAAACCCTTGCTTTATTGGTAGCCCTATTACTGTGCCTTGTTTGTACCCCTGATGTCACAGGTTCACCCTTGTCCCTGATTCCCTGATCCTGTGCCCCTGATTGTATTTGTGGTTTACTTATACACCCCTGTAAGACCACCGTTAACCCTCGTCGTACCCTGTAGGGACAGTGAGTAGCCAGGCGGGTGGGTTGCTCCAACGTGTATGTGTGAACTGTATAGTTAGTTTGTGGGTGGAATTGGTAACCGTGTAGTGTAGTTTAGGATTGTATATTTGTAGTGCTGTGTATTGTTAGTGTATTGCGTGCTTAGTGTATTAGGTTTTAATAAATACCGTTATATTTATACCCTTTGTGTAGCGTGTACTTGTTAGCGGTAGCGAGTTAGTAAGGCGCATGCAGCTAACGTAGTGATTAGTGTAAAGCATAGCGAAAGTATTGTAATATTGTTATATAAAATTATAAATGGGCGGAGTCATCAATAGATGGCTCCTCCCATTTATGATTATTAATTATTGATATTTGCATAAATATTGGTTATTATTATTCCTCCTTTACACAAGGGGACTAACACCTGGACTGTGGCATGCCGGAGGGGGATTCATGGCAAAACTCCCATGGAAAATTATGTAGTTGACGCAGAGTTGGATTTTAATCCATAAAGAGCATAAATCACCTAACAATCCAATTTTTTTTTTGAACAACGTGGCATAAAACATCCAGTGAGTGTATACGATCAGGTATGATGTTGTATCGATCAGGTAGTGTAAGGGTTACGCCCGCTTCAGACATTGACAGACCAAACTCCCCTTTTAATGCACTGCAAACAGTCCATTTGCCCAACCGCAAACTCCCCATTTGAACAAGGTTGGATACCAAGCTAGCCATGTCCCGTTGATGTCATTAAAGGTTTCTTCCTCCACCCAGCCACGTACAACACCAAGGGTCCTGGAAAGGTGAATTGAATTGATTTTTCGAACGGGGAGATGGTTAAAAAAACGCTGGCTCCCTCCCCTTTGTTTAAATCCACGCCACGGTCACTGCGTCTGCGCCGTGCAATTTACTGCCCCACCCGATATGAGTGGTATTTTCTGTAGTTCTCTCTTCTCATCAGTTTAATCCCTGTTACGTCCCATATCAGGGTGGGATTGCCTTTTGTGAAAAAAAAATTTAGGCCGGGTACCTTCGACTGCCTTCACAGTGACAGACCAAACTCTGATACACCAAACTGAATTGATTTTACGAACCGGGAGATGGAAAAAGCAGCTTGGTCAGTCCTCTTACTCCCAAGTTGGGGCACTGCGTGTGCACGGAGCAATGTGCTGTGACACCCTATATGAGTGGTGTCTTAACTAGTACTATTCCTATCAGTTTAATCCCTGTTACGTCCCCTATCCGGGGACGTGTGTCGAATTGATTAACGACATCCTGGAATAATTTAGTTCTGAGCTTTGTACTTGCTTTGTATTGGAATTGATGGGGATTTTTAAAATTGTCTTCATTATTTCTAATAAACTATTAAGAGACTTTATTATGATTTTTTTATTTTATGTATTAAAAACCCACCCATACAACTTAAAAAAAAAAATATAAAAAAATTTAAGGTTTTTCTATGAAAAATTATCCAGCCAATCGCTTTTGGTCTGATCATAATGAAGCAACGGCCTTATCATCTGGGGTGTGGCAACATTGCCAACACACTCTCGCTTCATTGTGATGCGCAAGCCCCTTCACCACAACAAGGTAACTATCATGAAGGGGAATTGACACTTGTATGTGCCTTTTTTTTTTTTTTTTGTTTTTGCAGCCACAGTGCAGCACCAGAGGCCAGAAAAATTAGGCATGTACACATGCCTGAAAAATAATGTTATTGTTGCAGCCGCTATTGTAGCAGCGGCCGGAAAAATTGATGTTTTCAAGGCAGAAAGGTGACTAAAACATTGCGGCGTGAACCCTAGTTGGTAGCGGAGAATTCACGAAAGTCATCCGGTATGTAGACATTAAATACAGCAGCGTGGGGACCATTTTGAGGCCAAGGCATGTCATCAGGCCCTTTGTTAGTCAAACGTATTCCCCACTGTCAGTCCCTTCGGGATCCATGCCTCATTCATCTTAATGAAGGTGAGGTAATCAACACTTTTTTGACCAAGGCGACTTCTTTTGTCAGTGACAATGCCTCCTGCTGCACTGAAGGTCCTTTCTGACAGGACACTTAAAGCGGGGCAGGCCAGAAGTTCTATCGCAAACTGGGATAGCTCAGGCCACAGGTCAAGCCTGCACACCCAGTAGTCAAGGGGTTCATCGCTCCTCAGAGTGTCGATATCTGCAGTTAAGGCGAGGTAGTCTGCTACCTGTCGGTTGAGTCGTTCTCTAAGGCTGGATCCCGAAGGGCTGTGGCGATGTGTAGGACTGAAAAAGCTCCGCATGTCCTCCATCAACAAAGCGTCCTGTCCTTGCCGCCGTGGTCGTGGGGTCTAGTAGCGTGGCCACCCAGTACAGGTCGTTCTCCTTCATCCTTTTTATACGAGGGTCCCTCAACAGACATGACAGCATGAAAGACCCCATTTGCACAAGGTTGGATGCAGAGCTACTTATTTCCCGTTCCTCGTCCTCACTGATGTCATTGACGGTCTGTTCTTCACCCCAGCCACGTACAACACCACGGGTCCCAGATAGGTGACAACAACGAGCACCCTGGGATGCCTGCTGTGGTTGGTCTTCCTCCTCCTCAAAGCCACATTCCTCCTCTGACTCCTCTTCCTCAGACTCCTCTTCCAGCGTTGCCGCAGGTCCAGCAAGCGATGATGACAAGGCTGTTTCTATTGGTGAGGGTGACCACAACTCTTCCTCTTCACGCTCATCTACAGCCTGATCCAGTACTCTTCGCAGGGCACGCTCCAGGAAGAAAACAAATGGGATGAGGTCGCTGATGGTGCCTTCGGTGCGACTGACTAGGTTTGTCACCTCTTCAAAAGGACTCATGAGCCTACAGGCATTGCGCATGAGCGTCCAGTAACGTGGCAAAAAAATTCCCAGCTCTGCAGAGGCTGTCCTAGCACCCCGGTCATACAAAAACTCGTTGACGGCTTTTTCTTGTTGGAGCAGGCGGTCGAACATTAGGAGTGTTGAATTCCAACGTGTCGGGCTGTCGCAAATCAAGCGCCTCACTGGCATGTTGTTTCGGCGCTGAATGTCTGAAAAGTGCGCCATGGCCGTGTAGGAACGCCTGAAATGGCCACACACCTTCCTGGCCTGCTTGAGGACGTCCTGTAAGCCTTGGTACTTAGACACAAAGCGTTGTACGATGAGATTCAACACACATGTGACAAGTTGCCCAAATTCAATGCGGCCAACAAATTGCTTCCATTGTCACACACCACTTTTCCGATCTCCAGTTGGTGCGGGGTCAGCCACTGATCCACCTGTACGTTCAGGGTGGACAGGAGTGCTGGTCCGGTGTGGCTCTCTGCTTTCAGGCAAGTCAACCCCAAGACAGCGTGACACTGTCGTATCCGGGATGTGGAATAGCCCCTGGGGAGCTGGGGGGATTCAGTTGATGTGCAGCCAGACTACGCAGCAGAAGAGGACTCAGCCGAGGAGGTTATGGAAGAGGATGGAGTAGGAGGAGTAGAGGAGGTGGCAGTAGGCCTGCCTGCAAGTCGTGGCGGTGTCACCAACTCCGCTGCAGAGCCACGAATTCCATGCTTGTCAGCCGTCAGCAGGTTGACCCAATGCGCAGTGTAGGTGATATGCCTGCCCTGACCGTGCTTTGAAGACCAGGTATCAGTGGTCAGATGGACCCTTGCCCCAACACTGTATGCCAGAGATGCCATGACTTCCTTTTCAATCACTGAGTAGAGGTTTGGGATTGCCTTTTTTGAAAAAAAAATTCGGCCGGGTACCTTCCACTGTGGTGTCCCAATAGCGACAAATTTTTTGAAGGCCACAGACTGTAACGCACCTAGTTGATCAGTTAGGATCTCAACTGCGGAAGCAATGGACATGCACTATTATCCCACTGCCCTTGTTCTTGCCTGTGGGATTCACGGTTACTCAGTATGTACCCCAGGCGTCTCTCTGTCTTGGGCGGAGAGTTTGGGGTAACAAAATCATTTACCGCTATCCATCTATTTAGTATTACTGCTGGAGAGGAAGGTCTCCCAGTATTACAGGAGTCACAAGTTAGTATAAGCTTGTGCACAGTTCAGAGTTAGAATCTAGTATGCAATAGGTTCAGGGTTAGTATATAGCATGTCCTCAGTTTAGTATATTGTATGCCATAGGTTCAGAGCATGTCCACAGATTAGTATATAGTATGCAGTAGGTTCAGAGCATGTCCACAGTTTAGTATATAGTATGCAGTAGGTTCAGAGTTAGTATAGCATGTCCACAGTTTAGTATATAGTATGCAGTAGGTTCAGAGCATGTCCACAGTTTAGTATATAGTATGCAGTAGGTTCAGAGTTGGTTTGGGAGTATCGTCTCACACCAGTCAGGAACCACCCCACTCAGAGTTCCAGGACATTAATCAGAGCAGGTAACAGGCATATACTTGCGGTTAGTTGGTCCTGGCTAGGAAGCCAGCAGAGGAAGCCAGTGGCAAGAAGGTAGACAGTCCTTCACGCTGTTGTTAGGGATCCAGGTCTGGATATGTGGACAGAGTCCTCAGATGCAGTGGAGCTAGCAGGGTGCGCACTCCATTAGTGGAACACCCTGCTTAGCACCTGTCTTCTATTTAAGGGCCGGACGGTAAGTGGGCGGAGTCACAGGAGGGCCCAGCAGCCACTGCGTTCCACGCTGGAGCGCAAGCCAGCGTAACAACACAGGCGGTCGCTGCGTTCCACGCTGGAACGCAAGCCAGCGTATCATCGCAGACGGCCGGTGCGTTCCACGCTGGAGCGCAAGTCAGCGTATCGTCACAGGGAGCCGCTGTGATCCAGGCTGTACTGTTACACAGACTCCACCAGCTGGTATGGTAAAAGCTGGCGGGCTAAGAGATCCGTCAAGCCACCTGTCAGGGGCAAGGGGGTGACTCTGTGACATTGGCTTCCTACGCTCAAACATTTCAGATGAGATGGAACTGCTGAAGGTGAGAGGCGGAGTGGCGGGTGGTTGAGAGGGGGCAAGGAGGACAGCAGTAGTTGACGTGGCTGAAGATTCTGGACCAGGAGGAGGATGGTGGCTTTGAGCTTGTGTGCTGCTTCTACTCGTCATCATGTGTTGATCCCATAGGCGTTTGTGATGTGCGATCATGTGCCTTCGCAAAGCAGTTGTACCTAGGTGGGTGTTGGATTTCCCACGACTCAGTTTCTTTTGGCACTGGTTGCAAATGGCATCGCTGTTGTCAGAGGCAGACACACAAAAAAAATGCCACACTGCTGAGCTTTGCAATGACGGCATTCTGGTAGTGGCAGCAGCATGTGTTGATTGGCGTGCTGTCTGGCTGACCCCGGGTGCCGATATATGCTGTCTGACTGTGCCACTAGCTCCTTGCGACGACCTCCCCCTGCTTCCAACTCGTCTCCTCCTTCTGTCTGTCTCCCCTTCTGAACTTTCCCCCTCTTCTTCTTCTCTTCGAGCAGGCACCCACGTGGCATCCACGGACACATCGTCATCATCAACCACTTCACTTGTATCTGACACCTCAGCAAAGGAAGCAGCAGCGGGTACAACATCATCATCATCATCACACTGTACGTCCATGTGTGTAATGATGCCAGACTGAGACATATCCTTGTTATCTCCATCCTCTGGCAATAATGGTTGCGCATCACTAATTTCATCCAAATGATGTGTAAATAACTCCTCTGAGGGATAAAGTGAAGCGGCTGTGGTGGTAGTGTTAGTGGTGGCGGCAGGCGGGAGAGTTGTAACTTGAGAGCCGGTGACCAAACTGAGCTGGAGGAGGATGGTGCGTCAAGGTTCTTAGCGGAAGCTGTTGAAGATTGGGTGTCCTGTGTAAGCAAGTCAACTATTTTCTCTGAATTTTTTAGGTTCAGGGTACGTGGCCTCTGAACACTGGGCATTATTCCAGGGCCAGTGGAAATCACAGCACCACGAACACGACGGCCCCTGCGGCATGGCCTGCCTCTGCCTGTCATTTTTTATTAGATAAGTGTTACTATGCGTGCAAGGTACTGTGCCACCCTATATAAGTGGTGGGCAGTGGGCACAGTACAGTCTGTGTGGGCCTGACACACACGGGCTTGCAGCTGTGATTATATCACAGAAAAAGATAAAATATATATTTTTTTTTATCTCCGAGGTATTTGAGAGTGAGTGACACCCTGTAACGGTATGAGTGGAGGCCTAGCCACTAGCCAGTGGCCACAATACAGTCTGTGTGGGCCTGACACACACGGGCTTGCAAATGTGATTTCATCACAGAAAAATATTAAATAGAATTTTTTTTATCTGAAAGGTATTTGAGTGAGTGACACCCTGTAACAGAATGAGTGGAGGCCTAGCCAGTGGCCACAATACAGTCTGTGTGGACCTGACACACACAGGCTTGCAAATGTGATTATATCACAGAAAAATATTAAATAGAATTTTTTTTATCTGAAAGGTATTTGTGAGTGAGTCACACCCTGTAACGGTATGAGTGGAGGCCTAGCCAGTGGCCACAATACAGTCTGTGTGGGCCTGACACACACAGGCTTGTAAATGTGATTATATCACAGAAAAATATTAAATATTATTTTTTTTTTATCTGCAAGGTATTTGTGAGTGAGTGACACCCTGTAACGGTATGAGTGGAGGCCTAGCCACTAGCCAGTGGCCACAATACAGTCTGTGTGGGCCTGACACACACACGGGCTTGCAAATGTGATTATATCACAGAAAAAGATTAAATAGAATTGTTTTTTATCTGCGAGGTATTTGTGAGTGAGTGACACCCTGTAACGGTATAAGTGGAGGCCTAGCCACTAGCCAGTGGCCACAATACAGTCTGTGTGGGCCTGACACACACACGGGCTTGCAAATGTGATTATATCACAGAAAAATATAAAATATAATTTTTTTTGTATCTGCAAGGTTTTTTCTGTCACACCCTGTATGGATGGTGTGCATACAGTACTGTCTGTGACTGAGCCTGCAGCCTCTCACACACGGACAGGCAACTGCAATATATATATATATATATATATATATATATATAAAAAAAAAGCTGACTGATGTACCAGCCCTGAAAAGGGCTTTTTGGGGTGCTGTCAGGACGCTGTCCTTACAGCAGATGAGTCTGTAGACACAGAACAATGCCCTAGCTAACGCTTTCCCTATTGAATCAGCAGCAGCAGCAGCACTGTCCCTCCTCTCACTGAGAATGCAGCTTCCGAATGAATCTAAAATGGATGCTGTCCAGGAGGTGGGAGGGTCTGGGAGGGAGGGTCTGCTGCTGATTGGCTGGAATGTGTCTGCTGACTGTGAGGTACAGGGTCAAAGTTTACTCAATAATGATGTATAGGGGGCGGACCAAACATCGCATCTGTTCGCCCACCGCGGCGAACAAGCTATGTCGCCGGCAACTATTCGCCGGCGAACTATTCGGGCCATCTCTACTGGCAACCTACAATGTTTTGAATTGACCAAAAATGCACACAGTATTAACTGTAACCGGTTGACAATCTACACCAGAATTCCATAACCCTTTGATTGTTTAAAGTGTATCTAAATGTTCAGATAACTTTTCAGAATAAGCTGCTGTACATGAGTGTACATGAGTATGTCAAACCATTATATAACTGGTATCTAGCATTTTTAACAGTTTTCTCCTTTGTATGCTGCATCTCTAATTTACAATTGTGCTCGGATCGGCTCATGTAAGAACTCACCCTACCTATCTCTACCTAATAGCAGCAGGATTTTGCTGACACTGCTGTAGAAGGGCAGCCTAAAGGGGGCAACCCTAATATGAAGTGCCCTAAAAAAGGGGGCGTTTGGGAGGGCTGAAAACCCAGTTGAGCCGTCCTCTGGCTATGCGCTCGCTGGTATAAGTAAGCGGTTGGCCCCGCCTCACCTCCAACAAATACGGCAATCATATTGCCTAACACTTGTGCTCGGATCGGCTCATGTAAGAACTCACCCTACCTATCTCTACCTAATAGCAGCAGGATTATACCGGAACTGTTGTAGAAGGGCAGCCTAAAGGGGCCAAAAATAACAGACCATAGATGTAGCAAATATGTATATTTATGACACATAATTACATAACCAAATCTTGAAAGGCAAGTGACAGTTCACGATGAGGATCTGGAATATAACGAGTATAGCAAGCAGAATTCCATCGATCCAGCTTTTTAATGATATGAACCGGTACATTATTCTCAGAAGCAGCTGAAGCTGCGCCAATACGAAATGAATGACCTGTAATTGACAAAGCGTTAACTCCTGAATTGGCCAACAATATGCGGATACACTTCAGGAACGTTTGAATATTCAAAGGTGCAGCCTCCAACCTAAACAAGGGGAAATCAGCCGGTTGATCGGGATACTGGCAATACCAATAATGTTGAATACCAGCGAGGTACAGTTTAATAGTGCTATGCTATGCTATGAGAGTGGCAAAAGGCAACAAATGAGAATAGGTTAGTTATAGGCACCTCTCCCGCAAGCGGATAGGTATGTTTAAATTTACTAAACAAGTGTCAGGCCGTCTTATATGTCCTAAGGGTATTAGTGGACAATGATTTAGCCATAAGGCTTCTGGCTACAGCGAGATGTGCAACTAATCCATCAGCAACTGGAAATGACGAGGAATTGGCGTCGGCAAACGAACTGCGCCCGGAAAAACCTAAAAAAAAAAGTTGAAGATTAAGCCGAGACAAAGCATCCGCTGCGACATTACACTGCCCACTAATGTGTATGCAAATGAAGTGAAAATTATGTTGTAAAGACAGCCAAATGAACCTCCTCACAAATGACATTATCTGTTTCGAACCAGATCTACCCTTCATAAGGATGTCAGCCACTGCCGCATTATCAGTCAGAAATAACACTGTATGGTTCCTCCACTGTTTACCCCATACTAGCACTGCCCCCACTATAGGATAAATTTCAAACAACGGGGAACACTGAGAGAAGCCTGGGATAATCGCAATCTCCGGTGGCGAGGGACCAGCAAACCAATTCTTTCCATATATTGCGGCAAAACCTACTGCCGGAGATGCATCTGTGTAAACCACCGGAGATTGATTAGAGACTACCAGAATAAACAGCAAAACTCCATTTCAATGTGACAGAGACCTGTCCCACATTAATAAATCAGCAACAGCCTCTTGATCCAAATAAACTGGACTGTCCTGACTTTGGGCACAAGGGAGCAAAACCAGAAGTCTAGAAATAAAGGACCTTCCTTGGGGAATAATGCGCATAGCGAAATTGAGCATACGTTAAAGAGACTGGAGATCCGCCTTGGTAGTAACCCTAACCTGTGCCAATCTATGTACGACCTCCCTGATCCTATCTAATTTGACAAAGTCATTTAGGTAATGAATGACATGATTGACACAGAAAGTGTTTGACAAAACCCAATGCAGGGCGCTAGCAAACTGGTCGAATAACCATGGGCTAGATTTCGACCCAAACGATAATTTACTAAAAAAGAAATACTGCCCTTGCCATTTGATACCATGCCACCGCCATAAGTCTGGTTAAATGGGGAGTATCTTAAAAGCATCTATAATATCTGCCTTAGATAACCAGGCTCCTTTACCTAAGTATGACCTGAATAGCTTCATCAATAGATGCATACTTCATGGAAAACTCTTCTGACGGAATCAATGAGTTCAAACTAGGTATGGGTAAGGAATGTGGGGCCGACAAATCATAAATCAACCTTTTTTTATTAGAAAATTTGCCGGACACCACCCCAACCGGATTAATCCTCCAACATTCCTATGGGGGCTGCTTCAAAGGGCCAATTGATTATCCCCTATCTAACTCCATCTGAATTAACTGTGAAATAGCCTCAGGGTCTTTGACGACAATAAATTACTGCACTCATATGGGTATTGAGAGAAGGCGAGCATACCCTCATGAAAACCGTTAACTAAGCCGTTGAGTACAAACTGTACCCAAGCTGGGTCTGGATGAGTGGATAAGTGACAACCAAGGAGTTCCACATTCACCATGCTTAGTCATGCAGGATTTTTGCCCTTTTGAGGGCAAGAAACCCGGAGACTAGCCTGCTAACTGATGGGTCCGGAACAGCGCTAGACTGGGAAGGTTCCGTTGTTTAATTAATATTAGAACACCACCCAGCAGTATGGGCGTAGGAGTTACAAACCGTACAGGTTGGGGCTTAAAGTCCCGCAAAATCGCGACAAAATAGCTCCGCATCACTAATAGACCAATCAACCATATACTGACACTGTGCAAGAGCAGCTGCTGCCTTAGCCGAAAATGAGCAGTACCACCAATTTGTATCCTAAATCTTACCACTTCATACATATAGAGGTCTAACTCCTCCCTCCTAAGTGGGCTAAGCATACAAACCACGTCCCGAAACAAGCTAAAGCCCAACACAAACTCTGCAATATTGAGCTTTCTATTCAATCTAGCATCGCTAGATTTCAGTATCACCGAGTCCTCGGTCCTATGGTCTTGTTATCTGGGGCCTCATGAGTAGCTATGAGAAGAGATGCCAGATTAACATCTTTCCCTTCAAGGATTTCTTATCGTATATTAGTGGGTATGAAATGGGAAGATGCAATAGTGGGAGTAGGACTCAACCCACCAGGAGCACTAAATTGTGAAATAGTGGCCACCGTCGTTGTCTGCCCCACCAAGCCAGATGCAGCAGTTCTAGCTTCGACTGTGTCCAGCCTAGCCTGAATGTCAGACATTGAAGAAGCCATCGTATTAATGACAGCGTGTAGCTGAGTAAGTTAAGCCTGGATGGTATTCATGGACACCACTTCCTGGCTTGGTGCAGCCGAATCCGTAGAGAGAAGACGGTAAAGTTCTGCCTTTCTAGCTGAGGCTGGGAATGGGATTCCTCTTTCTAATAATTCTGCCCATTAATTGCGGGATGGTCCATGACCTCAACGATGGTACTGCACCTCGTACTGATTGCAGATCACCACTGTCGCAAGAGGAGGATGAGGACTTAGCGAGAAATTCTTTAGACATCTCCCTACTAAAAGAGATAAATAAATCAAGTGACCAAACCGGCACCCTAAATGACAAGCACCGTGCAAACACTGAACAATAATATACCTACACCTTAGTATGAATGATGTATAGACAACCGCCACATACAGCCGTGACTAGATTCATGTGAACCTACAGTCGTGAACCACTAT
This sequence comes from Bufo bufo, assembly GCF_905171765.1. Lineage (NCBI taxonomy): Eukaryota > Metazoa > Chordata > Amphibia > Anura > Bufonidae > Bufo > Bufo bufo. The sequence continues at coordinate 171,100,357 of NC_053394.1, read as the reverse complement.
ACACCGATCCTGTGGTCGTGACAAGACTAATGACCCTGGACGTGCACTACAGTCGTGGTCGCTTACCATGCTGAGCCTGTAGTCGTGATGGAACTTGAAATCGAGTCTGAAGACAGACATATCAACGCTGCGCCTGTAGTCATGATAGGACTTCACCTCGAGTCTGTAGTCGTGACAGACATTGCACTGTTGCCTGTAGTCGTGACAGTTCTTCAGATCGAGTCCGCAGTCGTGACAGACATGGCTATCCCCCACCTGTAGACGTGACAGGCCTCCAAGCTGCGCCCTGAGTATTGCGTAATCGTGGACCTGTATGTGCCAGGACGAGACGCTGGTGCCTGGGGTGACCAAAAAACGTGCCTGTAACCGTGACAGGATCTGTTTTTGTTTTTGTTTTTTGAGCTAACACCATACTTTATTGGTAACGCCATGATAGTGGGCCAAGACTGTAGGTCCAACGACCCAGATTCGTGATATGTGGAACTTTTAGCAGTGGCAACAGGAAGCCTAGTGCCTATAGATGAGATGAAAAATTGCTTACCCGTGAAGAAAAGGCCCCAGCCTTACACCCCTGACCAGCAGCACCATCAAATAGTATAGCAAGCAAAAGCCCCTAAGTAGACTGACAACATCCTGCCACAAACGGCATGACCATACCTACCTTCTAATTATACGTAAGAGATAGAACTGTAGCGCACAACTAGTGTAGCTGACCGTTCCACGGAAATGAAAGAGAAAAGACAACTTACTATCTAAGGACGTAGCAAATAACTAAGAGGTTGGGAGGGCTGAAAACGCAGTCGAGCCGTCCTCTGGCTGTGCACTCGCCGATATAAGTAAGCGGTTGGCCCCGCCTCACCTCCCACAAATACGGCAATCATATTGCATAACAATTATCTCTGAATTGGTGTTTGAAGACTAGCTCGCCCCCATAGACTATAAGTGACAGCAGATTCTGCTTCCTAACTGTCACTCCCTCAAATTCACTTAGATCCACCATATAGGACATTACAGAGAAGTATGGGGCAGTAATGAATATAATAAAGCAGTTGGGGTGAAATCTAACACTTATGGTACTATTAGCTGTTGAATCTGCTAAATCATATCTGTATTGTCTGGTCTCTCTGCACTCCGCTCCCCTCCACATAGATGTAATCAAATCCTTCAGTGAGAACACAGTCAATCTTGGTCGAACAACATGGATTTCTCACAAATTTGAAAGCGAAAGTTAGTTTAGAAAGAGGGGAGGGGGGCAGAAAATAGCACTAGACAAGGCTAGTATACAGTATGTTGCAGAGTTTCTTATAGTCACCTGTGCTATTGAGTTATACAAAGTTGTGTGAAAGTACAGCGACCATTTAAAAGCCACATTCAAAGCTACAGCAGGCTTTGAGCCATATTAGTTATTAAAGATAAAAATGTCTTCACAAAGTGTGGAAGTGGTCAATATTCTAATGTGAGAGTTGTGCCAATACGGAGACTGACATATGGTTCTAACCTAATAGATAAGTATCAGTTGTTTGAATGACCAGTATGGTTCTGACCGGGGTGCTAAAATGTTGAAATGTTTTAACATAATATTTGCTAAATACAGAGAAACCACAAGTAAGGGACCAGTTAGTCACATATGGCTTCCCTACTGGTTGATCTACACAAATATGATAGTGACACAAAACAGAGATTGTGTTTGGAAGTACTAAGGTCAGCATCCGGACCACAACCAGTGAGCCCCAATACTGTGTCAGTCTTCTCAAACCACTCCAGGTGGTAGGAAGCTAAGGCTAACCCTAGGTTCTTCATCAGAGCCCGCTGCAAGGCTTGATGGACTTTGCTACTAAGGACCTAGGTTATATTTGGGGAGTTGGTAACAGAAGCCTGGTGCAGGCACAGTAGTGCCAGCCCTTCCAGAATGACAAAGGAGGTACACAGAGAAGTCAGCAAGCAGGATAAAACCAGGAGAGACAGACACAGCGATGCAGTAAACAAGCAGTTCATCCAAAGACAGGAGAAGATCACCAGGAGAGTCAAGGTTACCAGGAGAGTCAATATAAGAAGGAGCAGCAGCCACAGGGTTAATTCAGAAACAAAAACAAGTCAGTAGTCAGTTCGCCAGGAAAGTCAATAGGATATCACACAATATAAAGTCCTGATATAAACAAAATTAAAGTCAAGTTAATCAGGAATTAGCAGTCTTAAATCCCCTGCCTAGCTCTGGGTTTGGCTCGGTTTTCTGTCACACTGATAAGTTGACCAGCTGGCCCTTGGCTGGTCGGCATAGCAATCCTCTCAGCACAGCAATGCATAGTGGTTTGGCCGGATAAAGTCCTGGCTTCCTATATGCAAAAATAGGTGGTGTTGGCTAAAATTTAACATCTTTTTTTTTTCTAGATTGTATTGATTGTTTCCTCTATCTTGGAGATTGGCTTGGGAATTGGTTTGGCTTTCACAAATTTCACCATAACATTACCAAGTGGTATTGCTTTTTGGGGGACAATTTTTGTAAGTACCATCATTTCTATACTGTAATGTATTATATCAAAATAAATCTACAACAGGTGGGTATTATTGCTCCATGGTCATATGATTTAGCCAAATATCTGAGGTTTGGTACAGTTATAAATAGCTTTAATTTTAGGTGACTCAGGTTATAGTAGTCCTTAGCTTGTGAACCTGGAGGTACTGTTGTAAGACAGCATTACCTGTACTTACAAGTAATACAAATATATATTCAATATCAGGTACTTCATGAACATTCTAGGGTGTGGCTCCTAAAGTTATCACAGATGCCAGAGTCCTCACAGATAAAACTAAATAATTAATTGAATGAGCTAGATGATTATTATAAACTTTATGAATAGTCATTTTCTTAGTACCAATTCATGCTGAATCTACAGTTGAGTAGGAACCAAAAAATTCGATAGATTCTTTTTGTTGTACCATAGTGGACTATTACTCTTTGTTATTTACTGCTGTGGTATTCAGTATGAAGAGAACCTCTCATAACGAAGGTGGAGTATAACTTCTTGAAGATGCAAAAGTATTTACTAAAATAAACATGTCAGAAGAGCTGACGTCCTCCTTAAGTGGGGCAGTCTCACTATGACACCCGTTTTTTAAGTAAAATCAGCCTGGAAATGAATTAATTGCTATGGGATTATCTAGGTCAGGGATGGCCAACCTGCGGCTCTCCAGCTGTTGCAAAACTACATCTCCCAGCATGCCCAGACTGTCTACAACTATCAGCCTACAGCAGGGCATGGTGTGAATTGTAGTTTTTCAACAGCTGGAGAGCTGCAGGTTGGCCATCCATGATCTAGGTGATTTTACTTATATATCAATAGAAGCTGTAGTATTTCACAGTGCCCATTCACATGAATATAATAATAATCTTTATTTATATAGCACCAACATATTCCGCAGCGCTTTATAATCCAGAGGTTCATGTAAAAACAGAATCATACATTAGCAACAAACAAGTCAACAATTAAAACAAGAACAGTGAAGGCTCTGCTCACAAGAGCTTGCAATCTTGTTTGTACAATGGTCCGGCCACCTTAACAAAATAAGGTGGTAGATATAAAACTGCATGAACCAGCCACCAGTCCATATGGACCATGTACAGTAATGCCTTACTAGGCCAATTTCAGCAAAGTAAGATCTGTTCCTTGTTTGGAGGCTTTATGTTCTGGCAAATAGAGAGGTATCCCAAGTTGGCAACCACCTTTATGACCTTCTTCAAGGATTTATACACTCTTGGGGACTGTTTCTTCAGAGCCCCAGCATAACCGGAACCGTGACTGTAAATATTCTTACTTGACCCGACCACTGGGTTCTGGCTCCAACGTTGCATAACCAGCTCTTCAGGTCCCTGGTTGTCCTGAGTCAGCATCTGGTTTGACATGGGTCACGTGACTGCTGCAGCCATTGGCTGCATGTGACTCAGTGACCTGCCACATGGGTGAGACGTGACCGCTGTGGCCAGTCATTTGGTGCAGCGGTCACGTGACCCATGACAAACCAAATGTTGACACGGAAGATGCAGGACTTGTTCAAGTGTCTGGGCAGTGATGGAGTCAGAACTCAGCGGCAGGGATCAGGTAAGTATGATTACCATTGGTAGTCTGGACTTGCTAAGGGGTTTGAAGAAACAGTAACCAAAGGTGAACAACCCCTTTAATATGGAAAGGGCATTTTTTAAAGGGTTTTTCAGGGTTTAAATATTTATGGCCTATCCTTAGGATAGGTCATCAATATCAGATTGATCCGGTTCTGACTCCTATCACCCCTGCTGATCAGTTGTTGACCTGTGACACTTGGGGAAGCATTGCAACCTCTTCATTCTATACCAAACACAGCACCATACAATGTGTAGCAGCTGTACTTGGTATTGCAGTTCAATCTCGTTCACTATAATGGTGCTGACCTGCAGAAAAACCATGGATGACTAATGGATGTGATATCATAGGCCCGAGGAAGAGGCCTCAGCACTTGCCTGAGTGCCACAGTCCCTTTCAACAGCTGATCATTAGAGATGCTTGGAGTCGAACCCCCACCAATCCAATTAACTGAGGAAAGGTCATCAATATTTAAGTTATGGACAACTCCTTCATTAGTCTGACCTCATGGTAGCAATTGATACTTAACTGTGACTTAAAGGGGTTGTCTCACTTCAGCAAATTACCTTCATCATATAGACAGCAGTCATACAAGGAACTTACTAACATATTGTGATTGTCCATAATGCCTCCTTTACAGGTTTGATACATTTTTTCCATCACATTACACATTGCTTGTTTCCAGAGATTATAACCATCCTGCAATCCAGCAGTGGTGGCCGTGCTTCCACTATATAGGAAAAAGCGCCAGCCTTTATGTTGGCTGGCACAGTTGGGAGCGCACATAGGCACACATATGCAGCAGCTCCGGTCTCGACTACTTTGTATCTACACTGCAGTGGTGGCTGGAACCCCTGGAAACGGGCAGTATATAATGTGTTGGAAAAATAAATCAAGCCAGCAAAGGAGACAATATGGACAATCACAATACATTAGTGCCTTGTATTAAAGGGGTTAACCAACATACCCACATTTTCACCCAGGCAGCCCCCTAAATATAGCATCGGAGCATTTCATGCTCCTATGCTCTCCTTTGCCCTGTGCTGAATTGTGCAGGGCAAAGGCTTTTTTTAGGAAGTCGACGTACCAGCCTTTCTATAGGGACTGCTGGTTGAAGGCCTTGACGTCACCAGCACTAATGGGCAGACTTTAGCGCTGCCCTAGCCTGTAAAACGGCTAGGGTAGTGCTAAAGCCCACCCATCAGAGCCTCGTCTAGCAGTTTTAGAACATAAACAATCAAAAAACTTGTCCTGAGCAATTTAGCGCATGGCAAGGGAGAGCATCGGAGCATGAAATGCACCGAAGCTAATATCAGAGGGTTGCCTGGGTGAAAATGTGGTTATGTCTGGGTTAAGCTCTGAACCCAGAAAACCCCTTTACTTTACTCTACATGATAAATGCCATTTGCTAAAGTGAGACAACCACTTTAAGGGCTGATGTTAAGAGTAGTGTTGAGCGAGCATGCTCGGCCGAATACCAGTTCGGTTCGAGCATCGCTATGCTCGGCACATGGCGGTACTCGGCCGAATACCGCATGTGCTTGAGCACAATGCTCGAGTCTCCTCCCCGCATGTCTCGCGGCTGCTAATAAGCCAATAAACGTGCAGGTAAGTAGTGCCCTCACTGTAATGCCAGTAGCCATGTTGGCTACTGGCATTACAGTGATTGGCTGGCCGGAAGGTGTCATAGGGTGCTATATAGCACCCAATGATGCGTGTTCGGCTCTTTCTAAGTCAGGGAGAGCTGAGCATAGGAAGGGACAAAGAGTGTAGGGAGTGTAATTGAATTTAATTTTTCTATATAGACCCAAAAGTCCTTGTAAGGAATATTGTGTGTGACAGCAGCAATATATGTTTGTAGCGCAACCTGCGCTAAATTGCTCAGTGTAAGGGAGAGCTGTGCATATTTTAAGCACATCCTGAGCAAAATACTGTGTAATAGGCCGCTGCAGACAGTTAAATTATCTGCACCACATCTCCTGTGTAAAGTGTGTGCATCCCTAAAATATCAGTGAGATCCAGTACACTTTTTCCGTAGACTTTGTCTCCTGCGGACAGTTAAATTATCCACGGCATATCTCCTGTTTAAAGTGTGCACATCCCTAAAATATCAGTGACATCCAGTGTACTATTTCCATAGACGGTGTCCGCTACTGACAGTTAAATTATCCGCAGGTAGAGTTGAGCGGACACCTGGATGTTCAGGTTCGGCAGGTTCAGCCGAACTTGAAAAAAAAGTTCGGGTTCGGGACCCGAATTTGACCCTAACTTGAACCCGAACCCCATTGAAATCAATGGGGACCCGAACTTTTGGCCACTAAAATGGCTCTAAAATAGCCCTGGAAAGAGCTAGAGGGCTGCAAAAGGTAGCAAAATGTGCTTAAGAGCATGGCAAATGGTCTGCAAACAAATGTGAATAGGGAAATTAACCACTTGCCATCTGGGCCATTTGCACCCTTCCTGACCAGGCCTAATTTTGCAAAACTGACATATCTCACTTTATGTGGTAATAACTTTGGAACGACTTTACTTATCCAAGTCATTTAAAGATTGTTTTCTCATGACACATTGTACTTCATGATAGTCATAAATTTGAGTCAATATATTTCACCTTTATTTATGAAAAAATCCCAAATTTACCCAAAATTTAGAAAAATTTGCAATTTTCTAAATTTCAATGTCTCTGCTTTTAAAACAGAAAGTGATACCTCATAAAATATTTATTACTTAACATTCCCCATATGTCTACTTTATGTTGCCATCATTTTGGAAATGTCATTTTATTTTTTTAGGACGTTAGAAGGCTTAGGAGTTTAGAAGCAATTCTTAAAATTTTTAAGAAAACTGCCAAAACCCACTTTTTAAGGACCAGTTCAGGTCTGAAGTCACTTTGTGGGGCCTACATAGTGGATACCCTCATAAATGACCCCATTGTAGAAACTACACCCCTCAAGTTACTTAAAACCGATTTTACAAACTTTGTCAACCCTTTAGGCGTTCCACAAGAATTAAAGGAAAATGGAGATCAAATTTTTCAATTTCACTATTTTGGCAGATTTTCCATTTTTGTCAAATTTTTTCTTTAACACATCGATGGTTAACAGCCAAACAAAACTCAATATTTATTACCCAGATTTTGCGATTTACAGAAACACCCCACATGTGGTCATAAACTGCTGTATGGGCACATGGCAGGGCACAGAAGAAAAGGAACTCCACATGGTTTTTAGATGCAATGTCCCATTTGAAGCCTTCTGATGCACCCTTACAGTAGAAACTCCCAAGAAGTGATCCCATTTTGGAAACTAGGGGATAAGGTGCCAGTTTTATTGCTACTATTTTTGGGTACATATGATTTTTTGATCACTCATTATAACACTTTAGGGGGCAAGGTGACCAAAAAATTGGTTGTTTTAGCACAGTTTCTATTTATTTACAACGTTCACCTGAGGGGTTCAGTCAAGTGACATTTTTATAGAGCAGATTGTTACGGACGTGGCGATACCTAATATGTATACTTTTTCTTATTTATTAAAGTTTTACACAATAATAGCATTTTGAAACAAAAAAATTATGTTTTAATGTGTCCATGTTCTGAGAGCTATAGTTTTTAATTTTTTGAGAGATTTTCTTATGTAGGGGCTCATTTTTTGCGGGATGAGGGGACAGTTTTATTGGTACCATTTTGTGGGACATACGCGTTTTTGATCACTTTTTGTGATGCTTGTTTTGACACAGTTTTATTTTTTACGGTGTTCATCCGAGGGGTTAGGTCATGTGATATTTTTATAGAGTTGGTTTTTACAGACGCGGCAATACCAAATATGTCTATTTTATTTAATTTTTTCTATGTTTAAAATTTTTTTTTTATTCCTTACTTGGGGATTTATTTTTTTTACATGTGAAACCTTTTTTTTTATTTTATTTTTTCAACACTTTATTTTTTTATTTTTTATTTTACACTTTTCGTCCCCCATAAGGTCATACAAGACCTCTGGGGGACATTTACTTCACTTTTTCTTTTTTTTTTCCACTGTTGATTTCTCCTGTAACTGGGGCTGACATAGTAGCCCCAGTTACAGGAGAAATGCACCCCCCAGAGAGGCTGTACAGCACTATACAGCGCTGGACAGCCTCAGTGCAGGGCTGATCGAGGTCTGTGAAAGACCTCACACAGCTCCTGCACTCTCCGGTCTCGGCGGTCACATGACCGTCGGGCCGGAATAGGAAGCGCATAGCGCTTCCTGCTCTGCATACACAGCGCTCGGTGAGCGCTGTGTATGCAGCGATCCAGAAGGCAGGGACACCTGGGCACTGTCCCTGCCTTCTCTCTGGGTTGCCCTGCTGTCACATTTTCTGAACGGACGTTCTGGAACGTCCATTCAGAAATAGAGAACCACCTCACGGACGTTTATATCCTATGGGCGGACGGGAGGTGGTTAATTAAAAAAAACATAAAAGACCAAAAAAAATAAAAAATTTGAATCACAATGGGGGATAATGTGACCATAAACAGCAGAGAACAACAATTTACCAGAGGCCGCGAACAAAAGTGTAGTTGCGGGTGCAATTGCTAATCCCTAGTATAAAACAACTACCTGACTATAGTTCACAACATCTGTCCAAGGATGCTGTGAGGTGTCAATGGACGGTGCAATGCTACTAATGAAGATGGCATAAAACAATGAACTGCAAGCCTCTCGTCCCACCCTGATCCAGCTGCCAAGTTACCTACCCATGTTGCTGCTGTAGAATGGTAACACGATTCGTCAGGAGGATTTATATTCTGCACAAGGTACAGACAAGTCTTGTGGGATCCAGGCCTGGTTCATTTTAATGAACATGAGCTTGTCCACGTTTGCTGTGGACAGGCGGCTGTGTCTGTCTGTAATGATGGAACCCCGGAAGCGCGCACAGACGACCCGCACTTTATGCAGCAGCTTTGACATGTCAGGGTAGTTGTGAATGAATTTCTGCACCACCAAATTCAGCACATGCGCGAGGCAAGGGATGTGCGTCAAACCGGCTAGTCCCAGAGCTGCAACGAGATTTCGCCCATTATCGCACACCACCAGGCCGGGCTTGAGGCTCACTGGCAGCAACCACTCGTCGGTCTGTTGTTCTATACCCCGTCACAACTCCTGCGCGGTGTGGGGCCTGTCCCCCAAACACATCAGTTTCAGAACGGCCTGCTGACGTTTACCCCTGGCTGTGCTGAGACTGCCGGTAGGCCAAGCACCGTACACACGCCTTCCCATCCTCCCCAAATAGAACCTTCTTACCCAATAAAGACACAAAACGCCACTGGGTTGGGTGGTGATCGGCCACAGCTTTTCTTTATTTGTTATTGCACATAACCAAACCACGAGCTTAAGAACTGCTCCAGAAACCGTTACAGGGAGCGGTATGCCAGCCGCTGCCCTCGCAGCGGGCAAGTCAGCCCTTTACATTTCACACCGGGTATTCTGATTGCCTCCAAACCGCCAGCTGTGACTTGAGAATACGATGCAACCTATACTAGGAAATAGAAAAATGTATGAACATTCCAATAACCAATGGGAGCCGAAACGGCAAACCAGAAAACATAACATCCAGGGGAGGGAGGGAGACGTTCCAGCAGCCAAGAGACCGGCCGGAAGAGGGAGGGGGATTAAATAGCCTCATCCAGGGAGGGGCATCAGTGCCCCTTACAAGGGATCATGGGAAAACCTTAACCCATGAATCCCTGGAGAAAAGGAGGATAGGAAGGAAGGGCAAAACGACCACATGAGGGCCACCACCAGTCCCACAGCACCAACCCTAATTGGACTGGCGCTGTACAGACTGCCGGTAGGCCAAGCACCGTACACACGCCTTCCCATCCTCCCCAAATAGAACCTTCTTACCCAATAAAGACACAAAACGCCACTGGGTTGGGTGGTGATCGGCAACAGCTTTTCTTTATTTGTTATTGCACATAACCAAACCACGAGCTTAAGAACTGCTCCAGAAACCGTTACAGGGAGCGGTATGCCAGCCGCTGCCCTCGCAGCGGGCAAGTCAGCCCTTTACATTTCACACCGGGTATTCCGATTGCCTCCAAACCGCCACGGAGGAGCCCACTACCTACACCGGGCTCCGACCACCACCCAACAAGAACATGGCCTGTTCCACCCCGTCCTGAAGCCCCGAGAGGAAAATGTCCAAACCAATGTCGGAAAGGTGGACACCATCGGACCTCAACAATGCCCTGTCGCCCTCTAGCTGCCGGTGGCGAATGGCTACACCACCCCTGGATCTAATAAACCTAGAAATACGGGAATTTATGGTCCTACGACTTTTCTCCATTGCGTCTGGGTCTCTAGCCCCTTGCCACACCACCCGGGGGATGATCTCCGACCAAACCAGGACCAAATCAGGAAAAAAGGAAGAAAAACGTTCCATGTCAGAACGCATTAAGGTCATGAGCTCCGCAATCCGTAAGGAACAGAGGTCATTCCCCCCGGCGTGGACAACGAGAATCACTGGGCCGGAGTTGGACCGGCTGATTCCCACAACCTCTGAAAGAACCTGAGGCCAGCGAAGGCCCCTAATACCCCTCCAGAAAACATCGACCTCACGAAAGCCCAGGGTCCGGCCTCCCGGTCTGCATTCTGCCCTTCGCGCTGCCCAAAAGAGTGACCGAGGATCCATACGGCCGGACGGGGAAACCCTGAAAAGACACCATATAAATATAAAACATGGAATTAAGCAACAACAACCACAATTATTATTGTATCATAATTTTTTTTTTTTTATATATTTATTTATTTTTATCTATCAATTGCAACAGGTCAGGGCGAATATAACTGGCGAAGCAACAGGAGCGCCACCGACCAATGCGCATAACATCATCCTCAGAAAGGCCGGCCCTGGCCGCCTCCGTGGCCGCCCCAATACGGAACGAATGTGTACCAAAGTCACGTGGATTACAACCTACCGACACTAAGCAGCGCTGAAAAAGTGAAGAAAACTGGTACCTGGTAAGCGGGGAGCAATCCTGGTGTACCAGGAAATGATCGCCACCAGGCCTAACCGCTAAGTAGGTAGGAAGCGACCAAATGAACTGGGCAAACGGGTCCCGGTATGGTGTGAATAGGGATCCACGCTCCGTGACCGAACGTGTCGGTTTTGGAGCGGCGAATTTTTACCCTAACTGACCCATTGGCAAACACCACATCCCGGAAAAGGAGTCCTCCAGGCTTAAGGCGAGAAGGAGGTACCAGTTCGCAAATGCGAAGGGCAGCAAAAAAGGCAAGGCCGAACGCGACCGATAACAGGAGGGCCTCAAAGGGGGAACCACAAGTTACCGAGCATTCCGAAACCAACCTAATGAGTATGAAACAGGGCGGCGGCATTCACGCCGAATGGATTCTTTACGCCAACCCCGCAATGCCTGAGTGACTAAAAAATGCTTGGTGACATCGGACCATCCCATCAGGCGAAAGTAAAAGGCCACGCCAGAGAGGCGTCGCTGCGCAACCACCGCCGAGGAACCCAGTGAACGCAAGCGCAGCAATAATTCAACCGTTACCTCCAGTTTTACGTCATCGGGAGATACATCCCGTGATCCAGCTAATACAAGCCACTCCCCCCACGCCTTACCATGAGCTCTCCATGTCGCCGGGGTCACTGAAGATGAAATCAAGGACATCAATTCCCGTCCACCAGCCGCCAAAGGTGAGTTGGGCACTGCACCCCAACCTGCTCCGCTCCAGGAAGGAGGGCCCGGAATTCCTGCCAATTAAAACGAGAGAGAGAATCAGCATCAAGATTACATGCACCGGGGACATGACGGGCCCTGAAATAGATGTTCATTTCCAGGCAACGCAACACCAAATGGCGGAGAAGGCTTAGAACCGGAAGGGATGACGAAGATAAGCTGTTAATGCAATGAACCACACTTAAGTTATCAGTCCAGAAACAAATATGACGGTTAGAAAACTGTAAACCCCAGATCTCAACGGCTACTATTATAGGGAATAATTCAAGCAAAGTTAAGTTCCTGCAAAGGCCAGCCGCAGCCCAAGGTTCAGGCCACCGAGAGGCACACCATGAATTATTGAAAATGGAACCAAAACCGCAGGAACCAGAGGCATCTGTGAACAAAGAGAGCTCCGAGTTGGTCAATACAGGGGACAAAAAACATGTATGGCCATTGTAAGACGCTAAAAATTGTCGCCATACAAGCAAATCAGACTTCATGGATTTAGTTACACGGACATGATGGCGTGGAGACTTCAAACCCCGAGTAGCAAGCGACAGGCGTCGGGAAAAAACTCTGCCCATAGGCATTACCCTGCAGGCAAACACCAATAAACCTAACAGGGACTGGAGCTGACGTAGAGTGACCTTAGTCATTGTCATGAAACCTTCTATTAGGGAAAACAATTTGTCCAACTTGTCCCTGGGAAGCCTAAAGACCATGTCAACCGTGTCAATTTCAATCCCCAGGAAAGACAGGCAAGTACAAGGACCCTCAGTCTTCTCCGGGGAGAGAGGCACACCAAAACGTCTCATCAACTGGAGAAAGGTATTTAGAAGGTGACGGCAAGAGTCATCAGAATCAGGGGCCACAAACAAAAAATCGTCCAAATAGTGAATAATGGACCGGGAACCAGTTTCGTACCTAACCACCCATTCTAAAAAGGTGCTAAACATCTCAAAGTAGTGACAAGAGATAGAGCAACCCATGGGTAAACATGTATCATAAAAATAAAAACCGTCAACATAACATCCCAGTAGGTGATAGCAGTCCGGGTGAACCGGAAGCAAACGGAAGGCGGATTCTATGTCCCACTTTGCCAATAGGGCCCCCTTGCCAGCTTGCCTGACTAACTCCACAGCCCTGTCAAAAGAAACATAGGACACCGAGGAGTCCTCATCGGGGATGGCATCATTTACAGAGGAGCCCTTGGGGTGGGAAAGGTGATGAATTAAACGGAACATACCCGGGTCCTTCTTTGGAACCACCCCCAGAGGTGACACTCGAAGATTAGGGAAAGGAGGGGACAAAAAGGGGCCCTCAATCCTGCCTAAAGACACTTCCTTAGTTATTTTCTCACGGAGGGCCGCTGGATGTTCCTGGGCAGACTGTAAGTTATGAGAAAAAACCGGAAGCCTGCTCAGGACAAATGGTATAAAGAATTCGTACGTAAAACCAGAACGCAACTGTGCCGCGTCAGGCTTATTGGGGTAGAGATCTAACCAGGGGGACATCTCGGAGACGGTCACTGGAGTCTTTTGGGTCAAGAGGGGTGGTGGATTTTTGGTGCCTAATGGGTTGCCGAGCGCAACGAATGGCCGCATGGGAGGCACCACAGGAAGAGCATTCATGCTTAAACCTGCAGAGACCTGCAAATCGGCAATGGCCCTCATTGAATAACCAGCAGGTTCCTGGACGGCGAACGGCCACCGACCCAACGGTTGAGGAACCAGGACCGGCAGCCGCTCCGGGAAAGGGCCTCTGAGCCAGCATCAGCCGAAGCCAGACATCGGTGGCTTTAACACCCCACCCCAGTTCGGGTTGAAGCGCTAAACGGCGACGAAATTCTTCGTCGTATTTCCAAATGCCGAACCACCATGTGCCTTATAAGCGCTATATATCACATCCTGGTAAATAAATAGCTCTGAACAACGCTCAGGAAAGCGTTGCCCCATCACACAACCTAACACTGCAAAGGCCTGAAGCCAGTTATTCATGGTTTTAGCAACTCGCGGCCGCCTCTCGTACGACTTGTCAGTAGGACGTCGCTCTTTATCCACTGATTGTTGATCAATGGTGACCAGGGACCAAATGTCCACATACTGATTTGCCCATATTTTTTCCCTGATCTCCTCCGCCAAGTGAGCCCCTAGTGGGCTAACCCCACAGAAGAAAGAGTCCTTGTGTATAGATGCTAAAACCGGGGGAGGTTTTTGCGACGCCAGAGGAGGAGAAGGATTTACAGGTTGCAATTTCTCCAATACCGCCTTATGGGCTGAGACAACCTCCGAACTCTGCCCGCCCGCCTCCCACGCCCCCGTATACTGAAACTCACCAGTTGAAGACGGACCCGGGAGCACGGGAGGAAGAACCGCGGTACTCGTAGATGGAACCGGATCTGGAACCGACGATGGACCAATCGGAGGAGGGGCCAGGCTAGGAGTCCTGGAAGCAGCGACAGGCTCCCGCCTCTTGCGAATGTTGTGTGACACCGAACCAGACTCCCCAGATTCGCTCGTCGAAACATCCGAAGATGACGGTGAGCGCCATCTTGAGGATCTGGAGCGCCTTCTTCTCCCGGAATCCCTGCGATGGTGTCGGGACTGGCGCCTACCAGAAACATGGCGGGACCGATGCCTGTACTCCCCAGGTGAGGAGGAAGGCGAACGGCGACGACGTCTCCGGGCAGGTGCGGTGGGAGGAAGAGGGGGTGCTGGGAAAACAGGAGGCTGCGATGAAGGGGCACAGGGGGTAGCAACTATATGTGTTCCCAGGGGCGCTCGCAGCTTCAATCTGGGAATGGGTATGAGAGGGGGTAGTAACCCCCTCCCTGCTGCATCTGCGATGTGTGGCAGACAGACCCCACCACCATTATCTACTGGTGGCAGGGGTTCATTACTAGTGAGGGGATTGTTCGTTGGTGGAGGAGTGGGAGGCCGCTCCGACAGGGAAGAGGAGCTTGCTTGTGCTCCAATGTTCGCGGCTGCTGCGTGTAACAGCGCGCGAACCCGATGGGCGGAAGTGACGGCTGCCGGGAGCGGAAGGGGCGGAGCTTGAGACGACGAGCGCACCGAGCGCTCTCTCCCCTGTACAGGACCGCCGGCAGCCTTGTAACCTGCGCCCTGGAGGTGAGACAGAGGGGGGCTATGGCCTAATCGAACAGGTGGACGAGTCGGGCGAGCCGACCGCCGACTTTGTTGTAGTGCAGGGGGGTCGGGAGCCACAGACGGCATGTGCAGGGAAGGAGCAGGGGGTTGAGGGGAAGGAAGGGACAGACCGGCCACAAATGCCGATAACCAACCTTCTCCCTCAGCAGAAAAATGCGCCAGAAGCGCCTCCCTAAGGGCATCATCCGCGGACATCATGGCCAGGAGTGCTGAGGGCAGACGTTCCAGCAGCCAAGAGACCGGCCGGAAGAGGGAGGGGGATTAAATAGCCTCATCCAGGGAGGGGCATCAGTGCCCCTTACAAGGGATCATGGGAAAACCTTAACCCATGAATCCCTGGAGAAAAGGAGGATAGGAAGGAAGGGCAAAAACGACCACATGAGGGCCACCACCAGTCCCACAGCACCAACCCTAATCGGACTGGTGCTGTACAAGTTGGTGGTGAAGGTCTGTCGCTGACCGGATGAGGAGGTGGTAGAAGAGGAGGAAGAAGCCGAGTAGGAAGAGGAGGCCACAGGAGGCAAAGAATGATGCCCTGCGATCCTTGGCGTCGGAAGGACGTGCGCCAAACAGCTCTCCGCCTGGGGCCCAGCCGCCACTACATTTACCCAGTGCGCAGTTAGGGAGATATAGCGTCCCTGGCTGTGCTTACTGGTCCACGTATCTGTGGTTAGGTGGACCTTGCCACAGATGGCGTTGCGCAGTGCACACTTGATTTTATCCGATACTTGGTTGTGCAGGGAGGGCACGGCTCTCCTGGAGAAGTAGTGGTGGCTGGGAACGACGTACTGTGGGACAGCAAGCGACATGAGCTGTTTGAAGCTGTCCGTCTCCATTTCAAAGGCCAGTAGTTTAGAAATGCTGGCATTCAGGGCCAGGGATCGAGGGTGGCTAGGTGGGAATTTACGCTTTCTCTCAAAGGTTTGTGAGATGGAGAGCTGAACGCTGTCGTGTGACATAGAGATGCTTGGTGACGGAGGTGGTGGTGTTGGTGGCACATCCTCTGTTTGCTGGGCGGAAGGTGCCAATGTTCCTCCAGAGGCGGAGGAAGAGGCCGAGGCAGCAGCAGAAGAGGGAGCAGGAGGGGCCTCAGCCCTTTCTTAGTTTTGAAGGTGCTTACTCCAACGCAGCCCGTGTCTCGCATGTAGATGCCTGGTCATGCAGGTTGTGCTAAGGTTCAGAACATTAATGCCTCGCTTCAGGCTCTGATGGCACAGCGTGCAAACCACTCGGGTCTTGTCATCAGCACATTGTGTGAAGAAGTGCCATGCCAGGGAACTCCTTGAAGCTGCCTTTGGTGTGCTCGGTCCCTGGTGGCGGTGGCCAGTAGCAGGCGAACTGTTTTGGCGACGGCTGCTCTGCTTTTGCACCCTGCTCCCTCTTTTGCTACGCTGTTGGCTCGGTATCACTACTGCCTCTTCCTCCGAACTCTGAAAGTCAGTGGCACGACCTTCATTCCATGTGGGGTCTAGGACCTGATCGTCCCGTGCATCGTCTTCCACCCAGTCTTCCTCCCTGACCTCCTTTTCGGTCTGTACACTGCAGAAAGACGCAGCAGTTGGCACCTGTGTTTCATCATCAGAGACGTGCTGAGGTGGTATTCCCATGTCCTCATCAGGAAACATAAGTGGTTGTGCGTCAGTGCATTCTATGTCTTCCACCCCTGGGGAAGGGCTACGTGGATGCCCTTGGGAAACCCTGCCAGCAGAGTCTTCAAACAGCATAAGAGACTGCTGCATGACTTGAGGTTCAGACAGGTTCTCCGATATGCACGGGGAAATTCTGGCGGCTACTGGGGCCTGAGGTAGTAGGTTCAGTAGGACGTGTAGCTGTGGCAAAACGGCCACGTCCTCTCCCTGCACCAGAGGCTCCACCAACACCACCACCACCACCATGACCGTGTCCCTTATTAGATGTTTGCCTCATAGTTAGCGTTCACCAAGCAAAGTAAAAAGTGGTTGAGTCTGTTAAAAATAATTATCCGCCAATATTGCACTAAATTTATTTTTTTTAAACTCTATATGACAGTGGTATTTGTGGCCTAAATTTCACAGTAACTTATGCACCTCTAATCTCAGATGTGCAGTATATCAGAGTTTTTTTTTTAACCCCAGTAAGGCTACTTTCACACTAGCGTTCGGAGCGGATCCGTCTGATGTTTCATCAGACGGATCTGCTCCGATAATGCAGACGTTTGCATCCGTTCAGAACAGATCCGTCTGCATTATTACTTAGAAAATTTTCTAAGTCTGAAAGTAGCCTGAGCGGATTCGTTCAGACTTTACATTGAAAGTCAATGGGGAACGGATCCGCTTGAAGATTGAGCCATATAGTGTCATCTTCAAGCGGATCCGTCCCCATTGTAAGTGTGGACGGATCCGCTCGCCTCCGCACGGCCAGGTGGACACCCGAACGCTGCAAGCAGCGTTCAGGTGTCCGCTCGCGGAGCAGAGGCTGAGCGCTGGCAGGCGGATGCATTCTCAGTGGATCCGCCTCCACTGAGAATGCATTAGGGCCAGACGGATGCGTTCGGGGCCGCTCGTGAGCCCCTTCAAACGGAGCGCACGAGCGGACACCCGAACGCTAGTGTGAAAGTAGCCTAAGCAAAACCCGTATTTGTGGCCTAAATTTCACAGTAACTTATGCACCTATACTCACAGATGTGCAGTATATAAAACAGTGTTTTTTCCACCCCGGTATGCGAAAGCCGTATTTCTGGCCTAAAATGAACAGTCCCTTATGCACCTATAATCACAGATGTGCACTATATGAAACAGAGTTTTTTTTTTTCACCCAGTATGCCCCAATATGCCAAACCGTATTTCTGGCCTATATGTAACACTCACTTATGCACCTATGTAACACTCACTTATGCACCTATAATCCTAGATGTGCACTATATGAAACATTTATTTTTTTCACCCCAGTATGCCCCAGTATGCCAAAGCCGTATTTCTGGCCTAAATGTAACACTCACTTATGCACCTATAATCGCAGATGCACTATAGGAAACAGAGGTTTTTTTTTAACCCCAGTATCTCAGAGCAGTATTTCTGGACTTGCAGACATGCAGATATCCTGTGCTGGTGCACTATCGTTGCATAAAATGGCTGCCGAAAAAAAAGTTCGTTTTCAGTAGTAGTTGGCTCAGGGCAGGCTTAAATCATTTGTGCACTGCACCCACAAAACACATTTGCTGTAGATCGCTGAGTAAAGAAGCAGTTCTTTATAAGATTCCTCCCTGATCTCTCCCTCACAGCAGCTGCAGCCTATCCCTACACTAATCCGAGCAGAGTGACGGGCGGCGCTATGTGACTTCTGCTTAAATAGAGGCTGGGTCACATGCTGCAGTTGGCCAACATCAATCAGGGTTTTTGCCAGCACCTACGTTAGTGGCTCCAACCCCCACTTCTCCTCCTCCGCCTCCTCCTCCACTTCCACCTCCGAATTATCAGCATGAGTCGGTCATCAGTTGGTAGCTGGTAGCAGTGTAGCACTGCAGTGGGGAAGCGGCAACAGGCCGTGCTGAAGCTGATATGCTTAGGGGACAAACAGCACACTGCTGCAGAGCTGTGGCAGGGGATTAGAGACCAGACTGAGCTGTGGCTCTCACATCTCAACCTTGAACTAATAATGGCCGTAACACATCCCATGCCTAGCCCACGTGTTCAACCTTGTGGTTCAGCGGTTTCTCAAAACCTACCCCATATGGCCTGAGCTACTGGTGAAGGTGCGCTGCGTGTGTGCACATTTCCGCAAGTCACCGACAGCTTCAGCTGGTCTGTCAACGCTGCAGCAGTGCTTGAAATTGCCAGCTCTCCGGCTGTTGTGCGACTCGATCACGTGCTGGAATTCGACGTTTCACATGTTGGCCAGGCTTTGTAAGCAGCAGAGGGCAGTAGTGGAATACCAGCTGCAACATGGTCGTCGCCTTTCCAGTCAGCTTCCGCTATTCACAAGCGAGGAGTGGGCATTGATGTATGACCTCTGTGAGGTTTTAAGAAACTTTGAGGAATCAACACAGATGGTAAGCGGTGATAACGCTATTATCAGCGTAACCATCCCACTTCTGTGTCTACTCAAATGCTCGCTGCTCACAATTAAGGACGACGCTTAGCATGTGGAAGAGGTGGAAATGGGGACATTACAGAGGGTGATAGCCAGACCACCCTCAGTTCGTTTTCTCTGTGCGAATTTGACAATGAAGAGGAGGAGGAGCAGGAGACGGTTGCCTCCGCTACAGAGGGTAGTACCAGGGCTGGGACAAGGTCCACCACCAACAGAGGCTGAGCTGCCCAAGTGCGCCCCACCCCCATCTACCCCACCAGACATTTAGATGTTATTTATTCCTGCAGCTCTAATGCTCTGATGATCACTGATCAGTAGATGTCTCAAGTCAAGCCCCACCCCATGCCATTTAGATATGCATGTTTGTTATTAATCATCTCCCACCCCAAGACGCACCTAGGTTTTAGAGGAGGATAATAGGAAACAATATTTTTCATTCCACCTCAGGTCAGACCAGCCATCAGACCCCCAATGTTAATTTGACTTCAGCTCACAGGCACAGCCCCAATGCCTCAGATCAGACCCCCATGTCAGCCATCAGCCCTCCATGTCATATTTCTCCCCGTCCATGGCACAGACAGACTACAGTCATTGTCTCCGGCCGATCATGTAACCCCATCCTCACCCATGTCCTATTTCTCCCCCTCCATTTGATTGCTCTAACACCTAAAGAAAAAATAACAATTTAAAAAAACTGATGTTTCTCCAGATGATCTTATGCTAAAAGTCGTGGTAATAGAGTCTCAAAGGTCTATAGAAGCAGGTACACAATTTTTACAAACCCTTGAGACTCTATTAACACTACTATCAACATCAGGTCATTTAGAGAAACAGCAGGTTTTTTTTATTATGTTTTTTCTTTAGGTGTTAAAACATAACTTTGATTTGATTGCTGTAACACCTAAAGGAAAAATCTTTTTAAAAACCTGCTGTGTCTCTAGATGACCTTATGTTGACAGTAGTGTTAATGGAGCCTCAAAGGTCTGTAAAAATAGGGTAACTGCTTCTATAGACCTTTCAGACTCTATTACCACTGCTATCAACATAAGGTCATCTTGAGAAACAGCAGGTTTTTAATTTGTTTTCCTTTAGGTGTTCAAGAAATCAAATAAGTTATGTTTTAACACCTAAAGGAAAAAAATAATTTAAAAAACTTGCTCTTTCTCTAGGTGACCTTATGTTTATAGTAGTGTTAATAGAGTCTCAAGGGTCTATATAAGCAGTTACCCTATTTTTACAGACCTTTGAGACTCTATTAACACTACTATCAGCATAAGGTCATCTTCTAGAGAAACAGCAGGCTTTAAAAAAAAATCCCTTTAGGTGATAGAGTAAATTGCAATCAAATGAACGTAATGTGTTAAGATTAGGGTCAGAAGCAGACAAGCAGGGTTTTGTTTAGCCTCTTGATTATTAGTTTTTACATTCATAAAGCTCCACATTGAGCTTCCAGCAGCAGACAGATGCCAGGGCACTTCTGTGGTCACCTCACCTGGGCACATGGTCTTTGCTCAGCAGAGTCCTGCCATACATGCTAGGTAGATGCTAGAATGGATTTGTTAGAAGGAGGTCTGTGACGTCACTGGTCACATGCTCCTTCATGGTCACATGATCCACTGTGAGAACGCCTGCCTCCTGCTGTGTTCAGCTCCAGAGAGAAGGGGGTGTGAAAGGATGGACCAATGGCAGGGCAGCTAGCTGATACTGGCCAATCAGCAGCCTCCTGCTCCTATCTGTGACTTAACACAAGCGCAACTTAGAGTGAACACTGGCTGGGGAGGGCGCCCGGCAGCGCTGCGCTGCTGGCAAGTAAGTGATTAACAAAAAAAAAGGTTTGTTTTTCCGCCCACCCCTTTCTCTGTGCAGGGTGCGCCCTAAGGCAGCCGCTTGGTCTGCCTTATGGAAGCGCCGGCCATGAGGAGGACAGACACTCTGAGGGGGGTTTGAACCCCCCTTAATCTACGCCCCTGCCCACCACTGGAACAGGCCATTGTCAGATATTTTTAGGCCCCGGCACCCAGACAGAGGAGAGAGGTCCCATAGCAGAGAATCAGGCTTCATGTCATAGCAGAGAATCATGCTTCATGTCATAGCAGAGAATCAGGCTTCATGTCACCCAACACTGGAACAGGCCATTGTCAGATATTTTTAGGCCACGGCACCCAGACAGAGGAGAGAGGTCCCATAGCAGAGAATCAGGCTTCATGTCATAGCAGAGAATCAGGCTTCATGTCACCCACCACTGGAACAGGCCACTGTCAGATATTTTTAGGCCCCGGCACCCAGACAGAGGAGAGAGGTCCCATAGCAGAGAATCAGGCTTCATGTCACCTACCACTGGAACAGGCCACTGTCAGATATTTTGAGGCCCCGGCACCCAGACAGAGGAGAGAGGTCCCATAGCAGAGAATCAGGCTTCATGTCACCCACCACTGGAACAGGCCACTGTCAGATATTTTTAGGCCCCGGCACCCAGACAGAGGAGAGAGGTCCCATAGCAGAGATTTAGGCTTCATGTCATAGCAGAGAATCAGGCTTCATGTCACCCAACACTGGAACAGGCCACTGTCAGATATTTTTAGGCCCCAGCACCCAGACAGAGGAGAGGTTTATTCAACTTTGGGTTGCCCCGCAATATAATGGTAAAATTAAAAAAAGAGGATTGAATGAGGAAGTGCCCTGGAGTACAATAATATATGGTTAAGGGGAGGTAGTTATAAATGTCTAATCTGCACAAGGAATGGACAGGTCCTGTGGGATCCATGCCTGGTTAATTTTTATGAACGTCAGCTTGTCCACATTGGCTGTAGACAGACGGCTGCGTTTGTCTGTAATGACGCCTTCTGCCATGCTGAATACACGTTCAGAAAAAACGCCGGCCCCTGGGCAGGCCAGCACCTCCAAGGCATAAAAGGCTAGCTCTGGCCACGTGGACAATTTGGAGACCGAGAAGTTGAATGGGGCCGAACCATCAGTCAGTACGTGGAGGGGTGTGCACACGTACTGTTCCACCATGTTAGTGAAATGTTGCCTCCTGCTAACACGTTCCGTATCAGGTGGTGGTGCAGTTAGCTGTGGCGTGGTGACAAAACTTTTCCACATCTTTGCCATGCTAACCCTGCCCTCAGAGGAGATGGCCGTGACACAGCTGCGTTGGCGACCTCTTGCTCCTCCTCTGCCTTCGCCTTGGGCTTCCACTTGTTCCCCTGTGACATTTGGGAATGCTCTCAGTAGCGCGTCTACCAACGTGCGCTTGTACTCGCGCATCTTCCTATCACACTTCAGTGCAGGAAGTAAGGTGGGCACATTGTCTTTGTACCGGGAATCCAGCAGGGTGGCAACACAGTAGTCCGCACGTTAAAATGTGGGCAAATCGGCTGCCATTGCGCAGGCACTGCAGCATGTAGTCGCTCATGTGTGCCAGGCTTCCCATAGGTAAGGACAAGCTGTCCTCTGTGGGAGGCGTATCATCATCGTCCTCCGTTTCCCCCCAGCCACGCACCAGTGATGGGCCCGAGCTGCGTTGGGTGCCACCCTGCTGTGAACATGCTTCATCCTCATGCAGCACGCCAGACCTGCAGGGTATAGCGAAGTGAGGTCACGGTTATGGGCAATCGAGGGTTGCTCACTGTATTGGAGAACCCTGGGCAGGCATGCGGCAGTGAAAGAGAGGTAGACACAGTTCCTCTGGGGCACACTCGGTATGTAGGGACCAGGCCTGATGGTGGATGAGGTGCCCTGGATGTTACTGGTATTTTGTGTGCCTGGGGCAAGGTCCCTTTTGGATTCGTGACGCCAGTGCCTGTAACGGTGGCACACCGATTTATAGTTGGAATAAGTGAGGTACACAGGTGGTATAGTGAACAAAACGTTGCTTTACTTAAACAGTCCAACTTTGTACATCGAGATAGTAATGCAGTCCTTTATATCACAAGCTTCACAAGCAGGCTTTCTTTCATAAGATGGCAGGTATTAATCATGCAAGATACTCAGAGGGTAAATCCTTAGCACACTCAGAATCAGGTTGTACCTTTCCTCAGAAATAGTGTACACTGTTCTTTTAGAACTCCTGTCTGGTTTCAATCCCAAGGCCCGGATGCCTAAATGCTGGCTTAAATCCTTGGTAAAATATAACTTCCTCCCGAATGGATTCTTGCTTTGCTTTATAGTTCCTCTGCCTATTAGTTTACTTATCTTGGTTGGGAATATCCTTACTTAGCTTGAAGGTAACTGCAGGTTTTCTCCCAGGAGGTCCTGTCCTTTTACTGGGGTGTCTCAACTGAGCTAACTAAGGCTCTCTTGATCTTCAGGCAGGCTAGGGTTCCTCACTAGCCTCCTGGTCATAGCTAGCAGCCAGGGCTATCAAGCTGCATATCAGGAGGAGGCCCTTCAGCGTATCTCTGGCTGGTGCCTTCTTACTTCTGTATCCACAGACTCCTGACTCTGAACTCCCTCCTCCCTGTCTGGGCCTGAACATTTATATTAGGCGCTCCCTATCTCCCTCTAGTGTCTGGGATGTCTAACTACACCCAACTAGGCCTGCTAAGCATTTACACAGGGGAACATTGCATATACACATTAGAAAATACATTGAATGCATAGTTAAATATAACATTTCTGTCCCTTGTGAGTAGGAGTAACACGCACACCAATTGACCCTTGTGTAGTGCCCACGCCTATCTAGTGGGACACTACATACCACCACGCTATAACGTTGCCTGTCCTCGGCGCAACATGGAGGGGCCCTGCCCAGCTGGATACTGCACCTGAAAAAGAGAAAATAATGCAAAGCAGGAAAAATTCTTCTACATTTGCGAAATACATTATATGTATACATCAGGCAGTTCCACTGGCTTAGGAACAAGTAACGGTGAAAAGGGGCGTCGTTCTCTTCTCTCAGGATAATGTAAGGGAACAGGGGCGCTGACCTGGTGCAGCGTATCAGTGATACCAGGATAGTCCATAAGTGCAAATTGTCCATAACATAACAGTAGAAAAATGTAGAACAATTAAAAGTTCTTGGAGGCTCAAGGAACAAATATGAGTCCGTACCCAGGTTTCTTTCTTATTTTTAGAGCAAGTGTTACCAACAAGCCAGCAGAGGTAGAAGATCACAGAGGCTCACTTACAGTGGAGTCCATCTCTGGGCACATTTCTTTAAAGTAGCAATATCTCAGAGGCTCATGTGTAGTTGAGTCTATCTCCGGGCACGTTTCCTTGAAATTTAATGTTACACAATAAAAAGACAGCACATAAAAATAGCCCACATCATTCCATTGGCATATATATAAAAACAAGTGCTGCAATACCCTTAATCAACCTGAAAAGGGGGTTAAAGGGTTAAAGGTGCAACATAAAAATAGGCACAACTTGGTGAGATATTGTAGAAGCAGGCAGGAGGTCCTGTAAACAAGATGGCTTTGCTGAAATTGGTATTTCAGTGGGTGACCACCACCACTGAGCCGTGGGTAACTGGCAGCAGCAACAAAGGACCAAAACAAAGGACTCCTGTCCTGGAAGGGTTAAATCCCGTTGAAGTAATCCCTTGGCAAAAGAAAAACAAATCAATGGCCTAGCAGGCCAATTCACAGGGGCATGTCAGATTCTCTGGACATCACAGTGGTGCTCCCTGGCTCCGCTTGCAGATGGGGCCTGTAGTAAGCATCAACAGGCGTATGTGCCCACAACACAGTATTGGGGGGCAACTGTAGCATAAATGGACCCCTAATAGGTATGGGCCCCATAGGCCTAGGGGTAATCACAGTTGGGGACCGCATCGGTCTAGGCATAACTATCGTAGGCTGTGCTGGCCTAGGTACCGTCGCCGCAAGCGGTCCGGTGGGCTCTGGAATAACTGGCTCTGCGCAGCAAGTCACAGTGTGAGAGGGCCTCCTTGGGGGCCTCAACGCAGCCGCAGTAGCAGTAGGTGGCCGGCGGGTAGGGACAGGTACCCTTACCTCTGACCCCGCGATGTCCGAGTACTGAAGGCGGACCTCTTCCTTCCTAGGTGGCGTCCGGATTCTGGCGGTGGCAATTCTGCGTAACTCCCGCAGCTTCTCCTCCAGACGGACGATCTGCTCATCCAGGCTCTCGGTATCAGGATCGCTGTCCTCCGATGTCGCCGCCGGCACTTGAATCATAGAGGGTGCATCCTGCGCAGCTGCTGCAGGCTCAGGTGACGCATCTGGCCTTTTACCCTTCCGTATATTGTCCAGGGTCGCGTGGAATCTTTCCAGGTTCTCCATCTCTTTAATCGTTTTCTCCCGGCGAGGCAGCTCAGGGGACGTATAGGGGCTCACCCATTTCTCTACCACCGTTGGCTGCCAGAAAACATTCGGGCCAAAGAAAGAGCCCTGCTCTTGAAACGCATGATGGGCAGGTTCTGGAGAGCGCGCTGGTTCGCGCTCGCAGCCAGTATAGTCCTCATCTGCTTCCCAGTCCTCCGGTTCTTTCTTGGGATGGGTCACGGCAGTGGCATATGGGCCTCGCAGGCCCTCGGCAGGGGTGAACTCCACCTCTTCTCCCTCGCGGAGGTTGTGCTTATTTTCGGAGAGGTAACTCCGCTTGAAGGACCTCCGGTTTACATATAAGTCTTTGCCGGTGGTGTAGTCCTGGATGAAACTGTAGCCGCGGTTCTTATCAAATGCCACAACCAACCCCTTTCTCCTTTCCAGGCGGGGTTGGGTGTCAGTGTGGCGCTCATGAACGGTCCTTGCCAGTTCCTCATAATAGATCTTGGTCTTTGTCGTTTTCTTTATGGCGGACTCCCGTATCTCTGCCATCAATGCTGACCACTTGAATGAGGGCTGGAAGAAGTCTCTCCAGGAGTCGTAATAGGTCTCCGGTTGCGTCCTCGGTGGCGGGCAGGCGGGTCTCTCCGGTCCCGGAGAGTAGGCCGGCGGAGCGTCCTCTTGCTCTACACCAGTAACATCCATTTTCAATCCGGTAGGTGCCGACATAATCACAGAGCAGTCTTCACTCTTCAACATGCTCGATCCTTCTCTGGAGAGCGACAGGGCGGCACCAATAACTAAAGACAGATCCTCTCATTGCTCCGGGAGGCCGCCCCCCAAGTACTCCGGCATGGGGGAGGCGGAGTCCATTTCTGCAGACATGCAAATGTTCAGACAGGGCGGTGGCGCCGACAGATAGCCTTTCCCGCTTTTTTCAGCAAAAAGGCGCCAATTTTTACCGCCAATTCAGCATGAAGATGACGCAGCAGTAATTCAAGCAAGCTAAGCGGCCATCTTTAGCAAAACGCTGTCTATTCACTGACAGCAAGCGGTGGCTCAAATAAGCAGCAAACAGTCCAGAAAATATTATCTTCACACCGCTAATTATGACAGTTCTTTGGCCCAGCAATTTTTAATAAAGCAATAGGGCTTGGTCACTTTAAGGCAATTTTCAGCACACTGTTTTATATCCGCAATGGCGCAGGAATGTTCGTTATCCTGTTCGTGACGCCAATTTATGCAGCACGCCAGACCTGCAGGGTATAGCGAAGTGAGGTCACGGCTATGGGCAATCGAGGGTTGCTCACTGTATTGGTGAACCCTGGGCAGGCATGCGGCAGTGAAGGAGAGGTAGACACAGTTCCTCTGGGGCACACTCGGTATGTAGGGACCAGGCCTGATGGTGGATGAGGTGCCCTGGATGTTACTAGTATTTTGTGTGCCTGGGGCAAGGTCCCTTTTGAATTCGTGACGCCAGTGCCTGTAACGGTGGCACACCGATTTATAGTTGGAATAAGTGAGGTACACAGGTGGTATAGTGAACCAAATGTTGCTTTACTTAAACAGTCCAACTTTGTACATCGAGATAGTAATGCAGTCCTTTATATCACAAGCAGGCTTTCTTTCATAAGATGGCAGGTATTAATCATGCAAGATACTCAGAGGGTAAATCCTTAACACACTCAGAATCAGGTTGTAAATTTCCTCAGAAATAGTGTACACTGTTCTTTTAGAACTCCTGTCTGGTTTCAATCCCAAGGCCCGGATGCCTAAATGCTAGCTTAAATCCTTGGTAAAATATAACTTCCTCCCGTATGGATTCTTGCTTTGCTTTATAGTTCCTCTGCCTATTAGTTTACTTATCTTGGTTGGGAATATCCTTACTTAGCTTGAAGGTAACTGCAGGTTTTCTCCCAGGAGGTCCTGTCCTTCTACTGGGGTGTCTCAACTGAGCTAACTAAGGCTCTCTTGATCTTCAGGCAGGCTAGGGTTCCTCACTAGCCTCCTGGTCATAGCTAGCAGCCAGGGCTATCAAGCTGCATGTCAGGAGGAGGCCCTCAGCATATCTCTGGCTGGTGCCTTCTTACTTCTGTATCCACAGACTCCTGACTCTGAACTCCATCCTCCCTGTCTGGGCCTGAACATTTATACTAGGGGCTCCCTATCTCCCTCTAGTGTCTGGGATGTCTAACTACACCCAACTAGGCCTGCTAAGCATTTACACAGGGGAACATTGCATATAAAAACACATTAGAAAATACATTGAATGCATAGTTAAATATAACATTTCTGTCCCTTGTGAGTAGGAGTAACACGCACACCAATTGACCCTTGTGTAGTGCCCACGCCTATCTAGTGGGACACTACACTCATCCTCCTCCACCTCCTCCTCATCCTTGTCCTCCAGTAGTGGGCCCTGGCTGGCCACATTTGTACCTGGCCTCCGCTGTTGCAAAAAAACTCCCTGAGTCACTTCTAAGAGACTGGCCTGAAAGTTCTAAAAATGACCCCTCTTCCTCCTCCTCCTGGGCCACCTCCTCTTCCATCATCGCCCTAAGTGTTTTCTCAAGGAGACATAGAAGTGGTATTGTAACGCTGATAACGGCGTCATCGCCACTGGCCATGTTGGTGGAGTACTCGAAACAGCACAACAGGGCCCACAGGTCTCGCATGGAGGCCCAGTCATTGGTGGTGAAGTGGTGCTGTTCCGCAGTGCGACTGACCCGTGCGTGCTGCAGCTGAAACTCCACAATGGCCTGCTGCTGCTCGCACATTCTGTCCAGCATGTGCAAGGTGGAGTTCCACCTGGTGGGCACGTCACATATGAGGCGGTGAGCGGGAAGGCCAAAGTTACGCTGTAGAGCAGACAGCCGAGCGGCGGCAGGATGAGAACGCCGGAAGCGTGCACAGACGGCCCGCACTATATGCAGCAGCTCTGACATGTCGGGGTAGTTGTGAATGAACTTCTGCACCACCAAATTCAGCACATGCGCCAGGCAAGGGATGTGCGTCAAACCGGCTAGTCCCAGAGCTGCGACGAGATTTCGCCCATTATCGCACACCACCAGGCCGGGCTTGGGGCTTGAGGCTCACCGGCAGCAACCACTCGTCGGTCTGTTGTTCAATACCCCGCCACAACTCCTGCGCGTTGTGGGGCCTGTCCCCCAAACATATGAGTTTCAGAATGGCCTGCTGACATTTTCCCCGGGCTGAAATTGGTGGTGAAGGTGTGTGGCTGACTGGATGAGCAGGTGGAAGAAGAGGAGGAGGAAGCCGAGTAGGAGGAGGAGGCTACAGGAGGCAAAGAATGTTGCCCTGCGATCCTTGGCGGCGGAAGGACGTGCGCCAAACAGCTCTCCGCCTGGGGCCCAGACGCCACTACATTTACCCAGTGTGCAGTTAGGGAGATATAGCATCCCTGGCCGAGCTTACTGGCCCATGTATCTGTGGTTAGGTGGACCTTGCCACAGATAGTGTTGCGCAGTGCACACTTGATTTTATCGGATACTTGGTTGTGCAGGGAAGGCACGGCTCTCTTGGAGAAGTAGTGGCGGCTGGGAACAACATACTGTGGGACAGCAAGCGACATGAGCTGTTTGAAGCTGTCTGTGTCCACCAGCCTGAATGACAGCATTTCATAGGCCAGTAGTTTAGAAGTGCTGGCATTCAGGGCCAGGGATCGAGGGTGGCTAGGTGGGAATTTACGCTTTCCCTCAAATGTTTGTGAGATGGAGAGCTGAACGCTGCCGTGTGACATGGTTGAGATGCTTGGTGACGAAGGTGGTGGTGTTGGTGGTACAGCCTCTGTTTGCTGGGCGGCAGGTGCCAATGTTCCTCCAGAGGTGGAGGAAGAGGCTGAAGCAGCAGCAGAAGAGGTAGCAGGGGGAGCCTGAGTGAGTTCCTTGTTTTTAAGGTGTTTACTCCACTGCAGTTCATGCTTTGCCTGCAGATGCCTGGTCATGCAGGTTGTGCTAAGGTTCAGAACGTTAATGCCTCACTTCAGGCTCTGATGGCACAGCGTGCAAACCACTCGGGTCTTGTCGTCAGCACATTGTTTAAAGAACTGCCATGCCAGGGAACTCCTTAAAGCTGCCTTTGGGGTGCTCGGTCCCAGGTGGCGGTGGCCAGTAGCAGGCAAACTCTCTTGGCGGCGGGTGTTCTGCTTTTGCCCACTGCTCCCTCTTTTGCTACGCTGTTGGCTCGGTCTCATTACTGCCTCTTCCTCTGAACTCTGAAAGTCAGTGGCACGACCTTCATTCCATTTGGGGTCTAGGACCTCATCGTCCCCTGCATCGTCTTCCACCCAGTCTTCCTCCCTGACCTCCTGTTCAGTCTGCACACTGCAGAAAGACGCAGCAGTTGGCACCTGTGTTTCATCATCATCAGAGACGTGCTGAGGTGGTATTCCCATGTCATCATAAGGAAACATAAGTGGTTGTGCGTCAGTGCATTCTATGTCTTCCACCGCTGGGGAAGGGCTAGGTGGATGCCCTTGGGAAACCCTGCCAGCAGAGTCTTCAAACAGCATAAGAGACTGCTGCATAACTTGAGGCTCAGACAGTTTCCCTGATATGCATGGGGGTGATGTGACAGACTGATGGGCTTGGTTTTCAGGCGCCATCTGTGCGCTTTCTGCAGAAGACCGGGTGGGAGATAATGTGAACGTGCTGGATCCACTGTCGGCCACCCAATTGACTAATGCCTGTACCTGCTCAGGCCTTACCGTCCTTAGAACGGCATTGGGCCCCACCAAATATCGCTGTAAATTCTGGCGGCTACTGGGACCTGCGGTAGTTGGTTAACTAGGACGTGTGGCTGTGGCAGAACGGCCACGTCCTCTCCCAGCACCAGAGGGTCCACTAACACCACCACGATCATGTCCTTGTCCCTTACTAGATGTTTTCCTCATTGTTACCATTCACCACAATAAGAAAAAAAATATTTGGCCCAATGTATTGAATTCAAATTCAGGCCTTTTTTTACAGGCACCTAACACTATCTGGCTATTAATTTATGTACCGTATTACACTAATACAGGCACAGCAGTAACCACAGATTTAGCTGAATATAAATTGTAGGCCTAGTATTTAGGCCCTTGATGAAAGGTTTCCTTTTACGGACAGAATTAGTCTTGGAGATGCACAGTAGCGTGTGAAGTTATTGAGGATGACCCTATCAGCACTTGAATTTGCACCTTCAATGTAATATACCCTTTTACAGACAGATTTAAACTTGGCCTGCAACAGCAGAAACCACTGATTTGGGGAATTGCTAGTTTGGGAATTAAATTTCCACCCAGAACAAAAACTATGCTTTGACGGACACTAAATAACTTGACCAGCCACAGCAGTAACCACAGATTTAGCTGAATATAAATTGTAGGCCTAGTATTCAGGCCCTGGATCACAGGTATCCTTTTACGGACAGAATTAGACTTGGAGATGCACGGTAGCGTCCGTCAAAGCATAGTTTTTGTTCTGGGTTGAAATTTAATTCCCAAACTAGCAATTTCCCAAATCAGTGGTTTCTGCTGTTGCAGGCCAAGTTTAGATCTGTCCGTAAAAGGGTATATTACATTGAAGGTGCAAATTCAAGTGCTGAGGATGACCCTATCAGCACTTGAATTTGCACCTTCAATGTAATATACCCTTTTACGGACAGATTTAAACTTTGCATGCAACAGCAGAAACCACTGATTTAGGGAATTGTTAGTTTGGGAATTTAATTTCACCCCTCAATAAAATAGCAAGCACAGCCAAGTCCCTGATGTAGGATATAGCAAAAAAAAAACACACACACTATTGATTGTTAAATGGACTTGATGGCAGCTTGTGCTGGCGCACCACAAGACACAAAATGGCCGCCGATCACCCCAGAAAAAAGTGACAGAAAAACGCTCTGGGCAGCCTAAAAAAAGTGAGCAATTTACTAGCAGAAGTTGAATGATTCACAGCTGTAGAACGATCACTTCATTAAGTGTTTTTGCTGAGTAAATCCCTGCCTAATCTCGCCCTAACAGAAGTTGCATCCTCTCCCTACACTGATCAGAGCAGAGTGACGTGCGGCGCTACGTGACTCCAGCTTAAATAGAGGCTCGGTCACATGCTGCACTGGCCAATCACAGCCATGCCAATAGTAGGCATGGCTGTGATGGGCTCTTGGGGCAAGTAGTATGACGCTTGTTGATTGGCTCATCCCTATTTTTAACATATAATTGCACCGCTAAATGGCTAATAAGCCCTTTTTCCGCACTAATACACCCCAAAAAAGGCTTCAGAACATATAACTGCACTGCTGAATGGCTAATAACACTTTTTTTTTTACACTAATACACAAAAAAACTTTAAATAGCTGGTATTCTTAGATATCAAATTCCGGTACCCTATAATTGCGTCACGTAAACCAAGAAAACAGTGGGTTACCTTTTAAAATATAACTTT
Organism: Bufo bufo; assembly: GCF_905171765.1. Taxonomy (NCBI): domain Eukaryota; kingdom Metazoa; phylum Chordata; class Amphibia; order Anura; family Bufonidae; genus Bufo; species Bufo bufo. The sequence continues at coordinate 171,068,611 of NC_053394.1, read as the reverse complement.
TAATGATATATATACAGGTTCTTCTCAGAAAATTAGCATATTGTGATAAACATTAGACTTTCATATATTTTAGATTCATTACACACAACTGAAGTAGTTCAAGCCTTTTCTTGTTTTAATATTGATGATTTTGGCATACAGCTCATGAAAACCCAAAATTCCTATCTAAAAAAATTAGCATATTTCATCCGACCAATAAAAGAAAAGTGTTTTTAATACAAAAAAAAGTCAACCTTCAAATAATTAAGTTCAGTTATGCACTCAATACTTGGTTGGGAATCCTTTTGCAGAAATGACTGCTTCAATGCGGCGTGGCATGGAGGCAATCAGCCTGTGGCACTGCTAAGGTGTTATGGAGGCCCAGGATGCTTCGATAGCGGCCTTAAGCTCATCCAGAGTGTTGGGTCTTGCATCTCTCAACTTTCTCTTCCCAATATCCCACAGATTCTCTATGGGGTTCAGGTCAGGAGACTTGGCAGGCCAATTGAGCACAGTAATACCATGGTCAGTAAACCATTTACCAGTGGTTTTGGCACTGTGAGCAGGTGCCAGGTCGTGCTGAAAAATGAAATCTTCATCTACATAAAGCTTTTCAGCAGATGGAAGCATGAAGTACTCCAAAATATCCTGATAGCTAGCTGCATTGACCCTGCCCTTGATAAAACACAGTGGACCAACACCAGCAGCTGACATGGCACCCCAGACCATCACTGACTGTGGGTACTTGACACTGGACTTCAGGCATTTTGGCATTTCCCTCTCCCCAGTCTTCCTCCAGACTCTGGCACCTTTATTTCCGAATGACATGAAAAATTTGCTTTCATCCGAAAAAAGTACTTTGGACCACTGAGCAACAGTCCAGTGCTGCTTCTCTGTAGCCCAGGTCAGGCGCTTCTGCCGCTGTTTCTGGTTCAAAAGTGGCTTGACCTGGGGAATGCGGCACCTGTAGCCCATTTCCTGCACACGCCTGTACACGGTGGCTCTGGATGTTTCTACTCCAGACTCAGTCCACTGCTTCCGCAGGTCCCCCAAGGTCTGGAATCGGTCCTTCTCCACAATCTTCCTCAGGGTCCGGTCACTTCTTCTCGTTGTGCAGCGTTTTCTGCCACACTTTTGCCTTCCCACAGACTTCCCACTGAGGTGCCTTGATACAGCACTCTGGGAACAGCCTATTCGTTCAGAAATTTCTTTCTGTGTCTTACCCTCTTGCTTGAGGGTGTCAATGATGGCCTTCTGGACAGCAGTCAGGTCGGCAGTCTTACCCATGATTGCGGTTTTGAGTAATGAACCAGGCTGGGAGTTTTTAAAAGCCTCAGGAATCTTTTGCAGGTGTTTAGAGTTAATTAGTTGATTCAGATGATTAGGTTAATAGCTTGTTTAGAGAACCTTTTCATGATATGCTAATTTTTTGAGATAGGAATTTTGGGTTTTCATGAGCTGTATGCCAAAATCATCAATATTAAAACAAGAAAAGGCTTGAACTACTTCAGTTGTGTGTAATGAATCTAAAATATATGAAAGTCTAATGTTTATCAGTGCATTACAGAAAATAATGAACTTTATCACAATATGCTAATTTTCTGAGAAGAACCTGTATATAAAACGCCCATATGTGAATAGTGCAAATTAAATGAGCGGGATATAATTTACCCCGATTTGGGTAGGTTTGTGGTTGTCTAGGGAGGGGAAAGGATAGTGGGGGAGGGGGCTGCTGGGTCTCTGCCCCTACTACGCACCCTAATTGTAGAGTCCCTATCCTAACCACCGCACACCTCCTATACCGTCCCTATGTCCTTCCCTAAACAGTGCAATGACTGCCCAGCTTCGTCCTGAAGGGGGAGGAAAGAGGGGGGCAGGAGACCCTAAATCACAAGACTACCTACGCCAGATGTGGTGTACCCAGGTCCCTGGGACACAACCAATCTATACAGCGCTTGGATTAATAAACCCTGCGTCCTGCATATACCAGGCACTCAGGCGTCACAATTCATGTAGACACCCAATTACAATAGTGTGAGATCGATGCTGGAATATATGCTTAAAAGACACCATATGACAGCCCGACGCGTTTCTCTGGTCTTACCAGTTCATCAGGGGCCTTGACACATTGATGTCAGCAACAGAAATTGACTGTCCCTCCAAAGGAGGGGATCAAAACAAGCATCACAGCAAGATATACAGTAATCAGTAGCGAGAACTGTCTCAATATAAATGTCACTTCACAACCTCCCAATGTATTGGCAGTATACCAATATGCCAAAACTACATAGTGCGGTTTGAACAAAAGGATTACTTATCTTTGGGAGAGACAGTCAGTGGACATGTTCCCAAGATTGCAGGCCTCGCATCGTGTTTCCTGCTGGCCTGGCAGCTGGATCCCGCTTATGGCAGTACCGCTCAGAAAGCCGGCACGGCCGCACTATTTAAGGCCGCCCGTGCTGTCCAGAAACTGCCCATCCTTCCGCGGGCAAGAAAGTTCGAACCCCGCCCACCTCTCCCACGTACAAGAGTACCCTACGGAGGTATTAGATATTAACCCCGTGGGAGTAGAGCGGCAACTAATGTGCGGGGGTTAACTTAAAGGGCAATATATCCCCACACCTTATATTAAACTAGGAAATCAAATCCATATATAGGGGCAGCTGTTCCTCACCTAGTAGTGCCAGAAATGTTGCCCAGAGTATTTAAATGCCAGTGGAGGATTCAAAGGCTATGAACTGAAATCATTCAAATCGTCCCCTACCCATCACATAGGGATCTTACTGATGCATTCACTAGTCATGAGAAATTCAAAGAAGGAAAGTATGTCTCCACAGCAAGATAGGCAGAGTGAACTAAACCTATTTTGAATAAAACAGCCAAATGAAAGCTGTTCATTTAGACCTCTTGGTTGGACACTTTTTAATTCAAAAATCCACCAAGTTTCTCGTTGAAGGATTTTGTGGTCCCAATCTCCCCCCCTGGAAGGGGGTAAGACAGCTTCAATGCCCATAAACCGGACCTGTGAGTAGTCCCCCACATGGGCCGATGTCACATGGCGCGCCAGGAGGGTTTCTCTTCCTTGACGTAGATCCCCCAGATGTTCCCCTATCCTCCTGCGCAGCTCCCGTCTTGTCTTGCCCACATATTCAAGGCCGCAGCCACATTGTGCCCGATATATTACCCCTCTTGAACGGCAATTCACAAATTGTTTAATGTCATACGTTTTGTTTGTCACATGACTCTTAAAGGTGTGGCCCTGCCTGATATACGGGCATGCGATGCATCCACTACAATGGTACGAGCCCCGATGTGGTCTCAACCAAGTAGTTGGTGCTGTAGTTGTCCTAGAGTAGTGGCTATGTACCACATGATCCCGTATGTTGCGTCCTCTGCGGTAAGTTACTTGAGGATTGGGGGTCACCACTTTGGCTATATCTGAGTCCAGCAAAAGGGTTCCCCAATGTTTTGTCAGAATTTTTTTGATCTCCTCCGCCCCCATATCATATGTACCAATCAGGTGTATCACATTTTTTTCGCTACAAGGTCCATTCGGATGCAATAGACCTGTGCGATCAGAAGTGAGTGGTACGCCTTTCTCAGCACATGATCCGGGAAACCTTTTGCAAGAAACCTCTGATGGAGGTCCCCTGCCTGTTCCTTAAACTGCCGAATGGTAGAACAATTCCTCCTCATGCGGAGGTATTGTCCTGTGGGGATCCCTCTTTGAGTGGCTCCGGATGATAACTCCCCCAATCAAGGAGGGAGTTAGTGGCCGTCGGTTTTCTAAACGTATTCGTGCAAATTTCCCCCTCAGGTCCTCTATCAATGTGAATGTCCAGGAACGGCAGGGACTCTACAGATGTCTCATATGTGAACCGCAGGCCCAAGTTGTTTGCATTAAGGGTATCCACTAAATGTGAGAAGGTGTTCACCACCTCCCTTTCCCACCAGCCCAGGAACAAATTAGCATACGATGGGGCACAGGGACGCCCCATCGCGGTGCCCCTGAGCTGGTGGGAGTAGGATCCGTCAAAAACAAAATAGTTACATGTCAAGGTGAAATGCAACAACTTCAAAACGAACGCATTATGATTGGCAAACTGGCAGCCCCTAGTGGTCAGGAAGTCTTCCACTGCCCTAAGGCCCAACTCGTGCGGAATGGAGGAGTATAAAGCTTCTATGTCTATGGATGCTAGGAGACAATCATCTTCCAACATTACTCCCTTCAATCTTGCCAATAGATCACTGGTATCCCTCGTATAGGATGGTAATGCCTTAACGAAGGGGGCCGATATCTGGTCCACATAGACACCCACAATTTGGTTGAGACTGTTGATTCCAGAAACAATCGGCCGTCCTTTGAGGGGGGACGTTCCCTTGTGAATATTTGGTAGTGAGTAAAAAGTTGCTACTATGGGATATCAACATTCCAAGAATGCAAATTCATCCTGAGAGATGAGGCCTTGTTCTTTCGCCTCCTTTAATATTTGATGAAGTTGTAATTGATAATGTTTAGTCAGATTTTACTTCAATCTCTCATATGTTTCGGATTCAGACAACAGCCTCAAACACATGTCCTTATATTGTGGGGTGTCTAGGACCACAACATTGCCCCCCTTGTCAGAGGTAGAGATGTCCCGAATAGTTCGCCGGCGAATAGTTCCCGGCGAACATAGCTTGTTCGCATTCGACGCGGCGGGCGAACATATGCGATGTTCGGTCCGCCCCCTATTCGTCATCATTGAGTAAACTTTGACCCTGTACCTTACAGTCAGCAGACACATTCCAGCCAATCAGCAGTAGACCCTCCCTCCTCCTGGACAGCATCCATTTTAGATTCATTCGGAAGCTGCATTCTTAGTGAGAGGAGGGACAGTGTAGCTGCTGCTGATTTAATAGGGAAATCGATAGCTAGGCTAGTGCATTCAGTGTCCACTACAGTCCTGAAAGACTCATCTGATCTCTGCTGTAAGGACAGCATCCCAAAAAGCCATTTTTAGGGCTAGAACGTCTTCTTTTTATTTATTTTTTCCTGTGTAATCTAATTGCAGTTGCCTGCCTGCCAGCGTGTGTGTCAGGCTCACAGCATATACTGTGCCCACTTGCCCAGTGCCACCACTCATATCTGGTGTCACAATAGCTTGCATTTAAAAAAAACAACACTTTTTGGACTGAAATAATAGCAGTCATTTTCCTTCACAAGTGTGCGTTTCAGGGCCTGCAAGGGCACCGTGTCACACCAGTGCAACTCATATCTGGTGTAACAGTGGTGCACATTTAAAAAAAATAACACTTTTTTGACTTAAATAATAGCAGTCATTTTCCTTCACAAGTGTGCGTTTCAGGGCCTGCCAGGGCACAGTGTCACACCAGTGCAACTCATATCTGGTGTAACAGTGGTGCACATTTAAAAAGAAAAACACTTTTTGGACTGAAATAATAGCAGTCATTTTCCTTCACAAGTGTGCATTTCAGGGCCTGCAAGGGCACAGTGTCACACCAGTGCATAGTGTAACAGTGGTGCACATAAAAAAAAAAAAAAACTTTTTGGACTGAAATAATAGCAGTCATTTTACTTCACAAGTGTGCGTTTCAGGGCCTGCAAGGGCACAGTGTCACACCAGTGCAACTCATATCTGGTGTAACAGTAGTGCACATTTAAAAAAAAAAATACAATTTTGACTGTAATAGATTGAATAGCAGTTAGTTGTCTGCAAGCGTGTGTGTCAGGCCTACAGCGTCTACTCTGCCAACTTCTGCCAGTGCACAGTGCCACTCATATCTGGTGTCACAGTAGCTTGCACGCATAGTACAACTTAACTAATCTAAAAAAAAATGACAGGCAGAGGCAGGCCACCCCGCAGGGGCTGTCGTGGTCGTGGTGCTGTGATTCCCTCTGGCCCTAGAATAATGGCCAGTGTTCAGAGGCCACGTACCCTGAACTCGAAAAGTTCTGAGGACATAGTTGACTGGCTAACACAGGACACCCAATCTTCTACAGCTTCTGCTCGGAACCTTGACACACCATCCTCCTCCAGTTTAGCTTCGGGCACCTCTCAAGTTACCACTCGCCCGCCTGCCGCCACCACCAACACTAGCACCACAGCCGCTTCACTTGATCTGTCAGAGGAGTTATTTACACATCAGTTGGAAGAAATGAGTGATGCGCAACCATTATTGCCAGAGGATGTAGATAACAGGGATATGTCTCAGTCAGGAAGCATTACACACATGGACGTACGGTGTGATGATGATGATGTTGTACCCGCTGCTGCTTCCTTTGCTGAGTTGTCAGATACAAGTGAAGAGGTTGATGATGACGATGTGTCCGTGGATGTCACGTGGGTGCCCGCTAAAAGAGAAGAAGAACAGGGGAAAAGTTCAGATGGGGAGACAGAGAGGAAGAGGAGATGAGTTGGAAGCAGGGGGAGGTCGTCGCAAGGAGCTAGTGGCACAGTCAGACAGCATGCATCGGCACCCGGGGTCAGCCAGACAGCACGCCAATCAACGCATGCTGTTGCCACCACCAGAATGCCGTCATTGCAGAGCTCAGCAGTGTGGCATTTTTTTTGTGTGTCTGCCTCTGACAACAGCGATGCCATTTGCAACCTGTGCCAAAAGAAACTGAGTCGTGGGAAGTCCAACACCCACCTGGGTACAACTGCTTTGCGAAGGCACATGATCGCACATCACAAACGCCTATGGGATCAACACATGAGTACAAGCAGCACACAAACTCAAAGCCGCCATCCTTCTCCTGGTCCAGCATCTTCAGCCACGTCAACCAGTGCTGTCCTCCTTGCCCGCTCTCAACCATCCGCCACTCCGTCTCTCGCCTTGAGCAGTTCCTGCTCATCTGCCTACAGTCAGGTGTCTGTCAAGGACATGTTTGAGCGTAAAAAGGCAATGTCACAAAGTCACCCCCTTGCCCGGCGTCTGACAGCTGGCTTGTCTGAACTCTTAGCCCGCCAGCTTTTACCATACAAGCTGGTGGAGTCTGAGGGGTTCCAAAAATTTGTAGCTATTGGGACACTGCAGTGGAAGGTACCCGGCCGAAATTTCTTTGCACAAAAGGCAATCCCCAACCTGTACTCGATTGTGCAAAAGAAAGTAATGGCATATCTGGCACACAGTGTTGGGGCAAGGGTCCATCTGACCACTGATACCTGGTCTGCAAAGCACGGTATGGGCAGGTATATCACCTGCACTGCGCATTGGGTAAACCTGCTGACGGCTGCCAAGCATGGAATGCGTGGCTCTGCAGAGGAGTTGGTGACACCGCCACGACTTGCAGGCAGGCCTGCTGCCACCACCTCTACTCCTCCTACTCCATCCTCTTCCATAACCTCCTCAGCTGAGTGCTTTTCTGCTGCTGCGTCTTGCTCCAAATCAACTGCACCCCCCCAGCTCCCCAGAGGCTATTCCACATCCCGGATACGGCAGTGTCACGCCGTCTTGGGGTTGACTTGCCTGAAAGCTGATAGGGGACGTAACAGGGATTAAACTGCTAAGAATAGAACTACTTAACACACCACTCCTATCTGGTGGCACATTAGATTACACGCGCAGTGCCCCAAATTTGAAGTAGGAGGACCGACCAAGCATCTTTTTCCATTTCCCCGTTCCTAAAATCGATGCCATATACACGTCCCCTGATAGGGGACGTAACAGGGATTAAACTGATAAGAATAGAACAACATAACACACCACAACTATCTGGCGGCACATTAGATTGCACGCGCAGTGCCCCAAATTTGAAGTAGGAGGACCGACCAAGCATCTTTTTCCATTTCCCTGTTCCTAAAATCAATGCCATATACACGTCCCCTGATAGGGGACGTAACAGGGATTAAACTGAAATAGTACTACTTAACACACCTTATAATAACGCAGAGAGAGGCAACGCAGAGAGAGGAGTCTGAAGAAGAGGAGTCAGAGGAGGAAGGTGGCTTTGAGCAGGTGGAAGACCAACCACAGCAGGCGTCCCAGGGGGCTTTTTGTCACCTTTCGGGGACCCTTGGTGTTGTACGTGGCTGGGTGGAGGAAGAGACCTTCAATGACATCAGTGAGGACAAGGAACGGGACATGGCTAGCTTGGTATCCAACCTTGGGGAGTTTGCGGTTGTGCAAATGGACTGTTTGCGGTGCCTTAGGCGGGGATTTTGGTCTGTCACTGTGAAGCGGGCGTAACCCTTACACTACCTGATCGATACAACATCATACCTGATGTTTTAAAGCACGTTATTCCAAACAATTTAGGAATGTTAGGTGATTTATGCCCTTTATGGATTAAAACCCGACTCTGCGTCAACTTCGTAATTTTCCATGGGAGTTTTGCCATGGATCCCCCTCCGGCATGCCACAGTCCAGGTGTTAGTCCCCTTGAAACAACTTTTCCATCACTATTATGGTCAGAAAGAGTCCCTGTGGGTTTTAAAATTCGCCTGCCTATTGAAGTCTGTGGCGGTTCGCCCGGTTCGCCAGTTCGCGAACATTTGCGAAAAAATGTTCGCGACATCTCTAGTCAGAGGGTTTAATCGTCAAATCTTTATCTTTTTCAAGATTCCTTAGCGCCAGATGTTCCTCTCTAGTATAATTAAATGTCTTTCTAGTTATCATCAGATGATCCAGATCTGTGAGGACCTGATGCAAAAAAACATCCACGCAGGTGGGATCACCCACTGGTGGCATCTTAGTACTTTTATTTCTTAACGATGTAAAAGGGCCTTTACCGTCTAGTGGGTTACGATCAGTCAAACTGAAAAGAAGGCGTACGTCCTGCAGGATTTCCTGAGAGACACCTAATTCCCTACTCTCCCGTTTTTCGATCAAGGAAAAATGTTTGGACCAGCGGAGCTAACTTGCGAACAGGTAAGGATCTTGCACCCAATTAAATAGGTTAAAAGATGGTGTTGGAAACAAGGAGAGGCCTTTACTGAGGATATCAGTTTCCACTGACGAGAGAGTTCTTTTTGACAGGTTCAGGATCTGTGTGGCGGATTCTGAGGAATATTGGTGTCCGGGGGTGATTTTCATAGCCGCAGATGATAGGGCACTGTTTGATCTAAAAAACCCCGACTACCACTATCTTGACTCCCTCTGCCACCCCTTTCTCTGAACCTGCCCCTTCCTCTATTTCTCTTCCCTCTATCCCTTTCCCCTTCCAAGACCTCAATATCACTTGAAGAAACGTCCGAATCTACCTTTTTATGAGGATTAACAGGTACCTCCAGGGCTGTATATACTCTGTTATCTCGAAAATCCTGTAGGTCACGATTGAATTGTTTGTTTCCGTTCCTTCAAGTGATATTCAAATGTATCTATTGTGTTTTTCAACTAGAGCTCCTTACTTGAAAAGTTCGGCTCCTGTTTAAATTTGTTTATCATCTCGATTAAGCCTTTCAAGGAAGAGTCTAGTTCTTCCAATTTGAGTTTTTCCTCTTCCAGTAGCAGATTCATAAAACGGAGAGAGCCCTTAGTGGCTTCCTCCTCCCACTTAAGGGTAAGTCTAGAGCTTCTACACCTGCTTGCTGGTAATAGAGGGATCCGCAGGCCCCGGGGGACTATTTTCTGTCTGATGTAATTCTCAAGGGATTGTACCTCCTTCCAAGAAGTCACCTGTTCCTTATATGCTCTGCTCAGCTCCTTGAATGCCGCTTTAAACGAGGTAGTATACTTGGTCAATGTCAGAGCCTTCTCAGAGAATACATCATTAACTGCATTCAGCCGTGATACATGTTCAAAACCTGTCTCCAGAAAACCAGCCATACTCTAAATTCAACTGACACAAAAAACCTTTAAATAACTTGTATTCTTAGATATCAAATTCCGGTACCCTATAATTGCATCACATAAACTAAGAAAACAGTGGGTTACCTTTAAAATATAACTTTTAATGATATATATATATATATATATATATATATATATATATCTATTTGTGGCCGGGGCTATATGTGAAAAGAACCTATCCCTCTGAGGTACGTCCCAACAGAACCAGCGGCTTGAGTTGTGCCATAACCGCTTCCGTCGAGAGTACACCTGAAAGAGGGCATACCCTATGGGAGAGTAAAAGGAAAAGGGCGGGCTGGGAGGGGAACACTGCTACCGTCCGTCCCCTGGAGAGAGGTGCGTGCCAGATATAGGGCAGGGCGCCCCTCCCACAAATGCAGGCCAATGAATCGGCCTTAATACTTGTGGCCGGGACTATATGTGAAAAGAACCTATCCCTCTGAGGTACGTCCCAACAGAACCAGCGGCTTGAGTTGTGCCATAACCGCTTCCGTCGAGAGTACACCTGAAAGAGGCCAAAAACCCAGCATGAGAATACAAAGCGTGTTTATTGACATATCACAACACCAAATTCTGAAAGGCACAAGAAATCTCGCTAACGGGGTTCGGAACATATCGGCTGTAACAAGAGGAGCGCCACCGACCCAACTTACGTATGATGTGCGTTGGCACCTGATTCCTGGAAGCGGCCGAGGCTGCCCCTATCCTGAACGAATGCCCTGACACCGTGAGAGGGTCCAAACCTAGGTTGGCCGCGAGTATACGCGTGTGCGCTATGAATTGGGAGGTGGACAAAGCTGCTGTCCCGAAGGGTAACAAGGGGGTGTCAGTGCCACTATCTGCCAGCGCCCCTGACAACTCCTGCAGAACGCGGATTGGACACCATTTGTGAGAAGTGGGGAAGAATTTGATTTGGATGGGGGGACCGGACTGGGAGGTCTTGGTCACAGGCAAGGACAAGATGAAACCCTCCGGGCTAGGGACCAGCTGACGACGGGCTAGGAAGGGGCCACTAAGTGACAGTGATGTGAATTCTCCCGGCCTCATGAATCCGTAAAAGGCAAGGTAGATGGCAGCTTTGAGCACTAGGCTTTGTAGAACTCCGAAAGGCCTTAGATCTAACAAATCGGACATGCCTCTGAATACTTGGCCGGAAATGGGCTGTCTACGGGGGCTGACACCTGGGGTACAGTTCTGTAGACCTTTCAGCGTGGCCTTGACCACGTGACTGGAAAACAGCGAAGTTCTACCTGGATGGGAGCGGGACAAATGATGTTGGACCCCTGACAGGTAAGTTTTGACGGTGCTATGAGACAGGTGCATATGCTCATGACAATACCCGATAAACGATAAAATGAAATCAATATGGCCAAGGCCGCCTGGAGGGTGTTCCTGCTGGAATTTTCAGTACAACCGCCAGCCAGTGTTATACGCCCTGGCGGTATTAGCCGAGAGCGACCTGGCAAACAGCCCACGGGCCGTAGCTAAGTAATTGTTCAACTGAGAATGAGCGCGGACGGATGAGGAGACGGGGTTCTCGATGTATCGGCTTCGGGGCAAACCTGAGAAAACAAAGAGTAATTCTGCTTAGCTAGTGCGTGAACTGCTACTACCTGCGCATCATGTATGAGGGAGCCACAGAACAAGAAATTGTGTAGGAGCGACAACTGCACCAGACGTCTCATCAAGGACATGGCCAGTTGAGACCTGGATTTGCCACTGTCAAGGATAGCTATGGTGGAGGAGCTGTCAGAGACAAAGACCACGGTACGGCCTGTCCAACGGTTACCCCAAACATACGCTGCTGTTACCACGGGATACAAGTCCCTGGCCTCCGTTGACTGGGAAATTCCTGTGGCCTCCCAAAGCTCCTCCGGCCATTCCCCATTCAGCCAATGGGAGCCAAAAATAGCAGCGAAACCAGTACTAACCCCGCTGCTGGCAAATATGACGGGGGAGCTGTGCGAGACCGCCGGAACAAACATGGACACGCCGTTCCAATGACTCAAGAAGTGTTCCCACATGTTCAAATCTGCTTGCGCTTGAGTGTCCAGGGACACTGGACTATCCTGACAGGGGGCTGCTGAGAGAAGTGGTAACAACCTGGCTACAAAAGACCTACCCTGAGGGATGACGCGCATCGCAAAATTCAACATGCCTAACAAGGATTGCAGTTCTACCTTGGTGGTGACCCTACCAGTGACGAAACTGCGAATGACTGCTCGGACCCTGACCAACTTGTCTTCCGGCAACCTAGCTGACATGCTCACTGTATCTAACACGATGCCCAGGAAGGTGATGGTGGTCGCAGGACCATCCACTTTTTTGGGGGAAACGAGGATCCCCAATTGAGCGAAGCATGCTAACAAGCTCTGGAGATCGCGACGCAAGCCCTGTGGAGATTCGATCAGCAGAAAGTCGTCCAAGTAATGTATGACATGTTCGCAACCAAATCTGTTCTCCAGGATCCAATGCAAGGCTTTCGCCAGCTGATCGAAAATCCAAGGGCTGCTACGGGACCCGAAAGTCAACTTAGTTGCAAAATAATAATGGGAATTCCACTTGATCCCGTGCCACCGCCATAGCTCCGGCCTGATAGGCATCAACTTGAAAGCGTCGGATATGTCCGCTTTGGATAGGATCGCCCCAGGGCCTGTGGCAAGGATGAGTGCAATAGCCTGATCGATGGAGGCGTACACCATGCTGACCTCCTCCGCTGGAATGAGTGAATTCAAACTGGGTGTAGTTAACCCATGGGGCGCTGATAGATCGAAGATCAACCTTTCTTTGTGGCTGAACTTTCCCGTGACTACCCCTATGGGGCTGACCCTCCAGCGTTCGAACGGAGAAGACAAAAAGGGGCCGATGATGAACCCCTTGTCTAACTCCAACTGGAGGAGTCTATCTATGGACCCTGGGTTATGTGATGCAGACTGCAGGTTCCTACACTCATAGGTGTCGTCTGGTAACGCTACAAGACCTGTATGAAAACCATTAGTAAAACCTGACACAAGAAAGTCGCGAAAGGAAGCATCCTCATGCCCCTGCAAGTAAAGTTCAAGGAGGTCTACATTTACCACGCTCATGTAATGTTTATCGGTTTTTAATAAACAGGCAACCTTCGGGTGGGCTTGGAAACAGTTAACGCAAATGTGCAGCAGACGGCACTGACTATAATTGCAAGTGGCGAAATTAAAGTTGTTGCAAATTTGTGACCTGCCCAGGTACTTGATTGGGCGGCCGAGTTTGTCTACCGTGGGATTCTGCTGGACGCCAGCCGACGGACCAGGGATAGGGGGAGAAGAATTGGACCTCGGGGCACTCGCGGCATTATGACACCATTCTCCTGTGTGATAGATGGATTGGCACGAGGAACACGCTGGGGCTTTAAGGCCAGCGAAGTGCCTACAGAAAATCTCTGTGTCAATGTTAGCCCAGTTGGTGGTAAACTGGAACTGACTGAGCCCAGCAGCCGCCTTTGCGGAGAACGAGCAATGGTAGTCATAAAACCCGAAGCCTGCGTATTTGTAGCCCAATTCAGTGACCCTGAACAGATACAGGTCCAATTCCTCTCTCCTATCTGGCCGTACTGAACAGATGATATCTCGGTAGAGACTAAAGGCGAGTACAAACTCCGGAATTGTTAATTTCCTGCCAAGCCTGAGATCGCGTCCCTTCAGGACAACAGAAACATCGCCGCATGCAATGACCCTGTTGTCTGACAGGTCACGAGTGGCAATTAGGAGGGAGGCTAGGTTCACGTCTCTGCCATCGAGGATGTCCTTTTTGATATTAGCCAGAATGAAATGGGCTGGAGTGACATTGGGCACTGAAACAAAGTTACCTGAGGTACTGGCAACAGGTGCCGTTGCTACTGGTAACAGAGTGGCGGGTGAAGATAAGCCAGTGACCCTAGTCTCAACCGACTCCAACCTGGATTGCACACCAGACATAGAGGAGGTGAGGCTGTTCAGCATGATGTGGAGCTGCATCAAGGAGGTCTGAACCGTGGCCATAGAGACCTCTCGATGACTAGGTCCTGCAGGGGTGGACCCCAGCAGCCTGTACAACTCCGCCTTCCGGGCAGTGGCCGTAAAAGGAACGCCTCTCTTGCTTAGTTCAGACATGAGTTTGGGCACAGTCCAATTACGCAGAGATGGAATGCTGCCGTATTCCGATTCCCTGGAACCCAAGTCTTCACCCGAAGCATCCACGATATCTGACACGTGAGACATGAGCAGACTGAAAAGCAAGCAAAACGACGGACCGTCACTAACACCGTTTGGCACAAGTTTGACTAACACCCGTGTTTAGACACCACCACCGGCACTGCAGAAACCGTCATGCAAAGGTAACTAATCCTGGTGAGCACCTGACAGCGGAGGTACGGAGAAGAAGGAGACGTGTGACAGTGAGACAATTGGAGTCAAAGAAGGAGGACCTTACCGAACCGGACACGATGCTGATGTGAGAAGAACAGAAGGAATCAACCGTAGAAATAGACCTGTTCGCATGAATTAAGCAGAATAAGTATATATATATCTAATTTTTTTATTTTTTTTTGTAAAGGTGCTTGCGCCTGCGTTTAAGCGGCCCGAAGCTGGGCGACGAGACACGAAAGTCGGATTGCCGCGGTGCCGTGGAGTTGGCTGAATGGCTGACGGGCCGACGCCCACCTAAACACACCACTACCTATGCAGCAATCAAAACGACAGGTGTATAAGCAAATGAGGAAATCTGCACACCATCAGACAGAGGCAATGGGAGAAACATGCCATGCAATGTGAAGGGTCTGGTGCGCCCCTGCTAGCCAGGTCTAGGGGCGCCTGTTACTGTGGGGGCTACCCCCACCAACTCCTCCTCATCACACTGCACGGCATTACCCCCTACCTAACTGATAGCACGGCGGCCCGTGCCAGACTTTGACCCCCAACAAGAAACTACCTGCGTGTACCCCCTCAGTACCAGTTTTCCAGCCACCATTAGCTCTAAGCGAAGTATAATTTAGGCTGGAAAAGTAATCACTGCGCACCCATGAAAATGCCTCCGGCAGCCACACGTGGCCTGCCACCAAAGTACTATTAAGAGGCCCACTGCTGAGCTGTACTAAAACCGCCCCCCCACCCTTATTTCCCTGCTTGCATCCTCTCGTTTATACTCCCTCCTTTCACCGAAACTCCCCAAGACTCCCCTATGTATCTAGACGCTGACAATGCACGAATGAGGACGGAGTGCCGCTGTCTCCTGCTACCTACGAGCCAGTCACGTGGGAGCGGGGCGTGCTGCCAGACGGCCGTTCCGGTGTGGGGATGTCCCTCTCCTACCTTAGAGAGACCGACCCCACCGACCGGACTGATCGAGACGACGTATGATGAGGCAGTAGTAACTTACCCGCCGCTCGAGAAGGACCGGGACGCCGGAGTGCGGGTGGACGCGCTGGCCGGAAGTGACGCCCTGCTGCCTGGGAAACGCTGACGCCGACGGCCGGAACAGGGGCACTGCTGAACACTGCGACCGTCCGTCCCCTGGAGAGAGGTGCGTGCCAGATATAGGGCAGGGCGCCCCTCCCACAAATGCAGGCCAATGAATCGGCCTTAATACATATATAAAACGCCCATATGTGAATAGTGCAAATTAAATGAGCGGGATATAATTTACCCCGATTTGGGTAGGTTTGTGGTTGTCTAGGGAGGGGAAAGGATAGTGGGGGAGGGGGCTGCTGGGTCACTGCCCCTACTACGCACCCTAATTGTAGAGTCCCTATCCTAACCACCGCACACCTCCTATACCGTCCCTATGTCCTTCCCTAAACAGTGCAATGACTGCCCAGCTTCGTCCTGAAGGGGGAGGAAAGAGGGGGGCAGGAGACCCTAAATCACAAGACTACCTACACCAGATGTTGTGTACCCAGGTCCCTGGGACACAACCAATCTATACAGCGCTTGGATTAATAAACCCTGCGTCCTGCATATCCAGGCACTCAGGCATCACAATTCATGTAGACACCCAATTACAATAGTGTGAGATCGATGCTGGAATATAAGCTTAAAAGACACCATATGACAGCCCGACGTGTTTCTCTGGTCTTACCAGTTCATCAGGGGCTTTGACACATTGATGTCAGCAACAGCACTTGCACCCTAATAACAGGCAAGGTTTGCTGGAATTACAGAGGTATCCTCTATTGCAAACCTAAAAGCAGTATAATGGCAATTTGGATCCCTAGGATCCAAATAGGATTGCTCCTATTACCCAGACTGTACACTCGCCTATTGGACCCTGTTCTCATTTTATAGTGTGGAATAATTCCTCCCTATCCTTTTCCTACACTTCTAATGATCTTTCCCTGAACTTCTATTCAGCCAAAAAATAGTTTCAAAGTCTTTTTTACCACTTTCCCTAGCGCCTGCTATAGTCTCTCCCTGCACTAAGTCCAAGATGGCTGGGGCTATTTATTGGGCTGTGAAATCACAGGGGCTAGCTGACTGCTGATTGGCTGCATGTATGGCATTGTGGGCGATCCCTCGTTCCCAGAGTTCTTTGCTCCTTGTCCTAACACGTGCAGCAGCCATTTTAGGAAAAATTGTGATTTGTTACCACAAAGCGTGAGGAAATTCGGATTCTGTGCGAATCTACTTTTTTTAAATCACTGAGCGCAACTTCCTAAAACTTAACCTTTAATCTACATACATTTAAAATACAAAAGATAAATGTGGTCCAAACTGGACCATGATAACTGTAGTACACAAAGCTGTCAAATACAATGGACGATTAGCAAAAAATTAGGACAATAAAATACATCTGGGACAGAGAATCAAGATATAATATGTCTGTCCCTGTTCATGCCCTTACAAATACTGCTCAGCCCAGAGATGCACCTTAAAGATAGGTGCACTCTGTCCACGTACCTGGGCTAACCTGTTCTTATATAGCCCTATCACTTTCTGACACAATACACTGTCCCAACGCGTTTCCCCTTCTAGATAATCAAAGGTTCATCAGGGGACCAACGTTATCAGTATGGTAATAGGATGCCAAATATAGAGATAAATAAATCATAAATTACTGGAATTTAGACTAGCACATTCATATACATAGTTATGGTGCATATGCATCAAGCAAACATGGTTGATAAAAAAATGGCAGCACAACATTTTTACATACAAACAATAGAGCTGAGAAATGGGGATCATTCTAAATTAAAGTGGTATTATACCTACTATAAATGGAAAAATAGAAGCTCTTTGCGCACATTTTTGATCAAACGTGTGTCGGGCCCATCTACTAATATACCGCCTCTCTTGGACTTACCTAAGCCTACAAATGTAGCTGGTTCCTACACTGCCCTGAAAATTGTAGGCTTAGGTAAGTCCAAGAGAGGCGGTATATTAGTGTTAGGTACCCATCTGCGGAAGCCACCTTGACACCTGATAGATAGGCCTGACACGTTTTTTTTTTAATCAAATCGTTTTTATTGATCAATTATAATAAACTTATATGAAGGTACATTGTCTCTTCATTAATCAGACTGAGTACAGAAAAATGAGCTATCAGAAGACATCATCCAATGACAGAGCGACCCATCAAGATACAGTGTACACAGTCAAGAGCAAATAATATATAGTGCAGACATATATCATAAGTCCAAACCCCCCCACCCCCCATCTCACCCCTACCAGACCCCTCCTCCCACTGTAAACAGGAGCGCAAACACCTCTACCCTATCTTATATCACAATATGAGTATGCGACAACCATTCATTCCACAATTTCTCAAATTTCTGAGGACAGTCTCTCTTCACAAACACACTTCTCTCCATAGTCAACATGTCATGCACTTTCCGCACAAATTCGCCATCTGTCGGCGGACTCCCCTGTATCCAACGCTGAGCCACCAACTTCCTGGCCACGTATAGCAGTCTCCCCACCGCCACTTTGACGAGCTCATTCCCACCAATCTCTGATACATAGCCCAACACACAGACCTTGGGGTCTTTTTGCAACCCAATCGCCAAGTTGTTATTAATCAGGTTCAGCACCTCATCCCAGTATCTACCTATCACTGGACAAGATCAAAGCATATGTAACAGGTCCGCTCCCTCCTCCGAACACTTCGGACACTTGTCATCAGACCTAACACCAACCATCCGCAAAACTCTGTGAATGATAAAGAGTTGTGACAATTTACCCTGCTCACTTAAGGACACTTTAGAAACTGCCTCTAATATATCTTCCCACTGATCTTTGGAAATGGCTCCTAAATCGCCCTCCCATTTCATCATCCGTGTCAGAGGGAACCCAGCTAAAAACTTGTCCAGCAAAAGAGTATACACCTGAGATATTCATCCTCTCTTTCCCCCTTCGGCAGAATGAGCTTATCTACCACATCCATCTTGGCTATAACACATCCTTTCCTCACCGTGACATCATAGGCAAGCCTTAGTTGCAGATATTGATAGAACCAAACCTTAGGAACATTAAATTCTTGCTGCAGTCCCTGAAATGATTTAAACACGTTGCCATCCAACAGTTGACCTATCCTCCGCACCTCATTAGATTCCCAACTCCGAAGTCCTGACAGAGACATAAACTCTGGCAATAAACTGTTGTTCCATATTGGGGAAAGCTCTCCAACTCCTCCCACACCTCTGAGCTGTTTAACTTTTGCACATACCTTCTTCATAAGCTCAATAAGCAGGGTCTTCTCCCTCCCCACATGCATGCCCGCCCCCTCCAGTATACACATAAGGTCCCGACTGCCCAACCAGTGCTGCAATATCCTACCTGTCATATCCGGAAGCTGACAATCCATCCAGTCCTTAAAGTGCTGGCACTGAGAGGCCAAAAAATAAATCCATGCATTGGGAACAGCCAAGCCTCCTTCTGTCTTAGGGTACTGCAACGTTTCCAACTTAATCCTTAATCCCTATCCAAGGGTATCCATACAGGGGCATTGTTGAGTACATAAAGTAGCTGAGGCATCATTACCAACTTTAAGAGATTCACTCTACCCACTACAGACAGAAAGAGCCTACACCAAGTCCTCACCTTAAGTCTAAAGGTAGCTAGTAAACGAGTCAAATTCAACTCTTCAAAATCCGACAATCTAGGTGATATATACAGCCCCAAATATTTAAATTTATCCACCCAGGGTATCATATTGCCTGCCGTCTCAACCGACATAGCCTGGCCATCCACCGGCATCAGAGCAGACTTTTGCCAATTAATAGTAAGTCCAGAGTATTTCCCGAACCGATCAATTAGAGACATGGCCGCAGCCAGGGATGCCCTAGTATCGCCCAGGAACAGCAAAGTGTCGTCTGCATACATAGCCACTTTGTTCTGCAACATGCCGTACCTGAACCCCACAATATGAGGCGACAGGCATACTAAAGCCGCTAATGGCTCAATAGCTAAGGCAAATAGCAAAGGCGACAGTGGGCATCCCTGCCTGGTGTCCCTTGCCAGAGTAAAACTATCCGACAGCCCCCCGTTAGCTCTAATGCGTGCCTTAGGGTTCGAGTATAACACCTGTACCCATTGGATAAAACGTGTGCCGAAGCCCATGGCCCTCAGAATCCCCCACAGATAACTCCACTCTACACTATCAAACGCCTTAGCGGCGTCAAGCGTTAGCAAGGCTCTGTCTCCACAATTATCTGCTGGAAGATTCAAACTGGAGTACAATCTACAGATATTTATAGCAGTTGACTTCCCAGGCATGAAGCCTGTCTGATCCGGGTGCACAATGGTCAGAATCACCCTAGACAACCTGATCGCCAACACCTTTGCTAGGAGCTTCTGTCACGGCGGACGTGCACTCAGACTAACAGATAAACCACCAACCAGGCTCTAGGCGAGAGGCAGGGGAAGGGTCACCTCCTAGCTAATCCCTGACCTCTCTCCCTGCACTGCTCAGCCCACATGCAGACCTTTGTGGTAGGTATGATGTGTCCCTGTGCCTGGGCTGAAACACCCTAAATTCCCTGAGATGGTGAAGAGGGGAAATAGGAGCAGCCTGCTCACACAGAACCTGGATGGGAGAGATGACACAAAACAATCAAACTAGAAACCACACTTATCTTTCTGAGCTGGAACAGACAACCTTCCTTCCTAGCTTCCAAGACCAAAGTGATTCCTATAATCCGCTCAGAGCACTGGGGTGGAGTGCTATTTAAACTCATGACCCCACCCAGTGCACCTGATGAGAGGCGGATCCAGCACGGCCCCAAAACAAAACACTAAACTCGTTCTGCTATTCTGCCCGACCTCCGCACATAGTCAGGGCGGGGCATGACAGTACCCCCCCTTCTACGGGTTACCTCCGGACACCCCGGACCAACCTTATCCGGATGGGACCTATGAAAAGCCCTCACCAGTCGGATGGCGTTGACATCAAGCGCCGGAACCCACGTCCTCTCCTCAGGGCCGTATCCCCTCCAGTGCACCAGGTACTGAAGGGAACCCCAAAGAATTCTAGAGTCGAGAATCCTGGAGATCTCAAACTCCAAGTTTCCCTCGACTAGAAAAGGAGGAGGAGGCAATGGTGATGTAATGACCGGCGTCACACACAGGGAGGAAAAAGGGAAAGCCCTGCCCAAGGGAGAGGGAAAGGTGGTGACCCCTAACTCACCTTGTGGCTGGCACCTGACTGCCTTACGTCCCTAGACGGGTTCCTCACCCGTGCGGCGATCACGTGCCTAAACCCTGGCTTTCCCTAAAATGAGCCCTAGATAGTGAACGGCCGGTGGGATCGCTAGTCCGCACCACTGTCACTAAGAGGGAAACACCAGGGAGAGGACAGACAAAACAGACAAACACATACACCCAGGTGGGCGACCACAATAGACCACAAAGGTCCAACAGGGATCCGGAGGGTAGCGTTCTGGACCAACTACCAGAGAACGCAGCAACACAGCTCCAGAGTGTCAGAATAGATGTCCAGGCAGGAAGCTCTATATCTGGCAACCAGAGAAGTGTGAGAGGGGAATATAAGGAATATAAGGAGGTTTGGGAGTGCTGGACAAGGAACAGCTGAGGAGCTACGGATCCCTGAGTGAGCCAAAAGGGTTTGCAAAGCAAACCCAGAAAGCTACCATAAGGAAACAGCCCTATCTTACATAGAGCGTGCAGCCAACCGCTGTGACTTCCTGACCCCGGGTATAACGGAGTCAGGCGTGGTTCTTGACACCCTCGTGACAGTACCCCCCTCTCTATGAGGGGCCTCCGGACACTCAGGACCAGGTCTCTCAGGATGAGAGGCATGAAAAACCCGAACTAGCCTGTCGGCGTTTACCTCAGACGCAGGAACCCACATTCTTTCCTCGGGACCGTAACCTCTCCAATGCACCAGATATTGAAGAGAGCGGCGGACCCGACGAGAATTAACAATTTTGGATATCAGAAATTCTAGATTACCATCCACGACAACAGGAGGGGGTGGCAGCGGTGACGGTTCTAGAGGTGGAACATATTTTTTGAGTAACGACTTATGAAAAACATTATGAATTTTAAAAGTCTGAGGTAACTCCAGGCGAAAAGCCACGGGGTTGATGATGGCTACAATTTTGTAAGGGCCAATAAACCTAGGACCCAGTTTCCAAGAGGGAACCTTTAATTTAATATTCCTAGTAGACAACCACACATAGTCATTCACTCCTAGGTCCGGACCTGGCGACCGTCTCTTATCAGCCATGCATTTGTATTTACCTCCCATATTTTTCAAGTTAGCTTGCACCTTCTGCCATACCGATGAAAGAGATGACGAAAACCATTCCTCTTCGGGAACCCCAGAAGACCCCCCCTCTTTGAAAGTACCGAATTGGGGATTAAAACCATATGCACCAAGAAATGGTGACTTGCCAGTGGATTCCTGACGACGATTATTTATGGCAAACTCAGCTATCGGTAAATATGATGACCACAACTCTTGGTTTTCAGACACAAAACATCTTAGATATGTCTCAAGGTTTTGGTTGGTACGCTCAGTCTGTCCATTCGACTGAGGATGGAAAGCTGAGGAAAAGGACAAGTGTACCCCCAAACGGGAACAAAAAGCTTTCCAAAATTTAGAAATAAACTGAGTACCCCTGATCCAAAACAACATCGGAGGGGACCCCGTGAAGCTTCACGATTTCACTGACGAATACCTGAGCAAGAGTCTTAGCATTAGGTAGTGCGGGTAACGCAATGAAGTGTACCATTTTGCTAAACCTGTCCACTACTACCAAAATAACTGTTTTACCCGCAGACAAAGGTAAGTCAGTGATAAAATCCATTGACAGATGTGTCCACGGTCTATTGGGAATGACGAGTGGTAATAGAGACCCTGCAGGACGTGTATGTGAAACTTTTGCACGCGCACAGGTAGAACAAGAAGACACAAAATCCAATACATCTTGACGCAACCTTGGCCACCAAAAACGACGAGACAATAGCTCCAAGGTTGCTTTACTAACCGGGTGCCCAGCAAGTGCCAAATTATGATGTTCCTTTAATAATTCGAAATGTAAGTTCAACGGTACAAACAATTTCTCTGAGGGGCAAGAGACCGGGATTCCCCCTGGGCCTCTAACACCTTCCCCTCCAGAACAGAGTGTACCGCAGAAACAACCACTCCTCTTTGAAGAATGGGCACCGGATCACTCACATTACCCCCTCCAGGGGGACGATAGGTAATCACAAAGTTAAACCTGGTAAAAAATAGAGACCACCTAGCCTGTCTAGGGGTGAGACGCTTAGCTGATTCGAGGTACAGAAGATTTTTGTGGTCCGTAATCACAGTGACGGGGTGGACTGCCCCCTCTAAAAAGTGACGCCACTCCTCAAACGCAAGTTTAATAGCTAATAGTTCCCTATTGCCAATATCGTAGTTCTTTTCTGCTGCAGATAGTTTTTTAGATAAGAAAGCACAAGGACGCCATTTGCCAGGAGACGGACCCTGAGACAGCACCGCCCCCACTCCCACCTCTGACGCATCGACTTCAACAATAAAAGGCTGAGAGACATCAGGTTGAACTAGTACAGGTGCTGAGGTAAACCTCTCTTTTAGAGAGGAAAAAGCAACTTTAGCTGCGTCAGACCATTTAGAAAAATCAGTCCCCTTCCTAGTCATGTCAGTAAGGGGTTTTACAATAAGTGAATAATTTTTAATGAATTTCCTATAGAAATTCGCGAAGCCCAAGAACCGTTGTAGTGCTTTGAGGTTCTCAGGAAGATCCCAATCTAAAATTTCCTGGACCTTCCTAGGATCCATACGGAAACCTGAAGCAGATAAAAAATAACCTAGGAATTGTATCTCCTGAACGGCGAAGACACATTTTTCAATTTTAGCATATAATTTATTCGTCCGTAGGACCTGCAGTACTTGTCTGACATGCACCTCATGTGTTCTCAGATCAGACGAATAAATTAAAATATCATCTAGGTATATTACCACAAACCTGCCGATTAGATGACTAAAAATGTCATTAACGAAATGTTGAAAGACGGCAGGAGCATTGGTCAGACCGAAAGGCATAACTAGATTTTCATAATGCCCCTCAGGGGTGTTAAAAGCTGTCTTTTACTCATCCCCCTCCTTAATACGAATCAGATTGTAGGCCCCCCTAAGATCAAGTTTGGAGAACCACCTAGCACCCGCGATCTGGTTAAACAGGTCAGGAATGAGAGGAAGAGGGTATGGGTCTCGGATGGTTATCCGATTTAATTCGCGAAAATCTAGGCAAGGACGCAGGCCCCCATCTTTCTTTTTAACGAAGAAAAACCCTGCAGCCACGGGTGAAGAAGAGGGTCTGATGTGTCCCTTAGCCAAGCTCTCGGAGATATAATCTTTCATGGCTTGTCTCTCTGGACCCGAAAGATTATATAACCTGGTCTTGGGTAATTTTGCGCCGGGAATAAGGTTAACCGGGCAATCATAAGGACGATGAGGTGGTAACTTCTGACAACCCTTTTCAGAAAAAACATCCTCAAAATCCGAAATAAATGTAGGTAGGGTAGTTATGGAGGCGACTAAGCAATTGCTATTTAAGCAATTTTCTCTGCACTGCTCACTCCACTCCAATATCTCCCTGGCCTGCCAATCCACCACTGGATTGTGCACTACCAACCAGGGAAGACCCAGCACTACCGGAGTGGGAAGCCCCTCCAGAACATAACATGAAAGCATCTCGTTATGGTGGTCCCCTACCCGAAGGTGTAAATTATGAACAATGTGGGTGAGGTTTCTCTGAGACAGAGGAGCAGAATCAATAGCGAATATGGGAATAGGTCTCTGTAGCCTACAGAGAGAGAAACCCATAGTGCGGGCAAAATGGGCATCTATCAAATTTACCCCTGCTCCACTGTCTAGAAAGAAAGAAATAGTCTCTGTCTTATCACCAAAAACAATAACCGCTGGCAACACAAATTGCGATGTACGTATGGAGGAAACGTATACCCCCCGGCTGACATCCTCCACACAGCCTGGGGTTAGTATTTTTCCGACGCTCTTTTGTTTCTGAGGAAAGAAGGACAGACATTAATGAAATGACCCCTCTCCCCACAAAAAAAACAAACCCCACGCCTACGACGAGCCTCAGGAGGACGGACCTGACGAGTAGTTCCTCCTAGCTGCATAGGCTCGTCTAAGTCCGTACAGACTAACTGCTGCTTGGGAGGGGTTACCAATTGCTCCGGTTTTTTCAACCTGTCCCTAAGGCGTCTATCTATTCGGATAGAAAGGGACATAACCGCATCAAAGGAAAAGGGGGTCTCATATAATGCAAGCGCATCCTTAACCCTTTCGGATAACCCAGAGCAGAACTGACTCCTGAGAGCCGGGTCGTTCCATTGGGTATCCGTAGCCCACCTACGGAATTCAGAGCGATACTCCTCTACCGGCCGCTCTCCTTTTAAGAGTCTCCGTAATCTTGATTCAGCCAGTGCGACTCGGTCAGGGTCGTCATATATGAGACCCAAGGCCCCGAAAAACTCATCCACTGACCAAAGAGCCTGGGAATCAGTAGGAAAGAGAATGCCCAGGACTGCGGGTCCCCCTGCAGCAGGGAAATAACAACCCCCACCCGCTGTTCTTCATTACCAGAGGAGTAAGGGCGCAGTTTAAAATATAATTTACAGGCCTCACGGAATGTCAAAAACTTGTCCCTTCCCCCAGAAAATCTGTTAGGGAGAGGGACCTTGGGTTCCGCAACAACCTGGTTACCAGTAGCAACCGCTGGGCTTGCGGTCAGTTGTAATTGCTGCTGTTGCTGGAGGACCGACGCCTTCAATCCTGCCACCTCCAAAGACAGGCCATGAAATTGTTTGGACAGAGCAGCAATTTGATCCACACTGGATTCTAAGTAGGTAAAAAAAAATTATTATTATTTTTTTTACCTACACAAAATAAGGGCCAGATATAATGTAATGACCGGCGTCACGCACAGGGAGGAAAAAGGGAAAGCCCTGCCCAAGGGAGAGGGAAAGGTGGTGACCCCTAACTCACCTTGCGGCTGGCACCTGACTGCCTGACGTCCCTAGACGGGTTCCTCACCCGTGCGGCGATCACGTGCCTAAACCCTGGCTTTCCCTAAAATGAGCCCTAGATAGTGAACGGGCCGGTGGGATCGCTAGTCCGCACCACTGTCACTAAGAGGGAAACACCAGGGAGAGGACAGACAAAACAGACAAACACATACACCCAGGTGGGCGACCACAATAGACCACAAAGGTCCAACAGGGATCCGGAGGGTAGCGTTCTGGACCAACTACCAGAGAACGCAGCAACACAGCTCCAGAGGGTCAGAATAGATGTCCAGGCAGGAAGCTCTATATCTGGAAACCAGAGAAGTGTGAGAGGGGAATGACTGCTGGTATCCAGGGTAACAGGGGGAGTGGATACCACCTTTAACTCACCCTTGGCCCCTTTACCCAACCTTGACCCATAACAAAAGACACGACAACTGTATCACTTTATTGCTGGATGGTGATCGGCCACAGCTTCTTTATTAAAGCGGCAAACCTTAATAAACCATAATATCGGAACGGTATGCCAAAGGCTGGACTCCCAGCGGGCAAGTTAAACCATAATCATCAGAGCTGTCTGCCAACCGCTGGACTCCCAGCGGGCAGTTACTCCATCTGCATCAGCATATCTCCGCTGTACTCAAATGCCGCCAGCTGTGACTTTTTTTTTTTTTTACTTTATTGATAAACTCGACCAAAATTCGCAGCTCTCCAAAGCCGTAATCATCGGAGCAATATCCAAAACCGTTGGACTCCCAGCAGGGTCTCTTAAAAATAGAAAAACAAAACAGAATAACCAGGTATCCATAACTGAACAGAACCGTGCACTTCGACCCGCCTCCCAAGAATAACCGCAAAGGGAGGGAGGAAGGGCCAATCTGCTTTCACTTGCAAGAGGAAGTGACCAGGACAGAGAGGAGGTATATGTGACCTTCAGGATTTCCTGCACCGCCCCCATCCTGTGTAAGAAGGTTCCCCAGTGATTAACCCTCAATGACCCTAATCTGCAACCTACTTAACCATTACTGAGATGGGGCCAGATTCCTAAATGCCCCTAAGGGGAAAAGGGGGGAGGGGGAGGACCATCAGTCCCTAAGCACCCTCCCTATACAGTCAGGCGCTTTCCAGACTGCTGGTATCCAGGGTAACAGGGGGAGGGGATACCACCTTTAACTCACCCTTGGCCCCTTTACCCAACCTTGACCCATAACAAAAGACACGTCAACTGTATCACTTTATTGCTGGATGGTGATCGGCCACAGCTTCTTTATTAAAGCGGCAAACCTTAATAAACCATAATATCGGAACGGTATGCCAAAGGCTGGACTCCCAGCGGGCAAGTTAAACCGTAATCATCAGAGCTGTCTGCCAACCGCTGGACTCCCAGCGGGCAGTTACTCCATCTGCAACCACCATATCTCCGCTGTACTCAAATGCCGCCACGGAGGAGGCCCGTTCTCCCAACGGGGCTCCGACCACCACCCAGCATAACCGAGTCTGTTTTAGCTCACGTACAGGCCAGAAAAGAAATTGTCCAAATTAACACCCAAAAGGAAGACACCATCAGGTCCCATTAAAAACCAAGGCCAATAAGGCCCGTGATGAGAGCATAGTCCAACCACTTTTCAAATCACTAGTCAGACCACACATGGAGTACTGTGTACAGCTCTGGGCTCAGAGGAGGGCAACTAAAGTAATGACTGGAATGGGGCAACTACAGTACCCTGAAAGATTGGCAAAATAAGGTTTATTCACTGTATAAAAAAAGACGACTAAGGCGAGATCTAATAACTGTGTATAAATATATCAGGGGTCAGTACAGAGATCACTCCCCTCATCTATTTATCCCCAGGACTGTGACAAGGGGAACATTCTCTGTGTCTGGAGGTAAGAATGTATTTTCACAACATAGAAGAGGATTATTTACGGTAAGAGCAGTGAGACTATGGGACACTCTGCCTGAGGAGGTGGGTGAGAAAGGGATAATCATATGTCAGGACACATGAGGTCCAGAGCTCTGGAATAGACAAAGGTGCATTACCACAGCGCGGGTCACCAGCATCAATGCGCCTCCGGCGGAACTCTATACCAACCACCTCCGGAAGGAGTTATGACCACCAGAATTCCAGGATCCCTGTCCAAAAGACTTCCACCTCTCGAAAAACCAAAGAGCGCCCACCAGCCTCTGTTCCTCTCTCCGCACCGCACAGAAGGTATACGAAAGCCAGCCATCGAACCGCTAAACGCCCCAAATCTGAAAGAAAAAACAATTAGCCCGAGCCACAACACGCAAAAGAGGATCGCACAACTAGACACAGAATAGTTATATTTCATCCAAAAAGTATTTTCTTTTTTGTTATTATTATTATTATCATTTTTTTTTTTTTTAAAGACCAAGGTAAATTGTCAAACCATAGTGCACTTGGAAAGAGTAAACGGATGGCTCACTGTGAGTGATCACGCTAGGTGCTCTGGACGAAGAGAGCCACCCCTTGCTCTGGAGAAGGTAAGATACATGCATAAAATTAAAAAGCAACTAACAAAACAATATCCTTAATCGATGAATACTCGATTTTCCTGGAGACCTAGATGTTTCTCACAATTAAAGTCCCAGTGTAATAAGCCCATATCATATGGGTGAGTCCCAGTGGAGATGATAAAAGCTGTGTCCCAGTAGGAGTAATCAGAATTGTATCCTCAAAGCTCTATATAGAGAACAGGGTTGTGCCTATCCAGACTGGCATAGATAATAAATGCAACCAGATTTATTTTATTTTACCGTACCCGAACAAACCAGTCCGGGTACACCCCCCCCCCCCCCCGGTCGCCGGCCCAAATCACCCACAAATTGTCAAACCGCCTGGGGAAAACCTAACCTAAAGGGAAAAACAATTGGAGCCCCACCATGCGTGAAGTCATTACAGAATACCAAACGAACCGACCAGCCGGAACGAAACCAGGCGGAGGGGAGGTACCCACCCCTTTATATTAACTGGATCGACATGTATAGACGGACCCCAATCCCGAGTACTATTACCCTATACAAAAATTCTGGAATAACAACCCCCCGCGCAGTGCGGCCTTGAATGAAGAGACAAACACCTTGGAGAAAATATCAATCAGCCAGAACAGAAGGCTGAAGGAGACGGGACGTGACTATCCAAACTAAATACTCCCTAACTATACCGGTATCGCCTACCATACAATGAAACGATACATGCAAATAATGCTTAGAGGGTCACCATGCCGACCTGTGAAGTCCTGTCAAGAGGACCCGTCAGTGGATCTGACCTTCATCACAACCTAGATCCGAACGGGGAATGAAAGGCTGCAGTTTAACAGTGTAACTCCATGAATGGTGTTATATTAAGGCTCCCCCTGAGCGATGTCTACGAACGGACCTGGTTATCCGCTACTGGCTTACCATCTAGTTATACCTGCTACTACTGATTCCGCCATATCCACTCAACAAGGGGCAGCCCTGCTTCGTACAAACCATGCGGCACCAGTATACTAATACCGCCCTCACGGCAACCAACCCAGCTGGACTAGAAGAAAGTCTCATGAACTGCTAACATCGTGTACATCTCCCCTGGATTCGACCCTACTGGATCCCACCGCACTGTAACTCCTGCAACACTGGACATGAGGAAAGTGCATCACCACCAAGCTGCCCGCCTGCACAGACATGTTATAAGCTCAGCAGCAGTGCCCAGGTATCAACCATACCAACGGAACCTTGGGACGGAGACCCATACCGTAGACTGCAGAAAGAAAAAACCGTAATTTGCGCTGTGATGATATGAACTCACAACCATTTACATTAAAGGAAGGTCCATAGCCACGAGCTATAGAGCTGAATGCTAGAGGGATTACTACTTCTGCGTCTCGCCTCCGTATATATGTACTAACCATGTCCTGTATGTCATTGTTGAAAGGCCAAATAAAACGCTTATATATATATATATTTTTTTTTTTTTTATATACACACGGCCTAGTGCCCGCAGATAGGAGCATAACAGGCAGTACTATTTTTTATTTTATTTTTATTTATTTATTTTTAAATACTACACTTCATGCTGAAAGGGAAATTGGGAGAACACCCGACAGGACTGATCTATCCTGAAAAACATCCGCAAAAAAGGCCAGCCAATAAACAAGACACAAGATAGAAGCAAGGCTTCTCATGCAGGAGAATATAAACATACATAATAAATATATACATCGATCAAACCTGTTTATTTATTTATAAAGGTATTTATTTATTTATACCTTTATCGTAATATATATATTCCATTTTTTTTTTTTATCCATAAAATTACATTGTTAAATCATTTATTATTAGTATAATTTCATTCTTTTTAATCACGTTTTATTTTTTATTTTTTTTATTTTTTTTATATAATACCTATATATATATATATATATATATATATATATACTCAGTTCCATTATATATTATCATTATTATTATTTTTTTTTTAATACCCTTTGTTATTCATTTGTATATTTTAATGCCTGAAATATATTAATTCGGTGAGTAATTATTATTATTTTTTTTTAAAACGTATAGACAGAAAAAACCTCCATATATGCTAATGATATCCCGTTGCTCAGGGCTGCACCTGAGTTGCCCAATTTCCAGGAAAATATGTGCGGGTAACCTACAGGCTCTGTAAATCCACCCTATTTTTAAGCCATTAAGCGACCATCGAGATTGTTTTTTTTTATTTAAAATTTTTTATTTATTAAGGCAGGGACACCGCCTCTACCAGTGATTCTAAGTCTGCACAAGAACCATCCTCCCCGCAGTACTCACCAGTACAGAGAGGAACGGAACCTCCAAAGGAGCGGGTACGGGCTGCAGCGACCAGGCCGAGCCCTGGAGTGACGGTCAGGCAACAGCCTCTTACGGTGATTGTATAACCAGACTCCTCCGATGCGCCTGACATCCGTCCTAAAGACGATGATAAGCGCCACCTGAGGATCTGGAGGGCCCATTTCTCCCTGAAACCCAGGAACGGCGACAGGACTGGCGCATGTGGAATCCATTACGGCCATGCCTCCAGGCAACCTAAGGGAAGAAAAAACCGCACCTGTGCCTGCGTGAAGGGGAGGAAGGAGGGAGGGGGATGTCGCCATAATGGCTGCAAATAAGACCCAGAGAGTCTCATTGTACGGAAGGGGCTCTGATCGCAAAGCTGGGACAGTAGGAATACCCCTTAGAAGCCATAGGCACAGGTGCACCACAATCGGACATGGCAAGCACGAGGGGTTAATCTATAATACTGGACAGGAGACTGGGGGAAGCTAAAACAAGCAGCACATATGAAAACTCGCCCGCCCAGCGGTGCCCAGTATGGGACCCGGTAAACGCTGCAGGGGAAGGGGGCGGGGATTAGGCGAAGCGACCTAGCTTGCGCCATGGGAGCTAAAGGAGGCCATCCAAAGCAGCAGGGGGAGGGGTGAGGACCCCATATTGCCCTATATTACCGGGGAGACCAACAATCCCGCCCGGCTTGCTTAGCCCTAACACCATGGAACAGAAGCTGGGAAAGGGGGGGGGCGTTGACACAGCGGAGCACCACAGACATCACAGGATGGGTCAAAAGAAACGGCGCACACATGCGGGAAGCTGGGGGATAATAAAAGTCGGGGGGGTTAGGAGGAACGGAGAGCAGACCGCCGGACCTTCGCTGAAGCGCTGGAGCTGCATGCATACCGCAGCAGCAGCTGCACAAAGCCCCAGAAGCAGGCACAGGGGAGGAGGATGGCAGGGTAGAGCTCAAGCTGCTCTAACAGAGCACAGCTAACCCTCCCCTCCTCATGTAACTCACCAGGAAGCAGCCAAAGGGCAGAACCACCTGTGGACTCCTGGTGTGGACAGAGCAAAGGGGTATCTCCATACCAATCTGCTTTCACTTGCAAGAGGAAGTGACCAGGACAGAGAGGAGGTATATGTGACCTTCAGGATTTCCTGCACCGCCCCCATCCTGTGTAAGGAGGTTCCCCAGTGATTAACCCTCAATGACCCTAATCTGCAACCTACTTAACCATTACTGAGACGGGGCCAGATTCCTAAATGCCCCTAAGGGGAACAGGGGGGAGGGGGAGGACCATCAGTCCCTAAGCACCCTCCCTATACAGTCAGGCGCTTTCCAATAAGGAGGTTTGGGAGTGCTGGACAAGGAACAGCTGAGGAGAAGGAGCTACCGATCCCTGAGTGAGCCAAAAGGGTTTGCAAAGCAAACCCAGAAAGCTACCATAAGGAAACAGCCCTATCTTACATAGAGCGTGCAGCCAACCGCTGCGACTTCCTGACCCCGGGTATAACGGAGTCAGGCGTGGTTCTTGACACCCTCGTGACAGGTGATGGTTCCACCGGTTTCACATATTTTTTTAGTAACGACCTGTGGAACACATTATGGATCCTCCAAGTCTGCGGAAGATCCAGCCGAAACGCTACAGGATTGATCACTGCAGAAAATTTATACGGACCAATAAATCTTGGACCCAGTTTCCAAGATGGCACTCTCAATTTGATATTTTTAGTGGACAACCGCACCAGATCACCCACACACAGGTCCGGACCAGTCACACGTCTCTTGTCAGCCATTCGTTTATACCTCTCACCCATCTTCTCCAAATTCCCTTGAATCCTCTGCCAGATGGAGGATAAGGCAGAAGAGAATTTCTCCTCCTCTGGCATCCCAGAGGAACCAGTCCCAGAAAAGGTACCAAACTGAGGATGGAAACCGTATGCGCCAAAAAATGGCGACTTACCCGTGGACTCCTGCCTACGGTTATTCAACGTAAATTCTGCTAAGGACAAGAATGAGGACCAGTCCTCCTCATTCTCAGCCACAAAGCACCTCAAGTAGGTCTCCAGGTTTTGATTAGTACGCTCCGTCTGACCATTCGACTGCGGATGAAAAGCCGAAGAGAATGAAAGTTGAATGCCAAGTTGAGAGCAGAACGCCCTCCAAAACCTAGAGACAAACTGCGTGCCCCTATCAGAGACCACATCCGAAGGAATACCATGCAATTTCACAATATTATCCACAAAAATCTGCGCAAGAGTCTTAGCGTTAGGCAGACTAGTTAGTGATATAAAGTGAGCCATTTTACTGAAAAGGTCAACTACCACCAAAATCACTGTTCTCCCGGAGGAACTCGGCAGATCCGTAATAAAGTCCATGGACAAATGCGTCCAAGGACGAAACGGAATAGACAATGGAAGAAGTGAACTAGCCGGTCGAGTATGAGCAACCTTTGACTGAGCGCAGGTTTCACAGGCTGTCACGTAATTCTCAATGCTCTTATGTAACCCTGGCCACCAGAACCTCCGGGACACCAGATCACAGGTGGACTTACCACCAGGATGTCCTGCAAGGACAGTATCGTGATGTTCCTTGAACACCTTGTATCGCAGGCCCTCAGGAACAAACAACCTCCCTGGGGGACAAGAACCAGGAGCCCCCTCCTGGGCTCCCAACACCTCCAGCTCCAATTCAGGGTATAGAGCGGAGACCACTACCACATCCGCTAAAATCGGCGCAGGATCCTCTGAATCACCTCCCCCAGGAAAACTGCGAGACAAGGCATCTGCCTTGACGTTCTTGACCCCTGGGCAAAAGGTAACTACAAAATTGAACCTGGTAAAAAACAGGGACCATCTGGCCTGCCTAGGGCTCAGATGCTTGGCAGATTGCAGGTATGCCAAATTCTTATGGTCTGTATATACTGTAACGGGGTGAGACGCCCCCTCCAACCAGTGACGCCATTTCTCAAAGGCCAACTTGATAGCCAACAACTCTCTATCTCCAACATCATAATTCCTCTTGGCAACCGAGAGCTTCTTGGTGAAAAAGGCACACGGGACCCACTTGCCAGGGGATGAACCCTGTGACAGTACCGCTCCAACCCCCACCTCTGATGCATCAACCTCCACTACAAATGGCTGACACACATCCGGCTGCACCAGAATGGGAGCAGACGCAAAACGCTCCTTAATAGCCGAAAAGGCCTGCAATGCCTCATCCGACCAGACAGAGACGTCGGCGGCCTTCTTGGTCATATTAGTGAGAGGTTTTACTATGGTAGAATAGTTTGAAATAAATTTTCTATGATAATTCGTAAACCCCAAGAACCGCATCAAGGCTTTCTGATTCTCTGGTCGGTCCCATTCCAGAACCGCCCGGACCTTCTCAGGGTCCATACGAAAACCAGAATCAGAAAGCAGGTATCCCAAGAACGGAAGCTCTTGCACCGCAAACAAACATTTCTCTAATTTAGCATATAATTTATTCTCCCGAAGGATCGTCAAAACCTGTCTCACATGATCCTGATGGGTCTTCAGATCAGGAGAATAAATTAAAATATCATCCAGGTAAACTACTTTGAACCTCCCCACCAAATGATGAAAAATGTTGACGAATCGCTGAAATACTGCTGGCGCGTTCGTCAACCCAAAAGGCATAACCAGGTTCTCAAAATGACCCTCGTGCGTATTGAAGGCCGTTTTCCACTCATCCCCCTCCTTGATTCTGATCAGATTGTAGGCCCCTCTCAAATCTAACTTGGAGAACACCTTGGCTCCAACAATCTGATCAAAAAGGTCAGAGATCAAAGGCAGGGGATATGGATCCCGGACTGTAATACGGTTCAATTCCCGGAAATCCAAACACGGTCTCAGTGATCCATCCTTTTTCTTCACAAAGAACAAACCCACTGCCACCGGAGACTTAGATGGTCTAATATGACCTTTTGCCAAACTCTCAGCGATATACTTTCGCATGACCTCTCTTTCGGGTTGAGAAAGGTTGTAAAGCCGAGACTTTGGCAACTTAGCCCCTGGGATGAGATTAACTGGACAATCATAGTCACGATGAGGGGGCAATTCCTGAGCCCCACCCTCCAAAAAGACATCCACAAAATCTGAGAGATACTGAGGTAAGGCCGTAATGGACACACCAGAGATAGATGTGCCAAAACAATTATCCGAACAAAACTCACTCCAACCGATGATTTGTCTCGCTTGCCAGTCTATAATTGGGTTATGTTTAGACAACCATGGCAACCCCAAAACTATAGGAGCTGGCAAATCCTTCAAGACAAAACAAGAAATAATTTCAACATGTGAATCACCCACCCTTAACCGCCTCACGTCCGCCCATAGGATATAAACGTCCTATGGGTGGACGTCTATTTCTGACAGCACGTTTTAAAACGTCCTGTCAGAAATAGCAGCTGCACGCTAATCGTGCAGCTGCTGATCGGGTTGCCCGCTGTCAGTGACAGCAGGGCAACCCTAAGACAAGGCAGGGACAGTGCCCAGGTGTCCCTGCCTTCACGATCGCTGCAGACACAGCGCTCACCGAGCGCTGTGTCTGCAGAGCAGGAAGCGCTGTGCGCTTCCTGTTCCGGCCCGGCGGTCATGTGACCGCCGGGACCGGAGAGTGCAGGAGCTGTGTGAGGTCTCTCAGAGACCTCGATCAGCCCTGCTGTGAGGCTGTACAGCGCAGGATTGCTGCTGTACAGCCTCTATAGGGGTGCATTTGTCCTGTAACTGGGGCTACTATCTCAGCCCCAGTTACAGGAGAAATCAACTGTGAAAAAAAAAAGAAAAAGTGAAGCAAATGTCCCCCAGAGGTCTTGTATGACCTTATGGGGGACGAAAAGTGTAAAAAAAAATAAAAAAAATAAAGGGTTGAAAAAATAAAATAAAATAAAGTTTCACATGTAAAAAAAAAAAAAGTTCCCAAGTTAGGAATAAAAAAAAAATAATTAAAATAGAAAAAATAAAGTAAAATAGACATATTTAGTATTGCCGCGTCCGTAAAAACCAGATCTATAAAAATATCACATGACCTAACCCCTCAGATGAACACCGTAAAAAATAAATAAAAAAAACTGTGTCAAAACAAGCAATTTTTGCCACCTTGCATCACAAAAGGTGCAACACCAAGTGATCAAAAACGCGTATGTCCCACAAAATGGTACCAATAAAACCGTCACCTCATCCCGCAAAAAATGAGCCCCTACATAAGAAAATCTCTCAAAAAATAAAAAAACTATAGCTCTTAGAACATGGAGACACTAAAACATAATTTTTTTGGTTTCAAAAATGCTATTATTGTGTTAAAGTGAAACAAATAAAAAAAAGTATACATATTAGGTATTGCCGCGTCCGTAAAAACCAGCTCTATAAAAATATCACATGACCTAACCCCTCGGGTGAACACCGTAAAAAAAAAAAAAAAAAAACTGTGTCAAAACAAGCAATTTTTGTCACCTTGCATCACAAAAGGTGCAGCACCAAGTGATCAAAAACGCGTATGTCCCACAAAATGGTACCAATAAAACCGTCACCTCATCCCGCAAAAAATGAGCCCCTACATAAGAAAATCTCTCAAAAAATAAAAAAACTATAGCTCTCAGAACATGGACACATTAAAACATAATTTTTTGGTTTCAAAAATGCTATTATTGTGTAAAACTTTAATAAATGAGAAAAAGTATACATATTAGGTATCGCCACGTCCGTAACAATCTGCTCTATAAAAATGTCACTTGACTGAACCCCTAAGGTGAACGCTGTAAAAATAAATAAATAGAAACTGTGCTAAAACAACCAATTTTTTGGTCACCTTGCCCCATAAAGTGTTATATTGAATGATCAAAAAATCATATGTACCCAAAAATAGTACTAATAAAACTGGCACCTTATCCCCTAGTTTCCAAAATGGGGTCACTTCTTGGGAGTTTCTACTGTAAGGGTGCATCAGGGGGCTTCAAATGGGACATTGCATCTAAAAACCATGTGGAGTTCCTTTCCTTCTGCGCCCTGCCGTGTGCCCATACAGCAGTTTACGACCACATGTGGGGTGTTTCTGTAAACCGCAGAATCTGGGTAATAAATATTGAGTTTTGTTTGGCTGTTAACCATCGATGTGTTAGAGAAAAAAATTGATTAAAATGGAAAATCTGCCAAAAAAGTGAAATTTAAAAATTTGATCTCCATTTTCCTTTAATTCTTGTGGAACGCCTAAAGGGTTAACAAAGTTTGTAAAATCGGTTTTGAATACCTTGAGGGGTGTAGTTTCTACAATGGGGTCATTTATGGGGGTATCCACTATGTAGGCCCCACAAAGTGACTTCAGACCTGAACTGGTCCTTATAAAGTGGGTTTTGGCAATTTTCTTAAAAATTTGAAGAATTGCTTCTAAACTTCTAAGCCTTCTAACGTCCTAAAAAAATAAAATGACATTTCCAAAATGATGCCAACATAAAGTAGACATATGGGGAATGTTAAATAATAAATATTTTATGAGGTATCACTTTCTGTTTTAAAAGCAGAGAAATTGAAATTTAGAAAATTGCGATTTTTTTAAATTTTTGGGTAAATTTGGGATTTTTTCATAAATAAAGGTGAAATATTTTGACTCAAATTTATGACTATCATGAAGTACAATGTGTCACGAGAAAACAATGTCTGAATGACTTGGATAAATAAAGGCGTTCCAAAGTTATTACCACATAAAGTGAGATATGTCCGTTTTGCAAAATTTGGCCTGGTCAGGAAGGGGGCAAAGGGCCCAGATGGGAAGTGGTTAAGTGAATACCATGAACAATGTGAGTAAGGCTCCTTTGAGAAAGTGGGGAAGAATCAATTGCAAAAACACGAATCTCGTTCTCTAAAGTGCAAGTACTTAGTCCTAAATTTTGAAGGAAAAGAAAGTCAATTAGGTTTACCCCAGCACCACAATCAAGGAACACCTCAATAAAAACATTTCTTGACTCCAGCGCCACCATAGCTGGAAGGAGAGAACGGGAACTGCAGGGAGCTTGCATACCTGCCTAAAGTCTCTACTATCAGAATGGCAAGAAATCTGACCCAATTGCATGGGCTCCTCCGCTACCCCCGCGTTACTTGTAACATCACCCGGGGAGGCAGTAGAGACGAAACCACTCACAGAAGGGATACCTTGCGCAGGGGGAGCCCTATACCTCTCTCTGATACGTCTGTCTAGCCGTACTGCTAAAGACATGGCGTTCTCCAAAGAGTCTGGGTATTCATGAAAAGCAAGGGCATCCTTCAATCTTTCAGATAACCCCTGACAAAACTGGCTACGTAACGCAGGATCATTCCACTCTGATTCAGTAGCCCATCTCTTAAATTCAACACAGTAAGCCTCTGCAGTATGTTCCCCCTGAAACAAATTACGTAATCTCGACTCTGCCATCGAGACCTGATCTGGGTCATCGTAGATTAATCCCAGAGCCTTGAAAAATTCCTCCACCGACCGGAGCGCCAGAGAACCAGGTGGCAGAGAAAAGGCCCAGGATTGCGCGTCCCCTTTAAGCAGAGAAATAATTATACCTATCCTCTGACTCTCATCACCTGACGACGATGGACGCAGCCGAAAGTACAATTTGCAGGACTCTCTAAAACGGACAAAGTCATCCGTACCCCCTGAAAATTGATCAGGAAGAACCACTTTAGGCTCCACACAAACTTGACCTCCTCCTGATGCCAGAGCATTCTGACACTGTGCGACCGAACCACGCAGCTCCGCAACCTCTAGGGATAGCCCCTGCATGCGGTCAACTAATGCTTCAATAGACACCATCACAAAACCGCTGAGTAATGACAGTCAAAGTTTTGGGCGGATTATAATGTCACGGCGGACGTGCACTCAGACTAACAGATAAACCACCAACCAGGCTCTAGGCGAGAGGCAGGGGAAGGGTCACCTCCTAGCTAATCCCTGACCTCTCTCCCTGCACTGCTCAGCCCACATGCAGACCTTTGTGGTAGGTATGATGTGTCCCTGTGCCTGGGCTGAAACACCCTAAATTCCCTGAGATGGTGAAGATGGGAAATAGGAGCAGCCTGCTCGCACAGAACCTGGATGGGAGAGATGACACAAAACAATCAAACTAGAAACCACACTTATCTTTCTGAGCTGGAACAGACAACCTTCCTTCCTAGCTTCCAAGACCAAAGTGATTCCTATAATCCGCTCAGAGCACTGGGGTGGAGTGCTATTTAAACTCATGACCCCACCCAGTGCACCTGATGAGAGGCGGATCCAGCACGGCTCCAAAACAAAACACTAAACTCGTGCTGCTATTCTGGCCGACCTCCGCACATAGTCAGGGCGGGGCATGACAGCTTCACATCCGCTGTTAAAAGCGAGATCGGTCTATATGAGTCTGGCAATTTAGGATCTTTTCCAGCCTTTGGTATGACTACAATTATAGCCTCCTGCATAGAGTGCGGTCGCGAACGCGTCTCTAGTAAATGTTCGAGCACCTTAAACAATTCCGGAAGTAAACCCCCCCTGCAACTTTTTATATACTTCCACCGGCAGACCATCGGCCCCCGGAGCCTTACCATTCGCCATGTCCCCAAGCGCTGCCTCCAATTCCTCAAGTGAGAGCGGCTCTTCCAATCTCTCCCTATTCTCATCGGACAACAGCGATAACTGCGCCTCCGCCAAAAAGGCAGTCAAAGCGTCCTCAGAGCTGGATACAGTGGATGCGTACAAGGACACCTAGAAATCTTTGAGTATATCTAGTATTCCCTTTGTGTCCTGCCTAATAGCCCCAGTCTCATCTCTCATTTCCTGTATACATGAGGATCTCCGTTGAGCCTGAGAAACAACTGACAGTAGATGACCTACCCTTTCATCCTCCTCAAAAGACCGTTGTTTATAGAAACTACACTTACGCTCTACTGCTTGCATTAGATGACACCTCAACTGCTCCTGAGCTACCGCCAGAGCTTCACTGTTAACTAAGGAAGGGGATCTACCAAAAACCCGTTCAGCTTTCACCACCTGTACGTGCGCTTTCACATCCGCCTCTCTAGACTTGGATTTATGCTTACTAATCTCTTTTATCAATACACCCCTTAAGAATGCTTTCATAGCATCCCAGATTCCGTGTATTGAAGACGTCCCCTCGTTAATAGCAAAGTATTCACTGACCGCCAGAGAAACCTCGGACAGGTCTCCCAGTATATTTATCCAATGCGGGTTACATTTCCACAACCTCGGTCCCTGCCTGAGCGCCCCCAGACACAAGTCCACCTGCAACAAGGAATGGTCAGACAGCGACCGAGGATGGTAGGTAACATCCTGAATCAATGGCAACATAACGTCATTGACAAGAGCCAGATCTATGCGTGATAATGAATGGTGCGTAGCAGATCTACACGAATATTCGCGCCTATCAGGGTTGTGCACTCTCCACTCATCCAGCAAACCAGTTTCAGTCATAATATTCTTTAGAGCTACTCTCCCTGGTGATCCACCTAACCCCACCACCCGACATCTATCCAGGGAATCGTTTGGTGTGCAATTAAAGTCCCCTACTAGTAGCCATGGTAATCCAGGGAAGTCCGCCACAAAGGTCATAATTGATCGCACCAAAGGAGAAGCAAACGGTGGAGGCACATACACCGTCACTAACACCACCTGAATCCCATCAATCTTACACACAATACATAAATCTGCCCTCAGCATCCACACACTGCTGGACATGTTCATACCTAATACTCTTATGCACTAACACACATACTCCCCTGGAATGTGAGGAAAAGATAGCATGTACCGCATGGCCCACCCAAGTTTTGCTTAGCCACTGTACAGTATCACTAGTCAAATGTGTTTCCTGCAGGCAACAAATGGCACGCTGAAAACGCCTCAAGTAGTGAAAAATACAATGTCGTTTCCGTACATCAGCCATGCCTCTCACATTCCAGCTCAGAACTTTAATCACCTGTGTCATGGTAAAACGCTGTTACATAACCGCATCGCACCCACCATTCAATCCACAGCCATTCAGAGTTCGCGCCTACTGACCTACACCCAGGGGGCCAAGAAAAACAGCTCCATTTTGCCAGAGACATGGGCTCTCATTTAAATGATACAGAACTGGGCGGGCTCCAACTCGATTGGTCAAGTCAATCCTCAACTCCGCCCCTCACAGTCCCATGACCAGAGCTAACCACCATTATTGGGTCGCAGCATAAAATATCCTCCCCAAATGTCTCCACCTATAGTCCTCGGACGCCACTCACTTGGAGATACAGTCTCCATGCCCTCTTGTTTTCCATACCTCTCTCTGGAAAGCCAGGGACGGGACCAAACTGGTAGTGTGCTCCACGTACATCCATCTTGGAGCGCACAGTCACATGATACAATCCAAGATGGCCGTGCATCCCACACACAGCGATCGTGGAACGCACAGGCCTAATATCAGCAGGAGGCTCAGCGCACCAGATAGATCAAACTGGAAGTGCAAACTACGCATCCAAAGGCACAAGGAGCCAGGTTCCCAGTATTCCCCATAGTGCCCCCACCCCCTACTGCACTATAACGGGGATATCAGGGGATACCACCCCAGTACCATTATATAAATAAAGCCCGGCGGTACTACACACTATACAGGGGACACCATATGAGGACTATTAACCGAGAATAGTGGTATTTATATTTATAGGGTTCTTAAGGGGTTTGTTTCAGCCCTTCCATCTTTCACAAGGGACACAATGGACTTCCTAAGGATAAATACTGGCCAATCCTACTAATGAATCCAGACGTGGCTGACGTGGTGTTACCCCATCTAAGTATTACATTCAGACGTGGTAGATGCCTGCATGACCATTTGGTCCATAGGCACTTTTCACGCCCAGTTCCAGCAGGGACATGGTTAGACAGGAAACCGTTGGGTACTTTTCGGTGCGGGGCATGCTCGGCCTGTCGATTTGTTAGAAATTCGAAAGTCAATATATGTTCAGCCACAAATAGAAGCTATAACGTAAGGGATATTATTAACTGCAGGAGCAAAGTGCCCCTGTCCCTTGGATTATGTGGGGAAAACATTTACACTGCATGCAGAATTATTAGGCAAATGAGTATTTTGACCACATCATCCTCTTTATGCATGTTGTCTTACTCCAAGCTATATAGGCTCGAAAGCCTACTACCAATTAAGCATATTAGGTGATGTGCATCTCTGTAATGAGAAGGGGTGTGGTCTAATGACATCAACACCCTATATCAGGTGTGCCTAATTATTAGGCAACTTCCTTTCCTTTGGCAAAATGGGTCAAAAGAAGGACTTGACTGGCTCAGAAAAGTCAAAAATAGTGAGATATCTTGCAGAGGGAAGCAGCACTCTTAAAATTGCAAAGCTTCTGAAGCGTGATCATCGAACAATCAAGCGTTTCATTCAAAATAGTCAACAGGGTCGCAAGAAGCGTGTGGAAAAACCAAGGCGCAAAATAACTGCCCATGAACTGAGAAAAGTCAAGCGTGCAGCTGCCAAGATGCCACTTGCCACCAGTTTGGCCATATTTCAGAGCTGCAACATCACTGGAGTGCCCAAAAGCACAAGGTGTGCAATACTCAGAGACATGGCCAAGGTAAGAAAGGCTGAAAGACGACCACCACTGAACAAGACACACAAGCTGAAATGTCAAGACTGGGCCAAGAAATTTCTCAAGACTGATTTTTCTAAGGTTTTATGGACTGATGAAATGAGAGTGAGTCTTGATGGGCCAGATGGATGGACCCGTGGCTGGATTGGTAAAGGGCAGAGAGCTCCAGTCCGACTCAGACGCCAGCAAGGTGGAGGTGGAGTACTGGTTTGGACTGGTATCATCAAAGATGAGCTTGTGGGGCCTTTTCGGGTTGAGGATGGAGTCAAGCTCAACTCCCAGTCCTACTGCCAGTTTCTGGAAGACACCTTCTTCAAGCAGTGGTACAGGAAGAAGTCTGCATCCTTCAAGAAAAACATGATTTTCATGCAGGACAATGCTCCATCACACGCGTCCAAGTACTCCACAGCGTGGCTGGCAAGAAAGGGTATAAAAGAAGAAAATCTAATGACATGGCCTCCTTGTTCACCTGATCTGAACCCCATTGAGAACCTGTGATCCATCATCAAATGTGAGATTTACAAGGAGGGAAAACAGTACACCTCTCTGAACAGTGTCTGGGAGGCTGTGGTTGCTGCTGCACGCAATGTTGATGGTGAACAGATCAAAACACTGACAGAATCCATGGATGGCAGGCTTTTGAGTGTCCTTGCAAAGAAAGGTGGCTATATTGGTCACTGATTTGTTTTGTTTTGTTTTTGAATGTCAGAAATGTATATTTGTGAATGTTGAGATGTTATATTGGTTTCACTGGTAAAAATAAATAATTGAAATGGGTATATATTTGTTTTTTGTTAAGTTGCCTAATAATTATGCACAGTAATAGTCACCTGCACACACAGATATCCCCCTAAAATAGCTAAAACTAAAAACAAACTAAAAACTGGGTTCATTGAGAACATGGTTGTTGTTCAATAATAAAATTAATCCTCAAAAATACAACTTGCCTAATAATTCTGCACTCCCTGTAGAGAATTTTGTCGCTGAATTCTTGAGCATGTTAATGATATCAAGAAAAAGAATAATACTCCCGTGGCTAATCACATCTGGGAATGTCACAATGGTGGTCCTAGTTCTCTGTCTTTTTCAGCAATGGAACTGATAAGACCTTCCCCCAGAAAAGGTGACTAAGACCGTAGAATCCTCCAAAAAGAAACGGAGTGGATATACTGTTTCCGGTCTCAGTCACCTGGGGGACTAAATGAGAAACTTACTTTTTCCTGCTATATCTGAGGGTATGCCCCTTCTCTGTGCATAATTAGCTTCACCTCCTTTACCAGAGGAAATAATTATCGACGCATGAAGTGTCATTCTTGTAATTACAGAAAAACGGTCCTTTATCTGACCGCTATTGCAGTACCATACCTGATATAATATTGTAGTCGTGCGTTTTGTCATGGTAGTGGTCTTTGCATGTGCTATATTGCCCCTTTTTATTTTTCCTTTATTTATTTTTATTATTCAGTATTTAATTATGTTTATGTGTATTTTTATTTCCCCCTGGTTTGTCCTAACCAGAGTATTAACAACCAGCATATAATAAAAGTAATGTCACTCCCCTCTATTTGTTCCCTGCGGCACCATACACATACTTGTGCAGTGTGAGGAATATGGATTATCATTTATTGGCTGCCCTGTCGGTGTACATGCAAAATATGTTCTCACCCCCCAGCCATCTGATGTCAGCTATCAAGGGAGGAAGCCCGAGGGTCCAGGCTTCAAAGAGGCCCCAGGTGGATAAAGTCACACCTCAACCAGCCAGGTTAAGGGCAAGATAATCCTGCAGGAAAAACCCCAGCAGGAGGTCTCAGCCCTTGCCCAGGATCAATGATACCTCCTAGACATGCTGGCACCTATATTTCATAAGGAATCATGAATCATCCGTCCATCCCAGGCATAATTTGGTTATCTTTTTGCGATCCTGGGGTAAAGCCAAACACCCGCATGGGTGGCTTGATGCTAGGATGCCCGGAAGGGGAGATATACATACATTTCTTCTGACAGAAACCAAATAACGGTACCATGCTTGGACTATAGTCGTAGCCGGAACTCAGGCGGATCAATTGGGCCCGAAACCATCTTCCTGTGACATTCTGGTCTGGGGCTATCGTGCCAATGTGTTTGGAGAGACCAGGAACCAGCTGACCTCACTGCCCCCACGCGACTGCAGCCAAGGACTATTCCACCCTCATAAACCAAAGGAACTTTCATCTACCCGGTAACTGACTTTTGCTCTGCTTAACCCTGTTGCTTAACCCTGTTGCTTAACCTTGTTGTACCTATATCACCTGTATCTGTAACCTCAGACCACTGTATATATTCTCTGTGTATATTGAGTCATCTAGTGTGCCCTAAAGGCGATTAAATATATAATTTAATCTTGTGCTATCTTGTATCTCGATAACAAATCCCCACGTCCGTGTTTCGGCCTAGTTATAAGCTATCGTGGTGTAACGGTCGCGTACACACACACACAGGGGGGAGGGAAGTGACCACTGCGCTCCACCCTTACCCCTGGCCCTGCCTACTTGCCTCGCGAGTCCTAATGACAGGGGATAACTGGACGGCAATCCCTAGCTTGGACTAAGTGCAGGGAAGACAGACAGACAAACAACAGAACGTGAACGGACCGAGTCAATACCAGGAAAGCTACAAAGTACAAATGGAGCAAGCAGATAATTGTCAGGAGAAGCCGGGGTCATAAATACCAGGAGAGTCGTGTAGTACCAAAGGAGTCAGCAGAGGATCGTCAGGAGGAGGCCGGGGT
The DNA here is from genome assembly GCF_905171765.1 of Bufo bufo. NCBI lineage: Eukaryota > Metazoa > Chordata > Amphibia > Anura > Bufonidae > Bufo > Bufo bufo. The sequence goes on along the minus strand of NC_053394.1, from coordinate 171,024,114 downwards.
CAGAATACCAGGAGAGCAGCAAAGTACACAAGGAGCAGGCAGAGGATCGTCAGGAATTCAGCAGGAGGTAAGTACAACAGGAAAGACAAAACCACAGGTGGAACCTAAATTAACAGGCAACCTGTGGCCAGCAGGCTGCCTGTATTTATAGTGGGGAGTGAGGGTCATGTGACGTGGCCAGCGTCACATGACCGACAGACCAACCAGTCGATCACCGAGTGATCAGCTCGGCGCTCAAGGCAGACTTAGGAGCAGGGAGCCACCCAGCTAGTAAAGCCGCCCTGGGAATGAGGTCAAACACAGATTCTTGCTCCCGAAGCTAAGCAGCAGGTCTGCGGCTAATGGGGGACCGAGTGCACTTTCGGAACCCCGTTACAGTACCCCCCTTTTACGAGGGGCCACCGGACCCAAGACTTCAGGCGATGGCCTTTCAGGGTGTTCTAAATGAAATTTTCGAACAAGTCTAGGAGCATGAACCTCCCTGGCAGGTACCCAAGATCTCTCTTCAGGTCCATACCCCTTCCAGTGAATCAGGTACTGCAAGGAATTACGCACCTTCCTGACATCCACTATTTTAGACACCACATACTCGACAGCATCATTAACAAGAACCGGCGGAGGCGAGGCTTTCGATGGTACTACCGGTTCAAAATATTTTTTAAGTAGAGATTTATGGAACACATTATGAATGTGGAATGACTCGGGCAGCTCCAACCTAAATGATACCGGGTTAATCACCTCCGTGATCTTATATGGTCCAATAAAACGAGGAGCAAACTTTTTAGAATCTACCTTAGGGCTCTTTCACACCTGCGTTCTTTTCTTCCGGCATAGAGTTCCGTCGTCGGGGCTCTATGCCGGAAGAATCCTGATCAGTTTTATCCTAATGCATTCTAAATGGAGAGAAATCCGTTCAGGATGCATCAGGATGTCTTCAGTTCCGGAACGGAACGTTTTTTGGCCGGAGAAAATACCGCAGCATGCTGCGCTTTTTGCTCCGGCCAAAAATCCTGAAGACTTGCCGCAAGGCCGGATGCGGAATTAATGCCCATTGAAAGGCATTGATCCGGATCGGCCTTAAGCTAAACGTCGTTTCGGCGCATTGCCGGATCCAACGTTTAGCTTTCTCAGAGTGGCTACCATGGCTGCCGGGACGGTAAAGTCCTGGCAGCCATGGTAAAGTGTAGCGGGGAGCGGGGGAGCAGCATACTTACCGTCCATGCGGCTCCCGGGGCGCTCCAGAGTGACGTCAGGGCGCCCCAAGCGCATGGATCACGCTCTGACGTCATTCTGGAGCGGCCCGGGAGCCGCGCGGACTGTAAGTATGCTGCTCCCCTGCTCCCCGCTCCTACTATGGCAACCAGGACTTTAATAGCGTCCTGGCTGCCATAGTAACACTGAACGCATTTTGAAGACGGCTCCGTCTTCAAATGCTTTCAGTACACTTGCGTTTTTCCGGATCCGGCGTGTAATTCCGGCAAGTGGAGTACACGCCGGATCCGGACAACGCAAGTGTGAAAGAGGCCTTAAGAGAGAGATTCTTGGAGGACAACCATACCTTATCCCCAACCTGAAAATTCACCCCCCTTGAACGTCTCCTATCGGCCTTGAGTTTCTGAGAACTTTGAGCCTTTTCTAAGTTCGATTGAACCCGGGCCCAAACTGTGCACAGTTCAGAGGAGAGCCTATCCGCCTCAGGGTTAGAGAAGGAGACGGATGACCCAGAATTAAAACGGGGATGGAAACCATGGTTACAAAAGAAAGGTGAAACCCCAGCAGAAGAATTGACACGGTTATTCAAAGCAAATTCAGCCAATGGAAGAAATTTCACCCATAATTGCTGGTCATCAGCAACATACAACCTCAAGAATTGTTCCACAGACTGATTAAGGCGTTCAGTCTGCCCATTACTCTCAGGGTGGTAGGCAGAGAAAAAAGACAATGAAATTTTACATCTTTGACAGAAGGCCCTCCAGAACACAAACTGCACACCCCTGTCAGAAACAATATTTTCCGGGATACCATGCAATCGAACAATTTCTTTCACAAAAACAGACGCCAGAGTTTTGGCATTTGGGAGTTTAGACAGGGGAATGAAATGGACCATCTTGCTAAACCTATCGACCACTACCCAAACTACAGTCTTACCCTCCGCCGGTGGTAGGTCAGTTATAAAGTCAATCGAGATATGGGACCAGGGTCTACTGGGAATGGGTAGGAGTCGTAGGTTACCAGCAGGGCGAGTCCTAGGTGTCTTGGACCTGGCACAAACCTCACAGGCTGACACGTAGGACTTGACATCCCTAGTTAGAGTGGGCCACCAATAAGATCTAGAAACCAGATCCTTAGTGCCCTCAACACCCGGATGTCCACAAAAGGCGGAATCGTAACACTCACCCAACAGCTGGAGACTAAATTGTACGGGAGCAAACAACTTATCTGTTGGGGTGGATACCAGTGCCAGATGTTGTTCAGACCTAATGCGAGCCGAAATATCCTGGGTAAGAGCTGCTATGAAGATTTTTGCTGGTAGGATGGATTCAGGTGGTACCTCAGTGGGTTGAAAAGCATGGAAGCTCCGAGATAATGCGTCCGCCTTCACATTTTTACTTCCCGGCCTGAACGTAATGGAAAAATCAAAACGAGTAAAAAACTGAGCCCATCTGGCTTGACGGGGATTCAACCTCTTAGCAGACTCGAGAAATGTAAGGTTTTTATGGTCAGTGACAACAGTTACACAATGCCTTGCCCCCTCCAGAAAATGCCTCCACCCCTCAAATGCCCATTTAATGGCTAGCAGCTCCCTATTCCCTATGTCGTAGTTTCTCTCCGTGGGAGAGAATTTCCTGGAGAAGAAGGCACATGGTCTCAGGTTAGTGAGGGTAGCAGGACCTTGTGAAAGAACTGCTCCTGCGCCGTTCTCGGACGCATCCACCTCCACAATAAAAGGTTTCTCCTGATCAGGCTGGATCAGAATGGGAGCGCTACTGAATGCCTTTTTTAATTTTCCAAATTAAGAAATGGCCTCAGTAGACCAATTCTCCAAATTTGCCCCTTTCTTAGTAAGGTCGGTCAACGGTTTAGCAATTACGGAAAAATTCATAATAAATTTACGATAGTAATTGGCGAAACCTAGGAACCATTGTAAGGCCTTTAAGGATGAAGGTCTTACCCATTCCTTAATTGCTAGTACCTTACCAGGATCCATCTTGAAGGCGTGAGGAGTCAGAACATGCTCTAGAAACAGAATCTCCTGTACACCAAAGACACATTTCTCTTGCTTAGCAGATAGCTGATTCTCCCTCAACACCTCTAATACTTGTTTAACATGAGACACATGGGATTCGAAGTCAGGAGAGAATATCAAAATGTCGTCAAGATAGACAATAACAAATTTACCTAAGAACTCCCTAAGAATGTCATTCATGAAGTTTTGGAACACAGCTGGGGCATTGCTGAGTCCAAAAGGCATCACCTGATATTCAAAGTGTCCTACCGGAGTATTGAACGCCATCTTCCATTCGTCTCCCTCCTTGATTCGGATTAGATTGTATGCCCCTTTCAGGTCAATTTTGGAAAACCAGGTTGCCCCCAGAACCTGGTTAAATAAATCCGGAATCAATGGGAGGGAGTATCTATTCTGGACAGTGATTTTATTTAATCTCCGGTAATCAATACATGGCCTAAGACCACCATCTTTTTTCTTAACGAAGAAAAAACCCGCCCCCATAGGAGAGACAGAAGGTCTAATATGCCCTTTACCAAGGCTCTCCTTAATATAATCTTCCATGGCCTTGCGTTCGGGCTTAGAAAGATTATAAATTCGCCCCTTAGGAAACTTGGCCCCCTCTACTAGCTCTATGGTACAATCATAAGGTCTATGGGGGGGGGGGGGTAGAACCTCCGGGGTTGGTGATGAGAATACATCAGAATATTCCCTAACAACAGTGGGTAAGGTATCAGACTTTACTAAGACCCCAGCCTGTACCACGGACAAGCACGAGTCACACTTAGGCCCCCATCTCACCAACTCCCCACTGGACCAATCTATAGTGGGGTTATGTAGTCGGAGCCAAGGCAACCCTAGCACCACCTCAGCCGGTAGGTTCTCCAGGACTAAAAGGGAACATCTCTCTGAGTGGCACACACCCACGGTTAGAGAAATCTCCGAGGTACATGAGCTCACCGTACCACCAAAAAGAGGAGTAGCATCAATAGCCATGACATGGATAGGAGTTGGTAAGGCAAACATAGGAATACCCAATCTTACAGCATACTCAGAGTCAATAAAGCTAGCCGCTGAGCCAGAATCAGTAAAGGCCTTACGTGGCCATTTATCTACTCCCAGAGAAATCGTAATGGGTACCAAAAGCTTACATTTAGAAAATTCAGGGTGTACCTGGTCTTTAGGTTGCCTTACCTTAGGAGTCTTGACAGAGAGGACCTTCTTGGGACACTGGTTGATCCAATGGTCAGGATCTCCACAGTAAAAGCATTCTCCACGTCTGCGGCGAAGATTCCCTCGGGTCATGCCAACCTGCATGGGTTCCTCGGTGGAGACCTCAGCATTGTCTCTGGGATAGGCCTCTGGCTGGACCACCATCTGGGAAGAGAACTGTTGTTCCTGTCGTCTCTCTCTAACCCGTCGGTCAAGTCGGACAACAAGGGTCATCATCTCCTCTAAGGTCTCTGGAAGTTGATAACTGACCAGAAGATCCTTTAAATTATCAGACAGACCTGACCTAAACTGACTCTTCAGGGCTGGTTCGTTCCATCCTGAGGTGACACACCACCTTCTGAATTGGGTGCAATAATCCTCTGCAGGTAGATTGCCCTGAACCAGTGCCTTTAGAGCCGTCTCGGCTACTAGAGCCCTGTCTGGTTCATCATAGAGGGTTCCTAGGGCCTGAAAGAACCCCTCCACAGAAGATAAACAACTGGCGCCAGCAGGTAAAGAGAACGCCCAGTCCTGGGGATCACCCTGTAGCCGGGAAATGATAATACCCACGCGTTGACTCTCGGGGCCAGAGGACACGGGGCGCAAATGGAAGTAAAGTTTGCAATTCTCCTTAAAAGAGAGAAACTTCTTCCGGTCTCCAGAAAAGGGTTCTGGGAGCTTAATCTGGGGCTCAAAATGCGGACTGGAGGCCTGGGGAGTGAAAGAACCTTGCCCTAACTCAAAAGAGTTAGGGGAGTTTTTCCCCTAACTCCTGCACCATCTGCGTCAGATTAGAGACATGGTTAGTCAGGATCACCAGAGGATTCATTATACAGTGGTTATTGGGCCTGTTAATCTGTAACGGCCGCGTACACACACACACAGGGGGAGGGAAGTGACCACTGCGCTCCACCCTTACCCCTTACCCTGCCTACTTGCCTCGCGAGTCCTAATGACAGGGGACAACTGGACGGCAATCCCTAGCTTGGACTAAGTGCAGGGAAGACAGACAGACAAACAACAGAACGTGAACGGACCGAGTCAATACCAGGAAAGCTACAAAGTACAAATGGAGCAAGCAGAGAATTGTCAGGAGAAGCCGGGGTCATAAATACCAGGAGAGTCGTGTAGTACCAAAGGAGTCAGAGGAGGATCGTCAGGAGGAGGCCAGGGTCAGAATACCAGGAGAGCAGCAAAGTACACAAGGAGCAGGCAGAGGATCGTCAGGAATTCAGCAGGAGGTAAGTACGCCAGGAAAGACAAAACCACAGGTGGAACCTAAATTAACAGGCAACCTGTGGCCAGCAGGCTGCCTGTATTTATAGTGGGGTGTGAGGGTCATGTGACGTGGCCAGCGTCACATGACCGACAGACCAACCAGTCGAGCACCGAGTGATCAGCTCGGTGCTCAAGGCAGACTTAAGAGCAGGGAGCCACCCAGCTAGTAAAGCCGCCCTGGGAACGAGGTCAAACACAGATCCTCGCTCCCGAAGCTAAGCAGCAGGTCTGCGGCTAATGGGGGACCGAGTGCACCATCGAAACCCCGTTACACGTGGGTTGGTTTCTCACCCTATATGATTATATAGGGTGAGAAACCAACCCACGTGTAACGGGGTTTCGATGGTGCACTCGGTCCCCCATTAGCCGCAGACCTGCTGCTTAGCTTCGGGAGCGAGGATCTGTGTTTGACCTCGTTCCCAGGGCGGCTTTACTAGCTGGGTGGCTCCCTGCTCTTAAGTCTGCCTTGAGCACCGAGCTGATCACTCGGTGCTCGACTGGTTGGTCTGTCGGTCATGTGACGCTGGCCACGTCACATGACCCTCACACCCCACTATAAATACAGGCATATATTTGCTGGGCTCATATCAAACGAGAAGCTGGTGGCAGATTTCCCGGGCTGAGAAGGCACTGTTTCACGGCGGCAGTGAAAAGGCTCTCTCAGCTTGTTTCCTCCCTGGGCGCGCTTGGACAGGAGGTGTCTGTGTAAGCTGTACCAAGCTGACCATACCTGCTGCTCTGGTGGGCGAATCGTCACACTTTGGGCAACAAGTGACCATACTGCATCTCGTGAGCTCGACATAAGTGACATCATGAGGGCACGAGGCATGGTATCCGTCATATGCAGTATATCACATGCGCCAAAACTTATTAATTAAATGGGACCATGAATTGTCACAAAATAGTCCTCATAGAGTGTCCCCTGTATGTGTAGTACCGCAGGGCTTTAATTATATATTGGTCCTGGGGTGGTATCCCCTGATATCCCCGTTATAGTGCAGTAGGGGGTGGGGGCACTATGGGGAATACTGGGAACCTGGCTCCTTGTGCCTTTGGATGCGTAGTTTGCACTTCCAGTTTGATCTATCTGGTGCGCTGAGCCTCCTGCTGATATTAGGCCTGTGCTTTCCACGATCGCTGTGTGTGGGATGCACGGCCATCTTGGATTGTATCATGTGACTGTGCGCTCCAAGATGGATGTATGTGGAGCGCACTGCCAGCTTGGTCCCGTCCCTGGATTTCCAGAGAGAGGTATGTAAAGCATGAGGGCAGGGAGATTGTATCTCTAAGTGCGTCCTGAGACACATAGCGTCCGAGGACTATTGGTGGAGACATTTGGGGAGGATATTTTATGCTGCGACCCAATAATGGTGGTTAGCTCTGGTCATGGGACTGTGAGGGGCGGAGTTGAGGATTGACTTGCCCATGTCTCTGGCAAAATGGAGCTGTTTTTCTTGGCCCCCTGGAGACCTTAGCGGTGCATCCTGCATCTGTGAGAGGACTGGATTTATTCCTATATCTACCTGAATCAGCTAAGTTGTTATCTTTCTTAATACAGTGTGTCGGGGGGTAATAATTCAATTAAGAATTATTAATTATGGTCATAAAAATAATTAACCATAAAAAAATAAAATTTATAAAATTTGTCATAAATTCTTAAAATCATGACCTGGTGAATTGTAGACAACCTAATTGATACAATTCACATCTGAGTCAGACTATTTCCTCAAGTAAATACAGTCAGGTCCATAAATATTGGGACATCGACACCATTCTAACATTTTTGGCTCTATACACCACCACAATGGATTTGAAATTAAATGAACAAGATGTGCTTTAACCGCAGACTGTCAGCTTTAATTTGAGGGTATTTACATCCAAATCAGGTGACCGGTGCAGGAATTACAACAGTTTGCATATGTGCCTCCCACTTGTTAAGGAACCAAAAGTAATGGGACAGAATAATCATCATAAATCAAACTTCACTTTTTAATACTTGGTTGTGAATCCTTTGCAGTCAATTACAGCCTGAAGTCTGGAACGCATAGACATCACCAGACGCTGGGTTTTATCCCTGGTGATGCTCTGCCAGGCCTCTACTGCAACTGTCTTCAGTTCCTGCTTGTTCTTGGGGCATTTTCCCTTCAGTTTTGTCTTCATCAAGTGAAATGCATGCTCAATTGGATTCAGGTCAGATGATTGACTTGGCCATTGCATAACATTCCACTTCTTTCCCTTAAAAAACTCTTTGGTTGCTTTTGCAGTATGCTTTGGGTCATTGTCCATCTGCACTGTGAAGCGCCGTCCAATGAGTTCTGAAGCATTTGGCTGAATATGAACAGATAATATTGCCCGAAACACTTCAGAATTCATCCTGTTGCTTTTGTCAGCAGTCATATCATCAATAAATACAAGAGAACCACTTCCATTGGCAGCCATACATGCCCACGCCATGACACTACCACCACCATGCTTCACTGAGGAGGTGGTATGCTTAGGATCATGAGCAGTTCCTCTCCTTCTCCATACTCTTCTCTTCACATCACTCTGGTACAAGTTGATAGGATGTTGTTCTAGAACTATGAAGGCTTTTTTAGATGTTGTTTGGCAAACTCTAATCTGGCCTTCCTGTTTTTGAGGCTCACCAATGGTTTATATCTTGTGGTGAACCCTCTGTATTCACTCTGGTGAAGTCTTCTTGTTGACTTTGACACACATACACCTACCTCCTGGAGAGTGTTCTTGACCTGACCAACTGTTGTGAAGGGTGTTTTCTTCACCAGGGAAATAATTATTCGGTCATCCACCACAGTTGTTTTCCGTGGTCTTCCGGGTCTTTTGGTGTTGCTGAGCTCACCGGTGCGTTCCTTCTTTTTATGAATGTTCCAAACAGTTGTTTTGGCCACGCCTAATGTTTTTGCTATCTCTCTGATGGGTTTGTTTTGTTTTTTCAGCCTAATGATGGCTTGCTTCACTAATAGTGACAGCTCTTTGGATCTCATCTTGAGAGTTGACAGCAACAGATACCAAATGCAAATAGCACACTTGAAATGAACTCTGGACCTTTTATCTGCTCATTGTAATTGGGATAATGAGGGAATAACACACACCTGGACATGGAATAGCTGAGAAGCCAATTGTCCCATTACTTTTGGTCCCTTAACAAGTGGGAGGCACATATGCAAACTGTTGTAATTCCTGCACCGTTCACCTGATTTGGATGTAAATACCCTCAAATTAAAGCTGACAGTCTGCAGTTAAAACACATCTTGTCTGTTTCATTTTAAATCCATTGTGGTGGTATATAGAGCCAAAAATGTTAGAATTGTGTTGAAGTCCCAATATTTATGGACCTGACTGTAAGTTCTTTTTGACGTGAGATGACGTTAATGATAAAATGTAGTTCTGCATATTACAATAATACACCGGTATTATAAAAATATGCAGATTTATTGGTTACAAGATTATAAACATATATAAGTAAATAAACACAATGATACATGCAAATGAATATATATAGCGTTAATATAAAGCATTACAAGCTTAACCACCTCAGCCCCCTTAGCTTAAACACCCAGGCCACTTTTTACACTTCTGCACTACACTACTTTCACCATTTAATGCTCGGTCATGCAACTTACCACCCAAATGAATTTTACCTCCTTTTCTTCTCACTAATAGAGCTTTCATTTGGTGGTATTTCATTGCTGCTGACATTTTTACTTTTTTTGTTATTAATCGAAATGTAACGATTTTTTTTGCAAAAAAATGACATTTTTCACTTTCAGTTGTAAAATTCTGCAAAAAAAACGACATCCATATATAAATTTTTCTCTAAATTTATTGTTCTACATGTCTGATAAAAAAAAAATGTTTGGGTAAAAAAAAAATGGTTTGGGTAAAAGTTATAGCGTTTACAAACTATGGTACAAAAATGTGAATTTCCGCTTTTTGAAGCAGCTCTGACTTTCTGAGCACCTGTCATGTTTCCTGAGGTTCTACAATGCCCAGACAGTACAAACATCCCACAAATGACCCCATTTCGAAAAGTAGACACCCTAAGGTATTCGCTGATGGGCATAGTGAGTTCATAGAACTTTTTTTTTTTTGTCACAAGTTAGCGGAAAATTATGATTTTTTTTTCTTTTTTTTTCTTACAAAGTCTCATATTCCACTAACTTGTGACAAAAAATAAAAACTTCCATGAACTCACTATGCCAATCACAAAATACCTTGGGGTGTGTTCTTTCCAAAATGGGGTCACTTGTGGGGTAGTTATACTGCCCTGGCATTTTAGGGGCCCAAATGCGTGCAAAGTAGTTTGAAATCAAAATCTGTAAAAAATGGCCGGTGAAATCCGAAAGGTGCTCTTTGGAATGTGGGCCCCTTTGCCCACCTAGGCTGCATAAAAGTGTCACACATCTGGTATTGCCGAACTCAGGAGAAGTTGGGAAATGTGTTTTGGGGTGTCATTTTACATATACCCATGCTGGGTGAGAGAAATATCTTGGCAAAAGACAACTTTTCCCATTTTTTTATACAAAGTTGGCATTTGACCAAGATATTTATCTCACCCAGCATGGGTATATGTAAAATGACACCCCAAAACACATTGCCCAACTTCTCCTGAGTACGGAAATACCACATGTTTGACACTTTTTTGCAGCCTAGGTGGGCAAAGGGGCCCACATTCCAAAGAGCATCTTTAGGATTTCACAGGTCATTTTTTACACATTTTGATTTCAAACTACTTACCACACATTAGGGCCCCTAAATTGCCAGGGCAGTATAACTACCCCACAAGTGACCCCATTTTGGAAAGAAGACACCCCAAGGTATTCCGTGAGGGGCATGGCGAGTTCCTCGAATTTTTTATTTTTTGTCACAAGTTAGTGGAATATGAGACTTTGTAAGAAAAATAAATAAATAAATAAATCATCATTTTCCGCTAACTTGTGAAAATAAATAAAAAATTCTAGGAACTCGCCATGCCACTCACGGAATACCTTGGGGTGTCTTCTTTTCAAAATGGGGTCACTTGTGGGGTAGTTATACTGCCCTGGCATTCTAGGGGCCCATGCTGGGTGAGATAAATATCTTGGCAAAAGACAACTTTTCCCATTTTTTTTATACAAAGTTGGCATTTGACCAACATATTTCTCTCACCCAGCATGGGTATATGTAAAATGACACCCCAAAACACATTCCCCAATTTCTCCTGAGTACGAAGATACCAGATGTGTGACACTTTTTTGCAGCCTAGATGCGCAAAGGGGCCCACATTCCTTTTATGAGGGCATTTTTAGACATTTGGATCCCAGACTTCTTCTTACGCTTTAGGGCCCCTAAAATGCCAGGGCAGTATAAATACCCCACATGTGACACCATTTTGGAAAGAAGACACCCCAAGGTATTCAATGAGGGGCATGGCGAGTTCATCAAATTTTTTTTTTTTGGCACAAGTTAGCGGAAATTGAGTTTTTTTTGTATTTTCTCACAAAGTCTCTCTTTCCGCTAACTTGGGACAAAAATTTCAATCTTTCATGGACTCAATATGCCCCTCACGGAATACCTTGGGGTGTCTTCTTTCCGAAATGGGGTCACATGTGGGGTATTTATACTGCCCTGGCATTTTAGGGACCCTAAAGCGTGAGAAGAAGTCTGGAATATAAATGTCTAAAAAATTTTACGCATTTGGATTCCGTGAGGGGTATGGTGAGTTCATGTGAGATTTTATTTTTTGACACAAGTTAGTGGAATATGAGACTTTGTAAGAAAAGAAAAAAAAAAAAAAAATATTTCCGGTAACTTGGGCCAAAAAAATGTCTGAATGGAGCCTTACAGGGGGGTGATCAATGACAGGGGGGTGATCAGGGAGTCTATATGGGGTGATCACCCCCCTGTCATTGATCACCCCCCTGTAAGGCTCCATTCAGACGTCCGTATGTGTTTTGCGGATCCGATCCATGTATCCGTGGATCTGTAAAAAACATACGGACGTCTGAATGGAGCCTTACAGGGGGGTGATCAATGACAGGGGGGTGATCAATGACAGGGGGGTGATCAATGACAGGGGGGTGATCAGGGAGTCTATATGGGGTGATCACCCGCCTGTCATTGATCACCCCCCTGTAAGGCTCCATTTAGACGTCCGTATGTGTTTTTTTTACTAACTATTGTATTTGACAGCCTTTTGTACTATAGTTATAATGGTCCAGTTTGGACCACATTTTTCTTTTGTATTTTAATTGTATGTAGATTAAAGGTTAAGTTTTATGAAGTTACCCTGATTTATGTCTACAGGGACTACAGGACGCGACCTACGAGCCCGGAAGGCGATACGCTCTGATCTCTTGGGAGAAAAAGCCAAGAAGAACAAGTCTGAGGATATCCGCTTCATTACAACGTTCAATAGCAGCCATAATGAAATTGGCAAGCTACTTTTTAAACACTGGGATATATTGAAAGTGGATCCTCATTTAGGGAGGGTGGACGCTGGCCACCCACAGATTACTTACAGACGGTCAAAAAATTGGCGGGAAAAAATTTGAGGGACCATTTAGTAAGTAGCCATTATATGGCAAAGAACCCTGGCCTTTTTAGTTCCAAGGGTGGGGCAATAGACACTGTGGACAGAGTTCATGTCTTCTGGGATGCCACACATGAGAGAGAGTAGCAGATCACCCATTCTATCGACTGCACCAAAATTGTTGTAATCTATTGGGCTATATGCCCTTGTAATAAGGTTTATGTTGGGATGACTACTCGCCAGTTCAAGAAACGGATTCGTGAGCATGTGCTTGCAATTGAAGTGTCTAAAGATGTCACAGATGTGGATGGGTTAACAACGATACCCCAAAATTTCAGAGATGCACATGACTGCGATGGGTCTTTATTCCGATTCAGGGGTATAGATCATGTGAGAATATCTCCTAGAGGTGGTAATTGGAAAAGACTCCTTGCCCAACGTGAAACTCTGTGGATCTATACCCTGAAGTCGGCTACACCACTGGGTTTGAATGACTATAATAGTTTTGTACCTTTTTTGTAGACTTTCTTGTGCTCCTCTGTCCCGGATTTTGATGATCACTGGGTAAGTTTTTAACTTTTATTTTGAAGTTTAATTATATACCTTTTTTAACAGCTAGATGTTCTGTATTTATTATAATGATTTATAATTATTATACATTGTACTGTAGTACCGGTTGTAGTCATATACTCACGTGTCCACCCTTTGTTTCCCCTTTAGCATTCTTTTGGTGGTTTCTTGTGTGTGGTGTGTCCACTGGGAATGACTTTGGCTGATTGATACTTGTTGGATCCTAGAAAACCAAGGTAGTGTCTCCCATTTTCTCCCCCTCCCCCCACCCCCGTCTTTTCCCCTCTTTTCTCCTTGGGCCTTTCCCTCCAGTTTGGTTTGTATTTTATATTGCTATTGCTCTTAGTCCATATTTAGGTGTTTGATTGTTCCATTTTTTTGGTCAGTTGGTTTTTATTAGGGTTGAGCGAACCTGAACTGTAAAGTTCGGGTTCATACCGAACTTTAGGATTTTGGGACCCCGGACCTGAACCCGAACATTTCCGTAAAAGTTTGGGTTCGGTGTTCGCCGTTTTCTTTGCGCTTATTGAAATGCTACACAGCAGCCAATCAACAAGCGTCATACTACTTGCCCCAAGAGGCCATCACAGCCATGCCTACTAATGGCATGACTGTGATTGGCCAGAGCAGCATGTGACCCAGGCTCTATATAAGCTTGAGTCACGTAGCGCTGCATGTCACTCTGCTGTTACAAGTGTAGAGAGAGGATGCTGCTGGACTTGTGATTTCAGGGAGAGCATAGGAGAGAATCTAACTCACCGATCTACAGACAAATAGTTGTGTGGGTGCAGGGCACTATCGTTTAACCCTGCCTTGAGCTCATTGGCCAAAAAATACTAAGTTTTAGAATTCTGTTCGTTAGGTGGGTGGCGGCGGCGGCCATTTTATGCATGCTCAGTGCACCACCACTGCATCTGAGCTTTTGGGACATTGCAAATCACCATTTTTTTGGGGCAAACTATAACATCTGTATTAGGCCTCATGCACACGACAGTATTTTTTTACGGTCCGCAAAACGGGGTTCTGTTGTTCCGTGATCCGTTTCCGTTTTTGTTTCCGTGTGTCTTCCTTGATTTTTGGAGGATCACCATACATGAAAAGTGAAAAAAAAATCTAAGTCAAGTTTGCCTTGCAAATGATAGGAAAAAAACGGGCACGGATTACGGATGCGGATGACAATCTTGTGTGCCTCCGTGTTTTTCCATTGACTTGAATGGGTCCGCGAACCGTTGTCCGTGAAAAAAATAGGACAGGTCCTATTTTTTTGACGGACTGGAAACACGGATCACGGACGCGGATGACAAACGGTGCATTTTCCGAGTTTTCAACGGACCCACTGAAAGTCAATAGGTCCGCAGAAAATCACGGAAAACGGAACAACGGACACGGAACACAACAACGGTCATGTGCATGAGGCCTTAGTCAGTGTGCAATTTAAGGTAGAAATACACCCATCATTTTCTAGGGTTTGAAAAACACACATTTTTTTTTTCAAAAAACAGTATTTTCCAGATCTGCAAGTGTTAAATTCAAGTTTAATATATACAGCTTTCATATTCTGTTAGCAAAAAAAGACTTTTTTGGCAATCTACAACATCTGTATTAGTCAGTGTGCAATTTAAGGTAGAAATACACCCATCATTTTCTGGGGTTTAAAAAACACACTCTTTTGACAAAAAAAACCACTATTTTCAGGCCTTGCAGCATTAGCACGTGTGAAATTACAGGCTTATATACTGCTGTCAAATTCAGTTTTTAAACAAACACTCATTTGGGCACAAAAAATTTAGTTGGCAGCCTTTGATGCAGATGTCATTGTGAGATACACCCTTAATACATTTGAGTTACATTCAGAGATTTTAAATACCGCCATTTGGTGCACCAATATTGAATTCAGGCCTACACTGGTTCAGGCCCTGTGAGATACCCCCTCTACATACAGGGGTTTGAATTAGGCATTTGAAATACAGCCATTTGAAATACAGCCATTTGAAATACAGCCATTTGAAATACAGCCATTTGAAATACAGCCATTTGAAATACAGCCATTTTGCGCAAAGATATATTTACTTCAGGCCTACACTGGTTCAGGGCGTGTGTGATCCCCACTATACATACAGGGGTTTGAATTAGGCATTTGAAATACAGCCATTTGAAATACAGCCATTTTGTGCAAAGATATATTTACTGCAGGCCTACACTGGTTCAGGCCCTCTGAGATACTACCTCTACATACAGGGGTTTGAATCAGGCATTTGAAATACAGCCATTTGAAATACAGCCTTTTTGTGCAAAGATATATTTACTTCAGGCCTACACTGGTTCCGGGCGTGTGTAATCCCCCCTAAACATACAGGGGTATGAATTAGGCATTTGAAATACAGCCATTTGAAATACAGCCTTTTTGTGCAAAGATATATTTACTTCAGGCCTACTCTGGTTCCGGGCGTGTGTGATCCCCCCTATACGTACAGGGGTTTGAATTAGGCATTTGAAATACAGCCATTTGAAATACAGCCTTTTTGTGCAAAGATATATTTACTTCAGGCCTACACAGGTTTAGACCATGTGAGATACCCCCCTACATACAGGGGTTTAAATCAGGCATTTGAAATACAGCCATTTGAAATACTGACTTTTTGTGCATATGTAACATCCCAGAGTATGTCACTAAACTCTCTCACCCTACTATATGATGTTAAAATGTAAATGTGTTAACATCCTGTGTAATCTGACATTACATTTATGTTATCTGGATTTTCTATGACTGTTTAATATATATTTGCTGTAATCTCAATGTACACCAGCAGGTGGCAGCAATATGTAGGCAGTACATAGCTAGTTAATAGACCTAGACTGGAATAGACCATTCCAGGCTACTTCCCCCTATCTGAGGAGTGGAATGTTCCCACATCCTACTTCAAGGGGAGGAAAGAAAGTTCTAGGCAGTGTACCAGCCACCCCCTGTTGTGGTAGGCTGTGTTGATAGGAGCTCCCAGAAAACAGGGTTACCAACCAATGATTCAAGCCTCTCCTGAGGCCCAAATCAACCTTCCCAGCCTGTCCCTTACCTCAGCTGGTAGACCAAGAAAAGCAGCCATCTTCAGAACTATCAGATCTCCAGGAAGAAACCACCATACCCTGCGAGCAGTCCTGTAAGTACCGATCCCGATAAGGAGAAGATAAATACCTCCTTCAGCTAGTCAGGCCCATACTTAGCAGACCACAGACAGAGCAGAAGATAGATACCTGCCAGATTCTAATATGCAGATGTACCAGATGCAGAATAGATATAAATTCCTGCCACATATTGCCAATACCTGCTGGCATTCTGGACTATTGCTGTAACTTATATGGATCAGAAGCTGCATATTATACCATCAAGTAAAGACAAGTTGGACCCTATTATCTGTGTGGAAAATCCATCATTCCTCCATTACTCCTATTAACAGCACTCAATTTTGTTGCATGTGAGCCAGGATACAGGAGTCCAGCTGTACCAAGGTAGGATACATCGTTGACACTGCATAGAGACATTATTCCCCCTCTGGCATTCCTCACCTGGTATATGAGCTATTCCATCTTAAAGGGCCCTACTACAGTACCTGCGCAAGCTGCAACTGGCGTCACAAACGTATACACATATAAAACTGACCCACTGCATAGCAACCCCACTGACCCAGTGTCCTGCTCATTGCACAAAGATATATTTACTTCAGACCAACACAGGTTCAGGGCATGTGTGATCCCCCCTATACATACAGGGGTTTGAATTAGGCATTTGAAATACAGCCATCTGAAATACAGCCTTTTTGTGCAAAGATATATTTACTTCAGGCCTACACTGGTTCAGAGCGTGTGTGATCCCCCTATACATATGTAGTGTCGCACTAGGTAGGGGTGGGCACTACACAAGGGTCAATTGGGTCACGTGTTACTCCTACTCCTAAGGGACAGTAATATTATATTTAACTATGTACTTTAATGTATTTTCTATGTGTTTTTACATGTATTTTCCCCTGTGATATGCATAGCAGGCCTATTAGGGTGTAGTTAGGCATCCTAGACACTAGAGGGAGATAGGGAGCCCCTAGTATAAATGTTCAGGCCCAGACAGGGAGGAGTTAGTCTGTAGTCAGGAGTCTGTGGACACAGAAGTGAGAGGGCATCTTAGCCAGAGATATGCTGAGGGCCTCCTCCTGACATGCAGCTAGATAGTCCTGGCTGCTAGCTACTACCAGGAGGCTAGTGAAGAATTATAGCCTGCCTGTTGATAAAGTGAGCCACAGTTAGCTCAGAAGATTACCCCAAGGGAAGAGATGTACCTCCTGGGAGAAACCTGCAGACACCCTCCAACCAAGCAGTGCCAGTACAACCAGCTCAGATAAGTAAGCTGATGGGCAGAGGTACTATAAAGTGAGAGCAAGGGTCAATATGGGAGGAAGATTAACTACCAAGGATTAAAGCCAGCATTTAGGCATCCGGGCCTTGGGATACAGACAGCCAGAATAGCTGTGAGATAGTGCAGCCTGGTCTGTGAAGCATTAATTGTGTACCCTCCGAGTATCTTGCAAGATTATTACCTGCCATATTGTTGAGAATAAGCCTGCTTGTGAAACATTGATATAAGGGACTGCATCATCATCTGTATGTACAAAGTTGGACTGTTTAAAGTAAAGCAACGTTTGGTTCACTATACCACCTGTGCATCTCACTTATTGCTACTGGAAACCGGTGTGCCACCGTGACAGGCACTGGCGTCATGATCCTTAAAGAGACCTTGCCCCAGGCACTCAAAACACCTGCAACATCCAGGGCACCTCATCCACCATCAGGCCTGGTCCCTACATACAGAGTATGCCCCAGAGGAACTTTGTGTCAGCCTCTCCTTCACTGTCGCATGCCTGCCCAGGGTTCTCCTATGAACAGTGAATAACCCTCGATTGCCCATAACCGTGACCTCACTTCGCAATACCCTGCAGGTCTGGCGTGCTGCACATACAGGGGTTTGAATTAGGCATTTAAAATACAGCCATTTGAAATACAGCCATTTTGTGCAGAGATATATTTACTGGAGGCCTACACTGGTTCTGGGCGTGTGTGATCCCCCCTATACATACAGGGGTTTGAATTAGGCATTTGAAATACAGCCATTTGAAATACAGCCATTTTGTTCAAAGAAATCTTTACTTCAGGCCTACAGTGGTTCAGGGCGTGTGTGATCCCCCCTATACATACAGGGGTTTGATTCAGCCATTTGAAATACAGCCATTTTGTGCAAAGAAATCTTTACTTCAGGCCTACACTGATTCAGGGCGTGTGTGATCCCCCTATATATACAGGGGTTTGAATTAGGCATTTGAAATACAGCCATTTAAAATACAGCCATTTTGTGCAAAGATATATTTACTGCAGGCCTACAGAGGTACAGGACCTCTGAGATACTACCTCTACATACAGGGGTTTGAATTAGGCATTTCAAATACAGCCATTTTGGGCAAATTTTTTTTTTATTGAGGCCTAGTCTGGTTCAGGCTGTGTGAGATACACTCTTTACATACTGTCGTTCTATTCTACTATTAATTAAACACCCATTTAGGGCAAGATCCTAATTTAAAAAAATATGAGGAGAGTGTCAAATAAGGGACGTGGCCCAGGTCGTGGTGCTGCTGGTGGAGCTCCTGTTGCAGGGAGAGGACGTGGTCGATCTGTGCCAGCTACACGCACAAGTGAAACCCCTTCCTCAGGTGCGAGTAGGCGACAAAACCTGCAGCGGTATTTGGTCGGGCCTAATACTGCTCTACGAATGGTGAGGCCTGAACAAGTACAGGCGATAGTAGATTGGGTTGCTGACTGTGGATCCAGTTCCTTCACATTGTCTCCCACCCAGTCTCATGCTGAAAGACCACAGTTGGCACCTGCAGCCGATGTCCATCAGTCTTTCACCTCACCCCCTTGCAAATTAGCCAAGCAGTCTGAGCCCCAAGTCATGCAGCAGTCTCTTCTGCTTTTTGATGACTCTGTTAGCAGGGTTTCCCAGGGCCATCCACCTAAGCCCTGCCCCAGAAGTGGAAGAGATTGAGTGCACCGATGCCCAACCACTTTTTCAAGATGAGTACATGGGAGGACCATCGCAGCACAGTCTCAGATGATGGCGAAACACAGGTGGCAACTGCTGGGGCTCTCGAAAGTGTGCAGACCGACAAGTAAGTCAGGGTTGAAGACTGGGTGGAAGATGATGTGGAGGACGATGAGGTCCTCAACCTCACATGGAATCAAGGTCATGCGAGTGACCGATGTAGTTCGGAGGAGGAGGCGGTGGTCGCACAGAGCCACCAGCACAGCAGAAGAGGGAGCAGGGTGCAAAAGCGGAGCGGCCGTCCTCTAGACAGTACGCCTCCTACTGCCCACCGCAGCAAGGGACCGAGCACACCAAAGCCAGCTCCAAGGAGTTCCCTGGTGTGTCAGTTCTTCAGACAATGTGCTGACGACAAGACACGAGTGGTTTGCACGCTGTGCAATCAGAGCCTGAAGCGAGGCATAAATGCTCTCAACCTGAGCACAACCTGCATGACCAGGCATTTAAGTGCAAAGCACGAGCTGCAGTGGAGTAGACACCTCAAAAACCAAGAAAGGTCTCTGGCTCCTCCTGCTTCCTCTTCTGCTGCAGTCGCGGTCTCTTCATCCACCTCTGGATTGACAGTGCCACCTGGCTCCCCTCAAACAGAGGATCTGCCAGCAACACCAACACCTGGGTCACCAAGCATCTCCACAATGTCCCACGGATGCAGTCAGCTCTCCATATCCCAAACGCTGGAGAGTTAGAGGAAGTACCCCCCTACCCACCCGCGATCCCTAGCCCTGAATGCCAGCATTTCTAAATTACTTGCTTTTGAAATGCTGTCATTCTGTCTGGTGGAGACAGATAGTTTTAAAGGCCTTATGGCGGTGGCTGTCCCACAGTACGTCGTGCCCAGCCACCACTACTTTTCAAGGTGAGCAATCCCTTCCCTTCACAACCAAGTAGGGGACAAAATCAGGTGTGCACTGCGCAACGCCCTCTGTGGCAAGGTGCACCTGACTACAGATACGTGGACCAGTAAGCACGGTCAGGTCCGTTATATCTCCATAACAGCACACTGGGTAAATGCAGCAATTTCCAAGTGGCTCCGAGGGTGGGTTCCTGAACCCACAAACCCAAGGTACACAATTGTCCAGCCAGGGCACAGTTCTGAAGGATGAGGAGGTGGAGGATGAGGAGGAGTTGATGCACGAGGAGAAACAATGTTCACATTAGGGTGGCACCCAGACCAGCTCATGGCCATCACTGGTGCGTGGATGGGGGTATACAGAAGATGCAGACGATACATCTCCCACAGAGGACAGCTTTTCGTTGCCTCTGGGCAGCCTGGCACACATGAGTGATTACATGCTGCAGTGTCTCCGCAACGACTGCCGAGTTGCCCACATTCTAACTAGTGCTGATTACTGGGTGGCCACGCTGCTAGATCCCCGTTACAAGGACAATGTACCGTCCTTAATTCCGTCACTGGAGCGTGATCGTAAGATGCGCGAGTACAAGCGCACGCTGGTAGACGCACTGCTGGTGGCATTCCCACCTGACAGCGGGTGCACAGTGGAAGCACAAGGCGAAGGCAGAGGATGAGGAAGAGTTTTCCAACGTAGCTGGGGCACCGCCAGCACCTTAGAAGGCAGGGTTAGCATGGCCGAAATGTGGAAAAGCTTTGTAAGTATGCCACAACAACCAACATCACCAGCTGATATGGAACGTCTTAGCAGGAGGCAGCATTTCACCAACATGGTGGAGCAGTATGTGTGCACACGCCTACACGTACTGAATGACGGGTCTGCCCCCTTCAACTTCTGGGTCTCCAAATTGGGCACATGGCCTGAGTTTTCCCTTTACACCTTGGAGGTGCTGGCCTGCCCTGCAGCCAGTGTATTATCTGAACGCGTGTTTAGCACGGCAGGGGGCGTCATCACAGACAAGCGCAGCCGCCTGTCCACAGCCAACGTGGACAAGCTCACGTTCATTAAAATGAACCAGGCTTGGATCCCACAAGACTTGTCTGTACCTTGTGCAGAATAGACATTTATACCACCATCAAACATACATTTTTGTACTCAAGTCAAGTGCAATGATTCTTTGTTTTCTTTTTTTTTTATTTGTCCCAATATTTTGGGGGCTACCTACCCCAATAAAAAAATAAAAAAAAAACATTGTTGGCTACCTCCTTCATTGCTGCTTCCACCTACAACACCACATTCACCGCCTCCTCAATCTCCGACTCCATATCCACCTCCTCCTCTG
This sequence comes from Bufo bufo, assembly GCF_905171765.1. Taxonomy (NCBI): domain Eukaryota; kingdom Metazoa; phylum Chordata; class Amphibia; order Anura; family Bufonidae; genus Bufo; species Bufo bufo. The sequence continues at coordinate 171,002,967 of NC_053394.1, read as the reverse complement.
AGTTGCAGGTTAATAATTAGTAATTTTTAGTTATTTTAATTTATTTTAAGTTATTTCCCTATCCACATTTGTTTGCAGAGCAGTTGCCATGCTCTTAAGCACATTTTAATGCCTTTTACATCCCACTAGCCTTTTCAAGGACTATTTTAGAGCCATTTTAATGCAAAAAAGTGCCAATTTTAGTGCCCTAAATTGAAAAAAATCTTATTTTCAATTGTCGGGTGACATTTTACCATTTTTGGCGTATACACTCACCTAAAGAATTATTAGGAACACCTGTTCTATTTCTCATTAATGCAATTATCTAGTGAACCAATCACATGGCAGTTGCTTCAATGCATTTAGGGATGTGGTCCTGGTCAAGACAATATCCTGAACTCCAAACTGAATGTCAGAATGGGAAAGAAAGGTGATTTAAGCAATTTTGAGCGTGTCATGGTTGTTGGTGCCAGACGGGCTGGTCTGAGTATTTCACAATCTGCTCAGCTACTGGGATTTTCACGCACAACTATTTCTAGGGTTTACAAAGAATGGTGTGAAAAGGGAAAAGCATCCAGTATGCGGCAGTCCTGTGGGCAAAAATGCCTTGTGGATGCTAGAGGTCAGAGGAGAATGGGCCGACTGATTCAAGCTGATAGAAGAGCAACGAGGTATGCTGCAACCGAGGTATGCAGCAAAGAATTTGTGAAGCCACAACACGCACAACCTTGAGGCGGATGGGCTACAACAGCAGAAGACCCCAACGGGTACCACTCATCTCCATAACAAATAGGAAAAAGAGGCTACAATTTGCACAAGCTCACCAAAATTGGACTGTTGAAGACTGGAAAAATGTTGCCTGGTCTGATGAGTCTCGATTTCTGTTAAGACATTCAAATGGTAGAGTCCAAATTTGGCGTAAACAGAATGAGAACATGTATCCATCCTCTGTATCCATGTCACAAAGCTCGAATCATTTCAAATTGGTTTCTTGAACATGACAATGAGTTCACTGTACTAAAATGGCCCCCACAGTCACCAGATCTCAACCCAATAGAGTATCTTTGGGATGTGGTGGAACGGGAGCTTCGTGCCCTGGATGTGCATCCCTCAAATCTCCATCAACTGCAAGATGCTATCCTATCAATATGGGCCAACATTTCTAAAGAATGCTATCAGCACCTTGTTGAATCAATGCCATGTAGAATTAAGGCAATTCTGAAGGCAAAAGGGGGTCCAACACTATATTAGTATGGTGTTCCTAATAATTCTTTAGGTGAGTGTATAAACCCCTGCTGTGCCTGGGTGACATGGGCCTCGTTCTCTCAAAATCCTCTGTTCTATTGCTGGGTGACATGAACCCCCTTTTGCCATGAATGAACCCCTGCTGTGCCTGGGTGACAGGTGCCTAAATCTCTCAAAATCCTCTGTTCTATTGCTGGGTGACAAGAACCCTCTTTTGCCGTGAATGATCCCCTGCTGTGCCTGGGCGACAGGGGCCTAAATCTCTCAAAATCCTCTGTTCTATTGCTGGGTGACAAGAACCCCCTTTTGCCGTGAATGAACCCCTGCTTTGCCTGGGCGACAGGGGCCTAAATCTCTCAAAATCCTCTGTTCTATAGCTGGGTGACATGAACCCCCTTTTGCCGTGAATGAACCCCTGCTGTGCCTGGGTGACAGGGGCCTAAATCTCTCAAAATCCTTTGTTCTATTGCTGGGTGACATGAACCACCTTTTGCCGTAAATGAACCCCTGCTGTGCCTGGGTGACAGGGGCCTAAATCTCTCAAAATCCTCTGTTCTATTGCTGGGTGACATGAACCCCCTTTTGCCGTGAATGAACCCCTGCTGTGCCTGGGTGACAGGGGCCTAAATCTCTCAAAATCCTCTGTTCTATTGCTGGGTGACATGAAGCTAGTTTTGCCGTGAATGAACCCCTGCTGTGCCTGGGCGACAGGGGCCTAAATCTCTCAAAATCCTCTGTTCTATTGCTGGGTGACAAGAACCCCCTTTTGCCGTGAATGAACCCCTGCTTTGCCTGGGCGACAGGGGCCTAAATCTCTCAAAATCCTCTGTTCTATAGCTGGGTGACATGAACCCCCTTTTGCCGTGAATGAACCCCTGCTGTGCCTGGGTGACAGGGGCCTAAATCTCTCAAAATCCTTTGTTCTATTGCTGGGTGACATGAACCACCTTTTGCCGTAAATGAACCCCTGCTGTGCCTGGGTGACAGGGGCCTAAATCTCTCAAAATCCTCTGTTCTATTGCTGGGTGACATGAACCCCCTTTTGCCGTGAATGAACCCCTGCTGTGCCTGGGTGACAGGGGCCTAAATCTCTCAAAACCCTCTGTTCTATTGCTGTGTGACATGAACACACTTTTGCCGTGAATGAACCCCTGCTGTGCCTGGGTGACATGGGCCTTGTTCTCTCAAAATCCTCTGTTCTATTGCTGGGTGACATGAACCCCCTTTTGCCGTGATTGAACCCCTGCTCTGCATTGCTGACAGGGAACAAAATTTAGTGAAAACATCTGTTACTAATCGGTAACAAGCGCACGCTGCTGATGGCATTCCCACCTGACAGCGGGGGCACAGTGGAAGCACAAGGCGAAGGCAGAGGAGGAGGAAGAGGTCGCTAACGCAGCTGGGGCACCGCCAGCACCTGAGAAGTCGAGATAAATCAGTGAAGGGTAGGGAACAGGGGGTAGTCACCCACCCCGAGTGTCACACCGGTCACTGTGAAAATATATAAAGTCGAGCGCCAAACTCCCAAAAGACAGAGTAAAAATAGGTGGTGGTGTTAGAAAATCGTTGACGGTATCAAAAATCACCAAACTCAGGTGCTATAGACTGATAGGTAGAGCACAGTCGAGGGTAGGTTAAAAGGTGACAGGAATAAGATAATACTTGTAATATTATTAGGTCAAATCAAGCAGCACTAAAAATGAATAAGAAATAGATGCATAAAACGAAGTAAATTCTTCAAGAATGTTAAAAATATAAAAATTATAGAGATAATAATACAGATAAAATCATTGGTAAAAATCCACTCACTTCACAGGGGGGTCTCCACCAGGATAAACCCAAGACACCTGTGGCAAGTCACCCCCCTAAGCGGGATCGCGTCTAAGTTGTTAGAGGTTGACGTCTACGACCCGGGTGTGCAGCCTGGTTGGTAAAGCAGCAGACAAATCCAAAAGTACATAATCAATCCTCTTTATTGGTATAATGTACGGCTCAACGCGTTTCAGGGGTCATAATACCCCCTTCATCAGGAGCAGAATATAGAATAGACATAATGTATGGGCTTTAAATACATGTGGATGTGCCGTTTTGGCGCCAAAAAACTGTGGGTGGAGTTACAAGAAATGACATCATCGTTATGGAAATCAGAATAAAGGTTGTTTATATCATAAAATAAAAGTACAATGGTGGGGCTTGTGATGGGTATAAGGCTAAACACCTATATATATAAAAAACTATATACAAAGCTGCCCTCAGATCATTAGTCTGTCTTTGTAAAATCGCTTACCGCACGACCGGAAGTCAGGTGGGTGGAACGCAGCGTGCGTTCCACCAGACCATATCCGGAACAGAGTAAGCCGCGACCGGAAGTTGCTATAATAGAAGTGAGTGGAGCGCAGTGTGCGTTTCACCTAGTGCATATCCGGAACAAGTTGCTATAATAGAAGTGAGTGGAACACAGTATGCGTTCCACCTAGTGCATATCCGAAACAAGGGGACCGAAAGTTGGCCTGTGGAACGCACAGGTGCACAAGTGGCTATAGTAGAAGTAAGTGGAACGCAGTATGCGTTCCACCTAGTGCATCTCCGGAACAAGGAGACCGGAAGTTGACCTGTGGAACGCACAGGTGTCCAACCATGCTACAGATAGAATCATCTCCTCGGAAATATCGTCACCCGAATCCGGAAGCGACGGCACTCGTGGTGGGAGGTTACTTTGGTGGAACGCAGATGTCAAAGTGTTCTGCGTTTCACCTAATTGGTCTATAGGGGGGGGGGGATGTATGTGAAAGTGAATGCTATGTCTATGAAATGCGAATATTAATTGCCTACTGGACATACAAGAAAAAATGCACAGACATCAATAAACAAATAGTCATGGAAATATATCTGGTAAATCAGTCAATGGCATTAAAAGGAATTTAAAAAAGACCGGGAGTATATCAGTAAAAGGATCAGTAAAATGAAGGAATATACGCACCTCGATTATCCCCATATATAGCTACAGGGATTATGTCGGTGATAATATAATATTAGTGCTAATATAAAGAAATAAGTGGGTGTCGACTTAAAATCAAATAACATAAAAAACATACATAGAGACTGGTTTATATTGATGTCCATGGGGAATATATATACGCTTCTGCTGAACAGTGCGGGGATGTTGTCTCCAAAAAAAATACCTATTTTTCCCCAACTAGAGTATAATAATGATTGATGAATAATTAATAATAGTAAGAAAAGCAACGGAGCGGGGCGTAGCCGTAGTGAAGTGCGGCTTGACTTGGGGGGAAGACATAGGGCATTAAAAGGGTTAATGATTTTAGTGTGTCTGGGGAGGTCAGGTGCAGGGCAGGGGGGTGTGGTGTTTAGGTACATTTTCCCGGGCAGTATAAAGTGCAGGGTTTTAGTGGGAGGTCCATCTGACCAGTTTGTAGCCTGAGGGAAGTTGTTGGAGTGTAGGGTCATGGCCTCCTTGGAAGATATGCTGGCTGCGGTTCGGGCTGCTGCTGAGCAACGGGGCATGGAGTGGCTGCAGCAGAATCTGATGGGTACGTTAGGTGTCCCTGCCATCTGCCCAGAGGATCCCCCTGTGCGGCCTCGGGCGCGTAGATCTGCGCCCCCTGAGCATTGGAGCCCCGATGCTACCCCCAGGGCTCGTCGGCGCCTAAGGAGCCCCCCCGGGGACCCTCAGCTGCGGTCGGCGGTGCAGGCGCAGCCTGCCTCACCCCGCCGCAGCGGGAGGAATCCTGCCCGGCGCGGCGGGCCTGCGGGAAAAGGCGGGTCCCCTGCCCGGCCTGTTTCCCTTCATCGACGTGGGGGTGCTTCTGCTAGAGCGGCGTCCTCCCCCCGAGATGTCCCGCGGGGTGAGCGAGCACGGCGCGTCTCTCCTGTCCGGGATGTGGAGCCAGATGAGCCGGCGGTACGTCCGGCTGCAAGTGGGAGCGGTGCGGGCCTTCTTCCTGTGGAGGTGGGAGCTGCTGCGGTGCGGCTTCGGCCTGGTAGTACAGGTCAGCAGCTCAGGGATGGCGACGACCGACCTGTGGAGGAGCGGCGACGAGCACGCAGGGTTACCGGTACCTCTGCTAGAAGATCTGGGCTGCGGGCAGCTGTGGTGATGCGGAGCGGTGTCTGCGCTGGTTCCAGGCCTGGAGTGTCTTCCTGCGCCCCTGCTGGTGAGAGAAGGACCTGCGCTCCGGCTGGAGCTGGGAGTTCATCATTTTCCTCTGGCCTCGTGGTACAGGAGCAGTACCACCAGGTGGCGCACTCTTCCTCTGTTCTCCCTGTGACTGATGATGAGGTGCCTGCGGAGCTGGCCCTGGAAGAGGGTGAAGTGGATCCGGGTTCTGGACCTGAGGATGACGGGTGCCTGTGGCCTGCGGTGGAGCCGGCTTAGTCTTCTGCTGGATCGTCAAGGGCAACTTCCGGAGGATCTGCGGCTGCTGGGCTGACCACCCAGGGACGGCCAGGTATGGAGACGACTGGGGCTTTATGTGTTCCTGGGGTGGGGGGTGGGGTTTGTTTACCTAGTATGGGTTCTGAGAATTTTGCTAGGGAAATGCTGGCGAGTATCTTGTCCTTAGTGGTGGGGGCGGGCTCTGGAACTGGGGCGTCCCCGGCGGCGGTCTGGGCGCCCTCGGCTTCTGCACCTTTTTTGCCACAGGCGGCTGGGGGGGTTGGTTTGCCAGGCCCGGCGGTAGCGGTGCCCGCAGGGGCGGTTGGCGGTGGCGCTGTGGGCATTGATAAAGGGGCGGTCGTTGAGGATGTGAGGCTGGCGGATTCGGCAAGAGGGGAAATTTATGTATGTTTCGAGGGGCCGTTAGGGGCCCAATTAAAAATGGAGGTGAGGGAAAAAATCTGGAGGGGCGAGTATGTGGAGATTTTTTCTTTATTGCCTTTGGAGAAGTTTAATCTAGACAGGGGTAGAGTGGATGAGAGCAAGAAGGAGGACGAGGAAAAACGGCGATACAGGTTGATTCCTCGTACTTTTATGAACTGGTTGCAGGCGTTTGCAATTTTGGCGGGTGTTGTTGGTGAGAAGGCGCCGGAGCATTGTTCGGCCCTGTTTTGTTACATGGACGCGATTGGGGAGGCATACAGGGTCTATGGCGGGTCTTCGTGGCTCCGCTATGATGAGCAATTTAGGCAGAGAAAGGCGGTCCGGCCTAGCATTCGTTGGGATCACAAGGACATTAGTTTGTCGGCGCCAAAGGTGGGGCAGCAGCCCTTTCGTGGAGCGGCCGGGGGCTCCTCGGCCTCGGACTCCCAGGGTGGCAGTAGGAGGGGTTGTTGCTGGCAATATAATGAGGGATATTGCAAGTTCCTCGCGGACTGCCGGTATAAGCACGAGTGCTCAGGCTGCGGCGGTGCCCACAGTTTGTCGCAATGTTTTAAACGGGGTAGAGGAAAGAATTTTGAGATTGGGCAGAAGAGGGGTGACGCCGGTGAAGGTGGGCGAGATGGCCCCCTTTCTAAGTAATTACCCAGATAGGGAGGCGGCGGACTTGTTGTTCGTCGGTTTTACGGAAGGTTTCAGGATCCCATGCACTGCGGTGGGGCCGGTGGTGGCATCCCGTAATTTGAGGTCGGCCTTGCAATGCCCAGTTGTGGTTAGTGAAAAGATTGCTAAGGAGGTGGCTGCGGGCCGTGTTGTTGGTCCTTTTGTTGAGTGCCCTTTGCCGGGTTTATAGGTGTCTCCTTTGGGACTTGTTCCTAAGAAGGAGCCCAATAAATTCAGACTTATTCATCACCTCTCTTATCCGCATGGGGGGGGTCGGTGAATGATGGCATTGATAAGGGGTTGTGTTCGGTTTCTTACACTTCATTTGATGCGGCAGTTCGGTGGGTACGTTTGATGGGGCAGGGAGCTTTGATGGCCAAGACGGATATTGAAGCGGCTTTCTGTTTGCTTCCCATTCACCCAGACAGTTTTCACTTGCTGGGTTTTAAGTGGGAAGACCAGTTTTATGTTGATTGTTGTTTGCCAATGGGTTGCTCCATTTCTTGTTCGTTGTTTGAGACGTTTAGTTCCTTTTTGGAATGGGTGGTGAAACAGGAGGCAGGGTGGAATTCGGTGTTGCACTACCTGGACGATTTTTTGTTTTTGGGTCCAGGGGGGTCACGTGTTTGTTCAATTTTGTTGCGGACTATGGAGCGGGTTGCGGCTCGGTTCGGGGTTCCCTTGGCCCCCGAAAAGACTGAGGGCCCTTCCACGTTGATTCGGTTTTTGGGCATTGAGATTGATAGCATGGCGATGGAGTGTCGGCTTCCTGCTGACAAGGTCGAGGATTTGCGTAATGAGGTGGCTTTGTTAGGACGGTTGAAGAAGGTGCAGCTTCATCGTGTTCAATCTGTTTTGGGTAAGTTGAATTTCGCCTGCCGCATATTGCCCATGGGGTGGGTTTTTTGTCGGCGTCTGGCGATGGCGACGGCGGGTGTAACGGTTCCGAGTCACTATGTTCGGTTGTCGGCTGAAGTCCGTGCGGACTTGGCTGTTTGGGGGGGTTTTCTTACTGGTTTTAATGGCAAATCGGTGTGGATGGAGGAACCGGTTACTAGTGTGGATTTGGAGCTTTGGTCGGATGCGTCGGGTTCTTGCGGGTATGTTTTTTTTTGTCAAGGGCAGTGGAGTGCTGGGTCATGGCCAGAGGAGTTGAGATCGGCCGGTTGGTTGGGTAACCTTATATTGTTGGAACTGTTCCCTATTGTTTTGGCGACTGAATTGTGGGGTGACGTGTTGCGAAATAAGCGGGTGAGGTTTTATTGTGATAATTTGGGTGTGGTTCAAATGATCAACAAACAGACGGCTAGTTCTCCCCCGGTTTTGCGGCTGCTGCGGCATTTTGTTCTTAGGGGTTTGGAGTTGAATGCTTGTTTTGTAGCGCTTCATGTGCCTGGGGTGGATAATTCAATTGCGGACTCCCTTTCTCGTTTCCAGTGGGATAGTTTTCGGCAGCTGGTTCCAGAAGCGGAGGTCCGGGGGTTGCCTTGTCCCCAGTGGCTCTGGCGCGTGGCCTTGGGTTGTCCTCGGGGTTGATCCAGCGGTCCGTGAGTACCAGCACGTGGTCTGCTTATTCGGCCGTATGGGTCTTGTGGGAGCGGTTGCTGGATCAGGTTGGTGGGAGTGATCTGTGTGGTGATTTTCAGACGTTGCTGGTTTATTGTTTGGGTGAGTCTTTTTCTTCCCAGGTTTCTTTCTCGGTGGTGTCTAAACGCGTAGCGGCTGTGGGATTTTGGTTGCGACTCTGTGGGCTGCCGGATGTGTCCAGGAGTTTCTTGGCGCGGCAGGCTTTGAAGGGTTATCGCCGCGGGGCTGTGCGTCGTGACACGCGGCGCCCGGTTTCCTTTCAGGTACTGCAGAAATTATGGGATGGGGCAGCGTTGGTGTGTTTTTCTAGTTTTGAGGTGTGCTTGTTCCGGGCTGCCTTTTCGCTGGCATTTTTTGGGGCTTTTCGGATCTCCGAATTGTTGGCTCGCAGCAAAACTTGTGGGGGGGGGGGTTTGCTGCGGGAGGATGTGTGTTTGAGCGAGGATGGTTTGTGTTGTTTGATACGCCGGTCTAAGACTGATCAACTGGGTAAGGGTGTTCGTGTGTGGTTGCGTCCATTGGTGGGGTCGGTGCTTTGCCCTGTGCGTTGTTTGGAGGAATTTTTGCGGTTGCGGCGGGATGTCGGGGGATCTCTGCTGGTTCATCAGGATGGGTCTGTGCTGTCAAGATTTCAGTTTGTGGCGGTTTTTAGGAAGTGCTTGGCGGCTGTGGGTTTACCGGCTCTGGATTATGCGGCCCATTCGTTTCGCATAGGTGCTGCGACAGAAGCGGCCAGGTGGGGTTTGGGTGAGGATGTTATAAAGCGGATAGGTCGCTGGGAGTCGTCTTGCTTCCGGTCCTATATTCATCCTCATCTTGTGTAAGTTGGTATTGTGGCATGGGGTTCTTAAGGAGGTCTGTTAATGTGGATTTTGTTCAGTTTTTTCTTATAGGGTCCGACGGTTGTCTGGCTTGGATATTCGGTCATTCGTACGTGTATTGGGGGGCTTGTTGGGCGGATGTGCGGCGGAATGGAAGACAGTTGGGTTTTGATCCGGACGTGTTGCAGGTTAGGTGGATTGGCTTGCGGGGTCTTATGTGGGGGCGGGTTTTGCCCGAGTTGCAGGCTAATGTGGCATTGGATAGACCGCCAGACATATTGGTGCTGCATGTTGGTGGCAACGACTTAGGTGTTCGGAGTTCACGAGATGTAATTTGTGATATTAAATTGGACCTGTTGCGGTTATTGTCCGATTTCCCGGGTTTGTTGCTTGTGTGGTCCGATGTGGTTGCTAGACGGACTTGGCGGCTTGCGAGATCTGTGGATAGGGTTAATAAGGCCCGCGCTAAGCTGAATAAGGAGGTGGGCCGTTTTGTGAAGCGTCTGGGAGGTTTTGTGGTGCGTCATCGGGATCTGGAGGCGGCTTCGCCTCAATTCCTACGGTCTGATGGTGTTCACCTCAATGATGTGGGAGCTGATTTGTGGGCGTTAGGTGTGCAGGAGGGTTTGGAGACAGCCCTGAAGGTTTGGCGAGATGCCCATAGGTGAGGTGTCACCTCTGGTCATCTGTGGCAGGCAGGGGGAAGGATCCTGGAAGGTAATTCAAGGGTGAAAATGGTGCACTGCATGTGAAAATGTGCAACTCATGTGTTTTTTAAGCTGTACGCTGGGTGCCCCTGTTTGGGCAACTGGGCCTACAGGGTTATTTACTGGAACTAAGAAATATTGGTGCCCTTGGGTCGGTGAGCCGGCCAGGGGTAAGGTGGCGATACAAGTGAAAATGATGAGTAAGAGTACAGCTTGATTGGTTGCCTTCCGGGGTCCTTCTACAATGCAAGGGGTTGCAGTGTCGGGTTGGTTGGCCGTGGTCATGTTATGTTGGGTATATATACAGTACAGACCAAAAGTTTGGACACACCTTCTCATTCAAAGAGTTTTCTTTATTTTCATGACTATGAAGGCATCAAAACTATGAATTAACACATGTGGAATTATATACATAACAAACAAGGGTGAAACAACTGCAAATATGTTATATTCTAGGTTCTTCAAAGTAGCCACCTTTTGCTTTGATTACTGCTTTGCACACTCTTGGCATTCTCTTGATGAGCTTCAAGAGGTAGTCCCCTGAAATGGTCTTCCAACAGTCTTGAAGGAGTTCCCAGAGATGCTTAGCACTTGTTGGCCCTTTTGCCTTCACTCTGCGGTCCAGCTCACCCCAAACCATCTCGATTGGGTTCAGGTCCGGTGACTGTGGAGGCCAGGTCATCTGGCGCAGCACCCCATCACTCTCCTTCATGGTCAAATAGCCCTTACTTTCAAAGTTTTCCCAATTTTTCGGCTGACTGACTAACCTTCATTTCTTAAAGTAATGATGGCCACTCGTTTTTCTTTACTTAGCTGCTTTTCCTGCCATAATACAAATTCTAACAGTCTATTCAGTAGGACTATCAGCTGTGTATCCACCTGACTTCTCCTCAACGCCACTGATGGTCCCAACCCCATTTATAAGGCAAGAAATCCCACTTATTAAACCTGACAGGGCACACCTGTGAAGTGAAAACCATTTCAGGGGACTACCTCTTGAAGCTCATCAAGAGAATGCCAAGAGTGTGCAAAGCAGTAATCAAAGCAAAAGGTGGCTACTCTGAAGAACCTAGAATATGACATATTTGCAGTTGTTTCACACTTGTTTGTTATGTATATAATTCCACATGTGTTAATTCATAGTTTTGATGCCTTCAGTGTGAATCTACAATTTTCATAGTCATGAAAATAAAGAAAACTCTTTGAATGAGAAGGTGTGTCCAAACTTTTGGTCTGTACTGTATATATGTTATATATATGTTATTATGGAAATGCATAATTGTTTGATTGAAAGAAACATGTGAACATGTTGGGTTAATAAAGTTATGCTACGGCCCGTTTTACCACAGAAGGTCTCCGTGTCATTTGTGGGTATTGGGATTAGGGACAGGTTTAGTGACGGTTAACCCGTAATAGTTCTTCCATCCCTTTAAGTCATAGCATAAATGTATAGTAGCACCTGAGAAGGCAGGGTTAGCATTGTCAAAATGTGGAAAAGCTTTGTCAGCCTTGGAGGTGCTGACCTGGCCTACAGCCAGTGTATAGTGTGAACGTGTGTTTAGCACGACAGAGAGCATTATTATAGGCCACAGCCAATGTGGACAAACTTACGTTTATTAAAATGAACCATGCATGGATCCCACAGGACTTGTCCGTACCTTGTGCAGAATAGACATTTATACCAGCCTCAACCATCCATTCTTGTACTCAAGTGCACTTATTCTTAGTTTTATTTTGTTATTTGTGGTCATGGCAACCAAGATAATGCACCCCGTCCCATCTGAGACTACCCTGCCCCTAAGCGGTTAGAGTTATGCCGCAACCGCGCCGTAGTAGGGACATCTGAAAGAGGGCATCCCCTTTAAGAGTAGTGGATAGTAAAGGTGGGTGGGTGGGGAAACGCTGTAATGATGTATAGAGTGGGAGGGACGCTGGCCGTTGAAGTAGGCAGCCATGCCCCTCCCACAAAAACAGGCCAATGAATCGGCCTTACACTTGTGGTCGTGGCAACCAAGAGAATGCACCCCGTCCCACCTGAGACTACCCTGCCCCTAAGCGGTTAGAGTTATGCCGCAACCTCGCCGTAGTAGGGACATCTGAAAGAGGGCAAAAGACATACTGAGTAGCAGGAGTAATTATTACAGCATAAATCACAAAACCAGACTTTGGAAAGCCATTGACATCTCAGTTTCGGGGTAAAGTATATAGTGGCTAAAACATGAGGAGCGCCAATGACCCAACTTCTGGATGGCATGCGCCGGTACCTGATTCTTGGAGGCCTTGGATGTTGCACCTATACGGAATGGATGTCCTGAGATAGTAGCTGGGTAGCCATCCCAAACTGGCAACTAAGGAGCGTATGTTGAGACACGAACTGGTGAGTAGCGAGTGGTACCACCCCGAAAGGCAATAGTGGACTATCTGGCCTGGACCCAGCTAAGGCTGTCTGCAACTGACGAAGAACTCTGACAGGGCACCGTTGATGAGACGTAGGGAAATAGGACACTGGGACTGGGGGACCCATCTGCGAGGTCTTGGACGTCCTCAACGGCAGCACGTAACCCTCGGTACCCTGGACCAACTGGCTGACTGTGAGGAACTTGCTACTATTAGGGGAACAAGTAAACTCCCCAGGCCTCAAGAACCATAGAAGGCTAAATAAACAGCGCCAGCAAGCGGGAGATGAACGACCTACCTAGCGGCATGACATGTATGGCGGATTTCAACATACCCAGTAACGACTGTAAATCAGCCTTAGTGACCACAGTTGTGACAGAAAACCTGCGAATGACTCCCCTGATCCTAACTAGTTTGTCCGACGGCAACCTGGCTAACATATACTGCGAATCTAGCTCAATGCCCAGGAAGGTGATGAATGGACAAGCCCTCAACTTTCTTGGGGGAGACCGGGACACCTAACTGGGAAAAACAGCTCAACAATCTCCCCAGCCCTAAGAGGGCTGCCCCTGGCCTCTCGATAAGCACGAAGTCATCTAAATAATGAATAACAAATTCACATCGTACCTTATATTCTAAAACCCAATGGAGGCCCTGAGCCAACTGATCAAAGAGCCACGGGCTGCTCTTACAACCGAAAGTGAGTTTGGTGGAAAAGTAGTATCGGTCCTTCCACTTATCAATAGAAGAATAACTCATGCCCACTTAGTTAAGACTAGGGACGTGGGAAGCATGTGGAGCTGACAGGTCGATGATAAGTCTCTCCTTCTTGCTAAACTTACCTGTGACCACCCCACCGGGAATAACTCTCCACCGCTGAAAGGGGGCACTTCAAAAGGACCGATCAAAACCCTTATCCAACTCGGTCTCAAGAACCGACACCCAGAAAGTAACACACAGAGGGTGAGACCATGCACTTACCCGCTCAGAATACCTACGGACTGACAACCGCAGAACAGTAGTAATACAGCACGACCTGGACATGAGACAGTGCATGAGACACAAACCAAGCTTGTGACCTCTCCTCCCCCCTTCCCCGACGTGTGCCCCTACTACCTTGCCGATAAGCCAAGATTCAGGATGTAACTTAATACAAGGTTTGAACCTAGAAGCAAAACAATTAAGGCATCAACACTGGATTGTGCACACGTCGTGAGGAAACCATGCAAATGTGTAAAACGTGAATGATGGAACAAGAGCAGCAGTTTTTTTTTTTTTATTAAATTTACAAATTAACCCTTTGCAAATTAAAAATTACTTAACCTGGTAACCTAGGGAGGGTAAAATACCACGGCAAGCCGCACCTACTAAGCCCCCGTACTGGCTTAACAATGACACAAGCGAACCTAGGCCCCTGACCTGCAGCCTCCGCTAGGATTGCTCACAGCGGACCAGGCCTGTAGACCGTGCGGTACTCTGTAACCTGCCCTTTCCCGGAGACCTTGCTTCACCAACTACGAATTCCCGCCCCTTTTTTAAATATTTTTGTTTTTATTATATCCCGTCCCTACCAAACCAGACCCAACACACCCGCCTAAGATCCCTGGTAATCACCTGCATGGATTAATTAACACCCTGTACCTAAATAACCCCCTGGGAAACCTTATGTACGGGCGGCAGAAGGAAGCCAGCCACCGCCTATGAGCTGTTCCCCTTGACCGAGCCTAGTTCTCCCACCCCCGATCCCTGCCTAACTAACGGCACGGCGGCCCGTGCCAGACTTTATTGAAGACGAGGAGCGGGGACACACTGTCCCCTGTACTTTTACACAATTGCCGCGTGGGGAGCTCGCGCTGCTCCCTGGCAGAGTGCACCGGTGCTGGCAGCATTACTTATTTTTTATTTGTATTTAAAAAAAAATATTTTTATATATATATTTTTAATGAAATTAACCCTTTGCAAATTAAAATAAATCACCTGCATGGACTCAATAACACCCTGTATCTAAATAACGCCCTGGGAAACCTTATGTACGGCCGGCAGAAGGAAGGCAGCCACCACCTATAACCTGCTCACCCTGACCAAGCCTAGTTCTCCCACCCCTGAACCCTGCCTAACTAACGGCACGGCGGCCCGTGCCAGACTTTATTGAAAACGAGGAGCGGGGACACACTGTCCCCTGCACCTATACCCAATTGCCGCGTGGGGAGCTCGCACTGCTCCCTGGCAGAGTGCACCAGTGCGGGGGAGCCCCCCTACAGCCAGGGGCCGACCCACCGCCGGCTGGACACCCATACCGCGTGGGGAGCAGCGCATCTCCCTGGCATAGTGCACCGGGGCAGGGGGAGCCCTACATTCACCATGGGCTCCACCCCCCGCCGGCTTGACTCGTGTGCTGCGTTGGGAGCCGCAAAGCTCCCTGGCAGAGTGCACCAGTGCAGGGGAGCCCCCTTCAGCCGACCCACCACCGGCTGAACACCCAAACCACGTGGGGAGCAGCGCAGCTCCCTGGCATAGTGCACCGGGGCAGGGGGAGCCCTACATTCACCATGGGCTCCACCCCCCGTCGGCTTGACTCGTGTGCTGCGTGGGGAGCCGCAAAGCTCCCTGGCAGAGTGCACCAGTGCGGGGGAGCCCCCTTCAGCCGACCCACCGTCGGCTGGACACCCAAACCACGTAGGGAGCAGCGCAGCTCCCTGGCATTGTGCACCCTGGCAGGGGGAGCCCTTCCTTCACCATGGGCTCCGCCCCTGCCGGCTTGACTCGTGTGCCACGTGGGGAGCTGCACAGCTCCCTGGCAAAGTGCACCAGTGCGGAGGAGCCCCCCTGTCACGGCGGTATAGGATCTCAGATACACAGATAAACCGACAAACAATTACAATGCGAGCAGCTGGGAAAGGGTCACCTCCTAGCGAATCCCTGACCTCTCTCCCTACACTGCTAAGCCCACATTCAGACCTTAATGGTAGGAATAATGTGTCCTCGTGCCTGGGCTGCAAATACCCTAGAATCCCTGAGCTGGTGAAAGGGGAAATAGGGGCAGCCTGCTCCCACAGAACCTGGAGGAGACAGATGACATACAAACAACCTGTTGGGGGGGTGGATGCAGGGGTTAGTCCTGCTGCTGGCAAAGTGGCGGGCCCCCCCTGTGTGGCCCCCTCGGGGGGATCCGGAGCGACATTTGTGACTGGTAGGGAGGGAGGAGCCGGTTCTGCTGCCCCTCCTGCATCCGTGGCACCTGGCAGAAGTTATGCCAGTGTGGCTGCGGCTGTAGGGGGGGAGGGGCTGACTTCCTTGGCTTCCTCGCTCTCAGGGTCTGGTAATGGTGACTTGCAGCGGCGACTGCTGGAGGCCCTCAAAAAGGGGGAGAGCTCCTTTTCTGTAGAGGGGAAGAAGGTGGAATGTTCATTCTGGTTCAACAGACATGGCGTTCGGACCTTCCGAGAACAGAACGGGGGCTAGACCACCTGGTCTTCACCCACAACCGGTCCTGGAGCCAGACGGAATGTGGTCTGTCTCAAGTGGAGTAGCGATGAAGCTTGCCCTACTAGAAAGAGGGTAGTGGAGCTCCTGCTTGGGATGGGTTTCAAGGCAACCGACATCTTTGCCTTGATCCATCCTTTTGGCTCCAAGGAGTTTGACATCAGCTTTGTCCGGCCGGAGGGGCTTGAGCTCTTCTGGTCCGGATATGAGCTGGTGAAGAACATGCCGGACTGGCGTGGTTTCGTTGCAAAAGCGATAACCCGCCAGAGTGAGGTCAAGAGAGTGACCGTGCTGACCCGTAACGAGTCGCTCTCTTGTATTGACATCATGACCTGGCTGGGAAGGTACGGAGAGGTCCAGGGAATACCAGCTAAAAACCTGGACGAGTTTGGCATTTGGTCGGGTGCCTGGACGTTTAATATCAAGCTTAAGCGTCTGGGTAGTACAGTTTCCCACATTCCATCATCTGCCTTTATCGGCCGAGACAGGATCTTGGTTTTCTACAGGGGGCAGCCTAAGCTCTGTCACAAGTGCGGCAGCCCCACACACTTCAGCGCCAGCTGCCAAGTGCAGAAGTGCGCGTTGTGTGGGGGGACAGGTCATCTTGCTGCATCTTGTGAGGAGATTAGATGCAACCTGTGTGGGGAGCTCGGACACCCCTTCAGTCACTGTCCTCTCTCTGAGGCCAATGCGGCCCGAGCTCATGCAGGAGCGGGCCGGGAGGTCCCTTCGGCTGAGGCGGATACTGGCAAAGGCAGTGGAGTTAAGGGGTCAGTGAGGAACCGGAACAATCCGTCCCGGCAGAGGCGGAGAGAGAGGCGTCAGGCGGAGAGGGAGGGGGAGAAACCCCGTCCTGGGGTGATGCCCGCTCCTTCCCAAACGACTGCCCCTCCTGAATCCAAGACCCTAGGGGGCAGCGAGCTGGAGGAGGAGATTGAGAGGCTGGATCGGGCCGAAGAGACTCTGTCCTCGCACTACGAAAGTTCTGCAGAGGGTAGTGGGGCAGAGTCCCAAAGTAGACGGAAACGGCGTACTAAAAAAAGATCTAGCCCGACCAAAGTTGCCAGGGAAGGTGTAACCGGCTCCCCTCTGGATGAGACCTCTGCCTCCTCTGCTGAGGAGGAGGTTGAAGGTGAGGGGCCGGGGGTGAAGGAGGGAGGGCCTTCAGGGGGCCCCGCACCCCCCTCTGGTGGGGATTCAAGGTCCTCAGGAGGGGTGGCAAAACCGGGCCCTGAGACTGAGAAAGCCAGGAGTGGTGCACAAAGGGAGGTGGTGGTGGCAGAGATGGATACCACTATCTCCCTCAAGAGAGGTCGTGCTGCTCTAGAAGGCAGCCCCGGGAGGGGGGAGAAGGATGGGAAGAAGGCCGTCTAATTTAACTACTCTTTATGGCGGTACCCGCTCTGCTGACTCTGGCGACCATTAATGTCGCCAACATTAAGTCGGATGCGGCTCGTTTCACAGCCTTCGATTTTCTCAGCCGTGTTCAAGCTGACATTTTGTTTTTGCAAGAGACCAGGCTGCCAGATTTGGCAGCGATTTATAAAGCCAAGAGGGAGTGGAGACCAGGGCCCTCCTACTGGTCTCTTGCGGCTGAGCCGTATAGCGGAGTAGTGGTCCTTTTTACCGCACCGGTAGAATGCCGACGAGTAATTGAATTAGAAATGGGGAGGTGTTTGATCTTGGATGTCCTCACGAAGGGACAGGAACTGCATCTGATTAATTTCTACGGGCCCCAGTCCAGGTGGGACATGAAATGTCTCTTTATGAGGATTAAGCCTTTCCTTTTTACAAGCCGGCAGGTGGTTTTTGGTGGGGACTTTAATACTGTCACAAGGCCCCAAGACAGGGGAGGCACCAGAAACCGGCTGACTTATGGTAGTATTTTTCTGAATAGAGTAGCTAGTGAGGCTCGTCTGGAGGATGTCCACATTAGGCATACCCCAGGCCACGGGGTTTCACTTTCCATAGAGGTAGTCAGATCAGGTCTAGAATAGATAGGTTTTATTTGAAGGAGGAGGCTACCTTTTCGCCCTTAAGGGTTGTGGAGGTGGAATTCTCCGATCACTGTTTGATTATGTTTTCTCTGAATATTTTAGAATCCCCCCAAATGGGAAGAGGTTATTGGAAGCTGAATTCGGGTGTCTTGGAGGAAGCAGAGGTGAGACAATCCTTTGAGGACTTCCTTCAGAGTCAGGTACCTTTACTGGATCTCTGTGATACTAAGTCAGAGTGGTGGGAGATATTCAAAGATCAGGCTGCAAAGTTCTTCCGCCGGCCCTCGAGCCTCAGGTCCCTGGACAGCTACCGCCTGTATCAGGGTCTCAGGAGGAAACTCGAGCATCTGGTCTCGACTGGTGGTAGCCGCGAGGATATCTCCAGGGTGAAATCTTTGCTCAAGAGGTGCCAGTATGATAGGCACACATCTTTAGTTTTTGAGAGGGACTTCGGGAGGTACCGCTCGCCCGACCCCTAGAAATTGTAAGATGTCAGTGAAGAGTAAGTTAATAACAGGACTGGTCGATAGTACGGGGTCTCAGAACAGGTCTAGATCAGGGATCCTGGAAGTCGTTAGATCCTTTTACTCGTGCCTCTTGGGGAGGAGGGATCTGGATCGGGACAGGATGTCGGCTTCCTGGCTGGGGTCACCCCTGAGTCAGGAGCTCACCTCTCTTTTGACGGTTTGGTAGAAGAGATCAGGAAGGAGGAAGTTATCCTGGCAGTGGAAGGGTTAGCTCTGAAGAAGTCGCCAGGCCCGGATGGCTTAACATCCGACTCTTTATGTCCCCTCTTGACTGAGGTATTTAATGAGTGTTTATCCTCGGGCACTCTGCCTCGGTCAATGAGGAGGTCAGCTCTGATCCTTCTATCAAAGGGTAAGGATCCGAGCCGTATTGAGAACTGGCGTCCCATAGCACTTCTTAATACGGACAGAAAGATTCTGGCCAAGATACTTTTTAATAGGCTGGTGAAATTTGCACCCCAGCTCCTTTCGGTGGCTCAGCATTGCTCGGTTCCAGGCCACAGCACTTTTAGTGCTGTACCCGGTGTCCGAGAGGCAGTGTAACAGAGTAGAGCAGGCTACTGGAGGGGGTACATGCTGTCCTTAGATCAAGCAAAGGCGTT
Organism: Bufo bufo; assembly: GCF_905171765.1. Lineage (NCBI taxonomy): Eukaryota > Metazoa > Chordata > Amphibia > Anura > Bufonidae > Bufo > Bufo bufo. The sequence continues at coordinate 170,984,122 of NC_053394.1, read as the reverse complement.
TGATCGGGTGAACCATGAGTACCTCTGGTCGGTCCTTCTGAAGTATGGCCTGCCGGGGGGGTTTGTCGATTAGTTAAAGATCTTGTATGCAGGGGCAGAGAGTTTCCCGCTTGTGAACGGTTGGTCTGGCTGCTCTTTTGAGGTTGGGTCTGGTGTCCGCCAGGGTTGTCCTTTGAGCCCGCTTTTATATGTGTTCGCGATTGATTCCTTTCTTAAGCGGATCGATCGTGGACCAATGGCGGGAGTCGGGATGGATCGGGCGGCGCCGGAAGCCACTCTGAGGGTAGTAGCGTACGCTGACGATGTCACCATTTTCGTATCCTCAAGAGGGGAGGCGGAGTACGTGATGTCTGAAGTGGATCGCTACTCAGAGGCATCCGGGTCCATGATCAATCGGGATAAGTGTGAGAGTCTCTGGTTGGGAGGGGGTGATCTAGTTTTTGATCTCCCGGACACCCTCCCAGGGCCCCAGTCGTCAGCCAAAGTCCTAGGCATCCATTTTGGCCATGGGGACTATCCCACTCAAAATTGGGATGACAGGCTTAGGATCGCCGCTCAGAAGGTCGACCAGTGGAAGGGTTGGTCTTTGACCCTCAGGGAAAGGGTAAACCTGATCAAGGCCTACTTACTCCCTTTGCTTATCTATTTGGGTAGCGTGTGTATCTTGCCAGAGCCTCTCTGGACTCGGGTTTATAGTCTGTTCTTCCAGCTCTTATGGGGGAATAGACTGAACCTGATCAAGAGAGAAGTGACTTACTGCACGAGGAGACTAGGGGGGTTATCTATGGTCAACCCCGTGGTGTTTCTGGTAAACACCTTTGTTAAAGCGAATCTGGCAAACCTCTGGATGGAGAGGGCTTCTCCGTGGGTAGTCTCCTGCCGGGGGTGGTTTCGGCCTTTCTTCCAGGAATGGGAGACAGGAGGGCAAGTGAAGGACTTACGTACGCCTCACGGATATCTTCCGACTTACGTCACCCCGATTCTGAAGGTCATCCGCCGGTGGGGTTTGGAGGTGAGGGAGATCAGGACTCTGTCAAGGAGGTCCCTTGACGAGAGGGTCTTGTTGTCCCACTTCCAGAAGCCCCTGGCCCTCAGGGATTGCCCAAGCCGGGATCTAGAAAAGGGGTTACAGTTGCTAAATTCTGCAAGGATCCCCTTGAAGTTTTGGGACTTGGCTTGGCGCTGCTTTCACGGGAGGCTGTATGTGAGGGACAACTTGAAGTACAGGAACTCTGATGAAAGGGGTTGTCCCCGGGAGGAGTGTGGCTCCATACTGGAAAGTATGGATCACTTCCTGCTTCAGTGTCCCTTTAATACAGAGGTATGCCAACGGGTGGGAGCTTCCATTGGCTGGCCTAGGCTAGCCAGCCTCTCCTACGCGGAGTGGGCCTATGGAGTGCTCAGAGACATTGGTATAAGGGACCTGTGCACATGTTTTCTAGTTAGTATAGTGGTTAGGTTCTACACGTGGAATGCACGGTGCTTAGTTTCAACGCAGCAGAAAGTCCTCCCAGTGGACGAGGTATGTAGGAACATTCTGGGTGACCTGGTGAAGGTGCGTTCTTTGGAGTATGAGAGACTGGGTACCAGTAGGGCCTCTCTCCTCTGGAGAGGCTTTGCTTTTAGCGTACCCTAGCCTAGTCATACGTTTCCTGGTGGTGGGCTGACGCTTTCACCGTAGATTTTTGTTTCGTGGGATGTTGAGCTTTGAAGAAAGGCTTACAGAGACCGAGCTTGGGCCTTCGGGTAGTTCTGTATATTAGAATATTTTGCAGTGTGTGTTAAATAGTTATGTTGTTTATGTTGTTTATTATGTTGTTTATTAGGATAGGATGAGTTGGGGCTAGTTAGGTTGGGTGGGTGAGGGAAGGGGTCTTTTATTTGTGCTTTTATGTGTTTTATGTGTATTTTGAAGTGGGGAGGCCTTTTTGGGTTTTACAGCTGAACCGGCTAAGTAAGTTTCATTTCCTTTTTAGCATTTGTATATAGTTTTTATAGGGTATTGGTATGAATGTGAGTATGAGTGAGGCTGGGCCAGCTGAGAAGCTGTTCTGTTTGTTTTCTCAACTGTAAAGTTTTGTAGTTTTCTAATAAAAAAGAGCTCCCATAGCAGAGAATCAGGCTTCATGTCATAGCAGAGAATCAGGCTTCAAGTCATAGCAGAGAATCAGGCTTCATGTCATAGCAGAGAATCAGGCTTCACGTCACCCACCACTGGAACAGGCCATTGTCAGATATTTAGGCCCCGGCACCCAGACAGAGGAGAGAGGTCCCATAGCAGAGAATTCAGGCTTCATGTCACCCACCACTGGAACAGGCCATTGTCAGATATTTTTAGGCCACGGCACCCAGACAGAGGAGAGAGGTCCCATAGCAGAGAATCAGGCTTCATGTCATAGCAGAGAATCAGGCTTCACGTCACCCACCACTGGAACAGGCCATTGTCAGATATTTAGGCCCCGGCACCCAGACAGAGGAGAGAGGTCCCATAGCAGAGAATCAGGCTTCATGTCACCCACCACTGGAACAGGCCATTGTCAGATATTTTTAGGCCCCGGCACCCAGACAGAGGAGAGAGGTCCCATAGCAGAGAATCAGGCTTCATGTCATAGCAGAGAATCAGGCTTCAAGTCATAGCAGAGAATCAGGCTTCATGTCATAGCAGAGAATCAGGCTTCACGTCACCCAACACTGGAACAGGCCATTGTCAGATATTTAGGCCCCGGCACCCAGACAGAGGAGAGAGGTCCCATAGCAGAGAATCAGGCTTCATGTCATAGCAGAGAATCCGGCTTCATGTCACCCAACACTGGAACAGGCCATTGTCAGATATTTTTAGGCCCCGGCACCCAGACAGAGGAGAGAGGTCCCATAGCAGAGAATCAGGCTTTATGTCATAGCAGAGAATCATGCTTCATGTCACCCAACACTGGAACAGGCCACTGTCAGATATTTTTAGGCCCCGGCACCCAGACAGAGTAGAGGTTCATTCAACTTTGGGTTGCCCCGCAATATAATGGTAAAATAAAAATAAAAAAAGGATTGAATGAGGAAGTGCCCTGGAGTACAATAATATATGGTTAAGGGGCGGTAGTTATAAATGTCTAATCTGCACAAGGGATGGACAGGTCCTGTGGGATCCATGCTTGGTTCATTTTTATGAACGTCAGCTTGTCCACATTGGCTGTAGACAGGCGGCTGCGTTTGTCTGTAATGACGCCCCCTGCCGTGCTGAATACACGTTCAGACAAAACGCTGGCCGCCGGGCAGGCCAGCACCTCCAAGGCATAAAAGGCTAGCTCTGGCCACGTGGACAATTTGGAGACCCAGAAGTTAAATGGGGCCGAACCATCAGTCAGTACGTGGAGGGGTGTGCACACGTACTGTTCCACCAAGTTAGTGAAATGTTGCCTCCTGCTAACACGTTCCGTATCAGGTGGTGGTGCAGTTAGCTGTGGCGTGGTGACAAAACTTTTCCACATCTCTGCCATGCTAACCCTGCCCTGAGAGGAGCTGGCTGTGACACAGCTGCATTGGCGACCTCTTGCTCCTCCTCTGCCTTCGCCTTGGGCTTCCACTTGTTCCCCTGTGACATTTGGGAATGCTCTCAGTAGCGCGTCTACCAACGTGCGCTTGTACTCGCGCATCTTCCTATCACGCTCCAGTGCAGGAAGTAAGGTGGGCACATTGTCTTTGTACCGGGGATCCAGCAGGGTGGCAACCCAGTAGTCCGCACACGTTAAAATGTGGGCAACTCTGCTGTCGTTGCGCAGGCACTGCAGCATGTAGTCGCTCATGTGTGCCAGGCTGCCCAGAGGTAAGGACAAGCTGTCCTCTGTGGGAGGCGTATCGTTATCGTCCTCCGTTTCCCCCCAGCCACGCACCAGTGATGGGCCCGAGCTGCGTTGGGTGCCACCTCGCTATGAACATGCTTCATCCTCATCCTCCTCCACCTCCTACTCATCCTTGTCCTCCTCGTCCTCCAGTAGTGGGCCCTATCTGGCCACATTTGTACCTGGCCTCTGCTGTTGCAAAAAACCTCCCTCTGAGTCACTTCGAAGAGACTGGCCTGAAAGTGCTAAAAATTACCCCTCTTCCTCCTCCTCCTCCTAGGCCACCTCCTCTTCCATCATCGCCCTTCTCAAGGAGACATAGAAGTGGTATTGTAACGCTGATAACGGCGTCATCGCCACTGGCCATGTTGGTGGAGTACTCGAAACAGCGCAACAGGGCACACAGGTCTCGCATGGAGGCCCAGTCATTGGTGGTGAAGTGGTGCTGTTCCGCAGTGCGACTGACCCGTGCGTGCTGCAGCTGAAACTCCACTATGGCCTGCTGCTGCTCGCACAGTCTGTTCAGCATGTGCAAGGTGGAGTTCCCCCTGGTGGGCACGTCGCATATTAGGCGGTGAGCGGGAAGGCCGAAGTTACGCTGTAGCGCAGACAGGCGAGCAGCGGCAGGATGTGAACGCCGGAAGCGCGCACAGACGGCCAGCACTTTATGCAGCAGCTCTGACATGTCGGGGTAGTTGTGAATGAACTTCTGCACCACCAAATTCAGCACATGCGCCAGGCAAGGGATGTGCGTCAAACCGGCTAGTCCCAGAGCTGCAACGAGATTTCGCCCATTATCGCACACCACCAGGCCGGGCTTGAGGCTCACCGGCAGCAACCACTCGACGGTCTGTTGTTCTATACCCCGCCACAACTCCTGTGCGGTGTGGGGCCTGTCCCCCAAACATATGAGTTTCAGAATGGCCTGCTGACGTTTACCCCGGGCTGTGCTGAAGTTGGTGGTGAAGGTGTGTGGCTGACTGGATGAGCAGGTCGAAGAAGAGGAGGAGGAAGCCGAGGAGAAGGAGGAGGCAACAGGAGGCAAAGAATGTTGCCCTGCGATCCTTGGCGGCGGAAGGACGTGCGCCAAACAGCTCTTCGCCTGGGGCCCAGCCGCCACTACTTTAACCCAGTGTGCAGTTAGGGAGATATAGCGTCCCTGGCCGTGCTTACTGGTCCACGTATCTGTGGTTAGGTGGACCTTGCCACAGATGGCGTTGCGCAGTGCACATTTGATTTTATCGGATGCTTGGTTGTACAGGGAAGGCACGGCTCTCTTGGAGAAGTAGTGGCGGCTGGGAACAACATACTGTGGGACAGCAAGCGATATGAGCTGTTTGAAGCTGTCGGTGTCCACCAGCCTGAATGACAGCATTTCATAGGCCAGTAGTTTATAAATGCTGGCATTCAGGGCTAGGTGGGAATTTACGCTTTCTCTCAAATGTTTGTGAGATGGAGAGCTGAACGCTGCCGTGTGACATGGTTGAGATGCTTGGTGACGGAGGTGGTGGTGTTGGTGGTACATCCTCTGTTTGCGGGGCGGCAGGTGTCAACGTTCCTTTCAGAGGCGGAGGAAGAGGCGGTGGCAGCAGCAGAAGAGGTAGCAGGGGGAGCCTGAGTGAGTTCCTTGTTTTTAAGGTGTTTAATCCACTGCAGTTCATGCTTTGCATGCAGGTGCCTGGTCATGCAGGTTGTGCTAAGGTTCAGAACGTTAATGCCTCGGTTCAGGCTCTGATGGCACAGCGTGCAAACCACTCGGGTCTTGTCGTCAGCACATTGTTTGAAGAAGTGCCATGCCAGGGAACTCCTTGAAGCTGCCTTTGGGGTGCTCGGTCCAAGATGGCGGTGGCCAGTAGCAGACGAACTCTCTTGGCGGCGGGTGTTCTGCTTTTGCCCACTGCTCACTCTTTTGCTACGCTGTTGGCTCGGTCTCACCACTGCCTCTTCCTCCGAACTGTGAAAGTCAGTGGCACGACCTTCATTCCATGTGGGGTCTAGGACCTCATCGTCTCCTGAATCGTCTTCCACCCAGTCTTGATCCCTGACCTCCTGTTCAGTCTGCACACTGCAGAAAGACGCAGCAGTTGGCACCTGTGTTTCGTCATAGTCAGAGACGTGCTGAGGTGGTATTCCCATGTCCTCATCATCAGGAAACATAAGTGGTTGTGCGTTAGTGCATTCTATCTCTTCCATCCCTGGGGAAGGGCTAGGTGGATGCCCTTGGGAAACCCTGCCAGCAGAGTCTTCAAACAGCATAAGAGACTGCTGCATGACTTGAGGCTCAGACAGGTTCTCCGATATGCACGGGGAAATATCGCTGTAGATTCTGGCGGCTACTGTGACCTGAGGTAGTAGGTTCAGTAGGACGTGTAGCTGTGGCAAAACGGTCACGTCCTCTCCCTGCACCAGAGGCTCCACCAACACCACCACCACAACCATGACCGTGTCCCTTATTAGATGTTTGCCTCATAGTTAGCGTTCACCAAGCAAAGTAAAAAGTGGTTGAGTCTGTTAAAAATAATTATCCGCCAATATTGCACAAAATTTTTTTTTTTTAACTCTATATGACAGCGGTATTTGTGGCCTAAATTTCACAGTAACTTATGCACCTCTAATCCCAGATGTGCAGTATATCAGAGTTTTTTTTTAACCCCAGTAAGCAAAAGCCGTATTTGTGGCCTAAATTTCACAGTAACTTATGCACCTATAATCACAGATGTGCAGGAAACATAAGTGGTTGTGCGTTAGTGCATTCTATCTCTTCCACCCCTGGGGAAGGGCTAGGTGGATGCCCTTGGGAAACCCTGCCAGGGGAGTCTTCAAACAGCATAAGAGACTGCTGCATAACTTGAGGCTCAGACAGTTTCCCTGATTTGCATGGGAGTGATGTGACAGACTGATGGGCTTGGTTTTCAGGCACCATCTGTGCGCTTTCTGCGAAGACTGGGTGGGAGATAATGTGAACGTGCTGGATCCACTGTCGGCCACCCAATTGACTAATGCCTGTACCTGCTCAGGCCTTACCATCCTTAGAACGACATTGGGCCCCACCAAATATTGCTGTAAATTCTGGTGGCTACTGGGACCTGAGGTAGTTGGTTCACTAGGACGTGTGGCTGTGGCAGAACGGCCACGTCCTCTCCCAGCACCAGAGGGTCCACTAACACCACCACGACCATGTCCGCGTCCGCTTCCCTTACTAGATGTTTTCCTCATTGTTGCCGTTCACCACAATAAGAAAAAGATTATTTGGCCCAATGTATTGAATTCAAATTCAGGCCTTTTTTTACAGGCACCTAACACTATCTGGCTATCTATTTAAGTACCGTATTACACTAATACTGGCACAGCAGTAACGACAGATTTAGCTGAATATAAATTGTAGGCCTAGTATTTAGGCGCTGGATGACAGGTATCCCTTTTACGGACAGAATTAGACTTGGAAATGCACTGTAGCGTGTGAAGTTATTGAGGATGACCCTATCCGCACCTTTAATCTAATATACCCTTTTATGGATAGATTTAACCTTGGCCTGAAAGAGCAGAAACCACTAATTTAGGGAATTGCTAAGTTGGGAATTGTATTCAACCCAGAACAAAAACTGTGCTTCGGCAGACAGCAGACAGTATTACAATTGGCTAGCCACATCTGAAACACCAGATTTAGGGTACTGCTATTTTGGCAATTGTATTTTACCTTTCAATAAAATAGCAAGCACAGCCAAGCCCCTGATGTAGGATATAGCAAAAAAAAACAACAACACACTATTGATGGTTAAAAATGGACTTGGTGGCAGTTTGTGCTGGCGCACCACAAGACACAAAATGGCCGCTGATCACCCCAGAAAAAAGTGACTGAAAAACGCTCTGGGCAGCCTTAAAACAGTGAGCAATTGAATAGCAGAGGTTGTATGATACACAGCTGTATATCGATCACTTCAGTAAATAAATCCCTGCCTAATCTCGCCCTAACAGCAGCAGCTGCATCCTCTCCCTACACTGATCAGAGCAGAGTGACGTGTGGCGCTACGTGACTCCAGCTTAAATAGAGGCTGGGTCACATGCTGCACTGGCCAATTACAGCCATGCCAATAGTTTGCATGGCTGTGATGGCCTCTTGGGGCAAGTAGTATGACGCTTGTTGATTGGCTGCTTTGCAGCCTTTCAAAAAGCGCCAAGAAAGCGCCGAACACCGAACCCGAACTTTTACGAAAATGTTCGGGTTTGGGTCCGTGTCACGGACACCCCAAAATTCGGTACGAACCCGAACTATACAGTTCGGGTTTGCTCATCCCTAGTAGTGTTCAAACCGGCAGACAAGGGGGGAATATTGTCATTTGGCCTCGCAAAATGTATGAAGCCAATTGAGGGACACCGCATGCTATAAGAAATTAACCTTCAATCCCCTCTCCTCCTACAGTCAACTACTGCTGGACCTATTGGAAACAGTAGCTGATGGAACTATATCCCGACAATTACGTGAAGCATTGACCGTACGACATCCTTCAATACTTACCTTATATCTCTTGCCTAAGATCCACAAGAGCTCCATAAAACCAACGGGTAGGCCGATCATATCGGGATGTGGGGGTTTTCTGGAGAATGTGTGCAAATTTTTAGATCACAACCTGAAGCCCATGGTAGAGGGCCTATCATCATACACGGGAGACACCGCTGACCTTCTCCAGAAAATTTATGGCATTCACCTCGACCCCGATATGATGCTGGTGACATGTGATGTCGAATCGCTTTACACCAGCATCAACCACGGGGATGGGATACGTGCCACCTCTTATTTCTTATCTATGACGAACAGTGACAAAAACTTCTCGGCTTGCCTGATTGATCTGCTACAATTCGCCCTCACGCATAATTTTTTTACTTTTAATGGCTCCTTCTACCTGCAGCTCCGGGGGACGGCAATGGGGGCGGCTTGCGCGCCCACATATGCCAACCTGTTCCAGCTTATCCCACCTATGATTTATGGTATCGTGAGTGGCTGCTCCATTTTCAATCAACGTTACCGTGAGCAACCGCATAGCGGTAACCTTTTTTGTTCTTGCCTCTAATTATCGTATATAGTCCCATTGGGCTATCAGTTCTAATTATCCTATCATCATTTCTCCCACAATTCTGTGCGGTTTATAGGTTCATGTGGATAGCTGGTGTTTGGATCTTGACTGAGTTCCTGGTGCTGCCATAGCTTCTTGGAAGTTAAGTCTTACCTTTACCATTGTATTTTGGTTTTTCAATGTGTTGCATTTCTTTGTTGTTTTGTATTAGGCCCTAGGGAGGCTCCCGTTCATCCTTCCTTTTGAAGGAACAGGATGTCTAATTCCGGTCATTAGTACCAGGGTCCTTTATGGACTTTAGTTATTCCTAGGACTTTAGTTATTCCTGTTGTAGGACGGCGCAAGGGTCCGTCATTGACGGAAGGTATGTGTCACCGAGATTCCTGGCCTAGGTGAGGTAAGAGTCGGTAATTTTAAGTGTCAGCGGCAGTTAGTGCTGACTGACACTGTTTGTTATTTAGTATGGCCGTAGAGCCGATCCGGGCCGGCTCTTACTGGGAGCAGCCAAAGTACAGGGTGGGTGGCTGCTCCCCATGTTTTTGGTTTTGGTTTGGGATATAAAAACCCAGCCAGCGGTCTCAGCTGTGTGGATTATCCTCCATTTCACAGTGAAGCTGTGGAGATGCTGTGGTTTTGGGATCTGCATGAGGTGTGCTGTGCTAAATGGCGGAGAGCCGCATTGCTGGAAAACAAGCGCCCTAAATCCTGCTGTGGATGGCTGATGAAAAACTGCTAACCAGGTGAACGTTTGTGTTCTGTGGACTTTCCATGGTGTGAACATACACCAACACTGCAAACTGTTATTTTGTTTTGCCTTCTGTGTGAATAAACACTGAACCATTTAAGTTAAAGACGTTGTCGTTGCCTCTATACTGCGTCCGCTAAGCTGCCTACCAGAGCAAATCCCCACATTTGGAGGATGCGGGCAAACGCAGTGAGGCTGGCCTTAAGGCAGAAAAGTTTTTGTTTCTTCCCCGGGCACGGGTGTATGTCCTTTATCAAGTCGGCAAGGTTACGACCCGTATTCCCTGCCAAAATGGAGGCGGTCGTGAAAGCCCTCATGGAGGCTAACTTGCAGCAGCGGGAGGCAAACAAGCAGCAGAAGGAAACCAACCAGCTGCTATTACAGCATCTGATGGCATTACAAGCGGCAGGAGTGTCCCAGAACGTCCATGATGCCCGGAAAGCTGTTTGTGCGGCGATCCCTAAGATGACACAATCGGACGACGTCGAGATGTATCTGGAGGTGTTCGAAAAGGTGGCCGTGCGGGACAAGTTACCCCGAGACCAATGGGCTGAGGTCGTCGCTCAGTTCCTGGCTTCTGGACCCCAGCAGGTGTTTTTCGACCTACCAGCTGACCAAGCAGCCTACTACCTGACCATAAAAGGTGAGATTCTGGCAAGACTGGGGGTGAATGTATTGGTCCGGGCCCAGAAAGTGCATCAGTGGGAATTTAACCTGGCTGAACCTGCCAGACCGCAGTAATATGGTCTGCTACACCGGCTGAAAAAATGTCCCACTGCTATGCTGGACCGCCTGTTGGTGGATGTGTTCTGGAGGGCTTTGCCGTACCCTTTCCAGCACTGGATCGGCCACCACAGGTCCGGCGGTTGGTGCCAGGCAAACCCGCCCGGGAAATACCCCTGTACTAATAATTGGGAGAGACTTCCACTATGGCCAAAAGTTACCGATACCCGGGAGACAGATGTGACCCTAGCAGAGTGGCTCGGCTCAGGGGGGAGACCATAACCCTGGGAACCTGAGTCCGAAGGACCATCGGTAGGGGTGACCGCCACTTTGGTAGAAGAGGGGGAGAGAACCCCACTAAGTGTGATGGTGGGAGACGTGGAGGACTTGCTGCCGGGTCCGGAGTTGGCAGACCTTAACGTCTAAGGAGATAACTTTGGTACAGCACAGCACCAGGACCCGACTCTATCTCGAGTCTGGGAAAATGTGGTAGTAGTTCAGGGTGAGCCGCAACAACTGGGGCCGAGTCTATGTTCCCTTGTTTTGTGGTTCAACAGGAGATGGTGTACCAGGTAAATCAACTTCGGGGTGAGCATATTGAACAGATGGTGGTGCCCAAGGCGTATCGCAAGCTCGTGTTGGAGTTAGCCCACCAACATGTTCTTGGGGGACACCTGGGCCAGTAGAAAACGCAGGATCGGATTCTACAGTGTTTCTACTGGCCCAGTGTGTTCAGAGAGGTGGAAGAGTATTGCAAGTCATTCGAGCAGATCACTATGGATCTCATAGGCCCAGTACAGAAGTCCGCTAGAGGGCAACAACACATCTTAGTCGTCCTCGACTACACCACTCAGTACCCGGAGGCGGTGCCGCTGTGTCATACATCAGCCAAACACATAGCTAAGTAATTAATGGAGATGTTTTCTTGAGTGGGTCTTCCTAAGGAGGTTCTGACTGACCAAGGGACCCTGTTTATGTCCAAGGTCATGAGGGAACTCTGTAAGTTGCTCCACATAAAACAGCTACGGACGTCCGTGTTTCATCCGCAAACGGATGGCCTTATAGAGAGGTTTAATCAAACACAAAAAAATATGTTAAAAAGAGTGGTGTCTTAGGATGGGAGGGACTGGGACCTTCTTCTGCCCTATCTCATGTTCACAGTGCGAGAAGTGCCCCAGGCCTCTACTTGGTTCTCGCCCTTCGAACAGCTATACGGCAAACACCCTCGCGATCTGTTGGACATCGCCACAGAAGCGTGGGAATAACAGCCCACACTGCACAAAAGTGTTGTTGAGTATGTCCCCCAGATGCAGGGACGGATGGAAACAGTGTTGCCTCTGGTTAGGGAGCATATGGAGGCAGCACAGCGAGCCCAGAGTAGGGTCTATAATAGGTAGGCTCAGGTCCGGAACTTTCTGGTGTTGGTTCTGGTACCGACCGTAGACAGTAAGTTCCTAGCTAGGTGGCAGGGGTCCTACAAGGCACTTGAAAAAATTGGAGAGGTAGATTACAAGGTACACCAGCCAGGGAGGCGAAAGCCAGAGCAGGTGTACCATGTGAATCTGCTCAAACCCTGGAAAGATAGGAAAACCGGTATTGAAGACAGCCCGCGACAAAGGTTCCTAGGGGAAGCAGTTTCGGCCCCTCTGTCTGAGGGAAGCGGCTGCCACAGTGAAAATTGCTGACAGCCTCTCCTCTAAACAGGCTCAGGAAGCCAGGAAGTTCATTAGTCGGAACACAGATGTGTTCTCGGACCTCCTTGGACGCACGTCCTTAATCCAGCATCACATTGTCACTGAGCCTCAGGCAAAAGTCCGGTTAAAACCATACCAGGTACCCGAGGCTCGGCGACAAGCCATCGCGGAGGAAATGCAGCTAGGTGTCATCGAGGAATCAAAAAGTCAATGGGCCAGTCTTATAGTCTTAATACCCAAGCCGGACAGGACATTGCGGTTCTGTAACGATTTCTGCAAACTGAATGAGATGTCCAAGTTTGACGCGTATCCCATGGCCCAAGTAGATGAGCTTATTGAGAAGTTAGGCCAAGCCGGGTATTTTTCTGTGTGTGACCTCACCAGTCACCAAAGGGTACTGGCAGGTACCCTTGACGGAGGCTGCCAAGGAAAACACGGCTTTCATTATGCCAGAGGGGCTGTATCAGTACAAGGTATTACCCTTTGATCTACATGGCGCTCCCGCCACGTTTCAAAGGCTAATGGACATTTTACTCCGTTCACATCGTCGGTACGCTTCAGTTTACCTGGACGATATCGTTATCCACAGCACCGACTGGGAAAGTCACCTACCTAAAGAAAGGAAGGCTGGCTTAACCGCTAACCCAAAAAAGTGCGCGATAGGGTTAGAAGAGACCAAGTACCTGGGGTATGTAATTGGGCACTGAATGATCAAACCTCAGGTGAACAAAATTGAGGCAATTAAGAATTGGCCCCGACCTGTCACTACTCGGCAAGTAAAGTCGTTCCTGGGTATGGTGGGGTAATATATGAGGTTTGTCCCCAATTTTGCTACAGTTGTCGCACCATTGACAGGTCTTTTGAAGTCAGTGACGGTCCAGTGGAATGAGCAGGCGGAAAAGGCTTTCTCGGCTTTAAAGTCTGCCCTGTGTGGGTCCCCGGTATTTGTGATTCCCGACTTCAAGATGGAGTTTGTGGTACAGACCTATGCCTCGGAAGTAGACCTCGGAGCTGTACTCTCTCAGGACATCAATGAGGAGGAACATCCCATTGTTTTCCTGAGCCGAAAGCTTACCCCAGCCGAGACTAGGTACAGTATAGAGGAGAGAGAGTGCCTGGCCATCAAGTGGGCACCCGAGTCTCTCCGCTATTATCTGTTGGGGAGAAAGTTCCGTCTGGTGACTGACCACTCCCCTCTCAAGTGGATGAGTCAAACCAAAGAGAGGAATGCTCGGGTCACCAGGTGGTTCATGTCTTTAAAAAACGTTAAGTTTTCCGTGGAACATAGGGCAGGCAGGTTACAGGAAACGCAGATGCACTGTCCCGCATACACTATCTGCAAGTGTTCACCCCCTAAGGGTTGAACAAAGAGGGGAAGTATGCAGGAAGGCACAAGGGTCCATTATTGACGGAAGGTATGTGTCACCGAGATTCCTGGCCTCGGTGAGGTAAGAGCCGGAAATTTTAAGTGTCAGCGGCAGTTAGTGCTGACTGACACTATTTGTTATATAGTATGGCCGTAGAGCCGATCCGGGCCGGCTCTTACTAGGAGCAGCCAAAGTGCAGGGTGGGTGGCTTCTCCCCATGTTCCAGGCCGGGATTTGGTTTGAGATATAAAAACCAAGCCAGCAGTCTCAGCTGTGTGGATAATCCTCCATTTCACAGTGAAGCTGCGGAGATGCTGTAGTTTTGGGATCTGCATGAGGTGTGCCGTGCTAAAGGGCTGAGAGCCGCATTGCTGGAAAACAGGTTCCATAAAGCCTGCTGTGGATGGCTGATGAAAAACTGCTAACCAGGTGAACGTTTGTGTTCTGTGGACTTTCCATGGTGTGAACATACACCAACACTGCGAACTGTTATTTTGTTTTGCCTTCTGTGTGAATAAACACTGAACTATTTAAGTTAAAGACGTTGTCGTTGCCTCCATACTGCGTCCGTTAAGCTGCCTACCAGAGCAAATCCCCACACTGTGTATGAACTCACCTACCTCTGGGGTCTGTTCATACTGGTAATCAGTCAGGGCTTTGATTAGAGTTTTCACTAGGAGGTGTCCATCTTCCTTTTCAGTTTTCAGGCCTTATTTCCCTTTCCCTCCTATGCTCGGTGTGAGGTTTCCCTCCCACACAAAAGCGTGACATAATGTGACTCACTTGGGGAGTCTGCAACGGTGGAAAAGAAGAGTAAAGTAGAGAAAGGGGGGGGGGGGGTGGAGGAAAAACCTAAGGTGGAAAGACTTTTAACAACTCGATTTAGATGTATGCCATTTTGGCATCTGTCATTTGCCAGAAGTTCTCTGAGAAGTCCCACCAGTCGTTTAAGTATTTGGACACAATCTTTGTGTGGAACGCAGCCATGGTGGCTCTGCATGGTGGTAGGACAATGAAGAATAGGGGGTAAATGGCACTGCAACCAGAGGTGGGTTGGGATGCCAAGGCGACTGATGTATGGCTTTGACTTGTAATGTCACAGCCACCTTCCAAAAAGCTAGCTTGCCCTGCTCTAAGACTCTACATATCAAGGCATATCAGGCTTGATGCGTTTCTACATAAGAAATTGCCTAATCAGGAGCTCGCCCTGTAGCCTTGTATTTAGAGCAAACTTGGAGAAAGTATGAGCAGTAAGAACACGCTACCCTCTCACATAGGGGCAGCGCTCCGGCAATAGAATGGACTACAAGATACTTTCTCCAATATAGCCATAGCTTTGAGAATCTTCCTCACAATACCTGGTTGGGTCCAGTGAAAGAAGCTTCAGCAAGTTAAGGCTTCTGAAAACATATATTTGAAGTGTAATGGGTAAACAACGACTAACAAATGTATGCATTATATCCATTGAGCATGAGGTTGCTTAAAACCTTTCTTATGATTAGTGATGGACGAACATCAGCCGGGACGATTCGTGAACGCTATCGCACGAACGCGATGAAATGTACGCTAGCCACAAGTTCGCGGCGAGCCCTATTTACTTTAATGGCAGACGAACCTGAAAAACCTTCAGGTCATATTTGCAGCCACCAAATACTTACTAGAAGTGCACAAATAGTCCCACAACATGGACAGTGACATACAAAAAAAATGTATTTTAATAATGGGCCATTTTTATGCGTCTTAAAGGGGAATTCTCAAAAATGTCCCCTGCTAAAGCCTAGAAAATTTTTATTTTAGGCCACGGGAGTACGGGCCCTAAAAATTAGGCATTCATCTGACATAAAAGAAATTGTGATTATGTGGCTCGAGGTACATTATGCGATCACAGAATAACAATTTTGCTGTAGCCCACTGGAGTACAGGCCCCAAACATTAAGCATTCGCCGTACAGAAAAGATCAAGTGATTATGTGGCTGAAGGTATATTAGACGGTCATTGGATATCAATTTTACTGCAGGCCAGTACAAATACATGTGAAATACATATTTTTAAAAGAACTAAAAATATAAAATTGGATTAAAAACATGGCTAACGAAATCCCCCCTCTTAAATAAACCCCAAATGATAATAGGTGAAATTCGATAACATGTGGTCGTCACAGGTGTTGAATTCCTCCGAGGCCCAAACAATTAGGCATTCACCGTACAGAAAAGATCAAGTGATTATGTGGCTGGAGGTATATTAGACGGTCATGAGATATAAATTTTACTGCAGGCCAGTGGACTATAGGTCCCAAAATATTTCCATTCATTGTACAAAAAAGATCAAGTGATTACGTGGCTGGAGGTATATTAGACAGTCATTGGATAACAATTTTAATGCAGGCCAGTGGAGTACAGGCCCCAAAAATTATGCATTCACTGTACAGAAAAGAACAAGTGAATTTGTGGCTGGAGGTATATTAGACGGCCAATGAATATCAATTTTACTGCAGGCCAGTGGAGTACAGGCACCAAACATTAGGCATTCACCAGACAGAAAAGATCAAGTGATTATGTGGCTGGAGGTATATTAGGCGGTCATTGGATAACAATTTTACTGCAGACCAGTGGAGTACAGGCCCCAAACATTAGGCATTCACTGGACAGAAAAGATCAAGTGATTATGTGGCTGGAGATACATTAGGCGGTCACCGTATAACAATTTTACTGTTGGCCAGTTAGATTTTATGCCCCAAATATTATGCATTCATCGTACAGAAAAGATCAAGTGATTATGTGGCTGGAGGTATATTAGACGGTCATTGGATATCAATTTTACTGCAGGGCAGTGGAGGACAGGCCCCAAAAATTAGGCATTCACCGGACAGAAAAGATCAAGTGATTATGTGGCTGGAGGTATATTAAACAGTCATTGGATAACAATTTTTCTGTAGGCCAGTACAAATACATGTCAAATACATACCGTATGTTTAAAAGAACTAAAAATATAAAATTGGATTAAAAACATGGCTAACGAAATCCCCCCTCTTGAATATACCCCAAATAAAAATAGGTGAAATTCGATAACAAGTTGTCATCACAGGTGTTGAATTCCTCCAAAACCCCAACAATTAGGCATTTAACGTACAGAAAAGATAAGTGATTATGTGGCTGGAGGTATACGGTCACTGGATATCAATTTTATTGCATTCTAGTGGAGTACATGCCCCAAACATTAGGCATTCACCGGACAGAAAAGGGCTTTTATGCCGCTGTATTTAACTAAGACAGGGACCATTCTTTGTTCTGGGTGGTGGCGGATATGTGTGGGCTGGCATGAGGAAATTTAATTAAACGTGGTCGTCACAGGTGTTGAATTCCTCCGAGATCCATGCCTCATTCATTTTTAGAAATGTGAGGTAGTCCACACTGTTGTGAGCTAGGCGAGTACGCTTATCGGTCACGACCCTCTCTGCTGCGCTCCTTTCAGACAGGACACTCGAGGAGGGGCAAGCCAAGAGTTCCATGGCAAATTGTGCCAGCTCTGGCCATAGGCCAATCCTGCACACTCAGTAGTCTAGGGGTTCTTCGCTTCTCAAAGCATCCACAACGGACGTTAACCCGATGTAGTCGGACAGGCGTTCCCTGAGGCTGGATCCGGATGGCGGCTGTCGATGGGTTAGTTGCAAGAATGATCTGATATCCGAAGTGACCAACACATCTTCAAACTGCCTTCTTCTTGCATGCGCGGTAGGATTGGTACCTGCTACTATTTCTCTGTGGGTGGAAATTCCTCCGCCAGAGCCCGCAACAGCAGAATGCAGCATCTCTCGCAGCAAGGCCTGGAAATGCTGCATTCTGACAGCCCTCTGTGATGCTGTTAATATGTCTGACATTTTGTGTTTGTACCGGGGGTCTAAGTACGTTGCCACCCAGTTCTGGTCCTTGCCCTTTATGCTTTTTTATACGGGGGTCCCTCTTCAAACACTGGAGCATGAAGGCCCCCATTTGCACTAAATTGAAAGTGGTGGAGCACCCTGGTTCCTGCTCATCGCCCAGGAGAATGTCATCCTCAGTCTCCTTCTCCCATCCACGGAGAACACCATGGATCCCCAAAAAAGTTTAAAGCCTGCTCTTCTTGCTCCTCCTCCTCCCCCCAGGCAAGATCCTCCTCTGACTCCTCTTCAGACTCCTGCTGACTTGTCTCAGATGGAGTAGCCCCCCTGGGAATTTATTCATCATTGCAAATTTCTCATCTTCCAGATCCTGCTTCTCGAAGGTTTGATTAATAGAGATGTCGCGAACATAAAATTTTCCGTTCGCGAACTGCGAATGTGAATTTCCGCAACTGTTCGCAAACGGGCGAACTGGGCGAACCGCCATAGACTTCAATAGGCAGGCGAATTTTAAAACCCTGTTTTGAAAAGTCGTTTCAAGGAGACTAACACCTGGACTGTGGCATGCCGGAGGGGGATCCATGGCAAAACTCCCATGGAAAATTACGTAGTTGACGCAGAGTGTGGTAAGTTAAATTCGCAATGCGATTAATATAACCTGCATTAATCGCATTGCGAATTCAACTTAGAGCTAAGTTCCTAATGATTGTATTGCTAGAATTGACGAATATAACGAATATAGCACTATATTCTCAATCTTCGTTATATTCTAGCAATACAACCATTAGGAACCCAGCTCTAAGTTGAATTCGCAATGCGATTAATATAACCTGTATTAGGCTGGGTTCACACAAGCGTGTCCGGATAAGGTCCGGATGCGTTCCGGCAAACCCGCGCGAGTAGGTACCCAATTGCAGTCAGTTTTTACTGCGATTGCGTTCCATTGTTCAGTTTTTATCGCGCGGGTGCAATGCGTTTTGCACGCGCGTGATAAAAAACTGACTGTGGTACCCAGACCCGAACTTCTTCACAGAAGTTCAGGTTTGGGTTCGGTATTTTCCCTTATAACATGGTTATAAGGGAAAATAATAGCATTCTTTAATACAGAATGCTTAGTAGGTGGTCAATTGAGGGTTAAAAAATAAAAAATAATGAACTCACCTTCTCTTCTTGATCGCATAGCTGCTGGTCACTTCTTACTTCTTTAATCATGAGCTGCCGGCTAAAGGACCTGTGGTGACGTCAGATCGGAAACAAACTATGTTCGCCGGGAACTGTTCGCCGGCGAATAGTTCGGGACATCTCTATTGATTAATGACATGACACAATGCACGCTCCAGAAAGAAGGCGTAAGGCACGATGTCACTGATGGCGTCCTTGCTGTGACTGACCAATTTAGCGATCTCATCAAATGGCCGCAGAAGTCTGCATGCGTCGCGCATGAGCAGCCACTGGCGCTGTGAAAAGAAACCAAGCTCCCCAGAACCTGTCCTCCTGCAGAGTTCATACAGGTAGTAGTTAATGGCACGTTGCTGCTGGAGCTGCCTATCAAGCATATACAAGGTGGAGTTCCAGCGCGTCGGGCAGTCACAAATTAGACGTCTGACGGGCAGGTGGTGTTGCCACTGAACGTAAGCAAGGCGAGCCATGGCCATGTAAGATCTTCTAAAATGGCCAGAGATTTTCCTGTCCTGCCGCAAGACGTCCTGGACCTCGGGGTATTTGGCAACGGATTGCTGCACTACTAAGTTCAGGACGTGTGCCATGCACGGCACGTGTGTCATTTTGCTCCTTTTCAGCGCGCTCAGCAGATTGGCACCGTTGTCGCAGACCACTTTACCAACTGTGAAATTGAGCGGAGTTAGGCTACTTTCACACTAGCGTTCGGGTGTCCGCTCGTGCGCACCGTTTGAAGGGGCTCACGAGCGGCCCCGAACGCATCCGTCTGGCCCCAATGCATTCTCAGTGGAGGCGGATCCACTGAGAATGCATCCGCCTGCCAGCGTTCAGCCTCCGCTCCGCTCAGTGAGCGGACACCTGAACGCTGCTTGCAGCGTTCGGGTGTCCGCCTGGCCGTGCGGAGGCGAGCGGATCCGTCCACACTTACAATGTAAGTCAATGGGGACGGATCCGCTTGAAGATGACACTATATGGCTCAATCTTCAAGCGGATCCGTTCCCCATTGACTTTCAATGTAAAGTCTGAACGGATCCGCTCAGGCTACTTTCAGACTTAGAAAATTTTCTGAACGGATGCAAACGTCTGCATTATCGGAGCGGATCCGTCTGATGAAACATCAGACGGATCCGCTCCGAACGCTAGTGTGAAAGTAGCCTTAGCCACTGATCGGCCTGTGAAAAAAATATATAAAAGAGTCCCAATACGTATGACAAAAATTATCGCAGCGGTTCCCAAATGTGAAGTGGGTACAAGTCACAGTTCAGACCATGCATTTTTTGAGGGACCGCGCGTTCCCTATCCAGAAGGTTACACCTCTTCAGTCTTGAGGCATCCAAGATATATGACACAGGCAAATAAATCAGGTCCCCACTGCCAACACTCTAAAGGCACCTGTGGGATATCAGAAAGTTTGCATATAGTGAAGCACTGCAGGTCACCAGAAATTTCTTGTGTGATTGTACTCACAAGCGCAGCTTGACATATAGGCGCATTGTATAATTCCACGACTCTCCTTTTATCCACGTGTCTTCACCACTACTAAAACAAGGATCACTCCAATAGTGAAACACCGCTAGCAAATCGCTGTATAAAAAGTGTTTATTATACTCACAAACATGAGATAAAACAAAGCAGTCAAGGCTGTCTTTTCAAATCTGCCCGACCCGGGTTTCGCTCCACGCTTCGTCAGGGGCGTCACCATGATCTTACTCCCACATGTTTTATACCCCCCCCCTCCCCATATACATATCATAAAATAAATATCATAAAATCCATAAAACACTTATAACCAGTTAAAAGACCTTTCCCATCAGCACCTCTGAACACATCCTAGGTATTATTTTCTCATTTTCCGCTTAATATTAATTGCAAGTTCATTCATTCATAAATCCGCTCTTAGTCACTCCCCTACTATCCTGACTCATGACGATACATTCTACCAGCTCCCATAGTACATACCTCCCTATTCTGATTGGTGCGTATTGTCATACCTTCTTTCAATGACACACCTCCCTCCCCTAATTGGCTAACAGCAATCAATCTTTTGGTTTTTCAAAATCGCATATTTTATTCTATCAGGCATGATTTTAGATCCAATTCGACATTAAGTTCCTGTGGCTGGATCGTATCCAGCTCATAGAGCCAGCTAACCTCCCACCGATCTATCTTCTTCACCGCATCTCCTCCCCGCCAGTCATTTTTCACCAATTCTAATCCAGTGAATGCAAGCCCTTTGGGTTTTTTTTGGTGGACTTTTTAATATAATTAATGTGTTCCTGTATCCGAATCTTTAATTTTCTCGTTGTGCGACCCACATACTGGAGGCCACATGGGCACTCCAGCATGTATACAACTCCTATACTGTCGCACGTAATTTGCCCTTTAACCTTAAAGTCTTTATCTTTTTTTGCCGAGTGGATCACTGTAGTGTTCATTTTTTTCTTATCATTATTTCTATTCCTACAAGGAAGGCAAAAACCACACCACGAAAAAGAATCTTTTCCTTTCCGTTCCTCTTTATTTATAATCGCACTATGGACCAATCGATTTTTTAAATTCGGTGCCTTTTTGAAAATAAAATCGGGATGACTGGGGATTTTTGAGCCTATAATCGGATCATTCTTGAGTACCCTCCAATTTTTCCGTATGGAATTTTTTATAAGGCCTGCTTGGGCTGTATATTTGGTGAGAAAAGCGAATCTAAAATCTTTCTTATTCTTCTTTCTTTCCTCTTCTTTATTCACTAGCTCTTTTTTATCACAATTTTCCTGAACCTCACGACTGCATCTCACTAAGTCCTCTTTATTATATCCCTTCTCCATGGAACGATCCTGGATCAGTGAACTTTGTTCTTGGAACATCGCAGCATCAGTGCAATTTCAGGGAATTCTCCTGATCTGACTCTTCGGCCTGTGACTGCAGAGCTGAAAGCAGTGCAGGACCGGTGTGGCTCTTGGCTTCCAGGCACAACAGCCGCAGCACAGCATGGCAACGTCTCACCTGGCACGTCGAATAGGTTCTGGGGAGCTTGGCGGGTGCAGCGGAAGAGGCGGTAGCAGTGGAAAAGGAGGAGTCAGTCGAGGAGGATACGGAGGATGGTGTAGGAGAAAGAGAAGAAGAGGCAGGCCTACATGCAATTACGACAAGCCAGCGATCAGCCGTTGGGCAAGAGGGTTATCTGGCATCATCAACTTTTTACGTTCGAACATTTGGGCCACGGAAGCCTGCCTTTTGCCAGATAACCGTGACAACGGCACGGTGGAAGGTGGAGTGGAGGACAAATGGGAGGAGAGAGGAGAAGAGGCAGGACGTAGAGCGCCGGAAGTGTGGCTTTGTGGGTTCTGATGGCGTTGCTACCACTGGGCTCGGTGATGGGAGGCCAGGTGCCTTCTTAAGGATGTTGTAACTAGGTGACTTTGACAGCACAGGCTGCAGATGGCAATACTGTCAGCAGCTGACACGTTAAAAAAAAAAGCCCACACTGTGGAGTCATGTGCCGGCGTCCTGGGAGCACCAAATGTGACCGTGCATTGTGGATGGCTCGCTCCAGATACATTTGCAGTCTGCTTTTTGCCTCCTGTGCACTGTGAGTTCTGCCTGCTTCTCCTCCTTCTACCCCCTATCTGCTGCTCAGTCTCTCCCTCTGAACTCCCCTCCTCTTCCTCTCTTGTGGGCACCCACGTGACGCCCATCAACACGTCATCATCGTCACCTTCACCACCACTTACATTAGAGATCTCGGAGTAGGCAGCATCAGCGGGGACCTCCGTTCTCGGGCTGATTTGGGTACTGTCGTCAGATCGCTGGGTGGCGGCCATTGCTACCTCCTCTTCCTGATCCGATGCCAAGAATGGCTGCGCATCGGTAAGGTCTGGGAATGGATAGGAAAATAATTCCTCTGAGTTGAGTGGAGGGGCTATGGTGGTGGTGGTGTCTTTGGGGGTGCACACAGCAGAGAGTGAGGAGGGTGCAGATACAGAGGATGAGGAGGGTACAGAAGCGGAAGGATGAGTGAGCCACTCAACTAACTCTGGTGCGTCCTTTGACGTAATCACACGCACCTTCTCCAACTTCCCACTTAGGCTCCGGCCTGTTGCACCTGCCTGACCCCTATCACTCCTGCAGAATGTCCTGCCTCTTCTTCTTCCTGTCATTTTCAAAATGACCCTGTGACAAAGTCCCTATAGAAGAGCAGTATTTGTGGAAGCAGATATATTGCAGACCTCAATCAATTTTTGGTGGAAGCCGGTATATCAATCCCCTCTATCAGTATTTTGTGGAAACAGGTATATAGAACCCCTTAATGAGTATTTGCTGGAAGCCGAAAAATCAAACCCTTTACTCAATATTTGGTGGAAGTTGGTGTATCGCAGGCCTCAATCAATATTTGGTGGAAGCCGTTATATCAATCCCCTCTATCAGTATTTTGTAGAAACAGATATATAGAACCCCTTAATGAGTATTTGCTGGAAGCAGGTAAATCAAATTCCTTAATCAATATTTGGTGGAAGCCGGTGTAACGCAGGCCTCAATCAATATTTGGTGGAAGCTGGTATATCAAACCCCTCTATCAGTATTTTGTGGAAACAGGCATATAGAACCCATTAATGAGTATTTGCTGGAAGCCGATAAATCAAACCCTTTAATCAATATTTGGTGGAAGCCGGTGTATCACAGGCCTCAATCAATATTTGGTGGAAGCCGGTGTATCACACCCCTCAATCAATATTTTGTGGAAGCTGGTGTATCACACCCCTCAATCAGTATTTTGTGGAAGCAGGTATATCAAACCCCTTAGGCTAAGTTCACACGAACGTGTGTGATCCCTGGCTGTATTGCGGCCCGCAAATCGCGGGCCGCAATACACGGCCACAGTTCCGTGTGAATTCCGCATCACGGATGCGGACCCATTCACTTCAATGGGTCCGCAAGTCCGGAATCGCGGAACGGCCGCACGGGACGGGACCCCTCGGAAGCACTACGGAGTGCCTCCTGGGGTTACGTCCCGTTCTTCCGTTCCGCAAAAAGATAGAACAAGTCCTATCTTTTAGCGGAACGGCCGGATCGCGGACCCATTAAAGTGAATGGGTCCGCGATCCGATGCGGCTGACCTACGGCCGGCGATCGTGCATTGCGGCCCGCTATTAGCGGGCCGCAGCACAGGCACGGATCACACATGTTCGTGTGAACTTAGCCTTAATCAGCATTTTGTGGAAGCAGGTATATAGCACCCCTTAACCACTTCAGCCCCCCTAGCTTAAACACCCTTAATGACCAGGCCACTTTTTACAATTCTGCACTACACTACTTTCACCGTTTATTGCTCGGTCATGCAACTTACCACCCAAATGAATTTTACTGATTTTATTAATCGAAATTTAACGATTTTTTTTGCAAAAAAATGATATTTTTCACTTTCAGTTGTAAAATTTTGCAAAAAAAACGACATCCATATATACCCCTACATGCTTTTGAAAAAAAAAAATGTTTGGGTAAAAAAAAAATGGTTTGGGTAAAAGTTATAGCGTTTACAAACTACGGTACAAAAATGTGAATTTCCGCTTTTTGAAGCAGCTCTGACTATCTGAGCACCTGTCATGTTTCCTGAGGTTCTACAGTGCCCAGACAGTAAAAACACCCCACAAATGACCCCATTTCGGAAAGTAGACACCCTAAGGTATTCGCTGATGGGCATAGTGAGTTCATAGAACTTTTTATTTTTTGTCACAAGTTAGCTGAAAATGATGTTTTTTTTTTTCTTACAAAGTCTCATATTCCACTAACTTGTGACAAAAAATCAAAACTTCCATGAACTCACTATGCCCATCACGAAATACTTTGGGGTGTCTTCTTTCCAAAATGGGGTCACTTGTGGAGTAGTTATACTGCCCTGGCATTTTAGGGGCCCAAATGCGTGCAAAGTAGTTTGAAATCAAAATTTGTAAAAAATGGCCGGTGAAATCCGAAAGGTGCTCTTTGGAATGTGGGCCCCTTTGCCCACCTAGGCTGCAAAAAAGTGTCACACATGTGGTATTGCCGTACTCAGGAGAAGTTGGGCAATGTGTTTTGGGGTGTCATTTTACATATACCCATGCTGGGTGAGATAAATATCTCGGTCAAATGCCAACTTTGCATAAAACAATGGGAAAAGTTTTCTTTTGCCAAGATATTTCTCTCACCCAGCATGGGTATATGTAAAAAGACACCCCAAAACACATTGCCCAACTTCTCCTGAGTACGGTGATACCAGATGTGTGACACTTTTTTGCAGCCTAGGTGGGCAAAGGGGCCCACATTCCAAAGAGCACCTTTCGGATTTCACCGGCCATTTTTTACAGATTTTGATTTCAAACCACTTCTCACGCATTCGGGCCCCTAAAATGCCAGGGCAGTATTACTATCCCACAAATGACCCCATTTTGGAAAGAAGACCCCCCCCAGGTATTTCGTGATGGGCATAGTGAGTTCATGGAAGTTTTGATTTTTTTGTCACAAGTAGAGTTGAGCGAACACCTGGATGTTCGGGTTCGAGAAGTTCGGCCGAACTTCCCGGAATTGTTCGGGTTCGGGTTCCGAACCCGACCCGAACTTCGTCCCGAACCCGAACCCCATTGAAGTCAATGGGGACCCGAACTTTTGGGCACTAAAAAGGCTGTAAAACAGCCCAGGAAAGAGCTAGAGGGCTGCAAAAGGCAGCAACATGTAGGTAAATCCCCTGCAAACAAATGTGGATAGGGAAATGAATTAAAATAAAAATTAAAAAAATAAAAATGAACCAATATCAATTGGACAGAGGTCCCATAGCAGAGAATCTGGCTTCACGTCAGCAGAGAAACAGTCTCTTCATGCCATAGCAAAGAATCTGGCTTCATGTCAGCACAGAATCAGTCTCTTCATGCCATAGCAGAGAATCTGGCTTCATGTCAGCACAGAATCAGTCTTCATGTCATAGCAGAGAATCAGGCTTCACGTCACCCACCACTGGAACAGGCCACTGTCACACATTTAGGCCCCGGCACCCAGACAGAGGAGAGAGGTCCTGTAACAGAGAATCTGGCCTTATGTCAGCACAGAATCTGTCTTCATGTCATAGCAGAGAATCAGGCATCACGTCACCCACCACTGGAACAGGCCACTGTCACACATTTAGGCCCAGGCACCCAGGCAGAGGAGAGAGGTCCCGTAACAGAGAATCTGGCCTTATGTCAGCACAGAATCTGTCTTCATGTCATAGCAGAGAATCAGGCTTCACGTCACCCACCACTGGAACAGGCCACTGTCACACATTTAGGCCCAGGCACCCAGACAGAGGAGAGAGGTCCTGTAACAGAGAATCTGGCCTTATGTCAGCACAGAATCTGTCTTCATGTCATAGCAGAGAATCAGGCATCACGTCACCCACCACTGGAACAGGCCACTGTCACACATTTAGGCCCGGGCACCCAGGCAGAGGAGAGAGGTCCCGTAACAGAGAATCTGGCCTTATGTCAGCGCAGAATCAGTCTTCATGTCATAGCAAAGAATCAGGCTTCACGTCACCCACCACTGGAACAGGCCACTGTCACACATTTAGGCCCAGGCACCCAGGCAGAGGAGAGAGGTCCCGTAACAGAGAATCTGGCCTTATGTCAGCGCAGAATCAGTCTTCATGTCATAGCAGAGAATCAGGCTTCACGTCACCCACCACTGGAACAGGCCACTGTCACACATTTAGGCCCAGGCACCCAGGCAGAGGAGAGAGGTCCCGTAACAGAGAATATGGCCTTATGTCAGCGCAGAATCAGTCTTCATGTCATAGCAGAGAATCAGGCTTCACGTCACCCACCACTGGAACAGGCCACTGTCACACATTTAGGCCCAGGCACCCAGGCAGAGGAGAGAGGTACCGTAACAGAATATCTGGCCTTATGTCAGCACAGAATCTGTCTTCATGTCATAGCAGAGAATCAGGCATCACGTCACCCACCACTGGAACAGGCCACTGTCACACATTTAGGCCCAGGCACCCAGGCAGAGGAGAGAGGTCCCGTAACAGAGAATCTGGCCTTATGTCAGCGCAGAATCAGTCTTCATGTCATAGCAGAGAATCAGGCTTCACGTCACCCACCACTGGAACAGGCCACTGTCACACATTTAGGCCCCGGCACCCAGAAAGAGGAGAGAGGTCCTGTAACAAAGAATCTGGCCTTATGTCAGCACAGAATCTGTCTTCATGTCATAGCAGAGAATCAGGCATCACGTCACCCACCACTGGAACAGGCCACTGTCACACATTTAGGCCCAGGCACCCAGGCAGAGGAGAGACGTCCCGTAACAGAGAATCTGGCCTTATGTCAGCGCAGAATCAGTCTTAATGTAATAGCAGAGAATCAGGCTTCACGTCACCCACCACTGGAACAGGCCACTGTCACACATTTAGGCCCAGGCAGAGGAGAGAGGTCCCGTAACAGAGAATCTGGCCTTATGTCAGCACAGAATCTGTCTTCATGTCATAGCAGAGAATCAGGCATCACGTCACCCACCACTGGAACAGGACACTGTCACACATTTAGGCCCCGGCACCCAGGCAGAGGAGAGAGGTCCCGTAACAGAGAATCTGGCCTTATGTCAGCACAGAATCTGTCTTCATGTCATAGCAGAGAATCAGGCATCACGTCACCCACCACTGGAACAGGCCACTGTCACATATTTAGGCCCAGGCACCAAGTCAGTGGTGTAGTACAGTCGATATGAACCACATGAAGTTTCACCAAATATCCAGTCTGCAGGTTTGCAATAGGGTCATACCAATATACAGGAGCTGCAGCAATGATCACTTGTTAAATATAGTTCCATATATTCATAAGCTGTTAGCAGAGAGTCAGGACATGCTAAATAAACCTCTTCAAATGTGCTATTAGATAACTGAGGAAAGTTTTAACAGACAGAGTCTTTACAGTGGACTCTTCCAGAAAGCCCCCTGTGTATTCTGCTACTTGGTTTGGTCTCCTCAGTGCAGACATTTACTGTGAAGGAGGTAGGATCTCTGTCTAAGTTCTCTAAAGCTAAAGTTCATTTATCTATTGTAAAAAGTTATAATATATACCCATAATAGTTCTGTAGAATGTAAAGAGGTTACTGTATGTTTTTTAGCAGCCTTTAAACCCTGCAGCACATGCTAGGCTGAGTAGATGATGTACAGTTAGAGAGCCATCTGTTCTTCCTAAAATGGCTGCAAGACATGCTGTATTCCAGGTCACCCTGCTGCAATATCTTTGTAAATGATTTTCTCTTGTTCATTTTTCTGTATGCTTTGTTATATCCTGTAACATGTATGTGGGAATGTAATATAATGACTGCCTGTTATGATATAGGTTTGGCTGGTGACCTGGCTGTATACCACATAGTGGCAGTGTTTCCCTGTTGTATTACAGGCTCCAGCCAAGTGCACTCCACCTCAATTAAGCTTTAAATCACAGAAGACCTGAGTGTCGTCCCTTAGAGTCCACTTAGAGTTTATGCCTAGAGGAGCTGGTGACCGAGTGAGTGTGAAAGCTGGAGGTGTCGCAGATGGTGCAAGGAAAAGAGGGTTACATTTGGTGCCGTGACTCGGATGTCATCATTCTGCTCAAAGTGACCAGTGAAGATACCTAAAGTCACCAGTGTGCGAGTTCTGAGGTGATTGTGCCACGGCGGAGCTGCTAGGCGGCAGATTGACCTTATTAGCGGTTTATATCCTCTCAGGAATAGAAGATGAGTGGACGAGCCAGAGCCCGCGGAAGAGCACGTGCCAGGGGGCAGCCCAGCCAAGGACAGCCTGGACAGGAGCAAGAGGCTCAAGAACCTAGACGCATTGAAAGACCCCAGCAGCCACCAGCCGAGCCTTTGCTTGTGGGAAGAGGGCGCCAGAGAGGCCCGCCAGTAGTGGAGAGACCTCTGACTGATGTTCTGCAGCTTTCAGCTGGATTTCAGGACATATCCCTCGGAGAACGGGGTGGCTTCCATGACCTTGGAGTGAACACCCGGCAGACCATTGAATAGAAATGTGAGACCTGTTTTTTTTTGCACTGTGTGACAGGTTAAGGTTTAATCTCAGAATCAGACTTCTATCTGCACGGTAGCGTGTGTCTTAGGTTTTTCTGAATGACACTATCAGTACCTTCAATGTAAGATATCCTTTTTGGGATAGATTTCAAGTAGGCCTCAAATACCAGAAACTAGTTATTTGGAGAATGGCAAATTTGGGAATAGTTTTTCAACCCAGAAAAAAAAGTGGGCTTTTACCGTCGCTACAAATAACTTGACCAGCTAAAACAGTACAGATTTGCTTGAATAGAAATGTGAGACCTGTTTTTTTTTGCACTGTGTGACAGGTTAAGGTTTAATCTCAGAATCAGACTTCTATCTGCACGGTAGCGTGTGTCTTAGGTTTTTCTGAATGACACTATCAGTACCTTCAATGTAAGATATCCTTTTTGGGATAGATTTCAAGTAGGCCTCAAATACCAGAAACTAGTTATTTGGAGAATGGCAAATTTGGGAATAGTTTTTCAACCCAGAAAAAAAAGTGTGCTTTTACGGTCACTACAAATAACTTGACCAGCTAAAACAGTACAGATTTGCTTGAATAGAAATGTGAGACCTGTTTTTTTTTGCACTGTGTGACAGGTTAAGGTTTAATCTCAGAATCAGACTTCTATCTGCACGGTAGAGTGTGTCTTAGGTTTTTCTGAATGACACTATCAGTACCTTCAATGTAAGATATCCTTTTTGGGATAGATTTCAAGTAGGCCTCAAATACCAGAAACTAGTTATTTTGAGAATGGCAAATTTGGGAATAGTTTTTCAACCCAGAAAAAAAAGTGTGCTTTTACGGTCACTACAAATAACTTGACCAGCTAAAACAGTACAGATTTGCTTGAATAGAAATGTCAGGTCTATTTTTTAGGCGCTGGGTGACAGGCTCAACTTGCCCCTGATGTAGTATATGGCCAAAAAATAACCACACTGTTGATGGTTAAATGCACTTGGGTGACACAGGCTCAGCCTGCACCAGATGTAGTATATGGCCAAAAAATAATCAGACTGTTGATGGTTAAATGCACTTCGGTGACACAGGCTCAGCCTGCAGCTGATGTAGTATATGGCCAAAAAATAACCAGACTGTTGATGGTTAAATGCACTTTGGTGACACAGGCTCAGCCTGCAGCTGATGTAGGATATAGCACAAAATAACCACACTATTGATGGTTAAATACACTTGGTGATAGCTTGTGCTGGCGCACCACAAGTCACAAAATGGCCGCCGATCACCCCAGAAAAAAAGTGATCTAAAAACGCTCTGGGCAACCTCAAAAAAGTGAGCAAGTCAATACTAGCACTTCAATGATCCACAGCTGCAGATCGATCACAGAATGAAGTCTTTTGGAGGAGTTAATCACTGCCTAATCTCGCCCTAACGTCGCAGCTGTAACCTCTCCCTATGCTTGAATCAGCAGAGTGACGTGCAGCGCAACGTGACCCAAGCTTATATAGAGGCTGGGTCACATGCTGCACTGGCCAATCACAGCCATGCCAATAGTAGGCAAGGCTGTGATGGCCTCTTGGGGCAAGTAGTATGACGCTTGTTGATTGGCTGCTTTGCAGCCTTTCAAAAAGCGCCAAGAAAGCGCCGAACACTGAACCCTAACACAGACTTTTACGAAAATGTTCGGGTTCGGGTCCGTGTCACGGACACCCCAAAATTCGGTACGAACCTGAACTATACAGTTCGGGTTCGCTCATCTCTAGTCACAAGTTAGTGGAATATGAGACTTTGTAAGAAAAAATAAATAAAAAAATCATCATTTTCCGCTAACTTGTGACAAAAAATAAAAAATTTGAGGAACTCGCCATGCCCCTCACGGAATACCTTGGGGTGTCTTCTTTCCAAAATGGGGTCACTTGTGGGGTAGTTATACTGCCCTGGCATTCTAGGGGCCCTAATGTGTGGTAAGTAGGTAAATGACCTGTAAAATCCTAAAGGTGCTCTTTGGAATGTGGGCCCCTTTGCCCACCTAGGCTGCAAAAAAGTTTCACACATGTGGTATCTCCGTATTCAGGAGAAGTTGGGCAATGTGTTTTGGGGTGTCTTTTTACATATACTCATGCTGGGTGAGAGAAATATCTCGGCAAAAGACAACTTTTCCCATTTTTTATACAAAGTTGGCATTTGACCAAGATATTTATCTCACCCAGCATGGGTATATGTAAAATGACACCCCAAAACACATTGCCCAACTTCTCCTGAGTACGGCAATACCAGATGTGTGACACTTTTTTGCAGCCTAGATGCGCAAAGGGGCCCACATTCCTTTTATGAGGGCATTTTTAGACATTTGGATCCCAGACTTCTTCTCACGCTTTAGGGCCCCTAAAATGCCAGGGCAGTATAAATACCCCACATGTGACCCCATTTTGGAAAGAAGACACCCCAAGGTATTCAATGAGGGGCATGGCGAGTTCATAGAAATTTATTTATTATTATTTTTTTTGCACAAGTTAGCGGAAATTTATATATTTTTTTTCTCACAAAGTCTCCCTTTCCGCTAACTTGGGACAAAAATTTCAATCTTTCATGGACTCAATATGCCCCTCACGGAATACCTTGGGGTGTCTTCTTTCCGAAATGGTGTCACATGTGTGGTATTTATACTGCCCTGGCATTCTAGGGGCCCTAAAGCGTGAGAAGAAGTGTGGAATATAAATGTCTAAAAATTTTTACGCATTTGGATTCCGTGAGGGGTATGGTGAGTTCATGTGAGATTTTATTTTTTGACACAAGTTAGTGGAATATGAGACTTTGTAAGAAAAAAATATATAATTTCCGCTAACTTGGGCCAAAAAAAATGTCTGAATGGAGCCTTACAGGGGGGTGATCAATGACAGGGGGGTGATCAATGACAGGGGGGTGATCAGGGAGTCTATATGGGGTGATCACCCCCCTATAATTCTCCATTCAGATGTCCGTATGTGTTTTGCGGATCCGATCCATGTATCCGTGGATCCGTAAAAAACATACAGACATCTGAATGGAGCCTTACAGGGGGGTGATCAATGACAGGGGGGTGATCAGGGAGTCTATATGGGGTGATCACCCCCCTGTCATTGATCACCCCCCTATAAGACTCCATTCAGATGTCCGTATGTGTTTTGCGGATCCGATCCATGTATCCGTGGATCCGTAAAAAACATACGGACATCTGAATGCAGCCTTACAGGGGGGTGATCAATGACAGGGGGGTGATCAATGACAGGGGGGTGATCAGGGAGTCTATATGGGGTGATCGCCCCCCTGTCATTGATCACCCCCCTATAAGGCTCCATTCAGATGTCCGTATGTGTTTTGCGGATCCGATCCATGTATCCGTAGATCTGTACAAAACATACGGACATCTGAATGGAGCCTTACAGGGGGGTGATCAATGACAGGGGGGTGATCAGGGAGTCTATATGGGGTGATCACCCCCCTGTAAGGCTCCATTCAGACGTCTGTATGTGTTTTGCGGATCCTATCCATGTATCCGTGGATCCGTAAAAAACATACGGACATCTGAATGGAGCCTTACAGGGGGGTGATCAATGACAGGGGGGTGATCAGAGAGTCTATATGGGGTGATGACCCCCATCATTGATCACCCCCCTGTAAGGCTCCATTCAGATGTCCGTATGTGTTTTGCGGATCCGATCCATGTATCAGTGGATCCGTAAAAATCATATGGACGTCTGAATGGAGCCTTACAAGGGGGTGATCTATGACAGGGGTGTGATCAATGACAGGGGGGTGATCAGGGAGTCTATATGGGGTGATCAGGGGTGAATAAGGGGTTAATAAGTGACAGGGGGGTGTAGTGTAGTGGTGTTTGGTGCTACTGAGCTGCCTGTGTCCTCTGGTGGTCGATCCAAGCAAAGGGGACCACCAGAGGACCAGGTAGCAGGTATATTAGACGCTGTTATCAAAACAGCGTCTAATATACCTGTTATGGGTTAAAAAAATCGCATCTCCAGCCTGCCAGCGAACGATCGCCGCTGGCAGGCTGGAGATCCATTCGCTTACCTTACGATCCTGTGAACGCGCGCGCCTGTGTGCGCGTGTTCACAGGAAATCTTGCGTCTCGCGAGAGGACGCGTAAATGCGTCCACCCAGAATAGCAGGGCCGCCGCCATCCTGCGTACGGCGGTCCTGAGGCGGTTAATCAGTTTTTTGGGGGCAACAGGTATATCACACCAGTTGCAATTAGTTATTCCAATAGCGTTTGTCCATCTATCTAGCTGCGGTATCTCAGCAGAACCGCACACAACTGCTGCACAATACAAATGCAGTATAATATATTTTCTATGTTAGAAGATATATTATAGGTATATCACACCCCTCAATCAGTTTTTTTGGGGGGAGCAAAAGGTATATCACACCAGTTGTAATTAGTTATTCCAATAGCGTTTGTCCCTCTATCTAGCTGCAGTATCGCAGCAGAACCTCACTCAACTGCTGCACAATACAAATGCACTATAATATACACCATGTTAGAAAGTATATTATAAGTATATCACACCCCTCAGTATGTCACACCTATCGATAGCACACCTATACCAGGTGCGTGCGAATATTGCCATATGTTCGCATGTTCGGCGAATTGCGAACGTGCAAAGTTCGCCGAGAAACAACCGCCGGGCGAACTGTAAGGCCATCTCTACTTATGATTACATCATAAACACTTTTGCAGCAAGAAAAGCTCGTAAAGTTAAAGTCGTTGGTTTATTTCTAGAGTTGAGCGAACACCTGGATGTTCGGGTTCGAGAAGTTCGGCCGAACTTCCCGGAAATGTTCGGGTTCGGGATCCGAACCCGACCCGAACTTCGTCCCGAACCCCATTGAAGTCAATGGGGACCCGAACTTTTCGGCACTAAAAAGGCTGTAAAACAGCCCAGGAAAGGGCTAGAGGGCTGCAAAAGGCAGCAAAATGTAGTTAAATCCCCTGCAAACAAATGTGGATAGGGAAATGAATAAAAATAAAAATAAAATAAATAAAAATTAACCAATATCAATTGGAGAGAGGTCCCATAGCAGAGAATCAGGCTTCATGTCAGCAGAGAATCAGTCTTCATGTCATAGCAGAGAATCAGGCTTCACGTCACCCAAAACTGGAACAGTTCATTGTCATATATTTAGGCCCCGGCACCCAGACAGAGGAGAGAGGTCCCATAGCAGAGAATCTGGCTTCATGTCAGCAGAGAATCAGTCTTCATGTCATAGCATAGAATCAGGCTTTATGTCACCCACCACTGGAACAGGCCACTGTCAGATAAATTTAGGCCCCGGCACCCAGACAGAGGAGAGGTTCATTCAACTTTGGATTGCCCCGCAATATAATGGTAAAATGAAAATAAAAATAGGATTGAATGAGGAAGTGCCCTGGAGTACAATAATATATTGTTAAGGGGAGGTAGTTAATGTCTAATCTGCACAAGGGATGGACAGGTCCTGTGGGATCCATGCCTGGTTCATTTTTATGAACGTCAGCTTGTCCACATTGGCTGTAGACAGGCGGCTGCGTTTGTCTGTAATGACGCCCCCTGCCGTGCTGAATACACGTTCAGACAAAACGCTGGCCGCCGGGCAGGCCAGCAACTCCAAGGCATAAAAGGCTAGCTCTGGCCACGTGGACAATTTGGAGACCCAGAAGTTGAATGGGGCCAAACCATCAGTCAGTACGTGGAGGGGTGTGCACAGGTACTGTTCCACCATGTTATTGAAATGTTGCCTCCTGCTTACACGTTCCGTATCAGGTGGTGGTGCAGTTAGCTGTGGCGTGGTGACAAAACTTTTCCACATCTCTGCCATGCTAACCCTGCCCTCAGAGGAGCTGGCCGTGACACAGCTGCGTTGGCGACCTCTTGCTCCTCCTCTGCCTTGGGCTTCCACTTGTTCCCCTGTGACATTTGTGAATGCTCTCAGTAGCGCGTCTACCAACGTGCGCTTGTACTCGCGCATCTTACTATCACGCTCCAGTGCATGAAGTAAGGTGGGCACATTGTCTTTGTACCGTGGATCCAGCAGGGTGGCAACCCAGTAGTCCGCACACGTTAAAATGTGGGCAACTCTGCTGTTGTTGCGCAGGCACTGCAGCATGTAGTCGCTCATGTGTTCCAGGCTGCCCACAGGTAAGGACAAGCTGTCCTCTGTGGGAGGCGTATTGTCATCATCCTGCGTTTCCCCCCAGCCACGCACCAGTGATGGGCCCGAGCTGCGTTGGGTGCCACCCCGCTGTGAACATGCTTCATCCTCATCCTCCTCCACCTCCTCCTCATCCTCGTCCTCCTCGTCCTCCAGTAGTGGGCCCTATCTGGCCACATTTGTACCTGGCCTCTGCTGTTGCAAAAAACCTCCCTCTGAGTCACTTCGAAGAGACTGGCCTGAAAGTGCTAAAAATTACCCCTCTTCCTCCTTCTCCTCCTAGGCCACCTCCTCTTCCATCATCGCCCTTCTCAAGGAGACATAGAAGTGGTATTGTAACGCTGATAACGGCGTCATCGCCACTGGCCATGTTGGTGGAGTACTCGAAACAGTGCAACAGGGCACACAGGTCTCGCATGGAGGCCCAGTCATTGGTGGTGAAGTGGTGCTGTTCCGCAGTGCGACTGACCCGTGCGTGCTGCAGCTGAAACTCCACTATGGCCTGCTGCTGCTCGCACAGTCTGTCCAGCATGTGCAAGGTGGAGTTCCACCTGGTGGGCACGTCGCATATGAGGCAGTGAGCGGGAAGGCCGAAGTTACGCTGTAGCGCAGACAGGCGAGCAGCGGCAGGATGTGAACGCCGGAAGCGCAAACAGACGGCTCGCATTTTATGCAGCAGCTCTGACATGTCGGGGTAGTTGTGAATGAACTTCTGCACCACCAAATTCAGCACATGCGCCAGGCAAGGGATGTGCGTCAAACCGGCTAGTCCCAGAGCTGCAACGAGATTTCGCCCATTATCGCACACCACCAGGTCGGGCTTGAGGCTCACCGGCAGCAACCACTCGTCGGTCTGTTGTTCTATACCCCCCCACAACTCCTGTGCAGTGTGGGGCCTGTCCCCCAAACATATGAGTTTCAGAACGGCCTGCTGACGTTTACCCCGGGCTGTGCTGAAGTTGGTGGTGAAGGTGTGTGGCTAACTGGATGAGCAGGTGGAAGAAGAGGAGGAGGAAGCTGAGTAGGAGGAGGAGGAGACAGGAAGCAAAGAATGTTGCCCTGCGATCCTTGGCGGTGGAAGGACGTGCGCCAAACAGCTCTCCGCCTGGGGCCCACGTATCTGTGGTTAGGTGGACCTTGCCACAGATGGCGTTGCGCAGTGCACACTTGATTTTATCGGATACTTGGTTGTGCAGGGAAGGCACTGCTCTCTTGGAGAAGTAGTGCCGGCTGGGAACAACATACGGTGGGACAGCAAGCGACATGAGCTGTTTGAAGCTGTCTGTGTCCACCAGCCTAAATGACAGCATTTCATAGGCCAGTAGTTTAGAAATGCTGGCATTCAGGGCCAGGGATCGAGGGTGGCTAGGTGGGAATTTACGCTTTCTCTCAAATGTTTGTGAGATGGAGAGCTGAACGCTGCCGTGTGACATGGTTGAGATGATTGGTGACGCAGGTGGTGGTGTTGGTGGTACATCCCATGTTTGCTGGGCGGCAGGTGCCAACGTTCCTCCAGAGGCGGAGGAAGAGGCCGAGGTGGCGGCAGCAGCAGAAGAGGCCGAGGCGGCAGCAGCAGAAGAGGTAGCAGGGGGAGCCCGAGTGACTTCCTTGTTTTTAAGGTGTTTACTCCACTGCAGTTCATGCTTTGCATGCAGGTGCCTGGTCATGCAGGTTGTGCTAAGGTTCAGAACGTTAATGCCTCGCTTCAGGCTCTGATGGCACAGCGTGCAAACCACTCGGGTCTTGTCGTCAGCACATTGTTTGAAGAAGTGCCATGCCAGGGAACTCCTTGAAGCTGCCTTTGGGGTGCTCGGTCCCAGATGGCGGCGGTCAGTAGCAGGCGGAGTCTCTTGGCGGCGGGTGTTCTGATTTTGCCTACTGCTCCCTCTTTTGCTA
The DNA here is from genome assembly GCF_905171765.1 of Bufo bufo. Classification (NCBI taxonomy): domain Eukaryota; kingdom Metazoa; phylum Chordata; class Amphibia; order Anura; family Bufonidae; genus Bufo; species Bufo bufo. The sequence continues at coordinate 170,947,544 of NC_053394.1, read as the reverse complement.
CGCTGTTGGCTCGGTCTCACCACTGCCTCTTCCTCCGAACTGTGAAAGTCAGTGGCACGACCTTCATTCCATGTGGGGTCTAGGACCTCATCGTCCCCTGAATCGTCTTCCACCCAGTCTTGATCCCTGACCTCCTGTTCAGTCTGCACACTGCAGAAAGACGCTGCAGTTGGCACCTGTGTTTCATCATCATCAGCGACGTGCTGAGGTGGTATTCCCATGTCCTCATCATCAGGAAACATAAGTGGTTGTGCGTTAGTGCATTCTATGTCTTCCACCGCTGGGGAAGGGCTAGGTGGATGCCCTTGGGAAACCCTGCCAGCAGAGTCTTCAAACAGCATAAGAGACTGCTGCATAACTTGAGGCTCAGACAGTTTTCCTGATATGCATGGGGGTGATGTGACAGACTGATGGGCTTTGTTTTCATGCGCCATCTGTGCGCTTTCTGCAGAAGACTGGGTGGGAGATAATGTGAACGTGCTGGATGCACTGTCGGCCACCCAATTGACTAATGCCTGTACCTGCTCAGGCCTTACCATCCTTAGAACGGCATTGGGCCCCACCAAATATGGCTGTAAATTCTGGCGGCTACTGGGACCTGAGGTAGTTGGTACACTAGGACGTGTGGCTGTGGCAGAACGGCCACGTCCTCTCCCAGCACCAGAGGGTCCACTAACACCACCACGACCATGTCCGCTTCCGCGTCCCTTACTAGATGTTTTCCTCATTGTTACCGTTCACCACAATAAGAAAAATATTATTCGGGCCAATGTATTGAATTCAAATTCAGGCCTTTTTTTACAGACACCTAACACTATCTGGCTATCTATTTAGGTACCGTATTACACTAATACAGGCACACCAGTAATGACAGATTTAGCTGAATATAAATTTGAGGCCTATTATTTAGGCGCTGGGTGACAGGTATACGTTTACGGACAGAATTAGACTTGGATCTGCACAGTAGCGTGTGTGTGAAGTTCTTGAGAATTACCCTATCAGCACCTTGAATCTAATATACCCTTTTAGGGATAGATTTAAAGTAGGTCTGATACAGCAGAAACCACTAATTTAGAGAATTGCTAAATTGGGAATTGTATTTCAACCCAGAACAAAAACTGTGCTTTGACGGACACTAAATAACTTGACCAGCTAAAGCAGTAATGACAGATTTGGATGAATATAAATGTGAGGCCTATTTTTTAGGCGCTGGGTGACAGGCTCAACTTGCCCCTGATGTAGTATAAGGCCAAAAAATAACCACACTATTGATGGTTAAATGCACTTTGTGACAGGCTCAACTTGCCCCTGATGTAGTATATGGCCAAAAAATAACCACACTATTGATGGTTAAATGCACTTGATGACAGCTTGACCCTGATGTAGGATATAGCCAAAAAATAACCACACTATTGATGGTTAAATGCACTTGGGTGACAGGCTCAGCTTGCCCCTGATGTAGTATATGGCCAAAAAATAACCACACTATTGATGGTTAAATGTACTTGGTGGCAGCTTGTGCTGGCGCACCACAAGCCACAAAATGGCCGCCGATCACCCCAGAAAAAAGTGACTGAAAAACGCTCTGGGCAGCCTAAGAACAGTGAGCAATTGAATAGCAGCAGTTCAATGATCCACAGCTGTAGATCGATCACTGAATGAAGTCTTTTGCAGGAGTTAATCACTGCCTAATCTCGCCCTAACGTCGCAGCTGCAACCTCTCCCTACACTTGTATCAGCAGAGTGACGTGCAGCGCTACGTGACCCAAGCTTATATAGAGGCTGGGTCACATGCTGCACTGGCCAATCACAGCCATGCCAATAGTAGGCATGGCTGTGATGGCCTCTTGGGTAAAGTAGTATGAAGCTTGTTGATTGGCTGCTTTGCAGCCTTTCAAAAAGCGCCAAGAAAGCGCCGAACACCGAACCCGAACCCGGACTTTTACGAAAATGTTCGGGTCCGTGTCACGGACACCCCAAAACTATAAAGTTCGGGTTCGCTCATCCCTATTTATTTCTAATATTGTGTAGGGATGTTAAACATGTTTACAGTACACTTTATTAGGGAAAGATGATCTTTTCCACTAGAAAATAATTCTGTTGCTGGGGAAGGGATGAACCAAATAAAGTCAAATTTTGCGCTGGGGATAGGGGAGGGTCATGCTGAATATTTGCCCCGGGTGCAGGAAATCCTAGCTACACCTCTGGATATTAGATTTTGATATGCGGGTCTGATCTGAGGTCTGGTATGGGGGTCTAATCTGAGGTCTGATGAAGATTGTGGGTGTAATTTGGGGGTCTGATGAAGATTGGAGGTCTGATCTTAGGTCTGACAAAAATAAAAAAATCTGACTTTCCTCCACTAAAAACTAGGGGGGTCATTTATCAAACAGAAATACACCTTAGGGCTCTTTCACACTTGCGTTGTTCTGTTCCGGCATAGAGTTCCGTCGTCGGGGCTCTATGCCGGAAAAATTCTGATCAGGATTATCCCAATGCATTCTGAATGGAGAGAAATCTGTTCAGGATGCATCAGGATGTCTTCAGTTCAGGACCGGAACGTTTTTTGGCCGGAGATGATACCGCAGCATGCTGCGCTTTTTGCTTCGCCCAAAAATCCTGAACACTTGCCGCAAGGTCGGATCCGGAATTAATGCCCATTGAAAGGCATTAATCCGGATCCGGCCTTAAGCTAAACGTCGTTTCGGCGCATTACCGGATCCGACGTTCAGCTTTTTCTGAATGGTTACCATGGCTGCCAGGATGCTAAAGTCCTGTTTGCCATGGTAAAGTGTAGTGGGGAGTGGGGGAGCAGTATACTTACCGTCCGTGCGGCTCCCGGGGCGCTTCAGAGTGACGTCAGGGCGCCCCACGCGCATGGATGACGTGATCGCATGGATCACGTCATCCATGCGCATGGGGCGCTCTGACGTCATTCTGGAGCGCCCCAGGAGCCGCACGGACGGTAAGTATACTGCTTCCCACTACTACTATGGCAACCAGGACTTTAATAGCGTCCTGGGTGCCATAGTAACACTGAACGCAATTTGAAGACGGATCAGTCTTCAAATGCTTTCAGTTCACTTGCTGTGTTACGGATCCGGTGGGCACTTCCGGCAAATGGAGTACACGACGGATCCGGACAACGCAAGTGTGAAAGAGCCCTAAATTAGGCATATTTCTGCCGCAGATTGCAGCACAAAGGTCCTTTACATTGAAATCTGCGACTTCTCCTCACTCACCTCAGGTCTAAAAAAGGGGGAGTGGGTGGGTAAGGGGACCGGGCGGCAGATCTCGAGAGAAAAATAAGAACTGTATGCTTCACAGAAAGTGGTTGTACTGGTAGCCCAGAGGCTGTTCGAAAGCAACATGGCACCAGTAAACCATTCCATCAAAATCTGTGCTGCAAAAGCCAAAAGGTGGTCTTTCCTTTATGAACCCTGCAGCAGACCCAGACAGCAGCATAGAACCTGCCTCACAATTTAAAGAGTGTGGGGTTTCTTAAATAGCATCAGGTTGACACAGCATATTGGGCACTGAAATGCCATAGCTGTGGAAAACTTGAAATTTTCAGTTCACACAACCCCCTTATCATTAATTTTAGCAAAACACCTGTGTTTTCAAAAAGCTCACTCTAACCCTTGATAAAAAAAATTAGGGGCGTAGTTTCCAAAATGGGGTCACTTATAGGGGTTTTTCACTGTACGGGTAAATTAGTTGTTCTACAGATGTGATGAAACGCCTGGAAACCATTCCAGCAAAATCAGTTCTGAAAAAGCCAAATGGCATTCCTTCCCTTCTGAGCCTTAGAATCTGCTTATCAATTCAAGTATTGTGATGTGAGTCTCAGATGCCATCTGCTGAAAACCTGACTTTTTCACTTTGCGCAGCCCTCTGCGCATTAATTTCTGCAAAATATCACTGGTGTCAAAATGCTCACTCAACTTCTTGATAAATACTTTGAGGGGTGCAATTTTTTAATTGGGGTCGCTTCTCAGGGGTTCCATGTATTATTTTACTCAAGAGCTGTCAGCACAAACCATGTAAATCACCACATTGAGCCTCGAATATGCATGGCGCTCTGGTGTTTGTCCAGGCAAAAGATTAGGGTCACGTGTAGGGTGTTTATAAAACCAGGAAGCACAGCACAATAATATGAGGGCTTGCTTTTCAGACTAGCACACAATGGGAACAACAGATTGGGAACTGAATTGCCTTATCTATGTGAAAATTATAATTTTCACTTTGCACCATCTGCTGTGAATTAATTTTTGCAAAACACCTCCTGGGTCAAAATGCTCACTACACCCCTTGGTAAATACTGTCAGGGGGTGGTTTCTAAAATGGGGTTACTTCTTGGGGGGTTTATATTTTTAGTTCAAAAATAGATGAACGTATAAAGGGTGGCACAACTAGCCCAGAGGCAATGGTAGGTGCTCTGATCAATATGACACCTCCAATCACGTGAATAAGAAATTGTATATTAAATTGATCGGCACTCAATATCTGTTTCAAGCTGAATACATTTAATCAATAAAAACAAGTGAAATATAATACATAGACATGAATAAATACTTTCCTATAAAATGCGGAAATGTCAGCTAAAATAAATTAAATTGATCATACATGTGCTTGCACTTCATTAAACGCAAGGTTGAGCAATTAAGCAAACAAACTATGCAAAGAACCGCTGTGCAAAGTCCTTCATAGACGCTGTTCAATACTGCATCATATTGCAATGTTCCCAATGTTCATCCGATTTTTTATATTAGTGCGATTTTTATGTGATTTTAGTAAATAATCCCAATATATTCGATTTACAGTGTGAACACAACTCGATTTGGACCTTCACAGATTCCTGCAGTATTTACTGAGTGATGAAACACTGTGCAATGGCCCACATGAAAGACTGTTCACTGTTATCGTAGATGATGAGAACTGATCGCATTAATATATTTGCAATGTTCATCTGCTTAATAATGATGCGATTTAAAAAAAATGGAATTTCAATATATTCGTTTGCAGATCTATACACATTCAATTCCGTTGTAATATACTTTAATAAACTTATGCGGTACTCACTGATGATCGGGTCTCTCTGGGTGTCAGTCCATACTTTGTGGCGTCCCACGTGTTAAACAGTTGATCTGCGCTTACCTACGAGATCTGTAAAGGTCCAAATCGACAGGAATCTGTGTAGGTCCAAATCGAATTGTGTTCACACTGTAAATCGAATATATTGGGATTATTTACAAAAATCGCACTAACAAAATCGGATGAACATTGTGAACATTGCAATATGATGCAGTATTGAATAGCGTCTATGAAGGACTTTGCACAGCGGTTCTTTGCACAGTTTGTTTGCTTAATTGCTCAACCTTGCGTTTAATGAAGTGCAAGCACATGTATGATCAATTTTATTTATTTTAGCTGACATTTCCGGATTTTATAAGAAAGTATTTATTCATGTTTATCTATTATATTTCACTTGTTTTTATTGATTAAATGTATTCAGCTTGGTAGGAAGAACCGGTGTAGGAAGGAGGGGTTTGGGTTCCTGGAGAACTGGGCCGACTTCTCTATCGGCTACAGGCTCTATCGTAGGGACGGTCTGCACCCCAATGGGGAAGGGGCAGCTGTGTTGGGGAAGAAGATGGCTAGAAGGTTGGAGGAGTGTTTAAACTAGGGACTGGGGGGGAGGGTAACTACGTTATAGGAGGGGAAGATAGTGCAGATAGAGACCGGGGGCAAGGTAGTGGGACTGGGGGAGGAATGGAAGGAGGGACTAGAACAGTTCAGAAGGAAAGGCGTAGGATAAAAAATATACATAAACCTCTCAAATGTATGTATACTAATGCCAGAAGCCTGACTAATAAAACTGGTGAACTGGAATTAGTGATGTGTGAGGAGGACTATGACATAGTGAGAATAACGGAAACATGGCTGGATGATAGCTATGACTGGGCAGTTAATGTACAAGGTTACAGTCTGTTTAGAAAGGATCGTCAAAACCGGAGAGGGGGAGGGGTCTGCCTTTATGTAAAGTCCTGTCTAAAGCCCACACTCCGTGAAGATATAAGTGAGGGACATGAACATGTGGAGTCACTGTGGGTAGAGATACATGGAGCTAAAAACAATAATAAATTACTAATAGGAGTTTACTATAAACCACCTAATATACCAGAGTCCACAGAAAATCTACTACTAAATGAGATAGACAAGGTGGCAAATCATAATGAGGTGGTTATTATGGGATGACTTAAACTACCCAGATATAGACTGGGAAACTGAAACTTGTATATCTCATAAAGGAAACAGGTTCTTGGGAATAACCAAGACAATTACCTCTCCCAACTGGTTCAGGACCCGACTAGAGGGACGGCCATACTGGACTTCGTATTAACCAATAGACCTGACAGAACAACAGACGTGCAGGTTGGGGGACACTTGGGAAATAGTGACCATAAAGTAATACATACTGTATGGGAATAAAAGGTTAAGGAACAAAAAGAAACCAATGTGGATAAACAGAACTGTAAAGAAAGCAATAAATGACAAAAAGAAAGCATAGAAATCACAAAAACAGGAGGGTAGCACGGAAGCACTGAAAAACTATAAGGAAAAAAATAGAACATGTAAAAAACAAATAAAAGCGGCCAAACTAGAGACCGAGAGATTAATTGCCAAAGAGAGTAAAACTAACCCTAAAATGTTCTTCAATTATATAAATGTTAAAAAGTATAAATCTGAAGGTGTCGGCCCTTTAAAGAGTAATGAGGGGGGGAGTCGCAGAGAGCGACGAGGAGAAAGCAAAGTTGTTAAATATTTTTTTCTCCAATGTATTCACTGAGGAAAATAAACTGTCAGATGAAATGCTGAATGTTGAAATAAATTCCCCATTAAAAGTGTCCTGTCTGACCCAGGAAGAAGTACAGGGTGGGCCATTTATATGGATACACCTTAATAAAATGGGAATGGTTGGTGATATTAACTTCCTGTTTGTGGCACATTAGTATATGTTAGTATATGTGAGGTGTGAGGGGGGAAACTTTTCAAGATGGGTAGTGACCATGGCGGCCATTTTGAAGTCGGCCATTTTGAATCCAACTTTTGTTTTTTCAATAGGAAGAGGGTCATTTGACACATCAAACTTAGGCTACTTTCACACTAGCGTTTTTCTTTTCCGGCGCTGAGTTCCGTCCTAGGGGCTCAAATCCGGAAAGAACTGATCAGTTTTATCCCCATGCATTCTGAATGGAGAGTCAGTCCTTCAGGATGCATCAGGATGTCTTCAGTTCAGTCTTTTTGACTGATCAGGCTTTTCAGAAAAACGTAGCATGCAGTATTTTTACCTCCGGCCAAAAAGCCTGAACACTTTGACTGAACGCCGGATCAGGCCTTTTTCCCATTGACTTGCATTAACGCCGGATCTGGCACTGTGTGTTCAGTCAAAACGGATCCGGCTTTTGCATGTTAAACCCGAAAAATGTGAAAAAAAAGTTAAAGTCCATAAATGGCGGATCCGTTTTTTCCAATGCATTTTTTCATTGTGATCAAAATCCTGATCAGGATTCAAATGTAATCCGTTTTCACACGTTTTTCCGGATCCGGCGGGCAGTTCCGGTGTCGGAATTGAACGCCGGATTAAAACAACGCTAGTGTGAAAGTAGCCTTATCAAACTTATTGGGATTTTCACAAGAAAAACAATGGTGTGCTTGGTTTTAACAAAAATGTATTCTTTCATGAGTTATTTACAAGTTTCTGACCACTTATAAAATGTGTTCAATGTGCTGCCCATTGTGTTGGATTGTCAATGCAACCCTCTTCTCCCACTCTTCAGACACTGATAGCAACACCGCAGGAGAAATGCTAGCACAGGCTTCCAGTATCCGTAGTTTCAGGTGCTGCACATCTCGTATCTTCACAGCATAGACGATTGCCTTCAGATGATACGAGATGTGCAGCACCTGAAACTACGGATACTGGAAGCCTGTGCTAGCATTTCTCCTGCGGTGTTGCTATCAGTGTGTGAAGAGTGGGAGAAAAGGGTTGCATTGACAATCCAACACAATGGGCAGCACATTGAGCACATTTTGTAAGTGGTCAGAAACTTGTAAATAACTCATGAAAGATTAAAGTTACGTTAAAACCAAGCACACCATTGTTTTTCTTGTGAAATTCCCAATAAGTTTGATGTGTCAAATGACCCTCTTCCTATTGAAAAAACAAAAGTTGGATTCAAAATGGCCGACTTCAAAAGGGCCGCCATGGTCACTACCCATCTTAAAAAGTTTCCCCCCTCTCATATACTAATGTGCCACAAACAGGAAGTTAATATCACCAACCATTCCCATTTTATTAAGGTGTATCCATATAAATGGCCCACCCTGTACAACAGCGACTTAAAAAGATTAAAATAGGCAAATCGCCAGGACCAGATGGCATACAGACCCTTATTTCTGATATTTGCAGATTCTATACTAACAGGGAATGTCCCACAGGATCGGCGCATGGCAAATGTGGTGCCAATATTCAAAAAGGGTCCAAAAACAGAGCCTGGAAACTATAGGCCGGTAAGTTTAATATCTGTTGTGGGTAAACGGTTTGAAGGTTTTCTGAGAGATGCTATGTTAGAGCATCTTAACGGAAATAAGCAAATAACGCCATATCAGCATGGCTTTGTGAGGGATCGGTCATGTCAAACTAATTTAATTAGTTTCTATGAGGAGGTAAGTTCTAGACTTGACAGTGGTGAATCAATGGATGTCGTGTATCTGGACTTCTCCAAAGCATTTGACACTGTACAACATAAAAGGTTAGTATATAAAATGAGAATGCTCGGACTGGGAGAAAACGTCTGTAAGTGGGTAAGTAACTGGCTCAATAATAGAAAACAGAGGGTGGTTATTGACAGTACATACTCAGATTGGGTCACTGTCACTAGTTGAGTATCTCAGGGGTCAGTATTGGGCCCTATTCTCTTCAATATATTTATTAATGATCTTGTAGAAGGCTTGCATAGTAAAGTATCAATTTTCGCAGATGACACTAAACTGTGTAAAGTAATTAACACTGAAGAGGACAGTATACTACTACAGAGGGATCTGGATAGATTGCAGGCTTAGATTGCAGGCTTGGGCAGATAAGTGGCAGATGAGGTTTAACACTGACAAATGTAAAGTTATGCACATGGGAAGGAATAATGCAAGTCACCCGTACATATTAAATGGTAAAACACTCGGTAACACTGACATGGAAAAAGATCTAGGAATTTTAATAAACAGCAAACTAAGTTGCAAAAAACAGTGTCAGGCAGCTGCTGCCAAGGCCAATAAGATAATGGGTTGCATCAAAAGGGGCATAGATGCCCGTGATGAGAACATATTCCTACTAATTTACAAATCATTAGTCAGACCACACATGGAGTACTGTGTACAGTTCTAGGCTCCTGTGAACAAGGCAGACATAGCAGAGCTGGAGAGGAGGGTTGCCAGAGGAGGGCAACTAAAGTAATAACTGGAATGGGGCAACTACAGTACCCTGAAAGATTATCAAAATTAGGGTTATTCACGTTAGAAAAAAAGACGACTGAGGGGAGATCTAATTACTATGTATAAATATATCAGGGGTCAGTACAGAGATCTATCCCATCATCTATTTATCCCCAGGACTGTGACTGTGACGAGGGGACATCCTCTGCGTTTGGAGGAAAGAAGGTTTGTACACAAACATAGAAAAGGATTCTTTACGGTAAGAGCAGTGAGACTATGGAACTCTCTGCCTGAGGAGGTGGTGATGGTGAGTACAATAAAGGAATTCAAGAGGGGCCTGGATGTATTTCTGGAGTGTAATAATATTACAGGATATAGCTACTAGAGAGGGATCGTTAATCCAGGGAGTTATTCTGATTGCCTGATTGGAGTCGGGAAGGAATTTTTTATTCCCCTAAAGTAAGGAAAATTGGCTTCTACCTCACAGTTTTTTTTTTGCCTTCCTCTGGATCAACTTGCAGGATGACAGGCCGAACTGGATGGACAAATGTCTTTTTTCGGCCTTATGTACTATGTTACTATGTTACTAAACAGATATTGAGCGCCGATCAATTTTATATACAATATATTTTTATTTTATTGCAAAGCTTTTGCAATCGCCAATCACCAAACTAGGCCTCAAATACATATGTTGCTCTTTCTCTTCTGAGCACTTTATGACCACATATGGGGTGTTGCCATATTTACAGTTACCCCTTGTGAAAATGAAAAATTTGGGACTAAAGTCACTTTTTCTGGAAAAAAAATTAAATTTTCATTTTCACGGACAAGTGCTTCTAAATTCTATGATGCACCTGTGAGGTCAAAGCGGTGAGTACACCCCTCAATAAAATTCGTTGAGGGGTATTGTTATCAAAATGGAGTAATTTTTAGGTGATTTCCACTGTAGGGGTCTCTACAAATGTGACATGGTATGCAAAAACATTTCTAGAAAAATCTGCCCTTCAAAAAACATATGGTGCTCCTTTCCTTTTGAGCCCTGCGGTGTGCCAATACAATAGTTTGACCAAATATAAAGTGTTTCTGTAAACTGCAGAATCAGGGTAATAAATTGTGAGGTTTGTTTTGCTGTTAAACCTTGCTGCATTACAGGAAAACATGGATTAAAATGTAAAATCTGAAAATTCACCTCCATTTTCCTTTAATTCTTGTGGAACAGCTAAAGGGTTAACAAAGTTTGTAAAATCAGTTTTGAATAATGTAAGGGGTCTAGTTTATAAAATGGGGTGATTTATGGGTGATTTCTATTATGTAAGCCCCGCAACGTGACTTTATAACTGAATTGGTTCTTAAAACAGTGGGTTTTTGAAATTTTATTAAAAAATTTATAAAATTGCTTCTAAAATTCTAAGCCTTCTAAAATCAAAAAAAAAAAAATTACATTTGCAGACAAAGTAGACATATGGGAAATGTTAATTAGTAACTATTCTTTTACTATTCTAGTACATTTTGCAAATTTTTTTTTTTAAATAAAGGTAAAACATTGACTCATATTTAACACTAACATGAAGTACAAAGTGTCTTGAGAAATCAGTTGACTCATATTTTACACTAACATGAAGTACAAAGATTAGATAGTAGTATAGAGGCTCACCCGTCTGTTAATATGGGTATGGTGCACTTGCCCTGATTGATTACACCCAATCAGAAGAAAGTGGTTAAAATTGAAAATAGAGGATGGCAGGCACTCATTATCTGTAACCACCAGCAGACGAGGGGTGGAAAATATTTTATTAAGTATAATAAGGCTAAAATCAATATAAAATCAATGAAAAATCTATAAAAAATCAATAAGATACCGATCCAAAAAATGCAAAGAGGATGACAGAGTAGATAAAAAAGTTGAAAGAAAAAATATGGAACAGAGATGGATATTAATATATATGAAAAGTGACATATAGATACTGTATAGTCATATAGTTACATCAATGTATATGTCCTTCTAAATAACAATTCAAAGGGTATTGTCCCAGGCGGTTGTCCAAGGAGTGCTGGCACACAAGACATCTCTTGATATGTGAGATGCCCAACTTGAACAGCATAGAGCAACTCCAGTAACCCTCGTTTGTCCAGGAGAGAGGTAGGAGATTTCCGTTTTCCTAGCTACACACAAATGACTTTCGATTCCCCAAGAAAGACTTCCATACACCCAGCTGCACATGTGGGATACCCCAGAGTAGCGGTGGGCACTAAACCTACTAACCCTGAATAACAGTGAGGGGCAAGTGAGCGATACTTGAAAGTAATAGCTAGTCATATCAAGCACACTATATATACCATTCATTGGATCTAACAAAATTGCACTTTAGTAGGAATCAACTCCATGAGGACACCTACCTTTCCTTGACCTTTTGACCTTTTAACCATTGCCAACTCTTTTAACCATTTAAACACTATTTATATGGACTCATGTATTTATGAACATTGATGAACTATTTTTTACTCCTTGGACAACCGCCTGGGACAATACCCTTTGAATTGTTATTTAGAAGGACATATACATTAATGTAATCATATGACTATATCTATATGTAACTTTTCATATATATTACTATCCATCTCTGTTCCATATTTTTTCTTTCAATTTTTTTATCCACTCTGTCATCCTCTTTGCATTTTTTGGATCGGTATCCTATTGATTTTTTATTGATTTTAGCCTTATTATACCTAATAAAATATTTTTTTAACAGATAATGGTTACAGATAATGAGTGCCTGCCATCCTCTATTTTCAATGAAGTACAAAGTGTCTTGAGAAAACAGTGAACTCATATTTTACACTGACATGAAGTTTAATGTGTCTTGAGAAAACAGTCTCAGAATCGCTTGTATAAGTAAAAGCATTCCAAAGTTATTACAACCTAAAGTGATACATCAGAATTGCAAAAATTTGGCCGGAATGTGAAAAACGGCTCTGGCCTGAAGGAGCTAAACGTTGGAAGAAGATAAATGTCAATGGTGCCCCCCATAATGTGCCAGTATAAAATACCCTCTTAGTGTCCCCAATAGATGCCCCCATAGTGCTCCTCTCCCCCTTCTCCAAAGTGCCCCCCATAATGTGCCAGTATAAAATACTCTCTTAGTGCCCCCAATAGATGCCCCCGTAGTGCTTCTCTCCCCCTTCCCCTTATAAAATACCCCTTCTTTGGCCCTCAGTGGATGCCCCCATAGTGCCCCCCATAATCTGCAAATAAGAAGTGCCCCTAGATGCCCCCATAGCGCTCCTTTCCTGCATTGTGCTATATAAAAAATAAACACATATATTTACCTTCATGAGGCTGGCAGCGACACAATGCAGGCCTCTTTCGGCCTGTGTCCCATGCTGTATGGCTCATGTGGTGCGATGACATCATTGTGCCACCTGCACCGGCCATTGATAGGCTACAGACACTAGGCCTATCAGAGGAATGCGAAAGGGAGACGACTCTCCCCTGCCCCATCGCACCATTAATCTGTACGTGTCCTGATGATGACGATACAGAGGAATATAGAGATGAGTGCTTCCACAATGGAAACGCTCATCTCCACTCCTGCTGCCCTGCCTCCTCCCACTTGCCACCAGGGCCGCACCGCCTGAAATGATCACCTCACCTTGCCTATTTGGTTGTGCGGCCCTGCCTATATGCTGGTTTAATTGAATTGAACAAGTCCCAACATTTTTAAATTCCAACCGTATGGAAACGGACGATTAAGGCCTGATGTTCAATTTCTTGTTATCACTCACAGGTAAGTAGGTTCCCTACCCAGTGTATTGTTGTACTGATCACCTACATGCTGGTTTGATTACATTGAAATCCCCCCCTCAAAAAAAATAAAAAAATATTATAATAATTTAATTCCAACCGTGTAGAAATTGAGTTCACGGAAACGAATGACTGAGGCCTGACCCTTAATATTATGTTAACACTCACAGGTAAACTGTTATCCTAGCCTATGTATTTGTGTACTGATCACCTATATGCTGGTTTATTTAAATTCAATACCCCCCACAAAAAATAAATAAAAATTGGGAATTAACCATGTGTGTGGAGATAATAAATAGATTTAGATGTATACAGTTTTTCAAACTAAAACAGAAAAATAAAAATATTAAATATGTGAAATGACCTGACACAGAGTTCTAACTAGTATTCTATATGCTAGAATGACAGTTTAAAGCAAGGAATGAATGGCAAAGGTTGGCAAGAACATAGTTAACCACCCTGTTCCTCCCCTTTTGATAGCAGTCGGCTGGTCCTGGGGGAGTTCCTGTGTGGACACAGAAAGGACAGGAAGCAACCCGCAAGGCTCCTGCTACTGTTACCTAATCTTCATAGAGAACTACTCTAGCCTTTAGATTCCAGGCAGCATAGTGAACTGCTATATCAGCATCTTCAAACACTGCTGTAAGTTAAAACACTATAGCCAAACCACCCATTGCTAAATAATCACTAGGACAGCATCACCAAAGTGCTGAAGTGCCACCAACCAACCTGCCTCTATATCCTTGCTGGTGCCAGATAAGAATTGCACTAAAAGCCTACTGCTACTGTATGTATTTCAACTTCTATCTTAGGCCTCATGCACACGACCGTTGTGTGCATCCGTGGCCGTTGTGCCGTTTTCAGGTTTTTTTTCGCGGACCCATTGACTTTCAATGGGTCCGTGGAAAAATCGGAAAATGCACCGTTTTGCAGCCGCATCCATGATCCGTGTTTCCTGTCCGTCCAAAAAATATGACCTGTCCTATTTTTTTGACGGACAACGGATCACGGACCCATTCAAGTCAATGGGTCCGTGAAAGGACACGGATGCACACAAGATTGGCATCCGCGTCCGTGATCAGTGGCCGTAGGTTACTTTTTATACAGACAGATCCGAAGATCCGTCTGCATAAAAGCTTTTTCAGAGATGAGTTTTCACTTCGTGAAAACTCAAATCCGACAGTATATTCTAACACAGAGGCGTTCCCATAGTGATGGGGACGTTTCTAGTTAGAATATACTGAGAACTGTGTACATGACTGCCCCCTGCTGCCTGGCAGGTGTTGCCAGGCAGCAGGGGGCAGGCCCCCCCCCTGTAGTTAACACATTGGTGGCCAGTGGGCCCCCCTCCCTCCCCTGTAGTTAACTCTTTGTTGTCCAGTGCGGCCGGCCCCCCCTCCCTCCCCTGTAGTTAACTCTTTGTTGTCCAGTGCGGCCGGCCCCCCCCCTCCCTTGTAGTTAACTCTTTGTTGTCCAGTGCGGCCGGCCCCCCTCCCTCCCTTGTAGTTAACTCTTTGTTGTCAGTCCGGCCGGCCCCCCCTCCCTCCCCTGTAGTTAACTCGTTGGTGGCCAGTGGGCCCTCCCTCCCCATCCTAATTAAAATCTCCCCCCTATCATTGTTGGCAGCGGAGAGTACCGATCGGAGTCCCAGTTTAATCGCTGAGGCTCCGATCGGTAACCATGGCAACCAGGACGCTACTGCAGTCCCGATTGCCATGGTTACTTAGCAATTTGTGGAAGCATTATACTTACCTGCGAGGCTGCGATGTCTGTGTCCGGCCTGGAGCTCCTCCTACTGGTAAGTGACAGATTATTAAGCAATGCGCCGCACAGACCTGTCACTTACCAGTAGGAGGAGCTCCCGGCCGGACACAGACATCGCAGCCTCGCAGGTAAGTATAATGCTTCTACAAATTGCTAAGTAACCATGGCAACCGGGACTGCAGTAGCGTCCTGGTTGCCATGGTTACCGATCGGAGCCCCAGCGATTAAACTGGGACTCCGATCGGTACTCTCCGCTGCCACCAATGATAGAGGGGGAGATTTTAATTAGGAGGGGGAGGGAGGGGGGAGGGCCCACTGGCCACCAACGAGTTAACTACAGGGGAGGGAGGGGGGGCCCACTGGCCACCAACGAGTTAACTACAGGGGAGGGAGGGGGGGGCGGCCACACTGGACAACAAAGAGTTAACTACAGGGGAGGGAGGGGGGCCCACTGGCCACCAATGAGTTAACTACAGGGGAGGGAGGGGGGGCCCACTGGCCACCAATGAGTTAACTACAGGGAAGGGAGGGAGGCCGGCCGCACTGGACAACAAAGAGTTAACTACAGGGGGAGGGGGGGCGGGCCGCACTGGCCACCAATGAGTTAAAAACGGGGGGGGGGTCTGCCCCCTGCTGCCTGGCAGCACCTGCCAGGCAGCAGGGGGCAGTCATGTACACAGTTCTTTTAGTATATTCTAACCTGAAGCGTCCCCATCACCATGGGAACGCCTCTGTGTTAGAATATACTGTCGGATTTGAGTTTCACAATCTAACTCATAACCGACAGTATATTCTAACATAGAGGCGTTCCCATGGTGATGAGGACGCTTCAAGTTAAAATATACCATCGGATTGGAGAAAACTCTGATCCGATGGTATAAAACGGACTCCTGACTTTACATTGAAAGTCAATGGGGGACGGATCAGTTTGCAATTGCACCATATTGTGTCAATGTCAAACGGATCCGTCCCCATTGACTTGCATTGTAATTCAGGACGGATCCGTTTGGCTCCGCACGGCCAGGCGGACACCAAAACGACTGTTTTTTCATGTCCGTGGATCCTCCAAAAATCAAGGAAGACCCACGGACGAAAAAACGGTCACAGATCACGGACTAACGGAACCCTGTTTTGCGGACCGTGAAAAAATACGGTCGTGTGCATGAGGCCTTACACTTTGTTAAGCTTAACTCTGGCCCCATCAGTACTATATTTCCACTGCACTGATCCCGAGGGAGCAACAGCCTGAGTAAGTACACTATGACACAACATTTCATCAGAGCCGCTACCACTTCTATCCTCTACACCGGCTCTGCCCTGGCCCTGACCTCCTAAAGTCACCCTCTGCACTTCAGCATGCAGCACAAGTGCAATATAGGAAAGAGGCTTGCAGTACAGAAGAGAACTGCTGGTGAGCCTCTTTCCTATACTGCACCTAGACTGAAGCTCATGGCGCAGAATGAGACTTTAGGAGAAGTCAGTTCCAGACGCGATAATGTTTTCACTGCCTGGCCCTATCAAAGTGCAGAGGGAGCAGCATTTGCAGATAGAGCAGAACCCGTAGGTGTAACGGCAGCATCCCCATTGCTCCTGGAGGCTCATTTGCATATAATAAACCTTCATTTTTCTTAGCAATGGGCACATAAGAACATGAAACTACCTTGAAGACCCCGAAGAAGTTCCTGCCCTCACCAGAGAAAGTAATTTACAGCTTACAGCACCTATTCTCGTCTGTTTTATGTAAGGACTTGCTTTATTGGTCTTGGTTATCAGCTTTTTTTTTCTTAAATCTTAATTTCCTTATTTTGGGATGATATTTTGAGGCTTTGGAACCAATTACTGTTTTCCATATACTTATGGACTCAAGTTACGATGGGTTTAACATACAATAGTCGTCCCGGAACCAATTAATATTGTAACTTGAGGGACCACTGTATTGTAATTATTTTTAATGGTATAGTACAGACAAAGATTCTTAATGATGATACAATGGCAGTTGCAGTGAATAATACTTTTACACAATGTCGCTCTGGTAGGCAGGGTAAGCGGACGTAGTACAGAGGCAAAAACAAGGATGTAAATCAAAGTTCAGTGTTTTATTCACACAATAGGAAAAACAAGAAAAAAAGTAACGGTGTTCAGTTTTGGTGCTTGTTCACACCACACAAACCTTCACCTGGTCAGTAGATTTCCACCCACAGTCCACAGCAGGCTTTAAAGGCCTGTTTCCCCCAGCACATGGCTCTCACGGCTCTCACGGCTCTCACGGCTCTCACGGCTCCACAGCTTCTCTGTCATGGAGGATAATCCACCCCAGCTGAACGTGCTGGCTGGGTTTTTATATCCCAGCCAAAACCCGGCCTGGAACTGTGGGGAACAGCCACCCACCCTGCTCTTTGGCTGCTCCCAATAAGAACCGGCCCGGATCGGCTTTACAGCCATACTAACAGCTGAAGTGTCAGACTGCACTACAGAACTGACACTTCAGGAAAAAATCTGGTTCTTACCTCACCGAGGCAAGGAACCTCGGTGACACGTATCTTCCGTCAATGATGGCTCCTTGTTTCTTCTTACAACATACAACTTGGAGTGTCAATGTATTTGTAGCTATCTGGCCATGCTCTACTTTGGAGGCTTCCTCTAGTCTGGGCAGAAGATCTGACTTAGCAGTTCTGACTATGGTGGCTGCCTTCTCCTCCATGCAGCAAACACGGTCCAAATAACTAGCAATTCAAAGGTGGGGTTCTATTTTCCAGTCAACAGAAGTTTTGAGCAAACATATACCTAAAAGTTTAGACTGCTGCAATGTCTAAACATGACATCCTGATGCCCCATACACGAGCTTATGCATGCATTGGACTTTGTACCCTATATGGCCTTCACATGCTCTAGACTTTATATACTGTAGTTTATCTCTGTCAGTTTTTGGTAACATTTGCCTGCATTGTCTCTTAAATGGTGTGTTTTGTGTTCCCCTACAACATATATTGCAAAACTGGTATACTACGTATCCTTTACCACAGATAAAGGTAGTTTGTCACCTCCAAACTTGGTTTTAAAGCAAGTACTGGCATGTAGTTGCAGTGCACTGAAACATAAACTGACTCTTCTTGTGAAAATGTGGTCCTTTAATGCAGAGAAATGTTCATGAGGTTTTAGACGCACCACATGGGCCTGCTTCAGTCAGTGCACCTTTTCTGCACCACTTTCATTACCCAGCGCATCTTATTCTGCTTTCGTTGACAGAACCAGGCTTCTCCTGCATTATTGATCTTGGCTCTGAAGGCCTCTCCCGCTTGAACATACTTCCTGGCAAGAGCAGATCAGGTTTTTTTCCTGGCCTGGCCTATATGAACTGCACAGTGCACCAACAAAATTTGAACGTCAAACCTCATTAACATAAGGATAAGGCCTCATGCACACGACCGTTGTTTTGGTCCGCATCCGAGCTGCCGTTTTGGCGGCTCGGATGCGGACCTATTCACTTCAATGGCATCTGTTGCTCCGTTCCGTGGCCCCGCTAAAAAGATATAACATGTCCTATTCTTGTCCGCGCTTTGCGGACAAGAATAGGCATTTATTTTGAAGGCTGTCTGTGCCGTTCCGCAAATTGCGGAAAGCACATGGACGCCATCCATGTTTTGCGGATCCGCGATTTGCGGATCGCAAAACACACCACGGTCGTGTGCATGAGGCCTAAAAAGAAGCATTTCTCTGGATTGGAGGATTGGATTTTTACAAGAAAGGACCGCTTCAGGGCACAAACCCTACATGCTAGTATAATTACTTTAATACTGATTTTGAAGGGGACAGACTCCCTTCATACAGTATACACATTCAGAAACCATTCACATAACTTCAAATTACTCCTAAAAAGCTGACAAGGAAGAAGGTAGTAAAAAATGATCAGCTTACTTAGCTAAATAATTTAACAGTACTTTGTTGGTGACATTATGAAAAAAACGTCATGGGTTTTCCCCCGTAAGAGAAACTGGCTAAACCAGTTAAGTAGTGACAGAATAAGGAAAAAGGTAAATGCTTACTACGGAAGCATTGAAACCAGTCAGGATTGCTGCACAGATACAGTGTGGAGACGTGTGAGTATACATGGATATTTACATTTTACTACAACTTTATAATGCACTCATGAGTAGATATCTATATGAACTATTGTTTTTTATGTTCAGCTTTCTGTCATGAATATGTGATAAGGGAAGGGTTCCAGACATTTGAAGTTTTTTTTATGTTGAAGTTAAGCTACATGTGACGCGGAGGGAACAATGTAGTCACTTGCGTTTTCTTTTTCCTAAAATGACTACATCATGAGAACCTCACTGAACAACTCTCCATATCTCAGCTTCCAGGACCCTGCGAGTGTGATACAGGAAAATGGAATATTGGGGTTTGACAAATTATCAATGAATTTATAGGTTTTGAATGGATTAAACTTTAAATGTCATGTATTTGACTGATTCTAATGCCCTTCATGGTTAGCTAACAGTAGGGGGCCCTAAGGCTGGCCATAAACAACATACAGAAGCTCCCGGCAGAATGTTTGTTCACCCAACAGTTATCACTCCTTATCTACTCATAAATATGAGTAATAAAATAAACTAAAGTGGCTCAACCAGTATGTATCCACAAATTAGGTGCACTCTCCCGTGGCAACACCCTTGCCAATTTATAATTATAAAAATCAAATAGATTTGGAGGGCACTCACTTACCTGGTTTTTACATGGAAACGTACCATATATATATATATATATATGGTTAAAGATATTTTATTCAGAAAAACATATATACACAGCACAAATTAGGGTGGGTTCACACTAGCGTTATGGAGTCCGTTATGGCTTTCCTTTATAACAGGGTTATAACGGAACATAACGGAATCCATAGGATGGAATGCAAAACGGAAGCCTTTAACCACTTAAGGACCACAGGTTTATACCCCCCTAAAGACCAGGCCCTTTTTTACAAATCGGCACTACACTACTTTCACCGTTTATTGCTCGGTCATGCAACTTACCACCCAAATGAATTTTACCTCCTTTTCTTCTCACTAATAGAGCTTTCATTTGGTGGTATTTCATTGCTGCTGACATTTTTACTTTTTTTGTTATTAATCGAAATTTAACGATTTTTTTGCAAAAAAATGACATTTTTCACTTTCAGTTGTAAAATTTTGCAAAAAAAAACGAGATCCATATAGAAATTTTGCTCTAAATTTATAGTTCTACATGTCTTTGATAAAAAAAAAATGTTTGGGTAAAAAAAAAATGGTTTGGGTAAAAGTTATAGCGTTTACAAACTATGGTACAAAAATGTGAATTTCCGCTTTTTGAAGCAGCTCTGACTTTCTGAGCACCTGTCATGTTTCCTGAGGTTCTACAATGCCCAGACAGTACAAACACCCCACAAATGACCCCATTTCGGAAAGTACACACCCTAAGGTATTCGCTGATGGGCATAGTGAGTTCATAGAACTTTTTATTTTTTGTCACAAGTTAGCGGAAAATGATGATTTTTTTTTATTTTATTTTTTTTCCTACAAAGTCTCATATTCCACTAACTTGTGACAAAAAATAAAAACTTCCATGAACTCATTATGCCCATCACGAAATACCTTGGGGTCTCTTCTTTCCAAAATGGGGTCACTTGTGGGGTAGTTATACTGCCCTGGCATTCTAGGGGCCCAAATGTGTGGTAAGGAGTTTGAAATCAAATTCTGTAAAAAATGACCAGTGAAATCCGAAAGGTGCTCTTTGGAATATGGGCCCCTTTGCCCACCTAGGCTGCAAAAAAGTGTCACACATCTGGTATCTACGTACTCAGGAGAAGTTGAGGAATGTGTTTTGGGGTGTCATTTTACATATACCCATGCTGGGTGAGATAAATATCTTGGTCAAATGCCAACTTTGTATAAAAAAATGGGAAAAGTTGTCTTTTGCCAAGATATTTCTCTCACCCAGCATGGGTATATGTAAAATGACACCCCAAAACACATTCCCCACCTTCTCCTGAGTACGGAGATACCAGATGTGTGACACTTTTTTGCAGCCTAGGTGGGCAAAGGGGCCCATATTCCAAAGAGCACCTTTCGGATTTCACTCGTCATTTTTTACAGAATTTGATTTCAAACTCCTTACCACACATTTGGGCCCCTAGAATGCCAGGGCAGTATAACTACCCCACAAGTGACCCCATTTTGGAAAGAAGACACCCCAAGGTATTCCGTGAGGGGCATGGCAAGTTCCTAGAATTTTTTATTTTTTGTCACAAGTTAGTGGAAAATGATGATTTTTTATTTTTTATTTTTTTTCATACAAAGTCTCATATTCCACTAACTTGTGACAAAAAATAAAAACTTCCATGAACTCACTATGCCCATCAGCGAATACCTTGGGGTCTCTTCTTTCCAAAATGGGGTCACTTGTGGGGTAGTTATACTGCCCTGGCATTCTAGGGGCCCGAATGTGTGGTAAGGAGTTTGAAATCAAATTCTGTAAAAAATGACCTGTGAAATCCGAAAGGTGCTCTTTGGAATATGGGCCCCTTTGCCCACCTAGGCTGCAAAAAAGTGTCACACATCTGGTATCTCTGTATTCAGGAGAAGTTGAGGAATGTGTTTTGGGGTGTCTTTTTACATATACCCATGCTGGGTGAGATAAATATCTTGGTCAAATGCCAACTTTGTATAAAAAAATGGGAAAAGTTGTCTTTTGCCAAGATATTTCTCTCACCCAGCAGGGATATATGTAAAATGACACCCCAAAACACATTCCCCACCTTCTCCTGAGTACGGGGATACCAGATGTGTGACACTTTTTTGCAGCCTAGGTGGGCAAAGGGGCCCATATTCCAAAGAGCACCTTTCGGATTTCACAGGTCATTTTTTACAGAATTTGATTTCAAACTCCTTACCACACATTTGGGCCCCTAGAATGCCAGGGCAGTATAACTACCCCACAAGTGACCCCATTTTGGAAAGAAGAGACCCCAAGGTATTCGCTGATGGGCATAGTGAGTTCATGGAAGTTTTTATTTTTTGTCACAAGTTAGTGGAATATGAGACTTTGTATGAAAAAAAAAAAAAAAAAAAAATCTGCATTTTCCACTAACTTGTGACAAAAAATAAAAAATTCTAGGAACTTGCCATGCCCCTCACGGAATACCTTGGGGTGTCTTCTTTCCAAAATGGGGTCACTTGTGGGGTAGTTATACTGCCCTGGCATTTTCCAGGGGCCCTAATGTGTGGTAAGTAGGTAAATGACCTGTGAAATCCTAAAGGTGCTCTTTGGAATATGGGCCCCTTTGCCCACCTAGGCTGCAAAAAAGTGTCACACATGTGGTATCGCCGTATTCAGGAGAAGTTGGGGAATGTGTTTTGGGGTGTCATTTTACATATACCCTTGCTGGGTGAGAGAAATATCTTGGCAAAAGACAACTTTTCCCATTTTTTTATACAAAGTTGGCATTTGACCAAGATATTTCTCTCACCCAGCATGGGTATATGTAAAATGACACCCCAAAACACATTCCCCAACTTCTCCTGAGTACGGCGATACCAGATGTGTGACACTTTATTGCAGCCTAGATGCGCAAAGGTGCCCAAATTCCTTTTAGGAGGGCATTTTTAGACATTTGGATACCAGACTTCTTCTCACGCTTTGGGGCCCCTAGAATGCCAGGGCAGTATAAATACCCCACATGTGACCCCATTTTGGAAAGAAGACACCCCAAGGTATTCAATGAGGGGCATGGCGAGTTCATAGAAATTTTTTTTTTTTGGCACAAGTTAGCGGAAATTGATATTTTTAATTTTTTTCTCACAAAGTCTCCCTTTCCGCTAACTTGGGACAAAAATTTCAATCTTTCATGGACTCAATATGCCCCTCACGGAATACCTGGGGGTGTCTTCTTTCCGAAATGGGGTCACATGTGGGGTATTTATACTGCCCTGGCATTCTAGGGGCCCTAAAGCGTGAGAAGAAGTCTGGAATATAAATGTCTAAAAAATTTTACGCATTTGGTTTCCGTGAGGGGTATGGTGAGTTCATGTGAGATTTCATTTTTTGACACAAGTTAGTGGAATATGAGACTTTGTAAGAAAAAAAAAATAATAATTCCGCTAACTTGGGCCAAAAAAATGTCTGAATGGAGCCTTACAGAGGGGTGATCAATGACAGGGGGGTGATCAATGACAGGGGGGGTGATCAATGACAGGGGGGGTAATCAATGACAGGGGGGGGGATCAATGACAGGGGGGGTGATCAATGACAGGGGGGGTGATCAATGACAGGGGGGGGGATCAATGACAGGGGGGGTGATCAATGACAGGGGGGGGGATCAATGACAGGGGGGGTGATCAATGACAGGGGGGGTGATCAATGACAGGGGGGGTGATCAATGACAGGGGGGTGATCAATGACAGGGGGGTGATCAATGACAGGGGGGGTGATCAATGACAGGGGGGTGATCAATGACAGGGGGGTGATCAGGGAGTCTATATGGGGTGATAACCACAGTCATTGATCACGCCCGTGTAAGGCTTCATTCAGACGTCCGTATGCGTTTTGCGGATCCGATCCATCTATCAGTGCATCCGTAAAAATCATGCGGACATCTGAATGGAGCTTTACAGGGGGGTAATCAATGACAGGGGGGTGATCAGGGAGTCTATATGGGGTGATCACCACAGTCATTGATCACGCCCCTGTAAGGCTTCATTCAGACGTCCGGATGCGTTTTGCGGATCCGATCCATCTATCAGTGGATCCGTAAAAATCATGCGGACATCTGAATGGAGCTTTACAGGGGGGTAATCAATGACAGGGGGGTAATCAATGACAGGGGGGTGATCAGGGAGTCTATATGGGGTGATCACCACAGTCATTGATCACGCCCCTGTAAGGCTTCATTCAGACGTCCGGATGCGTTTTGCGGATCCGATCCATCTATCAGTGGATCCGTAAAAATCATGCGGACATCTGAATGGAGCTTTACAGGGGGGTAATCAATGACAGGGGGGTAATCAATGACAGGGGGGTGATCAGGGAGTCTATATGGGGTGATCACCACAGTCATTGATCATGCCCCTGTAAGGCTTCATTCAGACGTCCGGATGCGTTTTGCGGATCCGATCCATCTATCAGTGGATCCGTAAAAATCATGCGGACATCTGAATGGAGCTTTACAGGGGGGTGATCAATGACAGGGGTGTAATCAATGACAGGGGGGTGATCAGGGAGTCTATATGGGGTGATAACCACAGTCATTGATCACGCCCCTGTAAGGCTTCATTCAGACGTCCGGATGCGTTTTGCGGATCCGATCCATCTATCAGTGCATCCGTAAAAATCATGCGGACATCTGAATGGAGCTTTACAGGGGGGTAATCAATGACAGGGGGGTGATCACCACAGTCATTGATCATGCCCCTGTAAGGCTTCATTCAGACGTCTGTATGCGTTTTGCGGATCCGATCCATCTATCAGTGCATCCGTAAAAATCATGCGGACATCTGAATGGAGCTTTACAGGGGGGTGATCAATGACAGGGGTGTAATCAATGACAGGGGGGTGATCAGGGAGTCTATATGGGGTGATCACCACAATCATTGATCATGCCCCTGTAAGGCTTCATTCAGACGTCCGGATGCGTTTTGCGGATCCGATCCATCTATCAGTGCATCCGTAAAATTCATGCGGACATCTGAATGGAGCTTTACAGGGGGGTGATCAGGGAGTCTATATGGGGTGATAACCACAGTCATTGATCATGCCCCTGTAAGGCTTCATTCAGACGTCCGGATGCGTTTTGCGGATCCGATCCATCGATCAGTGGATCCGTAAAAATCATGCGGACGTCTGAATGGAGCTTTACAGGGGGGTAATCAATGACAGGGGGGTAATCAATGACAGGGGGGTGATCAGGGAGTCTATATGGGGTGATCACCACAGTCATTGATCACGCCCCTGTAAGGCTTCATTCAGACGTCCGGATGCGTTTTGCGGATCCGATCCATCTATCAGTGGATCCGTAAAAATCATGCGGACGTCTGAATGGAGCTTTACAGGGGGGTGATCAATGACAGGGGGGTAATCAATGACAGGGGGTGATCAGGGAGTCTATATGGGGTGATCAGGGGTGATCAGGGGCTAATAAGGGGTTAATAAGTGACGGGGGGGGGGGGTGTAGTGTAGTGTAGTGGTGCTTGGTGCTACTTTACTGAGCTACCTGTGTCCTCTGGTGGTCGATCCAAACAAAGGGGACCACCAGAGGACCAGGTAGCAGGTATATTAGACGCTGTTATCAAAACAGCGTCTAATATACCTGTTAGGGGTTAAAAAAAACACATCTCCAGCCTGCCAGCGAACGATCGCCGCTGGCAGGCTGGAGATCAACTCTCTTACCTTCCGTTCCTGTGAGCGCGCGCGCCTGTGTGCGCGCGTTCACAGGAAATCTCGGCTCACGCGAGATGACGCCTATTGGCGTTAGCGTAGCCTGGGGGAGCCGCCGCAATGACGCCTTTCGGCGTTACAGTTGCGGGAAGTGGTTAAGAGGCATTCCGTTTTGCTCTGTCCTAATAGAAGTCAAACGAAAACATAACGGATCCGTCTGGGTCCCGTTATGCAAGACGCAAAACAAAGTCCTCTTAAAGGCTTCCGTTTTGCATTCCTTCATAATGCAAGTCTATGGGCAGCAAAACGGATCCGTCCTTCCGTCTTATGGATTCCGTTATGTTCTGTTATAACCCTGTTATAACGGAAAGCCATAATGGACTCCATAACGCTAGTTTGAACCCATCCTAAATGAGTTAAAAAGATACCAAAAAATAAAATTAAAATAAATAATTTAAAAACAACAGCGTCAATGGTATCTATAAGTTCCACATCACTCCATATCCTTATTTTAAAAGTACATGACACACTTTCAGTGTGGTATGTATAGTGCAGGCAGCTGCTAGAGTTTGCGGCAATATACAAATAATCACCTTTAAGGGAATTTAATAGAGTGAAAGATAATTATAAAAATATAGGATGCTGTGTGACAATTTTACAATACACTTAAAGCTACTTTCACACTGGCTTTTTGGCTTTCTGTTTGTGAGATCCGTTCAGGGCTCCCAAAAACGGTCCAAAACGGCCCTAATGCATTCTGAATGGAAAAGGATCCGCTCAGAATGCATCAGTTTGCCTCCGTTCCGTCTCCATTCCGCTTTGGAGGCGGACACCAAAATGCTGCTTGCAGTGTTTTGGTGTCCGTCTGACGAAATTGAGCCAAACGGATCCGTCCTGACACACAATGTAAGTCAATGGGGACGGATCCGTTTTCTATGACACAATTTGGCACAATAGAAAACGGATCCGTCCTCCATTGACTTTCAGTAGTGTTCAAGATGGATCCGTCTTGGCTATGTTACAGATAATACAAACGGATCCGTTCTGAACAGATGCAGACGGTTGTATTATCTGAACTGATCCGTTTGTGCAGATCCATGACGGATCCGCACCAAACGCGAGTGTGAAAGTAGCCTAATACAAACAGGATATGTATGTCATAACGAATGTCCCACTTAATTTGCACAATTGGTATATGTCAATATCACTCAGATTATTCCAAATAGGCAACTCCTGTTGTTGTTTGTATTCTCTTAGTAGGACTGTAGATGTCAATGTCCTGTCACAACCTGACACAAATGAGTTTATTTTTCATGTGGCCTTAGAGTGCCAGTTTCAATTGTATTAGGTTTTATGTATCTTAGTAGTTAGAGGGGTTGTCCGGGTTCAGAGCTGAACCCGGACATACCTCCATTTTCACCCCGGCAACCCCCCTGACTTGAGCATCGGAACAGTTCATGCTTCGATGCTCTCCTTTGCTCTGTGCTAAATCGTGCAGGGCAAAAGCATTTTCAGGAGTTCCGGTAACGAATCGGGCTCTCCATGGGGCTGCCAGGAAGCTCAGTGACGTCACCGGCACTGATGGGTTGGCTTTAGCGCTGCCCTAGCCTGTAAAACGGCACTGGTGATGTCACCAAACACACTGCCAGGCGGAAGCTTCCACCGGCAGTGTGTTATTGTAAACAAAAGAACCCTTGTCCTGCACGATCTAGCGCAGGGCAAGGGAGCGTATCGGAGCATGACATGCTCTGATGCTAACATCAGGGATGCTGCCTGGGTGAAATTATGGGTGTGCCCGGGTTCAGCACTGAACCTGGACAAACCCCTTTAACTCAGCTAAGCAAGCCTGTGTTCTCAGTAGGTAAAGGGGGAGGAAGCCACTGCCAGAGGAGTCTCCTCGAGAGTAAAAAAAATGGGGCAGTTGAAATCCAACATCTTTATATTCCCTGATATCTATCGTTTGGAAAGAGTCGAGAGGCCCCCATACAAATTAGACGGTTCGTCAGGCCTCCCAAACTGCCAAGTTCAGACTACATACAACTAATCTATGTGGATAGCTTCAGAGGTCTTGGTTACCTGCTTATTTTTCTTAAATCGTCATTTCCTCTTATCTTGGGATTATATTTTGGGACCTTGGAAGCAATTAGTGTTTTTCGATAGACTTATGGACCCAAGTTACAATGGATTTAACAGTTGTCGTCCTGGAACCAATTAATACTGTAACTTGAGGGATAACTGTATTGTAATTATTTTTAAAGGTATAGTACAGAAAAAAATTCTTTAAAAAATGGTTTCTATGAATTGGTAAAAAAAACAAAAACTTTTTGATGGAAGTGTCCCTTTAATGATGATACAATGGCAGTTGCAGTAATTAATAATTTTACACATACAACTTGGAGTGTCAATGTATTTGTAGCTATCTGGCCATGCTCTACCTTGGAGGCTTCCTCTAGTCTGGGCAGAAGATCTGACTTAGCAGTTCCGACTTCTCTAAACAGCAGAGTCTGAACAGCTAGCAATTCAAAAGTGGGATTCTATTTTCCAGTCAACAGAAGTTTTAAGCAAACATAGATTTAAAGGTAATGGCAGAAAATGTCCTGCTGTTTAAATAACTTTTTTATGTTTAACATATTTTAACCACTTGCCGCACACGTAACGCCGATAGGCGTCGGCACTCTCAGGGCTCAATGACGCCTATTGGCGTCATCTCGTGAGACCCGAGATTTCGCGTGAACACCCATGCGCGCGCGTTCACAGCGACGCGCAGCTGAGAAGTTAAACTACAGCCTGCCAGCGCTGATCATTCGCTGGCAGGCTGTAGATGTTAAAAAAATTGCATCAGAAAGGTATATTGGACGCTGTTTTGTTAACAGCGTCTGATATACCTGCTACCTGGTCCTCTGGATCGACCACCAGAGGACACAGGCAGCTCTGTAAGTAGTACCAATCACCACACTACACTACACCCCCCCTGTCACTTATTAACCCCTGATCACCCCATATAGACTCCCTGATCACCCCCCCTGTCACCCCCCCGTAAGGCTCCATTCAGACCTCCGTATGTGTTTTGTGGATCCGCGGATCCGCAAAACACGGACACCGGCAATGTGCTTTCCGCATTTTGCGGATCCGCACATTGCCAGAACTATATAGAAAATGCCTTTTCTTGTCCGCAATTGCGAACAAGAATAGGACATGTTCTATATTTTTGCGGAACTGAAGTGCGGACCCGGAAGTGCAAATCCGCAATTCCAGATCCGAGCGGGACAAAGTCTGTCCCCATAGAAATGAATGGGTCCGCAATTCCGTTCCGCAAAATGCGGAACAGAATGGCGGACGTGTGAATGGGGCCTAAGGGTCCCTTATCACCGCCAGTTAGTTAGCTACTTGTTAGGTAGTTAGCGCCCAGCCCACCGCACCGCAGTCACTGATTAGTCGTTGATTAGCGTCATCGCTGTAGCTAATCAGCACTAGTACTATATAGTATCTGTAAGTGATCAAGACTAGTGTTGAGCGAACAGTTCGAGCATAGTTCGGGTCCGTACCGAATTTTGGGGTGTTCGTGACACGGACCCGAACCCGAACTTTTTCGTAAAAGTTCGGGTTCGGGTTCGTCGTTCGGCATGTATTTTGGCGCATTTTGAAAGGCTGCAAAGCAGCCAATCAACATGCATCATACTACTTGCCCTAAGATGCCATCGCAGCCATGCCTACTATTGGCAAGGCTGTGATTGGCCAAGTGCAGCATGTGACTCAGCCTCTTTATAAGCTTGTGCGCACGTCGGGACGTGCTCACTCCCGATGTGAATAGAACAGGGATAGACGCAGCTGATGCTAGGGCGAGAATAGGCAGGGATAATTGAATAACTGGAAGCAAATTTCTCTCCTCCACCTGTGATTCATCTGAACAACTGCAGCTGAGCTGCTTTTTTGATAGGGATTGGCTATTTTTAGAGTGGCCAGAGTGATTTTTCCATCCACATGTATCTGGGCTGACCGCCGGCCGCCATTTTGCGACTTGTAGTGCTGCAGCAGAAGCTGCCACAGTGTGCATTCCAAAGCTCCAAACAAGTCAGACATCTACACCTGGGATTCAGACCAATAGCGATTTAGCAGCACAGTCCAAGGCTATTTTTTTTAAAGGTTGTGCAGACCATTTTGTGGCACATGTTACTGGGCTGATAGGCGGTGGCCATCTTGGGACTAGTGCTGCAGCACAATCTCTCCCAACGTCCATTAATCACTTGTAATAGTGGTCTGTGCCATAGAAATCCTACATCAGGGACTTGGGTGTGCTTGTGTCACCCCTACTAATACCAGTCCACCTGTAATCCATACAGTGAAAAGCCATAAAGTATTCCAGTGAGGGAATTTTTTATTTATTTAAAAAAGGCCAAGTTAGTTTATCTGGCGTTCAATATACTAGATACAGTTAGGCCTGCGTTTCATACATCTGGAATTAGCAAACTAATGTGCTGGGGTTGGGAAAACATATATGTACCCATACTAGAATCTGTCAAAGAAAGCGGTACTCACATATAACAGTCATTCCATCTGTAATCCATACAGTCAAAAGACTGAAAGTATTCCAGTGAGGGAATTTTTTTTATTTAAAAAAGGCCAAGTTAGTTTATCTGGCGTTCAATATACTAGATACAGTTAGGCCTGCGTTTCATACATCTGGAATTAGCAAACTAAAGTGCTGGGGTTGGGAAAACATATATGTACCCATACTAGAATCTGTCAAAGAAAGCGGTACTCACATATAACAGTCATTCCATCTGTAATCCATACAGTCAAAAGACTGAAAGTATTCCAGTGAGGGAATTTTTTTTATTTAAAAAAGGCCAAGTTAGTTTATCTGGCGTTCAATATACTAGATACAGTTAGGCCTGCGTTTCATACATCTGGAATTAGCAAACTAATGTGCTGGGGTTGGGAAAACATATATGTACCCATACTAGAATCTGTCAAAGAAAGCGGTACTCACATATAACAGTCATTCCATCTGTAATCCATACAGTCAAAAGACTGAAAGTATTCCAGTGAGGGAATTTTTTTTATTTAAAAAAGGCCAAGTTAGTTTATCTGGCGTTCAATATACTAGATACAGTTAGGCCTGCGTTTCATACATCTGGAATTAGCAAACTAATGTGCTGGGGTTGGGAAAACATATATGTACCCATACTAGAATCTGTCAAAGAAAGCGGTACTCACATATAACAGTCATTCCATCTGTAATCCATACAGTCAAAAGACTGAAAGTATTCCAGTGAGGGGATTTTTTTTATTTAAAAAAGGCCAAGTTAGTTTATCTGGCGTTCAATATACTAGATACAGTTAGGCCTGCGTTTCATACATCTGGAATTAGCAAACTAATGTGCTGGGGTTGGGAAAACATATATGTACCCATACTAGAATCTGTCAAAGAAAGCGGTACTCACATATAACAGTCATTCCATCTGTAATCCATACAGTCAAAAGACTGAAAGTATTCCAGTGAGGGGATTTTTTTTATTTAAAAAAGGCCAAGTTAGTTTATCTGGCGTTCAATATACTAGATACAGTTAGGCCTGCGTTTCATACATCTGGAATTAGCAAACTAATGTGCTGGGGTTGGGAAAACATATATGTACCCATACTAGAATCTGTCAAAGAAAGCGGTACTCACATATAACAGTCATTCCATCTGTAATCCATACAGTCAAAAGACTGAAAGTATTCCAGTGAGGGGATTTTTTTTATTTAAAAAAGGCCAAGTTAGTTTATCTGGCGTTCAATATACTAGATACAGTTAGGCCTGCGTTTCATACATCTGGAATTAGCAAACTAATGTGCTGGGGTTGGGAAAACATATATGTACCCATACTAGAATCTGTCAAAGAAAGCGGTACTCACATATAACAGTCATTCCATCTGTAATCCATACAGTCAAAAGACTGAAAGTATTCCAGTGAGGGGATTTTTTTTATTTAAAAAAGGCCAAGTTAGTTTATCTGGCGTTCAATATACTAGATACAGTTAGGCCTGCGTTTCATACATCTGGAATTAGCAAACTAATGTGCTGGGGTTGGGAAAACATATATGTACCCATACTAGAATCTGTCAAAGAAAGCGGTACTCACATATAACAGTCATTCCATCTGTAATCCATACAGTCAAAAGACTGAAAGTATTCCAGTGAGGGAATTTTTTTTTTATTTAAAAAAGGCCAAGTTAGTTTATCTGGCGTTCAATATACTAGATACAGTTAGGCCTGCGTTTCATACATCTGGAATTAGCAAACTAATGTGCTGGGGTTGGGAAAACATATATGTACCCATACTAGAATCTGTCAAAGAAAGCGGTACTCACATATAACAGTCATTCCATCTGTAATCCATACAGTCAAAAGACTGAAAGTATTCCAGTGAGGGGATTTTTTTTATTTAAAAAAGGCCAAGTTAGTTTATCTGGCGTTCAATATACTAGATACAGTTAGGCCTGCGTTTCATACATCTGGAATTAGCAAACTAATGTGCTGGGGTTGGGAAAACATATATGTACCCATACTAGAATCTGTCAAAGAAAGCGGTACTCACATATAACAGT
Source organism: Bufo bufo (assembly GCF_905171765.1). Lineage (NCBI taxonomy): Eukaryota > Metazoa > Chordata > Amphibia > Anura > Bufonidae > Bufo > Bufo bufo. Next base: position 170,915,491 of record NC_053394.1, on the reverse strand, counting down.
CATTCCATCTGTAATCCATACAGTCAAAAGACTGAAAGTATTCCAGTGAGGGGATTTTTTTTATTTAAAAAAGGCCAAGTTAGTTTATCTGGCGTTCAATATACTAGATACAGTTAGGCCTGCGTTTCATACATCTGGAATTAGCAAACTAATGTGCTGGGGTTGGGAAAACATATATGTACCCATACTAGAATCTGTCAAAGAAAGCGGTACTCACATATAACAGTCATTCCATCTGTAATCCATACAGTCAAAAGACTGAAAGTATTCCAGTGAGGGGATTTTTTTTATTTAAAAAAGGCCAAGTTAGTTTATCTGGCGTTCAATATACTAGATACAGTTAGGCCTGCGTTTCATACATCTGGAATTAGCAAACTAATGTGCTGGGGTTGGGAAAACATATATGTACCCATACTAGAATCTGTCAAAGAAAGCGGTACTCACATATAACAGTCATTCCATCTGTAATCCATACAGTCAAAAGACTGAAAGTATTCCAGTGAGGGAATTTTTTTTATTTAAAAAAGGCCAAGTTAGTTTATCTGGCGTTCAATATACTAGATACAGTTAGGCCTGCGTTTCATACATCTGGAATTAGCAAACTAATGTGCTGGGGTTGGGAAAACATATATGTACCCATACTAGAATCTGTCAAAGAAAGCGGTACTCACATATAACAGTCATTCCATCTGTAATCCATACAGTCAAAAGACTGAAAGTATTCCAGTGAGGGAATTTTTTTTTAATTTAAAAAAGGCCAAGTTAGTTTATCTGGCGTTCAATATACTAGATACAGTTAGGCCTGCGTTTCATACATCTGGAATTAGCAAACTAATGTGCTGGGGTTGGGAAAACATATATGTACCCATACTAGAATCTGTCAAAGAAAGCGGTACTCACATATAAAAGTCATTCCATCTGTAATCCATACAGTCAAAAGACTGAAAGTATTCCAGTGAGGGAATTTTTTTTTTATTTAAAAAAGGCCAAGTTAGTTTATCTGGCGTTCAATATACTAGATACAGTTAGGCCTGCGTTTCATACATCTGGAATTAGCAAACTAATGTGCTGGGGTTGGGAAAACATATATGTACCCATACTAGAATCTGTCAAAGAAAGCGGTACTCACATATAACAGTCATTCCATCTGTAATCCATACAGTCAAAAGACTGAAAGTATTCCAGTGAGGGGATTTTGCTTATAAAAAATAATATATTTCATTTTGGTGCGAGTTGAATCGCAACAATGAAGAAAAATACTATTAAGGGACGAGGACGCGGTCGTGGTGGTGTCCGTGGAGCCTCTGTTGCTGGTAGAGGACGTGGCCGTTCGGCCCCAGGCGCACACAGTAGGGAACGAACTCCCTCAACTAGCCGGCAGAATGTACCGCAATATCTCGTGGGGCCCAATGCCGCTCTTAGGATGGTAAGGCCTGAGCAGGTACAGGCATTAATCGATTGGGTGGCCGACAGTGCTTCCAGCACGTTCACCACATGGTCTTCCACCCAGTCTTCTGCGGAAAGCGCACAGGTGGCACCTGAAAACCAAGCCCATCAGTCTGTCACATCACCCCCAAGCATATCAGGGAAACGGTCTGAGCCACAAGTTATGCAGCAGTCTCTTCTTCTGTTTGAAGACTCTGCTTCCAGGGTTTCCCAGGGGCGTCCACCTAGCCCTTCCCCAGTGGAGGAAGACATACCATGCACTGACGCACAACCACTTATGTCTCCAGATGAAGAGGACATGGGAATACCACCACAGCAGAGTCACCGACTCTCTGATGATGACGAAACACAGGTGCCCACTGCCGCGTCTTTTTGCAGTGTGCAGACTGAACAGGAGGAGGTCAGGGAGGGAGACTGGGTGGAAGACGATGCAGAGGACGATGAGGTCTTAGACCCCACATGGACTGAAGGTCGTGGCGATGACTTTCACAGTTCAGAGGAAGAGGTAGTGGTGAGACCGAGACAACAGCGAAGCCAAAGAGGGAGCAGGGGGCCAAAGCAGACGAGCCGCCGCCCCCAGAGTTCGCCTGCTACTGGACATCGCCAACAGGGACCCAGCCCCACAAAGGCAGCTTCAAAGAGTTCCCTGGCATGGCACTTCTTTAAACAATGTCCTACCGACAAGACCCGAGTGACTTGCACGCTCTGCCATCAGAGCCTGAGGCGAGGCATTAACGTTCTGAACCTCAGCACAACCTGCATGACCAGGCATCTACATGCAAAGCATGAACTGCAGTGGGGTACACACCTTAAAAACCAGGCACTCGCTGAGGCTCCCCCTGCTCCCTCTACCGCTGCTGCCTCGGCTTCCGCCTCGAGAGGAATGTTGCCACCTGCCGAGCAGCAAACAGAGGATGTGCCACCGACACCATCACCACCGCCACCGTCAACTAGCGTCTCCACTATATCACACAGCAGCGTTCAGCTCTCAATATCTCAAACCTTAGAGAGGAAGCGCAAATTCCCCCCGAGTCACCCTCGAGCCCTTGGCCTGAACGCCAGAATTTCTAAACTGCTGGCCTTTGAAATGCTGTCATTCCGGCTGGTGGACACAGACAGCTTCAAACAGCTGATGGCCATGGCTGTCCCGCAGTATGTGGTTCCCAGCCGCCACTACTTCTCCAAGACAGCCGTGCCTTCCCTGCACATGCAAGTGTCCGATAAAATCAAGTGTGCACTGCGCAACGCCATTTGTGGCAAGGTCCACCTAACCACAGATACGTGGACCAGTAAGCACGGCCAGGGACGCTATATCTCACTAACTGCACACTGGATGAATGTAGTGGCGGCTGGGCCCCCGGCGGACAGTTCCTTGGCGCACGTCCTTCCGCCCCCTAGGATCGCAGGGCATCATTCTCTGCCTCCTGTAGCCTCCTCCTCCTACTCGGCTTCCTCCTCCACTGCTTCCACCAGCTCATCCGGTCAGCCACACACCTTCACCACCAACTTCAGCACAGCCCGGGGTAAACGTCAGCAGGCCATTCTGAAACTCATATGTTTGGGGGACAGGCCCCACAGCGCAAAGGAGTTGTGGCGGGGTATTGAACAACAGACCGACGAGTGGTTTCTGCCGGTGGGCCTCAAGCCAGGCCTGGTGGTATGCGATAATGGGCGAAATCTCGTGGCAGCTCTGGGACTAGCCGGTTTGACGCACATCCCTTGCCTGGCGCATGTGCTGAACTTGGTGGTGCAGAGGTTCATTCACCACTACCCCAACATGTCAGAGCTGCTGCATAAAGTGCGGGCCGTCTGTGCGCGCTTCCGCCGTTCACATCCTGCCGCTGCTCGCCTGTCTGCGCTACAGCGGAACTTCGGCCTTCCCGCTCACCGCCTCATATGCGACGTGCCCACCCGGTGGAACTCCACCTTGCACATGCTGGAGAGACTGTGCGAGCAGCAGCAGGCCATAGTGGAGTTTCAGCTGCAGCACGCTCGCGTCAGTCGTACTGCCGAACAGCACCACTTCACCACCAATGATTGGGCCTCCATGCGAGACCTGTGTGCCCTGCTGCGCTGTTTCGAGTACTCCACCAACATGGCCAGTGGCGATGACACTGTTATCAGCGTTACAATACCACTTCTATGTCTCCTTGAGAAAACACTTAGGGCAATGATGTTAGAGGAGGTGGCCCAGGTGGAGGAGGAGGAGGAGGATGAGGGCTCGTTTCTAACACTTTCGGGCCAGTCTGTTCGAAGTGGCTCAGAGGGAGGTTTGTTTAAGCAGCAGAGGACAGGTTCACAAGTCGCCAGCCAAGGCACTGTACTGGAGGATGAGGAGGATGAGGAGGAGGAGGTGGAGGGGGACGAGGATGACGCAAGTTCACAGCGGGGTGGCAGCCCAGGCCCATCACTGGTGCGTGGCTGGGGGGATACGGTGGACGATGACGATACGCCTCCCACAGAGGACAGCTTGTCCTTACCCATGGGTAGCCTGGCCCACATGAGCGAATATATGCTCCAATGCCTGCGCAACGACAGCAGAGTTGCCCACGTTTTAACGTGTGCAGACTACTGGGTGGCCACCCTGCTGGATCCCCGGTATAAAGACAATGTGCCCACTTTAATTCCTGAACTGGAGCGCGACCGTAAGATGCGCGAGTACAAGCGCACGCTGATAGAGGCGCTCTTGAGAGCATTCCCACATGTCACAGGGGAACAGGTGGAAGGTGAAGGCAGAGGAGTGGCAAGAGGTTGCCAACGCAGCTGTGTCACGGCCAGCTCATCTGAGGGCAGGGTTAGCATGGCAGAAATGTGGAAAAGTTTTGTCTCCACGCCACAGCTATCTGCACCGACACCTGATACGGAACGTGTTAGCAGGAGGCAGCATTTCACTAACATGGTTGAACAGTATGTCTGCACACCCCTCCACATCCTGACGGATGGTTCGGCCCCATTCAACTACTGGGTTTCGAAATTGTCCACGTGGCCAGAGTTAGCATGTTATGCCTTGGAGGTGCTTTCCTGCCCGGCGGCCAGCGTTTTATCTGAACGCGTATTCAGCACGGCAGGGGGCGTCATTACTGACAAGCGCAGCCGCCTGTCCACAGCCAACGTGGACAAGCTGACCTTCATAAAGATGAACCAGGCATGGATCCCACAGGACCTGTCCCTCCCTTGTGCAGAGTAGTCCTTATTAACTGCCTAAAACATGTCTTGTTGTGCTACGGGCCACTTCTTTATTTGATACAAATTTTATGAAACCCACAGTTGAATGAAACTCTTCTCTGTCTGGGCGCCGGGGCCTAACCAGATGAAAGTGGCCGGTTAAACTAACGGGTGACATGAAGCCATAACCTCTGCCATGCTACCTCTGTCTTCTGTCTGGGTGCTGAGGCCTAAGTCAAATAAAGCGGTCTTCTGCTGTGCTGGGGGATATGAAGCTAATCTCTGACCTCTCTCCTCTGTCTGGGTCCAAAGGCCTAAATCACTGAAAGAGGCCTTCTCCTGTGGTGTGTGATATGATGCCAGAATATGTGCTGTGGGGCCTCTCTCCTCTTCCTGGGTGCAGGGGTCAAATAAACTAAATTGTGGCCTACTCCTGTGGTGGTTGATATGATGCCTGATTCTCTGATGTGGAACCTCTCTCCTCTGTTTGGGTGAAGGGGTCAAAGTAACTAAATGGTGGCTTCTCCTGTGGTGGCTGATATGATGCCAGAATATGTGCTGTGGGGCCTCTCTCCTCTTCCTGGGTGCAGGGGTCAAAGTAACTCAATGGTGGCTTCTCCTGTGGTGGCTGATATGATGCCAGAATATGTGCTGTGGTGCCTCTCTCCTCTGTCTGGGTCCAAAGGCCTAAATCACTGAAAGAGGCCTTCTCCTGTGGTGTGTGATATGATGCCTGAATATGTGCTGTGGTGCCTCTCTCCTCTTCCTGGGTGCGGGGGTCAAAGTAACTCAATGGTGGCTTCTCCTGTGGTGGCTGATATGATGCCAGAATATGTGCTGTGGTGCCTCGCTCCTCTTCCTGGGTGCGGGGGTCAAAGTAACTCAATGGTGGCTTCTCCTGTGGTGGCTGATATGATGCCAGAATATGTGCTGTGGGGCCTCTCTCCTCTTCCTGGGTGCAGGGGTCAAAGTAACTCAATGGTGGCTTCTCCTGTGGTGGTTAGTATGATGCCAGAATATGTGCTGTGGGGCCTCTCTCCTCTTCCTGGGTGCAGGGGTCAAAGTAACTCAATGGTGGCTTCTCCTGTGGTGGCTGATATGATGCCAGAATATGTGCTGTGGTGCCTCTCTCCTCTTCCTGGGTGCGGGGGTCAAAGTAACTCAATGGTGGCTTCTCCTGTGGTGGCTGATATGATGCCAGAATATGTGCTGTGGGGCCTCTCTCCTCTTCCTGGGTGCAGGGGTCAAAGTAACTCAATGGTGGCTTCTCCTGTGCTGATTGATATAAAGCTGATGGTTGTGCCATCTGACATGGTTGCCAGGGTCTGATTCAATGGGGGCCTACTCCTGTGGTGGGTGATCTAAATGCCTGATTCTCTGCTGTGAAACCTCTCTCCTCCGTCTGGGTGTAGGGGTCAAAGTCTTTCAAAGTCGCCTTCTCCTATGCTGATTGATATGAAGCTGATGGTTGTGCCATCTGACATGGTTGCCGGGGTCCCATTAAATTGTGGCCTACTCCTGTGGTGGTTGATATGATGCCTGATTCTCTGATGTGGAACCTCTCTCCTCTGTTTGGGTGAAGGGGTCAAAGTAACTAAATGGTGGCTTCTCCTGTGGTGGCTGATATGATGCCAGAATATGTGCTGTGGGGCCTCTCTCCTCTTCCTGGGTGCAGGGGTCAAAGTAACTCAATGGTGGCTTCTCCTGTGGTGGCTGATATGATGCCAGAATATGTGCTGTGGTGCCTCTCTCCTCTTCCTGGGTGCGGGGGTCAAAGTAACTCAATGGTGGCTTCTCCTGTGGTGGCTGATATGATGCCAGAATATGTGCTGTGGTGCCTCTCTCCTCTTCCTGGGTGCGGGGGTCAAAGTAACTCAATGGTGGCTTCTCCTGTGGTGGCTGATATGATGCCAGAATATGTGCTGTGGTGCCTCTCTCCTCTTCCTGGGTGCAGGGGTCAAAGTAACTAAATGGTGGCTTCTCCTGTGGTGGTTGATATGATGCCTGATTCTCTGCTGTGAAACCTCTCTCCTCCATCTGGGTGTAGGGGTCAAAGTCTTTCAAAGTCGCCTTCTCCTGTGCTGATTGATATAAAGCTGATGGTTGTGCCATCTGACATGGTTGCCAGGGTCTGATTCAATGGGGGCCTACTCCTGTGGTGGGTGATCTAAATGCCTGATTCTCTGCTGTGAAACCTCTCTCCTCCGTCTGGGTGTAGGGGTCAAAGTCTTTCAAAGTCGCCTTCTCCTGTGCTGATTGATATGAAGCTGATGGTTGTGCCATCTGACATGGTTGCCGGGGTCCCATTAAATTGGGGCCTACTCCTGTGGTGGGTGATCTAAATGCCTGATTCTCTGCTTTGAAACCTCTCTCCTCCGTCCGGGTGTAGGGGTCAAAGTCTGTCAAAGTCGCCTTCTCCTGTGCTGATTGATATAAAGCTTATGCTTGTGCCATCTGACATGGTTGCCGGGGTCTGATTCAATGGTGGCCTACTCCTGTGGTGGGTGATCTAAATGCCTGATTCTCTGCTGTGTAACCTCTCTCCTCCGTCTGGGTGTAGGGGTCAAAGTAACTAAATGGTGGCCTACTCCTGTGGTGGGTGATATGATGCCTGGTTCTCTGCTGTGGGACCTCTCTCCTTTGTCTGGGTGCTGTGGTCAAAATAATAGTAAGTGACCTTCTCCATTGGTGGGTGACTTGAAGCCTGATTCTGTGCTATGGGACCTCACTCCAATTAATATTGTTTAATTTTTATTTATTTTATGTTAACTCATCATTTCCCTATCTACATTTGTTTGCAGGGGATTTAACTACATTTTGCTGCCTTTTGCAGCCCTCTAGCCCTTTCCGGGTGTGTTTTACAGCCTTTTTAGTGCCCAAAAGTTCGGGTCCCCATTGACTTCTATGGGGTTCGGGTTCGGGATGAAGTTCGGGTCGAGTTCGGATCCCGAACCCGAACATTTTTCGAAAGTTCGGCCGAACTCGTCGAACCCGAACATCCAGGTGTTCGCTCAACTCTAATCAAGACTAATCGCAATCAGATGTATATCAGTACATTAGGGTCACCTTAGGCTCTACAAAAAACGCAGTGTTCGCCCGATCAGGCCTGATCTTGTGCGCACACTTGCGTTCAGTCCGCCCCACCGCAGTGACAGAATTTTTTTTTCTTCTGATCACTGCAAAAACACCGTAAAATCGCTGCGCCGCTATAAAGATCACTTTTGAGGGGCATAGCGAGTTCATAGAAGATTTTTTTTTTTTGGCACAAGTTAGCGGAAATAGTTTTTTTTTTTTGTTGTTTTTGTTTTTTGTTTTTTCTTACAAAGTCTCATATTCCACTAATTTGTGCCAAAAAATAAAATCTTACATGAACTCACCATACCCCTCACGGAATCCAAATGCGTAAAAATGCCCTGTGAAATCCTAAAGGTGCTCATTGGAATTTGGGCCTCTTTGCGCATCTTGGCTGCAAAAAAGTGTCACACATGTGGTATCGCCTTAATTCATAGAAGTAGGGCAATGTGTTTTGGGGTGTATTGTCATTTACAGAGATATTTCTCACACACAGGATGGGTATGTGTGAAAAGACACCCCAAAACACATTGCCCTACTTCTCCTGAATACGGCAATACCACATGTGTGACACTTTTTTGCAGCCTAGGTGCACAAAGGGGCCCAAATTCCAATGAGTACCTTTTAGGAGGGCATTTTTAGACATTTGGATTCCAGACTTCTTCTCACGCTTTAGGGCCCCTAAAATGCCAGGGCAGTATAAATACCCCACATGTGACCCCATTTTGGAAATAAGACACCCCAAGGTATTCTGTGAGGGGTATGGTGAGTTCATGTAAGATTTTATTTTTTGTCACAAGTTAGTGGAATATGAGACTTTGTAAGGAAAAAAAAAAAAAAAACTTTTTCCGCTAACTTGTGCAACAAAAAAAAACAACTTCTATGAACTCGCCATGCCCCTCACTGAATACCTTGGGGTGTCTTCTTTCCAAAATGGGGTCACTTGTGGGGTATTTATACTGCCCTAGCATTTTAGGGGCCCTAAAGCGTGAGAAGTAGTTTGGAATCCAAATGCGTAAAAATGCCCTGTGAAATCCTAAAGGTACTCATTGGAATTTGAGCCCCTTTGCGCACCTAGGATGCAAAAAAGTGTCACACATGTGGTATCGCCGTACTCAGAAGAAGTAGGGAAATGTGCTTTGGGGTGTATCTTTTAGGGATCGACCGATTATCGGTTTTACCAATATTATCGGCCGATATTGAGGATTTTGAACGTTATCGGTATCGGCATCTATTTTGCCGATATACTGATAACGTATTGGGAACACAGAACGCACTTCTCTCATCGCTCTCCGTGTTCCCTCAGCAGCACAGGGGAGAAGGAAGCAGTGTCTCACTCCCCTTGTGATGCTGCTGCCGCTGCCGCCAATGAGAGGAGAGAAGATAAGAGGAAGGGCGGGGCTGTGGCCACCGCTCCACCAATGAAGATAAGTCTTTCATTAATTCATATACAGGAGGCGGGAGTTGGTTGCAGGATCACATAGCCGGCTCCCGACCTCTATGAGCAATAGCTGCGATCCGCGGTAGTTAACCCCTTAGGTGCCGCGGATCACAGCTACCGCTCATGGAGGTCGGGAGCCGGCTATGTGATTCTGCAGCCAGCTCCCGCCTCCTGTATATGAATGATTGAGAAACTTATCTTCATTGGTGGCGCAGTGCGCCCCCCCCCCAAGCTCCCCAGTATTAATCATTGGTAGCGCAGTGCGCCCCCCACCCCCATCCCAATAGTAAAAACATTGGTGGCGCAGTGCGCCCCCCCCCCAGTATTAATCATTGGTGGCACAGTGTGCCCCCCACCCCATCCCAATCCCAATAGTAAAAACATTGGTGGCGCAGTGCGCCCCCCCCAGTATTAATCATTGGTGGCAGTGGCCACAGGATCCCCTCTCCCCTGCTCCTCCGATCGGAGCCCCAGCTGTGTAATCCTGGGGCTCCGATCGGTTACCATGGCAGCCAGGACGCTATTGAAGCCCTGGCTGCCATGTTCAGCTCCCTGCTGCTGTGTGCACAGAGCACAGAGCAGCAGGGACAGTGTGAGCTCCTATTCACCCTGATAGATCTATCAGGGTGAATAGGACAAGGGTTCTAGTCCCTAAGGGGGCTAAAAGTTAGTAAAAAAAAAAACACAAAAATATTAAGTATAAATGAAAAAGATTTACAAAAAAAATAAAAAATACATGTTAACAATAAACATATTAATTTTCAGCAGATTTGTGTAGGAAATTTTTTTTTTCTCAAAAATAAAAATACCCAGAATATCGGTATAAATTATCGGCTATCGGCCTGAAAGTTCACAAATTATCGGTATCGGTATCGGCCCTAAAAAATCAATATCGGTCGATCCCTAGTATTTTTACATATACCCATACTGTGTGTGAGAAATATCTCTGTAAATGACAACTTTAAAAAAAGATTTATACAAAATTGTCAATTTACAGAGATATTTCTCTCACCCGGCATGGGTATATGTAAAAATTCACCCCAAAACACATTGCCCTACTTCTTCTGAGTACGGCGATACCACATGTGTGACACTTTTTTGCAGCCTAGGTGCATAAAGGGGCCGAAAGTCCAACGAGTACCTTTAGGCTTTACAGGGTTGCTCACAATGTTGCCCCGCCCAAAATGCCAGAACAGTAAACACACCTCAGAAATGACCACAAATGACCCCATTTTGGAAAGTAGACACCTCAAGGTATTCGCTGAGGGGCATAGTGAGTCCGTGGGAGATTTTTTTTTGTTTGCCAGAAGTTAGCAGAAATGGAAACTTTATTATTTATTTTTTTCCTCAGAAAGTGTCATTTTCCGCTAACTTGTGAAAAAAAATTAACAGGTGCTCAGAAAGTCAGAGCTGCTTCAAAATGCGGAAATTCACATTTTTGTACCATAGTTTGTAAACGCTATAACTTTTGCGCAAACCAATAAATATACACTTATTGGATTTTTTTTTTATTAAAGACATGTAGCACAATAAATTCAATAAATTCTGACAGAAATGTAATTATATTTGAACAATTTTACCAGAAAATTTAAAAATACACTTTTTTTGAGAAAATTGCGATCTTTTTTTAATAATATCAGAAAAATGAAAAATCTCAGCAGCAATCAAATACCACAAAAAAAAAGCTGTATTTGTGAGAAGAAAAGGAGGTAAAATTCATTTGGGTGCCAAGTTGCATGACCGAGCAATAAACCGTTAAAGTTGTGAAGTGCCGATTTGTAAAAAAGGGCCAAGTCACTAGGGGGGTATAAACCTGTGGTCCTTAACCACCTCAGCCCCCATAGCTTAAACACCCTTAAAGACCAGGCCACTTTTTACACTTCTGACCTACCCTACTTTCACCGTTTATTGCTCGGTCATGCAACTTACCACCCAAATGAATTTTACCTCCTTTTCTTCTCACTAATAGAGCTTTCATTTGGTGGTATTTCATTGCTGCTGACATTTTTACTTTTTTTGTTATTAATCGAAATTTAACGATTTTTTTGCAAAAAAATGACATTTTTTACTTTCAATTGTAAAATTTTGCAAAAAAAACGACATCCATATATAAATTTTGCTCTAAATTTATTGTTCTACATGTCTTTGATAAAAAAAAAATGTTTGGGTAAAAAAAAATTGTTTGGGTAAAAGTTATAGTGTTTACAAACCATGGTACAAAAATGTGAATTTCCGCTTTTTGAAGCAGCTCTGACTTTCTGAGCACCTGTCATGTTTCCTGAGGTTCTACAATGTCCAGACAGTACAAACACCCCACAAATGACCCAATTTTGGAAAGTAGACACCCTAAGGTATTCGCTGATGGGCATAGTGAGTTCATAGAACTTTATATTTTTTGTCACAAGTTAGTGGAAAATGACGATTTTTTTTTTTTGATTTTTTTTTTCTTACAAAGTCTCATATTCCACTAACTTGTGACAAAAAATAAAAACTTCTATGAACTCACTATGCCCATCAGCGAATACCTTGGGGTGTCTTCTTTCCAAAATGGGGTCACTTGTGGGGTAGTTATACTGCCCTGGCACTCTAGGGGCCCAAATGTGTAGTAAGTAGTTTGAAATCAAAATGTGTAAAAAATGACCGGTGAAATCCGAAAGGTGCTCTTTGGAATGTGGGCCCCTTTGCCCACCTAGGCTGCAAAAAAGTGCCACACATGTGGTATCACCGTACTCAGGAGAAGTTGGGGAATGTGTTTTGGGGTGTCATTTTACATATACCCATGCTGGGTGAGATAAATATCTTGGTCAAATGCCAACTTTGTATAAAAAAATGGGAAAAGTTGTATTTTGCCAAGATATTTCTCTCACCCAGCATGGGTATATGTAAAATGACACCCCAAAACACATTCCCCAACTTCTCCTGAGTACGGAGATACCACATGTGTGACACTTTTTAGCAGCCTAGGTGGGCAAAGGGGCCCATATTCCAAAGAGCACCTTTCGGATTTCACTGGTCATTTTTTACACATTTTAATTTCAAACTTCTTACCACACATTTGGGCCCCTAGAATGCCAGGGCAGTATAACTACCCCACAAGTGACCCCATTTTGGAAAGAAGACACCCCAAGGTATTTCGTGATGGACATAGTGAGTTCATGGAAGTTTTTATTTTTTTTCACAAGTTAGGGGAATATGAGACTTTGTAAGGGAAAAAAAAAATCATCATTTTCCGCTAACTTGTGACAAAAAATATAAGATTCTAGGAACTCGCCATGCCCCTCACGGAATACCTTGGGGTGTCTTCTTTCCAAAATGGGGTCACTTGTGGGGTAGTTATACTGCCCTGGCATTTTCCAGGGGCCCTAATATGTGGTAAGTAGGTAAATGACCTGTGAAATCCGAAAGGTGCTCTTTGGAATGTGGGCCCCTTTGCCCACCTAGGCTGCAAAAAAGTGCCACACATGTGGTATCGCCGTACTCTGGAAAAGTTGGGGAATGTGTTTTGGGGTGTCATTTTACAAATAACCATGCTGGGTGAGATAAATATCTTGGTCAAATATAAACTTTGTATAAAACAATGGGAAAAGTTGTCTTTGCCAAGATATTTCTCTCACCCAGCATGGGTATATGTAAAATGACACCCCAAAACACATTGCCCAACTTCTCCTGAGTACGGCAATACCACATGTGTGACACTTTTTTGCAGCCTAGGTGCGCAAAGGGGCCCACATTCCAAAAAGCACCTTTCGGATTTCACCGGCCATTTTTTACAGATTTTGATTTCAAACCACTTCTCACGCATTCGGCCCCTAAAATGCCAGGGCAGTATAAATACCCCACAAGTGACCCCATTTTGGAAAGAAGACACCCAAAGGTATTTCGTGATGGGCATAGTGAGTTCATGGAAGTTTTTATTTTTTGTCACAAGTTAGTGGAATATGAGACTTTGTAAGGAAAAAAATAAATAAAAAATAAATCATCATTTTCCGCTAACTTGTGACAAAAAATATAAAATTCTAGGAACTCGCCATGCCCCTCACGGAATACCTTTGGGTGTCTTCTTTCCAAAATGGGGTCACTTGTGGGGTAGTTATACTGCCCTGGCATTTTCCAGGGGCCCTAATGTGTGGTAAGTAGGTAAATGACCTGTGAAATCCTAAAGGTGCTCTTTGGAATGTGGGCCCCTTTGCCCACCTAGGCTGCAAAAATGTGTCACACATGTGGTATCGCCGTATTCAGGAGAAGTTGGGCAATGTGTTTTGGGGTGTCTTTTTACATATACTCATGCTGGGTGAGAGAAATATCTCGGTAAAAGACAACTTTTCCCATTTTTTTATACAAAGTTGGCATTTGACCAAGATATTTATCTCACCCAGCATGGGTATATGTAAAATGACACCCCAAAACACATTGCCCAACTTCTCCTGAGTACGACGATACCAGATGTGTGACACTTTTTTGCAGCCTAGATGCGCAAAGGGGCCCACATTCCTTTTATGAGGGCATTTTTAGACATTTGGATCCCAGACTTCTTCTCACGCTTTAGGGCCCCTAAAATGCCAGGGCAGTATAAATACCCCACATGTGACCCCATTTTGGAAAGAAGACACCCCAAGGTATTCAATGAGGGGCATGGCGAGTTCATAGAAATTTTTTTTTTTTTGGCACAAGTTAGCGGAAATTGATTTTATTTATTTTTTTCTCACAAAGTCTCCCTTTCCGCTAACTTGGGACAAAAATTTCAATCTCTCATGGACTCAATATGCCCCTTACTGAATACCTGAGGGTGTCTTCTTTCCGAAATGGGGTCACATGTGGGGTATTTATACTGCCCTGGCATTCTAGGGGCCCTAAAGCGTGAGAAGAAGTCTGGAATATAAATGTCTAAAAATTTTTACGCATTTGGATTCCGTGAGGGGTATGGTGAGTTCATGTGAGATTAAATTTTTTGACACAAGTTAGTGGAATATGAGACTTTGTAAGAAAAAAAAAAAAATTCCCGCTAACTTGGGCCAAAAAAATGTCTGAATGGAGCCTTACAGAGGGGTGATCAATGACAGGGGGGTGATCAGGGAGTCTATATGGGGTGATCACCCCCCTGTCATTGATCACCCCCCTATAAGGCTCCATTCAGATGTCCGTATGTGTTTTGCGGATCCGATCCATGTATCCGTGGATCCGTAAAAATCATACGGACATCTGAATGCAGCCTTACAGGGGGGGTGATCAATGACAGGGGGGGTTATCAATGACAGGGGGGTGATCAGGGAGTCTATATGGGGTGATCACCCCCCCTGGAATGCTCCAGGGAGACGCCTGTATGTGTTTTGCGGATCCGATCCATCTATCAGTGGATCCGTAAAAATCATGCGGACGTCTGAATGGAGCTTTACAGGGGGGTGATCAATGACAGGGGGGTAATCAATGACAGGGGGGTGATCAGGGAGTCTATATGGGGTGATCACCACAGTCATTGATCACGCCCCTGTAAGGCTCCATTCAGACGTCCGTATGCGTTTTGCGGATCCGATCCATCTATCAGTGGATCCGTAAAAATCATGCGGACATCTGAATCGAGCTTTACAGGGGGGTGATCAATGACAGGGGGCTAATCAATGACAGGGGGGTGATCAGGGAATCTATATGGGGTGATCACCACAGTCATTGATCACGCCCCTGTAATGCTCCATTCAGACGTCCGTATGCGTTTTGCGGATCTGATCCATCTATCAGTGGATCCGTAAAAATCATGCGGACATCTTAATGGAGCTTTACAGGGGGGTGATCAATGACAGGGGGGTAATCAATGACAGGGGGGTGATCAGGGAGTCTATATGGGGTGATCACCACAGTCATTGATCACGCCCCTGTAAGGCTCCATTCAGACGTCCGTATGCGTTTTGCTGATCCGATCCATCTATCAGTGGATCCGTAAAAATCATGCGGACATCTGAATGGAGCTTTACAGGGGGGTGATCAATGACAGGGGGTAATCAATGACAGGGGGGTGATCAGGGAGTCTATATGGGGTGATCACCACAGTCATTGATCACGCCCCTGTAAGGCTCCATTCAGACGTCCGTATGCGTTTTGCGGATCCGATCCATCTATCAGTGGATCCGTAAAAATCATGCGGACATCTGAATGGAGCTTTACAGGGGGGTGATCAATGACAGAGGGGTAATCAATGACAGGGGGGTGATCAGGGAGTCTATATGGGGTGATCACCACAGTCATTGATCACGCCCCTGTAAGGCTCCATTCAGACGTCCGTATGCGTTTTGCGGATCCGATCCATCTATCAGTGGATCCGTAAAAATCATGCGGACATCTGAATGGAGCTTTACAGGGGGTGATTAATGACAGGGGGTAATCAATGACAGGGGGGTGATCAGGGAGTCTATATGGGGTGATCAAGGGTGATCAAGGGTGAATAAGGGGTTAATAAGTGACAGGGGGGGGGTGTAGTGTAGTGGTGCTTGTTCCTGTGTGCGCGCGTTCACAGGAAATCTCGGCTCGCGCGAGATGACGCATATATGCGTGACTCTGTGCAGGGCTGCCACCTCCGGAACGCGAATCTTCTGTCACCCCACTAAACAGTTTTTTTTTTTTTTTGGTTACTTAGAATGCCTATAATGCGATTTTTGCATACATATTTTTGTTAAAAACGTAGTTTTAATATATGCTAATTACCTTGCTACCAACAAGTAGGGCGGCTACTTGCTGGTAGCAGCCGCATCCTCCTATCCCAAAGACGCCAGCTCCGCATGCTGATTGACAGGGCCAACGGACGGGATTGTCCTCTGGCTGATCCTGTCTGCTATCAAGATCTCTTGCCTGCGCCGTAACGGTATTCAGTCGGCGCAGGCGCACTGAGAGGAGGACGCTCGCTCGGCCACTCCTTCCTCAATGCGCCTGCGCCGGGTGTAGATGTGATGTCATCGGCGCAGGCGCATTGAGGATGGAGCGGCCGAGCGAGCGTTCGCCTCTCAGTACGCCTGCGCCGACTGAATATGTGATTATGTGGCTGGAGGTATATTAGACGGCCATTCAATATAAATTTTACTGCAGGTCAGTGTAGTACAGGCCCCAAACATAAGGCATTCACCGGACAGAAAAGAACAAGTAACTAGAAAAGCTACAACTTCTTGGGAAAGTGTGTGAAGTGTTCTTGCCTCCACCAGTAGTACTGGAGTGGGCAGAATAACTGGGTGGAGTGGCTTGAGTAACTGTTGTGTGGTTGGAGTGGCTGGAGTAACTGTGGAAAGGTTGGACTGCGCAGAGCAACTTTATGGAGTGGGCAGGGTAACTGTGTGGAGTGTTTGGAGTGAGTAAAGATAGTAAACATTACACTAACCAATTGATTGATCAAATTTAAAAAGTGCACATGGCAAGCTTGATAGAGTGAGAAATGCATTTCAACTTTTATTTATTTATATAGCACATTTAATTGCAATGTTGTTGCCCAAAGTGCTTCACAGTTACATTAAAACATACATTTATAAAAACATTAGCAGCCGATTTGTGTAGGTGGGCTTGAAAATGAGGGAGGGGTGGCAGTTTAGAAATCATGTCCTGATTTTTCAGCTCACACTCTAGCTTTTGTCACTCTGCTGGCTGCTCACACACCTGGGTTCATATGGCAACTCACTCTACAGCACAGGCAGAGAAGAGCAGTTAAAAACAAACTGCTCCAAATTGCTCACTTCACTGGCAGTTGCCATCTTAAAACGGTTGTAGTTTAAAAATTATAAATCCTACACCAATTCTTTATATTGTGAGAATCACAATACCCAGACCTACATTTTGATGCATAGTATGTCTCTGAAATATAAAAAATTAAGGCACAGTCGCAGTTTAAAAATTGCCCTTTAAATTTGAGGTGGCTAGAGTGGAGTTTCAATGAATTTCAATGGGCGGCGTGAGTTGCAAACAAATGGTCATATTGTGAAAGCTATCAGGACTATGGCTTAGCCGTGGACATTTTTTGTGGCAGGGATAGCTGAACGTTTTGATATAAGATTTGTGTAGGTGGGCTTGAAAATGAGGGCGTGGTGGCAGTTTAGAAATAATGTCCTGATTTTTCAGCTCACACTCTAGCTGTTGTCATCTCCTTAGGTGCCCTGCATGACCAGGCATCTAAGTGCAAAGCATGAGCTGCAGTGGAGTAGACACCTCAAAAACCAGGAAAGGTCTCTGGCTCCTCCTGCTTCCTCTTCTGCTGCCTTTTCATCCACCTCTGGAGTGACAGGGGCACCTGCCACCCTGCAAATAGAGGATCTGCCAGCAACACCACCACCTGGGTCACCAAGCATCTCCACAATGTCCCATGGAAGCATTCAGCTCTCTATCTCCCAAACACTGGAGCTTAAGAGGAAGTACTCCCCTACCCACCCACGATCCCTGGCCCTGAATGCCAGCATTTCAAAATTACTGGCCTTCAAAATGTTGTCATTCCATCTGGTAAAGACGGAGAGTTTTAAAAGCCTTATGGCGGTGGCTGTCCCACAGTACGTCGTGCCCAGCCGCCACTACTTTTCCAGGCGAGCCATCCCTTCACTGCACAACCAAGTGGGGGACAAAATCAGGTGTGCACTGCGCAACGCCATCTGTGGCAAGGTCCACCTAACTACGGATACGTGGACCAGTAAGCACGGTCAGGGATGTTATATCTTCCTAACAGCACACTGGGTAAATGCAGTGGCGGCTGGGCCTGAGGCGGATAGCAGTTTGGCGCATGTCCTTCGACCACCGATGATTGCAGGGCGCTTCTCTTTGCCTCCTGTTGCATACTCCTCCTACTCCACTTCCTCATCCTCTACCGCCTCCTCTGCCAGTCAGCATAACACCTTCACCACCAACTTCAGCACAGCCAGGGTTAAACGACAGCAAGCAGTTTTAAAACGTGTCTGTTTGGGGGACAAACCCCACACCGCGCAGGAGCTATGGACGGGCATGGAACAACAGACCGATGAGTGGTTGGTGTCAGTGAGCCTCAAGCCCAGTCTGGTGGTGTGCGATAATGGGCGAAATCTCGTAGCAGCTCTGGGACTAGCCGGTTTGATGCACATCCCTTGCCTGGCCCATGTGCTGAATTTGGTGGTGCAGAGGTTCCTTAAAAATTACCCCGATATGTCAGAGCTGCTGCAGAAAGGGCAGGCCGTCTGTGCGCGCTTTCTGCGTTCTCACCCTGCTGCTGCTCGGCTGTCAGTGCTGCAGCGTAACTTCGGCCTTCCCGCTCACCACCTCATATGCGACGTGCCCACAAGGTGGAACTCCACTTTGCACATGCTGGCCAGACTGTTCGAGCAGCAGCAGGCGATAGTGGAGTTTCAGCTGCAGCACTCACAGGTGAGTCGCTCTGTGGAACCGCAATACTTAAACAACAATGACTGGGCCTCCATGCGAGACCTGTGTGCTTTGTTGCGCTGTTTCGAGTACTCCACCAACATAGCCAGTGCCAATGACGCCGTTCTCAGCGTTACTAGCCCACTTCTATGCCTCCTTGAAAAAACGCTCCGGGTGATGATGGAAGAGGATGTGGCACAGGAGGAGGAGGAGGAAGAGGGATCATTTCATAGGGTTTCAGGAGAGTCATTCACAAGTGTCTCCGAGGGTGGGTTCCTGGACCCACAAACGCCAGGTACACAATTGTTTAGCCAGGGTACAGTTCTGGAGGATGACGAGGTTGAGGATGAGAAGGAGAAGATGGAGGAGGAGAAACCGTGTTCACAGCAGGGTGGCACTCAAACCAGCTCATGTCCATCACTGGTGCGTGGCTGGGGGGATACAGAGGACACAGACGATACATCTCCCACAGAGGACTGCTTGTCGTTGCCTCTGGGTAGCCTGGCACACATGAGCGACTACATGCTGCAGTGTCTCCGCAACTACCGCCGAGTTGCCCACATTCTAACTTGGGCTGATTACTGGGTGGCCATGCTGCTGGATCCCCGTTACAAGGACAACGTACCGTACTTAATTCCGTCACTGGAGCGTGATCGTAAGATGCGCGAGTACAAGCGCACGCTGGTAGACGCGCTGCTAGTGGCATTCCCACCTGACAGCGGGGGCACAGTGGAAGCACAAGGCCAAGGCAGAGGAGGAGGAAGAGGTCGCCAACGCAGCTGTGGCACCACCAGCACCTCAGAAGGCAGGGTTAGCATGGCCGAAATGTGGAAAAGCTTTGTCAGCACCCCACAACAACCATCACCACCAGCTGATATGGAACGTCTCAGCAGGAGGCAGCATTTCAGCAACATGGTGGAGCAGTATGTGTGCACACGCCTACACATACTGATTGATGGGTCTGCCCCCTTCAACTTCTGGGTCTCCAAATTGGGCACATGGTCTGAGCTTGCCCTTTACGCCTTGGAGGTGCTGGCCTGCACTGCAGCCAGTGTATTGTCTGAACGTGTGTTTAGCATTGCAGGGGGCGTTATCACAGACAAGCGCAGCCGCCTGTCCACAGCCAATGTGGACAAGCTCACGTTCATTAAATGAACCAGGCATGGATCCCACAGGACTTGTCCGTACCTTGTGCAGAATAGACATGTATACCGGCCTTACCCAGCCATTGTTATACTACAGCGCAATTGCTAATTGTTGTATTTTTGATATTCCCCACTCTTTTGGGGTGTACCCTGATTTAAAAAAATAAATAAAATTAAAACCAAAAACCAGTGTTGGCTACCTCGTCCTCCTCCACCGCTGCTTCCACCTACACCGCTATGTCCACCACCTCCTCAACCTCCTACTCCATATAGACCTCCACCTCATATATCAAGATTATTTTTTGTTAATTTTTACGTAATTTATTTTATTTTAAGTAATTTCACTCATTTGTCTGATACATTGTTGGGTTACATATCCCAAATTTTTTTCTTTGCTATATCCCTGCTCTACCTAGTGGACAGGTTAATAAATTTCACTAATTTGTCTCTTACATTGTCGGGTGAAATTCCCCAATTTTTGGCTGTGATATACCACTGCTCTACCTAGTAGACAGGTTAATAAATTTCACAAATTTTTCTGTAACATAGTTGGGTAACATTAACCAATTTCTGGCTGTGATATACCCCTGTTCTACCTAGTAGGTTAATACATTTCACAAATTTTTCTGTTAAATAGTTGGGTGATATTCACCAATTTTTGGCTTTGATATACCCCTGCTCTACCTAGTAGACAGGTTAATAAATTTCACAAAGTTTTCTGTTACATAGTTGGGTGACATTCACCAATTTTTGGCCGTGACATGCTCCTGCTCTACCTAGTGGACAGGTTAATACATTTCACAAATTTTTCTGTTACATTGTTGGGTGACATTTACCAATTTTTGGCTGTGATATACCCCTGCTCTACCTAGTAGACAGGTTAATACATTTCACAAATTTTTCTGTTACCTAGTTGGGTGACATTCACCAATTTTTGGCTGTGATATACCCCTGCTCTACCTAGTGCACATTTTAATACATTTCCCTAATTTTTCTGTTACATTGTTGGGTGACATTCACCAATTTTTGGCTGTGATATAGCCCTGCTGGGAGCTTCAGCAAGAGGCTGCTGGTGACCGGCGGGGCGGGCTTCATGTAAGTGACTTGGCCCGCCGCCAGTGCTAGTAATCCTCTGATGACAGCCTGTGGGTGCAGTGTAGGGACATTACTGGGGGCAGTTTGGAAAGTTACTATGGGCACTATAGGGAGATTACTGGGTGCATTGAAGGGAGATTACTGGGGGCAGTGGAGGAAGTTACTATGGGCACTATAGGGAGATTACTAGGTGCACTTTACTGTGGGAACTATGGGGACAATCCACAGATGCCCCCCACCCCATAAGTGCCATCCACAGATCCCCCCACTCCATAAGTGCCATCCACAGATCCCCCCACCCCATAAGTGCTATCCACAGATGCCCCCCCCATAAGTGCCATCCACAGATGCTCCCCCCCATAAGTGCCATCCACAGATGCCCCCCCCCCCCCCCCCATAAGCTGGGTAATAGGTCAGTGATAATATCAGACACCGGGAAAGTAGGCCAGATTCTTATGGTCAGTAAACACGGTAATAGGGTGTCTGGCTCCCTCTAGCCAATGGTGCCATTCCTCAAAAGCTAACTTGATGGCCAACAACTCCCTATCTCCCACATCGTAATTTCTCTCTGCGGAGGAGAGTTTCTTCGAGAAAAAGGCACACGGTCGCCATTTGGCAGGAGAGGGACCCTGAGACAAGACCGCACCCACACCCACTTTAGAAGCATCAACCTCAACTATGAAGGGTAGAGAAATATCAGGTTGTACCAAGATGGGAGCGGAAGCAAAACTCTCCTTGATATTAGAAAAGGCCTTATGCGCCTCTACCGACTAGGAGGAAAAATCTACCCCCTTTCTAGTCATATCAGTGAGTGGTTTAACAACAGAGGAATAATTCAAAATAAACTTCCTGTAATAATTGGCAAAACCCAGAAAACGCATCAGCGCCTTCTGATTCTCAGGAAGCTCCCACTCAAGCACAGCGCGGACCTTCTCGGGGTCCATGTGAAAACCAGAAGCGGAGAGAAGAAACCCCAGAAATTGAATTTCTGGAACCGCAAACACACATTTTTCCAGTTTAGCGTACAATTTATTCTCCAGCAGGATGAGCAAGACCTAACGTAAATGTTCCTTATGAGTTTTGAAATCAGGAGAAAAAATCAAAATGTCATCCAGATACACTAATACAAATTTCCCCATTAAATGATAAAAAATGCTGTTCACAAAATGCTGAAAAACGGCTGGAGCATTCATCAAACCAAAAGGCATAACCATATTCTCAAAATGGCCCTCAGGGGTATTGAAGGCCGTCTTCCATTCGTCTCCTTCTCTGACCCTGACCAGGTTGTATGCCCCTCTTAGATCCAATTTGGAAAAAAACTTTAGCCCCCACAATCTGGTTAAACAGGTCCGGGATCAGAGGAAGCGGATAAGGGTAATTGTGATACTGTTCAGCTCCCTGAAATCCAGACATGGTCTTAAAGATGTCTGGTGGTGACAGCCAATTCCTGACTGATAGCAACCCATTCTTTCTTAATCACTTCTTGGAGTTTGTCAGAATTAGTGGGTTTTTGTTTGTCCACCCGCCTCTTGAGGATTGACCACAAGTTATCAATGGGATTAAGATCTGGGGAGTTTCCAGGCCATGGACCCAAAATGTCAACGTTTTGGTCCCCGAGCCACTTAGTTATGACTTTTGCCTTATGGCACGGTGCTCCATCGTGCTGGAAAATGCATTGTTCTTCACCAAACTGTTGTTGGATTGTTGGAAGAAGTTGCTGTTGGAGGGTGTTTTGGTACCATTCTTTATTCATGGCTGTGTTTTTGGGCAAAATTGTGAGTGAGCCCACTCCCTTGGATGAGAAGCAACCCCACACATGAATGGTCTTAGGATACTTTACTTTTGGCATGACATAGGACTGATGGTAGCGCTCACCTTTTCTTTTCCGGACAAGCCTTTTTCTAGATGCCCCAAACAATCGGAAAGAGGCTTCATCGGAGAATATGACTTTGCCCCAGTCCTCAGCAGTCCATTCACCAAACTTTCTGCAGAAGATCAATCTGTCTCTGATGTTTTTTTTTGGAGAGAAGTGGCTTCTTTGCTGCCCTTCTTGACACCAGGTCATATTCCAAAAGTCTTCGCCTCATTGTGCGTGCAGATGCGCTCACACCTGCCTGCTGCCATTCCTGAGCAAGCTCTGCACTGGTGGCACTCCGATCCCGCAGCTGAATCCTCTTTTGGAGACGATCATGGCACTTGCTGGACTTTCTTGGACACCCTGAAGCCTTCTTAACAAGAATTGAACCTCTTTCCTTGAAGTTCTTGATGATCCTATAAATTGTTGATTGAGGTGCAATCTTAGTAGCCACAATATCCTTGCCTGTGAAGCTATTTTTATGCAACGCAATGATGGCTGCACGCGTTTCTTTGCAGGTCACCATGGTTAACAATGGAAGAACAATGATTTCAAGCATCACCCTCCTTTTAACATGTCAAGTCTGCCATTTTAACCCAATCAGCCTGACATAATGATCTCCAGCCTTGTGCTCGTCAACATTCTCACCTGAGTTAACAAGAAGATTACTGAAATGATCTCAGCAGGTCCTTTAATGACAGCAATGAAATGCAGTGGAAAGTTTTTTTTGGGATTAAGTTAATTTTCATGGCAAAGAACGACTATGCAATTCATCTGATAACTCTTCATAACATTCTGGAGTATATGCAAATTGCTATTATAAAAACTTAAGCAGCAACTTTTCCAATTTCCAATATTTATGTAATTTTCAAATCTTTTGGCCACGACTGTACACCACCACATCCACCGCCTCCTCAACCTACTACTCCTTATGGACCTCGTCCTCCAAGACCAAGATTATTACTTTTTATTTTTACGTATTTTATGTTATTTTAAGTCATTTCCATATCCATATCCATATGCTCTTAAAAACATTTTGCTGCCGTTTGCAGCCTTCTAGCCCTTTCCATGACTTTTTTAGAGACATTTTAGTGCCCCAAAGTTCGGGTCCCCATTGACTTCAATGGTGTTCGGGTTCAGGGTCAAGTTCGGGTCAAGTTCAGGTCCCAAACTCAAACTCTTTTGTGAAGTTCGGCCGAACCCGTCGAACCCGAACATCCAGGTGTCCGCTCAACTCTATCAACAACCCATCTCTAGTAACTATAACCTATAATATTATTACTAGAGCGAATAGAAGTTGACGAAGTGGAATTCGATCCAAATTTCAGGAATAATTTGATTCACACCGAATCTGAATTTCCTCATGCTTTGTGGTAGCGATTCGCATATTTTCCTAAAATGGCTGCTGCACGTTTTAGGACATGGATCAAGGAACTCTGGGAATGAGGGATCACCCATAATGCAATGCATGCAGCCAATCAGCAGCCAGCCAGCCCTGTGATGTCACAGCCCTATAAATAGCCTCAGCTATCTTGGATTCAGCCATTTTCTAGGGTACTTAGTGCAGGCAGAGACGTCAGCAGGTGCTAGGGACAGTGGTAGAAAATGGTAGAAAATACTTTAAAACTTTTATTTTGCTGTATAGAAGTTCAGGGAAAGGATAGGGAGGAATCATTTCACAGTATTGAAGCAGAACAGGGTTCAGTAGGGGAGTTTACATCTTGGGTAAAAGGACCAATCCTATTACACCTTGGTGCACTGACTGGGGATCCAAATTGGCATTATACAGCTCTGTAACTCCAGCAAACCGTTCTTGTTAATGGGGTACATGTGCTGTTTGATACAACCATTAACAGGGTTTATTAGAAGGAAATATTTCTACGTCTTATTTGCCCTTGTGCGGTGCAGTTATATTTTCTAAAGCATTTTTTGTCTTGTATTAGTGGGAAAAAAGGGCTTATTTTTCGTTGTGTGGTTAAGTGAGAAAATTACAGCCCATTTAGGCGTGTATTAGTGGCAAAAAAATATATATTATTTGCCGTTTAGCAGTGCAGTTATATGTTCTAATGCACTTTTTGGCGTGTATTAGTGGCACAAAAATATATATTATTTGCCGTTCAGCAGTGCAGTTATATGTTCTAAAGCCCTTTTTGGTGTGTATTAGTGGCAAAAAATATATATTATTTGCCGTTCAGCGGTGCATTTATATGTTCTAAAGCCTTTTCTGGAGTGTATAAGTGGAAAAAAGTAAGGGCCTATTTGACATTCAGCGTTGCAGTTAAATGTTCTAAAGCCCTTTTTGGAGTGTATTAGCGGCAAAAAATATATATATTATATGCCGTTCAGCGGTGCAGTTACATGTTCTAAAGCCCTTTTTGCCATGTATTAGTGGCACAAAAAAAAGTACTTGCCGTTATGTGGTGCAGTGAGAAAATTACAGCCCTTTTTGGCGTATATTAGTGGCAAAGAAATATATATTTGCCGTTCAGCAGTGCAGTTATATGTTCTAAAGTGGCAAAAAAATATATATTATTTGCCGTTCTGCGGTGCAGTTACAGTATATGTTCTGAAGCCTTTTGTGGCGTGTATAAGTGGAAAAAAGTAAGGGCCTATTTGCCGTTCAGCGGTGCAGTTATATGTTCTAAGGCCTTTTGTTGCATATATAAATGGAAAAAGTAAGGACCTATTTGCCGTTCAGCGGTGCAGTTATATGTCTTAAATCCTTCTTTGGCGTGTATTAGTGGAAAAAAAGGGCTTAGTAGCCGTTGTGTGGTGAAGTGACAAAATTACACTCTCTCAGTGAGAGGACTGATCTCTCGGTGTCATCTAGCGGTTGAGTCTTGACTCGGTCATCCACTTCATCCCAAGTGAAATCAGACACCCCCAGCCAAGAGTTGGTGGGTTCATCATTCATCAGAAACAACCCTTAGTTGGCATGGCCCGGGAGCAGGCCCTGTGCCCTCATCTGTCCTCAACCTGCCTCTGTCCTTTTCTGTTCCCTCAGCTAGACAAGTATTATATGCTGTGTGCTCAGCTCCACTATGCAGCGAGGACAAGTTAGTAGAGGACAGTTAGAAGCTACTGCCCAGCCAAGATCTGGAGATGGGAAAGTAGCGATGAGGAGAGTGGTGTGGGAGCTGGTGTTGCGATCGGTCAGGCTCCTGACTCAGAGACCGTTGAGGAGGACATCAGTGACGTGCAGACAGTACTCGATGATGATGTAGCTGATCGCAATTGGGAGCCGGGTGACGAAGGGGCTTCATCATCATCCGGAGGAGAGGGTGGCAGCTTGAGCGTGAGGCAGAGGCGGAGCCAGCAAGTCAGTAGCGTGGCCGGAAGTCAGCAGGGTGGCAGCAGTGGTAGGTCGGAGCCAAACGTGGCTGGGGTAGACCTGATGTAGAGGTTCATAAAGGCAGCGGCCATAGCATTCAGTCAGTGCGGAGTGTTGGGGGTAAAATCACCTCGGCGGTGTGGCAGTTTTTAGTTAAGCCACCGGAGGAGGTGAACATGGCCATTTGCCGAAACTGTGGGCAGAATGTGAAGCGTGGCCAGGATGCCACTGTTTGCACCATGGCCCGGCATCAACATATGCAGTGTGACCATAAAGTGCCCTGGGAGAACCATGGCTCCGATGTGGTGGTCCAGCCTGCCGCAGTAACCACTGCATCACTCAGTAGCACACACCCGATTTCAAGCAGTCAAGGCTCCACTACCTCAGCCGAAGGGAGCTGTCTGTCCTTCCCATCATCTACCGGTCCTTATGCTCCTGCTCCTCGTCCTCCTACTCCTCGTCACTCATTTCGTCAGCAGTCGATCACAGGAGCGATTGCCAAGAGACAGCAATACGCAAGTGGTCCTCCTATGGTGCAGAAGCTGAACATGCTCCTGGCCAAGTTGCTGGTAATGCAGTCACTCCCTTTTTAAGTGGTGGACTCTGCACCTTTCAGAGAGCTAATGGCTTGTGTCGAGCCGAGGTGGAGAGTTCCAAGCTGTCATTTCTTTGCCAAAAAGGCAGTACCAGCCCTGCACAAATATGTAGAACAGAGGTTGGGCCAGTCCTTCATCTTGTCGGTGTCTGCCAAAGTGCACAGCAGCGCTGACATGTGGAGATTTAACTAAGGTCAGGGACAATACATGTCCTTTATTGCCCACTGGGTGAATGTGGTTCCTGCACAGCCACACCAGCAACTTGGCCAGGTGACGCCGCTTCTGCCTACAAGTTCTTATGCCGTTGGTCCTGCGACAATGTCCGCCTCTGCCTCCTCATCCTGCAACATGTCCTCAGCCTCCACTGCAGGGACAATTCACAGTGCCTCTCCAGCATAACACATGTGCAGGGCACAGCGGTGTCACTCTGTTTTGCACCTCGTTTGCCTGGGTGAACGGAGTCACAAAGGGGAGGAACTGCTCTGTGTCCTTCATCAAGAAATCAAATACTGGCTTTCTCTGCGACAACTGAAAATCGGAACCATGGTGACCGACAACGGAAAGAACATGGTGTCGGCGCTGGCACACGTGTTCAATCTGGTTGTCAAGCGGTTCCTGAAGTCTTTCACCCATCTGCAAGACATCCTAAAACTGGCTAGGAAACTTTGCATGCACTTCAGACACTCGTACACAGCAAAGCACACCCTCCTTGAGCTGCAGAGGCAGAACGGCATCCCTCAACATAGGCTGATATGCGACGTTTCCACCTGTTGGAATTCCACCCTCCATATGTTGGACCGAATATACGAACAGAGAAAGGACATAAACGATTTCTTGATGATCCAAGTGGACAGGAGTACTCCACTGTGTAACTTCGATGTCAGCCAGTGACAGCTCCTGTGTGACACCTGCCGTTTGCTCAGGCTCTTTGAGGAGGTCATAATTTGTCAGTCGCCAGGACTATGGAATGAACAACGTCATTCCACTGCTTCATGTGCTGGAACAGATGCTGGTAAATCCGGCTGGCCAGGGGACTGGACACGTGGCGCCTAGATCTCACGGCCAAATGAGCCCTGTGGGGGCTGAACTGGAGGAGGAGGACATTGGAGCACAAGCAATGTGTAGCGAAATGGGTGGTTTTTATACACAGATGACAGGGGAGGAAGAGCAGCAGCAGCCAGAGGAGCTACAGGGCAATGAGGAAGACGAGGCATAGGACCCAGACACACCGTGGCAGTATGCAGTGGAGATGGAGGCAGGGATTCCCTCCGAGTCACTTACACAAATGCACGATGCATGCTCACTTGCTTGTGTAGTGACAGACGAATCATTAGCATTCGGCAGAGGCATGACTTCTGGCTCTCCACCTTGTTGGACCCTTGCTACTGGTCCAAAATGGCCGCCTTTTTTACACCCGCTGAAAGGGAGGACAAACTGAACTACTATAGAGACATCCTATGTAGTCAGTTGGCCGCTGCCTATCTGAGCCATTGTCCATCCTTTGGCAGGTCTGATCGGGGCGCCCTCTGCGTTCACGTTTCTCTGCCATGGCTGCTGTGGCAGGGTGGGGGGGGGGGGGGGGTAGGAGCAGTTCCAGCTCCATCAATGGCAACTTGAGTCTATAGTCGCTGAAGAGTAGCTTTCTTCATCACTAGCAGCAGCAGCTAGACATAAAGCAGGACCTGAACCAGCAGGTGGTGGCATACTTGGACAGCACCCTGCCACCCTATATTGAAGATCCGCTGGACTACTGGGCAGCCAAACTGGATTTGTGGCCACAACTGGCCAAGTTTGCCCTGGTAAAGCTGTCCTGCCTGGCCAGTAGTGTGGCATCAAACCGGGTGTTTAGTGCAGCAGGGGACATAGTTACCTCAAGAGGAACTCACCTGTCCACCCAAGATGTGGAGATGCTGATCTTTGTCAAGATGAATCAGACGTGGATCAGCCAGGATTTCCACCCACCAATGTCTGATGCATCAGACTAGATCATCCATGGTGCCACACCAACACTTTGACAAAAGAGACTGGTTTCTTCTGGCTACCTGACTCAGCTACTATTCTGATGCTGCCACCCGCCTGATTCCACACTTCTGATGCCAAGTGCTTCTTCTTTCACCCACTGTCTTTAGATGGTACTGGAATTACCACCCAACTCCCCACTCTGTCAACAGGTCACTCTGTAGTCTCCTGATGCTGCTTCCACCTCACCACTAAGGTCTCCTGATGCTACTGCTGCCACCTCCACACTGTCATTGCGGAACCCTGTGGCCTCCTCCTGATGCTGCTACTGCCGCCACCTCCACACTCTGTCATTGTGCCACTCTGCGGCCTCCTTATGATGCTGCTGCCACCTCCACACTCTGTCATTGTGCCACCCTGTGGCCTCCTACTGATGCTGCTGATGCCACCTGCACACTCTGTCAATGTGCCACTCTGTGGCCTCCTGATTCTGCTGCTGCCACCTCCACAATGTCATTGTGCCACCCTGTGGCCTCCTCCTGATGCTGCTGCTGCCGCCACCTCCACACTCTGTCATTGTGCAACTTTGTGGCTTCCTGCTGCTGCCACCTCCACACTGTCATTGTGCCACTCTGTGGCCTGCTACTGCTGCCGCCACCTCCACACTCTGTCATCTCCAGTTATTACTTTAGTTGCCCTTCTCTAAACCCTCTTCGGCTCTGCTTTGTCTGCCTTGTTCACAGGAGTCCAGGAATGTACACAGTACTCCATGTGTGGTTTGACTAGTGATTTGTAAAGTGGAAGGACTATGTTCTCATCACTGGCATTTATGACCCTTTTGATGCAACCCATTATCTTATTGGCTTTGGCAGCAGCTACCTGACACTGGTTTCAACAGCTTAGTTTGCTGTTCACTAGAATGCCAAAGTCGTTTTCCATGTCAGTGTTACCCAGTGTTTTACCATTTAGTATGTACTGGTGACATGTATTTTTCCTTCCTATGTGCATAACCTTACATTTGTCAGTGTTAAACCTCATCTGACACTTATCTGCCCAAGCCTCCAATCTATCCAGATCCATATGTAGCAGTATAGTGTTCTCTTCCGTGTTAATTACTTTACACAGTTTAGTGCCATCTGCAAAAATTGATATTTTACTGTACAAGCCTTCTACAAGATCTTTAATAAATGTATTGAAGAGAATAGGGCCCAATACTGACCCCTGAGGTTCCTTACTAGTGACAGTGACCCAATCTGAGTGTGTACCTTTAATAACCACCCTCTGTTTTCTATCACTGAGGCCGTTACTTTCCCACATACAGACATTTTTACCCAGTCCAAGCATTCTCATTTTATATACTAACCTTTTATGTGGTACAGTTTCAAATGCTTTGGAGAAGTCCAGTAATACGACATCCATTGATTTGCTAC
Source organism: Bufo bufo (assembly GCF_905171765.1). Taxonomy (NCBI): domain Eukaryota; kingdom Metazoa; phylum Chordata; class Amphibia; order Anura; family Bufonidae; genus Bufo; species Bufo bufo. The sequence goes on along the minus strand of NC_053394.1, from coordinate 170,885,608 downwards.
AGTCAAGTCTAGAACTTACCTCCTCATAGAAACTGATTAAATTAGTTTGACTTGACCGATCCTTCATGAAGCCATGCTGATATGACGTTATTTGATTATTTTCATTGAGGTACTCCAAGATAGCATCTCTTAGAAAACCTTCAAACTGTTTACCCACGACAGATATTAAACTTACCTGCCTATAGTTTCCGGGCTCTGTTTTTGGACCTTGTTGAATACTGGCACCACATTTGGTATGCGGCAATCCTGTGGAACACTCCCCGAATATATAGTCCTTAAATATCAGAAATAAGGGTCTGGGTATGATATTACTTAATTCTCTTAGGATACGGGGGTGTATGCCATCTGGTCCCGGCAATTTGTCTATTTTCAGCAACTCCACTTCTTCCTGGGTCAGACAGGGAACTTCCTTTTTATGTATTACTTTTTTCTATGTAGCGTTTAAATTTGGATTATTATTAGGTCCGTATGTGGTGATGGGATGTGTACAAAGAGCGCACAGGCTGGGAATCCTTCCCTAGCTGGGGAATCAGCTTGTGCTCTCTTCTGCTCAGCTCAGCAGGCGCAATGATGTCACCACATGATGCCTGCTGCCATAGCAGGATATTATTCATATACCGGGGAACTTTGCGGGCAATAATACTATGTGGGGCACATATTCTTTGTGGGAGCACTGTGGGGGAATAACTACTGTGTTGGGGCACTAAGGGTAAATAATTATCATATGAAGGAACTAAGGGGATTTGGCTTGTGTACATAGGCATTTGGCACAGTTAGGCCCCTTTTACACGGGCGAGATTTCCGCGTGGGTGCAATGCGTGAGGTGAATGCATTTTACCCGCACTGAATCCAGACCCATTCAATTCTATGGGGCTGTGCACATTTCTGCGTTGCATGAAAATCGCAGCATGTTCTATATTCAGCGTTTTTCACGCAACGCAGGCCCCATAGAAGTGAATGGGGCTGCGTGAAAATCGCAAGCATCCGCAAGCAAGTGCGGAAGCGGCACGATTTTCACGCACGGTTGCTAGGAGACCCGATCATTATTATTTTCCCTTATAACATGGTTATAAGGGAAAATAATAGCATTCTTAATACAGAATGACCTTTTCCTTCTTTGCTGTGCACAGGAAAAGGTCCTTTGATGACGTTACTGCGCTCATCACATGGTCCATCACATGATCCATTACCATGTTGATGTATCATGTGATGGACGATGTAATGAGCGCAGTGACGTCATCAAAGGTCCTATTCCTCAAAGAAGAAGAGAAGCCGGGCTGCGCGAGCAAGTGGATTAAGGTGAGTTAAAAAAATTTTAAATTTTTTTAAGCCCTCCAGCCCTATTGTACTATGCATTCTGTATTAAGAATGCTATTATTTCCCCTTATAACCATGTTATAAGGGAAAATAATACAGTCTACACAACACCGAACCCAAACCCGAACTTCTGTGAAGAAGTTCGGGTTTAGGTACCAAACATGCAGATTTTTCTCACGCGCATGCAAAACGCATTACAATGTTTTGCACTCGCGCTGAAAAATCATGCATTTTCCCACAACGCACCCACAACGCATCCGGACCTTATCCAGACACGCTCGTCTGCAAGGGGCCTTAGAGGTCATGCTTAGTGTAATAAAAAATTTACTGTTGTGTGCTATGGACACCGCTGATATTGTCCCTCTTTGGGCTTTTCAAAAGTTGGGAGTTATGCATGTATATTATACTAGTTCTGTATAAACTCCTGTGCTGTCTCTGCAACTTTTACGCTTCCAAAATATTCTGTATGCAGACTGTGGAATTTCACGGTTTTATGGAGGGTGTTGGTGGTAGAGGGGCCCACTTAAAACAATGTTGCACAATCTGGTAATAAGACCCCATGTTGCTTGCAAGTTCTGGATTTCAGATTCCTGCAAGTATTGCATGTTTTCTGTATGAACAACCAGCTAGTTTTTTTTTGTTTGTAAAAAAAAGTTTCTATAGTTCATAGGCTTATTGCTAGCACCCCCAATAACATACAGTACAGACCAAAAGTTTGGACACACCTTCTCATTCAAAGAGTTTTCTTTATTTTCATGACTATGAAGGCATCAAAACTATGAATTAACACATGTGGAATTATATACATAACAAACAAGTGTGAAACAACTGAAAATATGTTATATTCTAGGTTCTTCAAAGTAGCCACCTTTTGCTTTGATTACTGCTTTGCACACTCTTGGCATTCTCTTGATGAGCTTCAAGAGGTAGTCCCCTGAAATGGTCTTCCAACAGTCTTGAAGGAGTTCCCAGAGATGCTTAGCACTTGTTGGCCCTTTTGCCTTCACTCTGCGGTCCAGCTCACCCCAAACCATCTGGATTGGGTTCAGGTCCGGTGACTGTGGAGGCCAAGTCATCTGGCGCAGCACCCCATCACTCTCAAATAGCCCTTAATTTCAAAGTTTTCCCAATTTTTCGGCTGACTGACTGACCTTCATTTCTTAAAGTAATGATGGCCACTCGTTTTTCTTTACTTAGCTGCTTTTTTCTTGCCATAATACAAATTCTAACAGTCTATTCAGTAGGACTATCAGTTGTGTATCCACCTGACTTCTCCTCAACGCCACTGATGGTCCCAACCCCATTTATAAGGCAAGAAATCCCACTTATTAAACCTGACAGGGCACACATGTGAAGTGAAAACCATTTCAGGGGACTACCTCTTGAAGCTCATCAAGAGAATGCCAAGAGTGTGCAAAGAAGTAATCAAAGCAAAAGGTGGCTACTTTGAAGAACCTAGAATATTACATATTTTCAGTTGTTTCACACTATATGTATATAATTCCACATGTGTTAATTCATAGTTTTGATGCCTTCAGTGTGAATCTACAATTTTCATAGTCATGAAAATAAAGAAAACTCTTTGAATGAGAAGGTGTGTCCAAACTTTTAGTCTGTACTGTATATTTTTCTGCAAACACTGAGGAATTGTCCCCGTTTCCCCCCCAAAAAAATTATATTTACTATTTGTAAATGGGCATTTCAGTACATTACATCCGTGATAGTGTGTTATTTCATTACTGTAAGAAACTGGTCCGTTTTATACCAAAAGCAATACGGTAATAATGTCATTATTATAACTGTGTTAGTGAACACATTGTTTTATTACTTTAAGAAATCATTAAGTGTTATAGCAAATGCATTTTATTGCAAAAACTACATTATTACCATTGTAATTTGTTAATACCAGTGTGTAGTGTGTTTGTATAAGGGGAGGAACATTTAATTGCACCTCTGTCTCTAAATGATGGAAAAACACTTGCAATTTAGCTATTACCATTTAATAATCTATGTTCCAAACCCATGACTTTTCATTTATAGGCCTCATAATAAAATGTATGGTAAATGGAACAGTTCAAAATGAAAGGCAGAGCAGGGAATTGGCAAGAAAGTCAAGGAGCTAACAATAACATATTCCAGTCTGATAAAAGTGGCAGAGAGGGTAAGGACTATGATGATGATTGTGTGTTGAACAGAACTTGGGAGCTGGATTGGGGTGCTGAGGAGGAGATATCAGACAATAAATGTGGTGGCTGCAGGGGCAATAAAGAGCGGAGCCACATATATCCTAATCTCCCCAAAAATTGGCAGGGCCATATCTGCTTCTACTGTGGTTAGTACAGGAACTGGTGATGCCACTGATACTCTGGGTGCAGGCTCAAAACTTTTCAGACCTCGGCCATGCTCTGCTGTATCTTCCATATGGCGTTTTTTCTCTACAAGGCTGGCACATAAAACCACAGTTGTGTGCAAGATCAGCTGGCATCACTGGATCCTGTAAAAAAAAATAGAACTGGCCAAGTGGCCAGCAGTCAGAATTGCAACAAGTCTGTCTTCCTTCTCCTGGTCTTCTTTGGGGCAGACAGGACAAATCTTCAAGCAGTACTGTTTCCTTATCATCATCCTCAGCTGCTCCTCCTCATTCATAACAGAGTGTGTGGCCTTGAGAAAACTATTTGTGACCAGTAATTAGCTTACATGCAAGCAGAACTCCGACCTGGCAAAGAAACTGACAGTGCAGTTGCTGCCGTACCACTTAGCTGTAATAAATGTGGCGCAGTTCCACATCTTCCCCAAAATTTATTTTTTCGTTAAAATTGATTACTTTTGTATGCCATTAGCCGCAGTTTTTGCCACTGCTCTCTATGACAGACCTGGGAGCTTTGACAAGGCATTTCCACCACTGGGGCTGCAGTCAGAGAGCAGAGAGAGCATCCTACATCTGTCTATCCACTCAGATACTACAACATCTGAGGGGTTAAATGACCGGAATTGGAATTATTGTTGATCCTGGTCATTGTGGCCAGGTGTCAGCTGCATTATACATCTGGCACCTGCTGCATATGGAACATGATCAGCTTATGATCTCGCTCAATACACCTCTTGCTCCCTGTTGATCTATTATTATGTTAGAGGTCGTGAGGAGGTTAAGCATCACATATTCATATTTACCTTCCTCGCCCTGGGAATACATTACACCTTGATAGGCCAGAAAAGGGAGGTATACACTCACCTAAAGAATTATTAGGAACACCTGTTCTATTTCTCATTAATGCAATTATCTAGTTAATTAATCACATGGCAGTTGCTTCAATGCATTTAGGGGTGTGGTCCTGGTCAAGACAATCTCCTGAACTCCAAACTGAATGTCAGAATGGGAAAGAAAGGTGATTTAAGCAATTTTGAGCGTGGCATGGTTGTTGGTGCCAGACGGGCCGGTCTGAGTATTTCCCAATCTGCTCAGTTACTGGGATTTTCACGCACAACCATTTCTAGGGTTTACAAAGAATGATGTGAAAAGGGAAAAACATCCAGTATGCGGCAGTCCTGTGGGCAAAAATGCCTTGTGGATGCTAGAGGTCAGAGGAGAATGGACCGACTGATTCAAGCTGATAGAAGAGCAACGTTGACTGAAATAACCACTCGTTACAACCGAGGTATCCAGCAAAGCATTTGTGAAGCCACAACACGCACAACCTTGAGGCGGATGGGCTACAACAGCAGAAGACCCCACCGGGTACCACTCATCTCCACTACAAATAGGAAAAAGAGGCTACAATTTGCACGAGCTCACCAAAATTGGACTGTTGAAGACTGGAAAAATGTTGCCTGGTCTGATGAGTCTCGATTTCTGTTGAGACATTCAAATGGTAGAGTCTGAATTTGGCGTAAACAGAATGAGAACATGTATCCATCCTCGGATGGCTACTTCCAGCAGGATAATGCACCATGTCACAAAGCTCGAATCATTTCAAATTGGTTTCTTGAACATGACAATGAGTTCACTGTACTAAAATGGCCCCCACAGTCACCAGATCTCAACCCAATAGAGTATCTTTGGGATGTGGTGGAACGGGAGCTTCGTGCCCTGGATGTGTATCCCTCAAATCTCCATCAACTGCAAGATGCTATCCTATCAATATGGGCCAACATTTCTAAAGAATGCTATCAGCACCTTGTTGAATCTATGCCACGTAGAATTAAGGCAGTTCTGAAGGCAAAAGGGGGTCCAACACCGTATTAGTATGGTGTTCCTAATAATTCTTTAGGTGAGTGTATATATCATTGTCCATTAGCTATTGAATAATTTCAATAAGTATTAGGTTATTAAGAAAAAAAATGGCCCAGTTTTTTTAATATTGCCCCATCACCAGTTTCATTTTTCTTTTTGTGGCGTTTTTTTGCATCTGAGGTTTTTGCAGTTTTTTGTTTTTTTGCTCCTGATGTTTTTGTTCATTAGCTGGCGTTTTTAGTCTTTCTTGCATCTTTGAAAAAATGCAGCATGCTGTAGTTATTGGCGTTCTTTCAGGCATTTTGTCAATACCTTCTTTATAGGGGAAACATTGCATGTAGAAAATGCTAGTGCTAAGTCACACTGTGTGCTAAAAAAAATGCCAAGGTGGCAAAAAACTTTCTTTTTATTCTGGAATTTATTTATTGGTAAAAAATTGCCACAGCGAAATTCATGGATCAGTACTTTGCATCAGTTTTGTTTTGGTCAAAGCTAAGAACCTATAAAGGAAAAGTGGTCATGGAAAAATTTGCACGCGGTCTTTTTTGGACCCACTCCTCATTTTGGGGTACAAATACTAAATACTGTCGTGTGACAGTGAACTTCATTAACATTTTTTTTTTTTAAGAAGAATGTTCATGGCTGTCAGCATATATATTCACTTCTGTTTTGAAATACACACAGGTAAGATCCTAAAGGTGGAGAAACAGGAATATTCAGTTTCTTCTACTTTCCATTGTAATATGTATATTATTAACCATTAAAGGGTACTTGAACCTTCACTCAAATCCCAGAAGGTGTAGCAGCGCTTCTCAGAGTGCTCTATACCTTTGGCCCACATAGGCTCTGTTCTGCTTTTGCAGCATACAGAGTATGGATCTATATAAAGTATATAGACTCTGTACTACATATGCTGCTATGGTAGAGCCTATGGAAGCCTATTTTCTGTTACTGAGTATTGTGCTCCTAATATCTGTAATCATTTTGTCTAAGGTTTCTTGGACACAGTTTTTCTGATAATTATTTTAGGTGACAGGCATCTTTAGTGTTGGTATGACCAGGGGTGGGATCAAATATTTTAAGAACAGGTTCCCTACTCAACGGCAAATACGCGGCGTCACGACACATGTTTACATATACATACACCATATATATGCAACACACATACACATAAATACCCCATGTATACAGTCTACAAACTATCAATGTTGAAGGTTTTTTTTCAGTGTTGGCCGACACCTCTAACTTCTTCCAATGTCTATCTGTACATGTCCCAACCCTGCTTAGTCTCCATTGTGCCCCACACATAGTACATAGTTATGCCAGATCTGGGATGGTTGGGAGGTATGCATACATAAACAGACTATATAGACACTACACTCACATAATCACATATACAAAATACACCATACTGTATATACATGACCCCTAGGCTACACTTACAGTAGATTTACCTACACCATATACATTTTATACACATTTGTACCTGGCACTAAAGACATATTTGCATACGTATTATATTCTGTGATATCCAGAATACAGCAACATATACCTCTTATATCAAGTGACTTCTCCTCTGATGCAGACCTTCTCTTTCTTCATCTTCTCTTTGAGAGCAGACCGCCATGATGATTTTTCACCCACCTCTTGTCTCTGCAGTTTGACAAAAGACATCTTAGGTTCCTACTTTTCCATCATCCTCATACCTTCTTAACAACTCACCTGCCACCTAAAATAATAATAATGCTTCCGTTCTGTGTGCCAGTACAAAAAATTCCCTCAGTGCCCCCAGTTGAGCTAATGTCCCCATAGTGCCCCCATAATGTGTGCAAGTATAAAACACCCCTATATAATGCGCCTGGTAAATGCTCACATAGTGCTCCTCTCCTCTTCCCCATAGTGCCCCCATAATGTGCCAGTATAAGATTCCCCCATAGTGTCCCCCAGAATGTGCTAGTATAAATGCCCCTTCTTAGTGCCCCCATAGTGTGCCTATATAATATGCCCCCATAGTGTTCTTCCTCCCCTCCAACACCATATTGTCCCCATAATGTGCCAGTATAAGATGCCCCCATAGTGTTTCCTATGTGCTAGCAATGCCCCCAGTAGATGCCCCCATGTGCCAGCAATGCCCCCAGTAGATGCCCCCATAGTGTTCACATGTGCCAGCAATGCCCCCATAGTTTCCACATGTGCCAGCAATGTCCCCAGTAGATGTCCCCCATAGTGTTCCCAATGATGTGCCAGTAGATGCCCCCATAGTGTCCCCATGTGCCAGCAATGTCCCCAGTAGATGCCCTCATAGTGTCCCCATGTGCCAGCAATGCCCCCAGTATATGCCCCCATAGTGTCCCTCATGTGCCAGCAATGCCCCCAGTAGATGCCCCCATAGTGTCCACATGTGCCAGCTATGTCCCCAGTAGATGCCCCCATAGTGTCCCTAATGATGTGCCAGTAGATGCCCCCATAGTGTCCCCATGTGCCAGCAATGTCCCCAGTAGATGCCCACATAGTGTCCCCTTGTGCCAGCAATGCTCCCAGTAGATGTCCCCATAGTGTTCCCCATGTGCCAGCAATGCCCCAGTAGATGCCCCCATAGTGTCCACATGTGCCAGCAATGTCCCCAGTAGATGCCCCCATAGTGTCCACATGTGCCAGCAATGTCCCCAGTAGATGCCCCCCATAGTGTCCCCAATGATGTGCAGTAGATGCCCCCATAGTGTCCGCATGTGCCAGCAAAGTCCCCAGTAGATGCCCCATAGTGTCCCCATGTGCCAGAAATGCCCCCAGTAGATGCCCCCCATAGTGTCCCCAATGATGTGCCAGTAGATGCCCCTATAGTGTCCCCATGTGCCAGCAATGTCCCCAGTAGATGCCCTCATAGTGTCCCCATGTGCCAGCAATGCCCCCAGTTGATTCCCCCATAGTGTCCCCAGGTGCCAGCAATGTCCCCAGTAGATTCCCCATAGTGTCCACATGTGCCAGCAATGTCCCCAGTAGATACCCCCATAGTGTCCACATGTGCCAGCAATGTCCCCAGTAGATAACCCCCATAGTATCCCCAATGATGTACCAGTAGATGCCCCCATAGTGTCCCCATGTGTCAGCAATGTCCCCAGTAGATGCCCTCATAGTGTCCCCATGTGCCAGCAATGCCCCCAGTAGATGCCCCCGATAGTGTCCCCCATGTGCCAGCAATTCCCCCAGTAGATGCCCCCATAGTGTCCCCTTTGTGCCAGCCATGTCCCCAGTAGATGCTTTCATAGTGTCCCCCATATGCCAGCGATACCCCCATAGTGTCCCCCATATGTTAGCCATGCAGCCAGTAGATACTCCCATAATGTAGTATCTACACCCTGTCAGCGATGCGATGCAGGCCTCTTCCGGCCTGTGTGCCGCGCTGAACGGCTCAGGCGGCGCGATTACGTCATCGCGCCGCCTGCACTGGCCTCTGATAGGCTGCTGGCCTTATGCCAGCAGCCTATCAGATGAACAGGGAAGGGAGACGCCTCTCCCTTGCCCTGCTGCAGTGTTCATCTGCATTGCCGTCCTGAGGACGGTGATACAGATGAATGTATGGAGATGAGCGCTTCCACAATGCAAGCGCTCATCTCCCGCCGCACCGAATCGGGATTCAGCCGGTTCTCCGATCCGGCTGTAATTTTAACAACCGGATCTGTAGAACCGGAGGGAACCGACTGAATCCCATGCCTGGGTATGTCCCCTGAGGAGCCTGTAATCAACTAGGCGAAATGCATAGGGACTTATACTCGACATTTTGCATGTTTAATTTTCATGTATTGCTTTAAACTATTATTATTTTCCTTGTTGTACATCATTTGGTGGATTATGTCACCTTAATTGGGGCACTAATGTTGTTTATTATTTTTGGCAACTTATAGTAGTCTAGGTTCAGATCTAAGGCCACTATTCCACATTGTTGGAATATATCCCATTGTCAGGGCCATCCTAGAGCCTGTAGGAGGCACGAGACACAGGATCGCCCCTATCGGGGCAGCTATTCCGTTTGCAGGTAGGGCGGCAGAGATAGGGACATCATTAGGGATATTACCCCACACCCTATACTAATGCTATGTCTACCATACCCACCTACAATCATATGAGATCGGAATAAATTTTGCATTATTTTTTTCTTTTTTCTTTATTGCATATCTATATGGGTGAAATGATATTAAATAATGAATTAAAGGTAATGTTTTAGAATAGTGGTTTCTCAGTGAGTCCAAAAAATGTTACCACTTTCAAATATAGTTCCCTTGGACGGGTGTTAAGTCCACTCTGTGAATTTTGAAATACACACAGGTAAGATCCTAAAGGTGGAGAAACAGGAAAATTCAGTTTCTTCTACTTCCATTGTAATATGTATATTATTAACCATTAAAGGGTACATGAACCTTCACTCAAAGCCCAGAAGGCGTAGCAGTGCTTCTCAGAGTGCTCTATACCTTTGGCCCACATAGGCTCTGCTCTGCTTTTGCAGCATACAGAGTATGGATCCATATAAAGTATATAGACTCTGTAATACATATGCTGCTATGGTAGAGCCTATGGAAGCTGAAGGTGCAGAGCACTCTGAGAAGCAGCACAGCACCTTCCATGCTTTGAGTGGAGGTTTAGGTATTTTCCATTTTCTGCAGAAACCATTGTTCATCATTCTTCAGACATACACAAGTTTGACATACTGTACACAGTAGTGTCCTTCTTTACTTTTCCACTTGGTTCAAGTTTAAAATTTGTGACGTGAGTCGACCAGCTTTGATGAGCTTATCTCTAGGGTTGATCAAACCCGAACTGTAAAGTTCGGGTTTGTACCGAACTTTAGGATTTTTGGACTCCGCACCCGAACCCGAACATTTCAGTAAAAGTTCGGGTTTGGTGTTCGGCGCTTTCTTGGTGCTTTTTGAAAGGCTGCAGAGCAGCCAATCAACAAGCGTTTAACTCTGTGCCCTTAGAAGCCATCACAGCCATGCCTACTAATGGCATGGCTGTGATTGGCCAGTGTAGCATGTGACCCAGCCTCTATATAAGCTGGAGTCACGTAGCGCTGCACGTCACTTTGCTGTGCTTAGTGTAGGGAGAGGATGCTGCTGGTGATTTCAGGGAGAGAATAGGAGAGAATCTTTGCTCAAAATATGAATCTAACTCAGCGATCTACATACATTGTGTTGTGTGGGTGCAGGGCACAATTTTTTTATCCTGCCCTCAGCCCAGTGACTGAAAAAAAAAAAACTTGTATAAGTCAGTTAGGTGGGCGGCGGCGGCGGCCATTTTATGCAAGCTTAGTGCACCAGGACTGCATCTGAGCTTTTGGGACATTGAAATCTAAACTTTAAAAACAGCACAAATAATCAGTTTGTAAAAAAAAATCATAATTTTTTGGGCAATTTACAACATCTGGTGAATTTGCAAGCTTAGTCAGTGTGCAATTTTCTTGGTTTAAAAAAAAAACTTTTTTGCCAAAAAACACTATTTTATAGATCTGCAAGTGTTAAATTCAAGTTTAATATATACAGCTTTCATATTCTGTTACCAAAAAAAACATATTTTTGGCAATATACAACATCTGGATTAGTCAGTGTGCAATTTAAGCTAGAAATACAGGTATAATTTTCTGGGTTTTTAAAAACACACTTTTTTGCCAAAAAACACTATTTTCCTGATCTGCAAGTGTTAAATTCAAGTTTAATATAACTTTCATATTCTGTTACCACAAAAACACTTTTATGCCAATAGACAACATCTGGATTAGTGAGTGTGCAATTTAAGCTAGAAATACAGCCATTATTTTCAGTTTTTTTTAAAAACACACTTTTTTTTTTGCCAAAAAACACTATTTTCCAGATCTGCAAGTGTTAAATTCATTTAATATATACAGCTTTCATATTCTGTTACCAAAAAAACACTTTTTTGGCAATATACAACATCTGGATTAGTCAGTGTGCAATTTAAGCTAGAAATACAGGTATAATTTTCAGGGTTTTTAAAAACACACTTTTTTGCCAAAAAACACTATTTTCCTGATCTGCAAGTGTTAAATTCAAGTTTAATATATGCAGCTTTCATATTCTGTTACCAAAAAAACACTTTTTTGGCAATATACAACATCTGGATTAGTGAGTGTGCAATTTAGGTTAGAAATACAGCCATAATTTTCAGGATTTTTAAAAACACACTTTTTTGCCAGATTCCACTATTTTTCTGGCCTTGCAGCATCAGCACGTGTGACATTCCAGGGTTATATACTGCTGTCAAATTAAGTTATTAAACAAACACCAAAAAAATATTTAGTTGGCAGCCTTTGCTGCAGATGTCTTTGTGAGATACCGCCTTTACATACTGTCTTTCTATTCAGTTATTTGAAATAAAGCCATTTTGGGCACAATTCTTTGATAGCGTCCTAGTGTGGATAAGGGCGTGTGAGATACACCCTTTAAATACAGGGGTTCTATTCAGGTATTTGAAATTCCACCATTTGGTGCACAAATCTTTAATTGAGGCCTAGTGTGGGTCAGGCCGTGTGAGATACACCCTGTATATACAGGGCTTATATTCTTCTATTAATAAAACACCCTTTTAGGGGCAAAATACACAATTTTTCAGGCCTTGCAGCATCAGCACGTTTGAAATTCCAGGGTTATATACTGCTGTCATATTCAGTTAATAAACTAACACCAAAAAATAATTTGGCAGCCTTTGGTGCAGATGTCATTGTGAGATACAGCCTATAAATACAGGAGTTCTATTCAGGTATTTGAAATACCGCATTTGGTGCACAAATATTTAATTGAGGCCTAGTGTGGGTCAGGCCGTGTGAGATACACCCTTTATATGCAGGGCTTATATTCTTCGATTAATAAAACACCCTTTTTGGGGCAAAATACACAATTGTTGTTCCCTTACATCATCAAGACGTTTGAAATTCCCTTTAAAAACAGGTGTTTTATTCAGGTATTTGAAATACAGACATTTTTGGCAAACAAATTTAATTAAGTCCTAGTCTGGTTCAGGGCGTGTGAGATACACCCTTTAAATACAGTGGTTTTATTCAGGTATTTAAAATACAGCCATTTTTGGCAAACAAATTTAATTGAGGCCTAGTCTAGTTCAGGGCGTGTGAGATACACCCTTTAAATACAGTGGTTTTATTCAGGTATTTGAAATACAGCCATTTTTGGCAAACAAACTTAATTGAGGCCTAGTCTGCTTCAGGGCGTGTGAGATACACCCTTTAAATACAGTGATTTTATTCAGGTATTTGAAATACAGCCATTTTTGGCAAACAAATTTAATTGAGGCCTAGTCTGGTTCAGGGTGTGTGAGATACACCCTTTAAATACAGGGGTTTTATTCAGGTATTTGAAATACAGCCATTTTTGGCAAACAAATTTAATTGAGGCCTAGTCTGGTTCAGGGCGTGTGAGATACACCCTTTAAATACAGTGGTTTTATTCTACTATTAATTAAACACCCATTTAGGGCAATATCCTAAATTAGAGAAATATGAGGAGAGCGTCAAATAAGGGACGTGGCCCAGGTCGTGGTGCTGCTGGTGGAGCTCCTGTTGCAGGGAGAGGACGTGGTCTATCTGTGCCAGCTACACGCACAAGTGAAACCCCTTCCTCAGGTGCGAGTAGGTGACAGAACCTGCAGCGGTATTTGGTCGGACCTAATGCAGCTCTACGAATGGTGAGGCCTGAACAAGTACAGACGGTAGTAGATTGGGTTGCTGACAGTGGCTCCAGTTCCTTCACATTGGCTCCCACCCAGTCTCATGCTGAAAGACCACAGTTGGCACCTGCAGCCGATGTCCATCCGTCTTTCACCTCACCCCCTTGCAAATCAGCCAAGCAGTTTGAGCCCCAAGTCATGCAGCAGTCTCTTCTGCTTTTTGATGACTCTGTTAGCAGGGTTTCCCAGGGCCATCCACCTAGCCCTGCCCCAGAAGTGAAAGAGATTGAGTGCACCGATGCCCAACCACTTATCTTTCAAGATGAGTACATGGAAGGACCATCGCAGCACGTCTCGGATGATGACAAAACACAGGTGCTAACTGCTGGGGCTTTCGAAAGTGTGCAGACCAACAAGGAGGGCAGGGGTGAAGACTGGGTAGAAGATGATGTGGAGGACGATGAGGTCCTCGACCCCACATGGGATCAAGGTCATGCGAGTGACCTATGTAGTTCGGATGAAGAGGCGGTGGTCGCACAGAGCCACCAGCACAGCAGAAGAGGGAGCAGGGTGCAAAAGCGGAGCGGCCGTCCTCTAGACAGGACGCCTGCTACTGCCCACCGCAGCAAGGGACCGAGCACACCAAAGCCAGCTCCAAGGAGTTCCCTGGCGTGGCAGTTCTTCAGACAATGTGCTGACGACAAGATACGAGGGGTTTGCACGCTGTGCAATCAAAGCCTGAAGTGAGGCATAAACGTTCTCAACCTGAGCACAACCTGCATGACCAGGCATTTAAGTGCAAAGCACGAGCTGCAGTGGAGTAGACACCTCAAAAACCAAGAATGGTCTCTGGCTCCTCCTGCTTCCTCTTCTGCTGCAGTCTCGGCCTCTTCATCCACCTCTGGAGTAACAGTGCCACCTGCCACCCCGCAAACAGAGGATCTTCCAGCAACACCACCACAGTACGTCGTGCCCAGCCGCCACTACTTTTCCAGGCGAGCCATCCCTTCCCTGCACAACCAAGTGGAGGACAAAATCAGGTGTGCACTGCGCAACGCCATTTGTGGCAAGGTGCACCTCACTATGGATACGTGGACCAGTAAGCACGGTCAGGGACATTATATCTCCATAACAGCACACTGGATAAATGCAGTGGCGGCTGGGCCTGAGGCAGATAGCAGATTGGCGCATGTCCTTCCACCACCGAGGATTGCAGGGTGCTTCAGTTTGCATCCTGTTGTTTCCTCCTCCTACTCTGCTTCCTCATTCTCTACCAGCTCCTCATCCGGTTAGCGTAACACTTTCCCCATCAACTTCAGCACAGCTAGGGGTAAACGACAGCAGGCAGTTTTAAAACGTATCTGTTTGGGGGACAAACCACACACCGCGCAGGAGCTGTGGACGGGCCTTGAACAACAGACCGATGAGTGGTTGGTGTCCAGTGAGCCTCAAGCCCGGCCTGGTAGTGTGCGCTAATGGGCGAAATCTCGTAGCAGCTCTGGGACTAGCCGGTTTGACGCACATCCCTTGCCTGGCGCATGTGCTGAATTTGGTGGTGCAGAGATTCCTTAAAAATTACCCCGATAAGTCAGAGCTGCTGCATAAAGTGCGGGCCGTCTGTGCGCGCTTTCGGCGTTCTCACCATGCTGCTGCTCGCATCATGCTGCAGCATAACTTCGGCCTTCCCGCTCACCGCCTCATATGCGACGTGCCCACAAGATGGAACTCCACCTTGCACATGCTGTCCAGACTGTGCGAGCAGCAACAGGCGATAGTGGAGTTTCAGCTGCAGCAGCACGGGTGAGTCACTTGGCGGAACAGCACCACTTCACCATCAATGACTGGGCCTCCATGCGAGACCTGTGTGCCTTGTTGCACTGTTTCGAGTACTCCACCAACATGGCCAGTGCCGATTACGCCGTTCTCAGCATTACTATCCCACTTCTATGCCTCCTTGAAAAAACGCTGCTGGCGATGATGGAAGAGGATGTGGCACAGGAGTAGGAGGAGGAAGAGGGATCATTTCGTAGGGTTTCCGGCCAGTCATTCACGAATGGCTCCAAGGATGGGTCCTGCACCCACAAACGCCAGGTACACAATTGTCCAGCCAGGGCACAGTTCTGGAGGATGACGAGGTGGAGGATGAGGGGGAGGAGATGAAGGAGGAGGAACCATGTTTACAGCAGGGTGGCACCCAGACCAGCTCATGGCCATCACTGGTGCGTGGCTGGGGGGATAGAGAGGACACAGATGATACACCTCCCACAGAGGACAGCTTTTCGTTGCCTCTGGGCAGCCTGGCACACATGAGCGATTACATGCTGCAGTGTCTCCGCAATGACCGCCAAGTTGCCCACATTCTAACTTGTGCTGATTACTGGGTGGCCACGCTACTGGATCCCCGTTACAAGGACAACGTACCGTCCTTAATTCCGTCACTGGAGCGTGATGGTAAGATGCGCAAGTACAAGCGCACGCTGGTAGACGCGCTGCTGGTGGCATTCCCACCTGACAGCGGGGGCACAGTGGAAGCACAAGGCGAAGGCAGAGGACGAGGAAGAGGTAGCCAACGCAGCTGGGGCACCGCCAGCACCTCAGAAGGCAGGGATAGCATGGCGAAATGTGGAAAAGCTTTGTCAGCACGCCACAACAACCAGCACCACCAGCTAATATGGAACGTCTTAGCAGGAGGCAGCATTTCACCAACATGGTGGAGCAGTATGTGTGCACACGCCTACATGTACTAAATGACAGGTCTGCCCCCTTCAACTTCTGGGTCTCCAAATTGGGCACATGGCCTGAGCTTGCCCTTTACGCCTTGGAGGTGCTGGCTTGCCCTGCAGCCACCAGTGTATTATCTGAACATGTGTTTAGCGCGGCAGGGGGCGTCATCACAGACATGCGCAGCCGCCTGTCCACAGCCAATGTGGACAAGCTCACGTTCATTAAAATGAACCAGGCATGGATCCCACAGGACTTGTCCGTATCTTGTGCAGAATAGACATGTATACCGGCACTAACCAGCCATTGTTATACTGCAGCGCAATTGCTCATTCTTGTATTTTGGATATTTCACACTCTTTTGGAGTGTACCCTAATTTTAAAAAATTTAATTAAAACCAAAAACCTGTGTTGGCTACCTCGTCCTCCTCCACCACCGCTTCCACTTACACCGCTACGTCCACCGCCTCCTAAAACTCCTACTCCATATGGAACTCCACGTCATAAATCAAATTTTTTAATTTTTATTTGTACGTATTTTATTTTATGTCATTTCACTATTTTGTCAGTTACATTTTTGGGTGAAATTCACCAATTTTCGGGTGTGAAATACCACTGCTATACCTAGTAGACAGGTTAAAAAAAAGAAAATTGTCAGTTACATTTTCCGGTGAAATTCACCATATTTTGGGTGTGATGTACCACTGCTATACCTAGTAGACCGAAAAAAAATAATAATAATTGGTCAATTACATTTTCGGGTGAAATTCAACAATTTTTGGGGGTGATGTACCACTGCTATACCTAGTAGACCGGTAAAAAAAAAAAAATTGTCTTTTACATTTTTAGTTGAAATTCACCAATTTTTGGGTGTGATGTACCACTGCTATACCTAGTAGACATGTTAAAAAAAATTGTCAGTTACATTTTCAGTTGAAATTCTAAATTTTTGGGTGTGATGTACCACTGATATACCTAGTAGACAAGTTTAAAAAATAATAATTGTCAGTTACATTTTCTGGTGAAATTCACCAATTTTTGGGTGTGATGTACCACTGCTATACCGAGTAGACAGGTAAAAAATAAAACATTGTCTTACATTTTTTGAGGAAATTCACCAATTTTTGGGTGTAATATACCCCTCCTCTACCTAGTTGACAGCTTAATAAATTTCAATAATTTTTCTTTAACATTTTCGGGTGACAATAAACAATTTTTTTCTGTCATGGACCCCTTCTCTACCAAGTAGACAGGTTAATAAATTTCACAAATTTTTCTGTTACATTCTTCAGTTGACATTATACAATTTTAGATGTGAATAAACCCCTGCTCTGCATAGGTGACAGGGAATAAAATTTAAGAAATTCTTCTTTAATTGATGCATTGATTCAATGCTTAAACTTTAACAAGTTGTACCACATTTGCGCTTCAATAATTTGTCCCACATTTCCGCTTTACTCTTTTGGCCCACATTTGGGCTTCTGTAATTTGTACAACATTTGTGATTTAACAGCTTTTCCCACATTTCTGCTTTACTCTTCTGGCCCACATTTGGGCTTCTGTAATTTGTCCAAAATTTTAACCTCAATAATTTTTCCCATAATTTAGCTTTACTCTTTGGGTCCACATTTGGGCTTCTGTAATTTGTCCAAAATTTTCGCCTCAATAATTTTCCCCATAATTCGGCTTTACTCTTCTGGCCCACATTTGGGCTTCTGTAATTTGTCCAAAATTTTTCCCTCAATAATTTTTCCCATAATTCCGCTTTACTCTTCTGGCCCACATTTGGGCTTCTGTAATGTGTCCCACATTTGCAATTTAACAGCTTTTACCACATTTCTGTTCGATCCCAAAATTTTTTTATAAATTTATGTCCCTTAAATTTGGTCTATTTTTCTCACGCTCCCTCTCCGGCGTGGAACCCTGATTCGCCGATAACCATCAAAAACATGGTAGGCTCAGAAGAGAACATCGAAAGTTGATAGAGAAGATATCCAAATGGATGGCGGATGTCACTGGGGCACCTCTACATAGGTGACAGGAACATAAATTTTAAAAAATCGGTGACATTTTTCAAATTTTGACAGATAGAAACCCCTGCTCTGCATAGTTGACAGGGAATAAAATGTAATAAATTCTTCAGTAATTAATGCGCGCCACATCCTTTCATTCAATGCTTAAACTTTAAAAAGTTGTCACACTTTTATGCTTTAATAATTTGTCCCATAATCCAAATTTTAAATTTGAAAAAATTAATCCTTCCTTGGATGTGGTCTCTCTTTCTCACGCTCCCTCTCCGGTGTGGAACCCTGATTCCTCGCCACCCGTGATCACCATGGTAGGCGCAGAAAAGAACATTGAAAGTTGATAGAGCAGATATTAAATTGGATCGTGAAAATCACAGGGACGTGTGACATGGTGGGGCAGTAAGCTTGCACACGCCTACACGAACTGACTGAAAGGGGTCAGCCCCTGCAACTTCTGGGTCTCCAAGTTGGGCACATGGCCTGAGCTTGCCCTTTACCCCTTGGAGGTGCTGGCCTGCCCTGCAGCCAGTGTATTGTCTGAACGTGTGTTTAGCACGACTGCAGGGGGTTATCATAGGTTATATTTCCCAATGTTTTGGGGTGTACCCTAATTTAAAAAAATATAAATAAATTTCAAACCAAAAAGCAGTGTAGGCTTCCTCCTCCTCCTCCACTGCCGCTTCCACCTACACCGCCACATCCACTGCCTCCTCAACCTCCTACTCCATATGGACCTCGTTCTCCTAGATCAAGATTATTATTTTTTATTTTTACGTATTTTATGTTATTTAAAGTAATTTCCCTATCCACATATGTTTGCAGGGCACTTGCCATGCTCTTAACCACATTTTGATGCCATTTGCAGCCCTCTAGCCCTTTCCATGATATTTTTACAGCCATTTTAGTGCTTAAAAGTTCGGGTCCCCATTGACTTCAATGGGGTTCGGGGTCAAGTTCGGGTTCCGAACTCAAACTTTTTTTTGAAGTTCGGCCGAACCCGTCGAACCCGAACATCCAGGTGTCCGCTCAACTCTACTTGTGCTCGGATCGACTATCAGAATGACAGTAACCTTAACATAGCAGTAGAGTAGTGACGGAACTGCTGTAAAGAGTAGCCTAAAGGGGGCCACCCTGTAAGTAAGGATGATATGAGGGTTGGGTGGGAGGGGCATGACGCTGCTGTGAACGTGATGCGAACGTAGCTGACAGGGGGAGGGGTACGCAGTGCTTTATATACGGTGTGCGGGAGCCTCCCCTCCCACAAATACGGCAACTGCTTTGCCTACACTTGTGCTCGGATCGACTATCAGAATGACAGTAACCTAAACATAGCAGTAGAGTAGTGACGGAACTGCTGTGAAGAGTAGCCTAAAGGGGGCCACCCTGTAAGTAAGGATGATATGAGGGTTGGGTGGGAGGGGCATGACGCTGCTGTGAACGTGATGCGAACGTAGCTGACAGGGGGAGTGGTACGCAGTGCTTTATATACGGTGTGCGGGAGCCTCCCCTCCCACAAATACGGCAACTGCTTTGCCTACACTTGTGCTCGGATCGACTATCAGAATGACAGTAACCTAAACATAGCAGTAGAGTAGTGGCGGAACTGCTGTAAAGGGTAGCCTAAAGGGGCCAAAAATACAAGACTCAGTAGTAGAGAAAACAGGGAACTGTATTACAATAACATCATGATAGCAAATTCTGAAAGCCAAAGATATGTCTCGTTTAGGGTAGGGTATGTAACGAGTGTACCGTGGCGATTTCCAACGACCCGGTACTTAATAATGTGATCAGGTACATTGTACTTGATGCGGCTGAGGCGGCTCCTGTTCTGGATGAGTGGCTGGTTATTCTTAACGGATCGATATCTAACTAAGGCTATAAGACACGTATGTACTTTAGGGATATGACTGCTTAGGGGCCGGAGTTGTATGCTAATACGAGGGGAGTTAGGTGGAGCGCATTTGATGAATTCCGACCGTACGTTAAAGACTGCCACTGGAGACCACTTGTTACCCGTAGGGAAGAACTTCAACTTTACGTTTTCGCCTGGTCGTGTGGTTTTGTGTGATCAAGTGTGGGACACGGAGGAACCTAGGCATTTGGTTGTTGTTTTAGCACGAAGGTACTGCTAGGGATGGGGCACGTGAATTTCCCAGGTCGCAGGAACCCCCTGAAACATAAATACAGTGCTGTTTTGACCAAAGCGCAAGTCCTTAACCAAAGGGGTTTGCACTTAACATAATCAACATGGATTTAACATTTCACCTGAGAATGGTTTCCTGGAAATCTTACTCACGGTTGACGCGTTAAGTATTCCTTGCATGAATGCACTAATAGGGTGTGCTAAGAATGAAGATGACCTGTCTGGATAGGAAAAATGCCAATGGTGTTGTATCCCGGCTAAATAACTTGATCGTTCCGTGGGAATGTTTAGGATCTGAGTGGCAAAAATGCGATAAACGTTAGTAGGTATGTGATGTGATTCAACCCTGTTGCGGACAAGACTGTTGAAACCTGGAAACGGGACCAAGCAGTCTCGTAATTACTTGCCGTATTGTTGGATAATGACTTCTGCCTTATTACTGTACCTCCTACGGAAGATGGACCGATACCCAGGACTTTGGCTGGACACCAACGCCCCCAGCCCAAGTTTGTAGATGAAATAAGCATGCCTGGGAGAAGATGATGTCCGCCAAGGCAGGCTTGGGATGACTGCTAATAGGGAAAACAATGAAGACCCGACGACCTAGAAGATAAAAGTCAGAGAAAACGATAACATGAGAGAGACTCTAATGGCGCAAGCCACACGTGCGAGTCACCACGAGATAATTGTATTGCGAGCCACGAATGACCGAGCCATGCGAGCGGGTCTGAAGGCAGAAAGGCAGAAAAGACATCGAACCTACTGATTGTGGGACCACGCAGCCGGCCTCGACTGGCGGAGTTATGTGTGTAATATTTGATTGGAGAAGCCGTACGTGAGAGACTCTAATGGCGGAGCCGTACGTGAGAGACTCTAATGGTGGAGCCATGCGTGAGAGACTCTAATGGCGGAGCCATATGTGTAAAATTAACACAGAGAAGCCATGCGTGAGAGACTCTAATGGCGGAGCCATATGTGTAAAATTAACACGGAGAAGCCATGCGTGAGAGACTCTAATGGCGGAGCCATGCGTGAGAGACTCTAATGGCGGAGCCATGCGTGAGAGACTCTAATTGCGGAGCCATGCGCGAGAGACTCTAATGGTGGAGCCATATGTGTAAAATTAACACGGAGAAGCCATGCGTGAGAGGCTCTAATGGCGGAGCCATGCGTGAGAGACTCTAATGGCGGAGTCGTATGTGTAAACTAGAATGGAGAAGCTATGCGTGAGAGGCTCTAATGGCGGGGCCGTGCGTGATAGACTCTACTGGCGAAGTCATATGTGTGACACTAAACGGAGAAGCCATGCGTGAGACTAATGGCGGAGTTATAGGTGTAAAACTACAACGGCAAAGTAATGCGTGAGAGACTCTAATGGCGGAGTTATAGGTGTAACACTAAAACAACGAAGTAATGCGTGTGCGAGACTAACGGCGGAGTTATATGTGTAACACTAAAACGGAGAAGCCATGCGTGAGAGACTCTAATGGCGGAGCCATGCGTGAGAGACTCTAATGGCGGAGTCATATGTGTATAACTAAACGGAGAAGCCATGCGTGAGACTAATGACGGAGTCATATGTGTAAAACTAAAACGGCAAAGTAATGCGTGAGACTCTGATGGCAGAGTTATGTGTGTAAAACTAAAACGGCGAAGTAATGCGTGAGAGACTCTACTGGCGGAGTAATATGTGTCAAACTAAACGGCGAAGTAATGCGTGAGGGACTCTAATGGTGGAGTTATATGTGAAACACTAAAACGGAGAAGCCATGTGTGAGAGACTCTAATGGCGGAGTTATATGTGAAACACTAAAATGGAGAAAGCCATGCGTGGCGGAGCCATGCATGAGAGACTCCAATAGCGGAGTCATGTGTATACAACTAAAACGGAGAAGCCATGCGTGGGAGACTAATGGTGGAGTCATATGTGCGTGCTAAACCGGAGAAGCCATGCGTGGGAGACTAAAGGCGGAGTTCTGTGTGTAAAACTATAACGGAGAAGTCATGCGTGGGTGACTAATAGCAGATTTTTTATTTATTTTTTCACCACTTATGTGTCACCAATAGGACTCGCATGACCATGATCATCTCCGACAATGAACTTGAGACACTAACCAGCCTACAACCGTATAGTACCCCTAATGGACAACACTAAAAATGGACACCGGGCCCCCGAAGCCAAGGGACTGAACTGGATGACCTCATGGTGATGATAAGTAGTTAAACATAAGCCAGACCTGATGGAAAAATGCATGGACAGTAGTGATCCAAACCACGTGCACAACCGAACATTAATCAACCGCGAACCGTGAAATTGAACAGATGGGGGAAAACAAGAGCCAGAGGCATTGCAGCTCGCTAAGAGAAGACCCTTGTCATGACAAAACGAATGACCAACTTGTGAACATGGTAGGAACACACTCTTATAGACCTAGAAATGAAATGAAATACAGTTTTAGTGGAAGCAGAGTATAACACATGATATAAGAACCAGTGGGTGAATGCAGCACTGGATGTGAGTGGTGCCTAAAACATGGTATGGGCACAGCTCTGAGTATGAGCATGAAGAGCATGGTATAAAGCAGTTGTATGAATGCAATCTGAAGTGAGCAGAGTATTGATGGAATGCAACCGCGGACGCATGAACACAGCTCAGCAGTGAAAGGCGCATGGGACAAAAGAAAATGCAGACAAATGGACGTAGCTTTGAAGGTGACAATCCTAACCACAATTATTCGACCATTAGTGCCCAACCCCCTTGACCCCAGAGCTATATGAGTCACGGACCGTGGAACCAGGTCTGATCCTACCGTGAATGCCAGCCCTCGTCTGGCCCCTTCTGCCATTGGCCAGGCGCGAACGGGTTTTTTTTTTTTTTTGCACCACTTCATATTGGCCTAGAAACACGTGAACGTGGTTGAACATAACCCTGATGCAACGCCAATTGATAGACATAGTGCACCTATGGACATGCACGTAACCGCTGACGCGTGCTTGCCCGTAAAGTAATGTTAAACACATTTACATGCAAGAACATCGGAACTCAATCACAGATGTCTTGACCCTATCTGCTAGGGCCACCATACGTGGACCACTGATGCACATTACCCGACGCCTAGCATGTTTGGCGCTAACTGTGGACGTGTGCCACACACGTAGAACAGGAGACCGTTAACATTTATTTATTTATTTTCCTTCATTACCATCACTTTAACACCGCGTCCGAAGCTAGAGCCACTGCAGACACACGCCCCGCGTATAACCAAGTATCAGCAACATACAAACACACGTACTCTAAGCACGTGCAACCCCAATACTGAGCAGGACGAACGAACTAACGACCATCGTTTGACCATTAGCGCCCAAACTCAGCTCCATCCCAGAGCGCCACATGTCGCTGACCACAGCGTGGGTCCCATGTGAACCACTCTGATCCTACCATAAATACCAGCGCCCTCCTGAGACCTTCTGCCGTCGCCCAGCCATAAGGAGCCTCCATGCCAGCTGCTGTATGCTAGAGCTGACACAGGTAGTGAAATCAGCTGAAACAACCCTACCGTTTCAGCTTGTATGGGCACTGATACAGTATATGGGCACTGTATGTGTGGACTGTTATGCAGTTGTGACATGATATGGGCACTGATTGGTGACCACTATATTTGTGTGCCCACTGATGTGTTGGCTCCGTATGTACGGTCAGCAACGTGATTTTTCCAATTGGCCCCCATGGATCCTGTGGGCGACATTCGGGGTTGTCCCTGTCAATGTGGGTGATAAATTGGAACGGCCACTAACAATGATATAACCAGCTGAGGGTTTTACATAAAACGTAATAGAACATGCTAAAAATAAAAAATAAAAATGAATGCCGCACTGATTAGACCGAAACAAATGTTGCGGCGATACACTATAAGGATAGCAATATCAGGACTGTTTATTGCGTTGCCATGGCACTGGCCGGGGACGCACTGCGCAGGAACAGGGAGCCCGACGTCGGATCCGGTGGTTTCGTGTGTCGGGCGCGCAGGTGCATAGTACGCATGGAGACGCAGGGTTGCATGGCGTCCGGTTCCCATGACACCTGCGGGGTGTGCCCCCCGCAGGCGCCATGAGATAGCATCACACCCTATGGAAAATGGCACGCATGCACACTAGGTATACAGGAACGCCAAACGGAGCATGTACCTCCGTTGGATATACACTGAGTGAATGGTCTCCTTAGCAATGAGTACCCCAGGTCCTCGTCAAGTATTGCAGTAAGTACGTTCTTAAGATTTATTTATTTTTTGGTACTGGAGCGGGTTGTTACACTCTTAGCCGCTTTAGGTGCTGCTTCTGCGTTTGGGCCTCCACGTGACTCTCTGCCTGCTGATGCTCCGCGTCTTACTGGATGGTATGGAGGGTTCACACAGCTTGCGGTGTGTCGGCATTGCCCCCTGTGTCTTCAAAATTCAAACCACTGTTCCGCGAGAGCCGGTATGCGCCGTGCAGGGAGTTTAAGGCAGCTGCACAGAGAGCCAAATGTGCCGAGCCGCATGTGACAGAGCCACCGTTGCCCGGACGTGGGGCTCGGCTGTCAGAAGGAAGAGCGCGAGGCCGGACTTACCCTACCCGAACCGGACGCACACGCCGACGAACGATGTGGGAACTCTGCTAGCCGTACATTGGGGCTCAGAGGACGCTGACCCCGCTCGCGACCTGGAAGTAAAGATGCGCATGCGCATGACGCTGCTGTGAACGTGATGCGAACGTAGCTGACAGGGGGAGGGGTACGCAGTGCTTTATATACGGTGTGCGGGAGCCTCCCCTCCCACAAATACGGCAACTGCGTTGCCTACACTTATCTCCCAAATTTTCATGCCAAATGAAAGGTAAGAAAGGATACCTTTTGATTATCTTTCCTTTTGCAAGGTCCTATATGGACCTCTTGCATGTAAATCTGCTACAGTTTTGACAGTTTTTTTTTACCCCATGTAACAGTCCTTAAAAATTATGTTAAAAATTTACTGGACAGGCTGGTATGGTGTGAGGATATCAAACATGTGTTTATTATTTTATTTCTTTATTTCTTTATATCTATAAAATATTATTGTATACTTTTTTAATCCCACGTGGGATACTTAAAGGCTATGTACACCTTTGAGGCAATTTTTTTTTATTACTGCATTGTATTTATTTTGAGCTAAAAAAAAAATTCTGTTGGTCTTTATTAACACTATGGAATCCTTTTTTGTGTATAGAGCTGACATGCTCTACAAGCTGCCTGTGGATATTTTGTCCTTTCTGTCATCTGAGGAGCAGACAGACTTCTTGTCTGTGCTCTCTTACATCATCATAAACACTCATTATAGCTCAATCCTTATCTTACTGATAAAAATGTGGCTTAAATAAGTGTTTATGACTAGGGATGAACGGAACAATGGATGTTCGGGTTCGCCGGGTTTGGCCGAACTTCGGATCAAAGTTTCGGTTCTGGACTCGAACTTGACACAAACTCGAACCCGAATCCCATTGAAGTCAATGGGGACCCAAACTTTGGTGCACTAAAGTGGCTGTAAAATAGTATAGGCTAGAGGGCTGCAAAAGGAAGCAAATGGGTGTAAGAGCAGGACAATTGCCCTGAATTGCCCTGCAAACAAATCTGCATAGGGAATGACTTAAAATAGCATAGAATATAAAACAATAAAAAAATAATTATCTTGAACTAGCATGCGGAGGTCAAAGTGGAGTAGGAGCTTGAGAAGGCGGTAGATGTGGCAGTGTAGGTGGAAGCAGCGGTGGAGGAGGAGATAGCCAAGACAGTTTTTGTTTTCACTTTTTTTTTTTTTCTTTCTTTCTTTCTTTCTTTATTTTTTATAAATTTGGGAAGGCCCCAAAACATTGGGAAATGGAAAAGAGAACGCAAAGAAAAGTGCGCTGTAGTATAACAATGGCTGGGTGTGGCCGGTATATTTGTCTATTCAGCACAAGGTACGGACAAGTCCTGTGTAGTGTTGATCGAGCATGCTCGGACGAACACTAGTTTGGCTTGAGCATCTCGTCTCCTCCCCGCACATTTGTTGGCTGCTACGCAGCCAATAAACATGCAAGTAAGTACTGCCCTTCAATGTAATGCCGTAGCCATGTTGGTTACTGGCATTACAGTGATTGGCTGACCGGAACGGGTCATCGGATGCTATATAGCACCTGATGACAATTGTTTGGCTCAGTGTTAGGCCTCTTGCACATGAACTTTTTTTTCCGTTTACGTTCCGTTTTTTGCATTCCGTATATGAACCGTGTACGAAACCATTCATTTCAATAGATCCGCAAAAAAAAACTGAAGGTACTCCGTATGCCTTCCGTTTCCGTATTACTGTTTTTCCGTTCCGTTCAAAGATAAAACATGTCCTATTATTGTCCGCATAATGGACAAGGATAGTACTGTTCTATCAGGGACCAGCTGTTTCTTATCGCAAAAAACGGAATGCACACGGACATCATCCGTATTTTTTGCAGATCCGTTTTTTGCGAACAAAAAAATACTGAAAAAGCCATACGGTTGTGTGCAAGAGGCCTTAGTCAGGGAGAGCTGTGTTGAGGAAGGAAAAGATAGTAGAAAAACTTGTCAGAGAACCAAAAGTCCTTTTAAGGACTATTGTTGTGTGTGGCAGCAATATCTATGCTTAGCGCATCCTCCACTAATTAGCGTGCAATAGTTAGGCCGCTGGGGACAGCGACATTATCTGCGATACATCTCCTGTGTAACGTGTGCGCAGCCTAAAAATATCTGTGACATCCAGTGTACTTTTTCCATAGACGGTGTCCACTGTGGACAGTTACATTACCTGCACTACATCTCCTGTATAACGTTTGCTTATCCGAAATATCAGTGACATTCAGTTGAATTTTTTTGCTGCTGGTGGCAGCGACATTACCTGTGTTACATCTCCTGTATAACGTTAGCGCATCTGAAATATCAGTGACATTCAGTGTAATTATTTTCGCCGCTGGTGACAGCGACATTATATGTGCTACATCTCCTGTGTAACGTGTGTGCAGCCTAAAAATATCTGTGACATCCAGTGTAATTTTTCAATAGAAAGTGTCCGCTGCGGACGGTGACATTAGCTGCGCTACATCTCCTGTGTAACGTGTGCACATCCAAAAAATATCAGTGACATCCAGTGTACTTTTTCCATAGACGGTGTCTGATCTGGACAGTGACATTACCTGAGGTACATCTCCTGTGTAACGTTTCCACATCCCAAATAGCTGTGAAATTCCCTGTAATTTTATATTAGCCGCTGCTAACATAAGCAACATTATCTGCGGTATTTCTCCTGTGTAACGTTTCCACATCCCAAATACCTGTGACATTACCTGTAATTTTATATTAGCCGCTGATGACATCAGCAACATTATCTGCTGTATTTCTCCTGTGTAACGTGTGTGCATCCCAAAAATATTTGTGACATCCAGTGTACTTTTTTTGTAGACGTGTCCACTGAGGCCAGTGACATTAGCTGTCCTACATCTCCTGTGTAACGGGTGCACATCCAAAAAATATCAGTGACATCCAGCGTACTTTTTCTGTAGACAGTGTCCGCTGCGGACAGTGACATTAAATGCGGTAAATCTCCTGTGTAACGTTTCCACATCCCAAATACCTGTGACATTCCCTGGAATTTTATATTAGCTGCAAATTATGCTACTGTACATGTGACATACTTTCAAGCATATATAACATTTAATATGAAGTAGGCGAACAGTAAGGGACATGGAAGTGGCCGTGATGCTGATGGAGCACGCAGAGGCCGTGGCCCTGGGCGCGTTAAAAAGCTTTGCCTACTGCCAGAGCACAAAAAAAACCTATCATCCACGATACCTAGCTTCATGTCCCAGTTTGCAGGGCAACGCTCATGAAGTAGGCCCAGTGCGACTAGCAGGTCGGTTGGATTGCAGCAGATAATGCTTCCAGTCGGTTAAGCACCTGTCTTCCACCAAGTCCAGTCTCAGTAGCCAAGAGTCTGATCAACACAATCCTCACCCTGATCCTCCTTCCTCCCACAATGGAGAGTCTTGCCAAACAAGTGATCCCACACTCGGATATTCCAAGGAGCTCTTTTCAGCGCCATTCCTTCATTTGGGCCTCTCGACAAGCCCGCTTGAAGAGGGACATGAGATCTTGTGCCCTGATTCCAAAACTCTTGAGCATCCACAGTCACAAGAAGATGACGAAGAGGAACGGCAATTCGTTTTTCACAAGGTGGATGATGATGATGAGACACAGTTGCCAAAAGGTCAATGGTAATTAGTGTCTCAAGAGGTTGATGATGAGGATGAGACACAGTTGTCAATAACTGAGGTTGTTGTTAGATAAACAAGTCAGGAGGATGAGCAGAGTGAGGAAGTGGAAGAGGAGGTGGTAGACGATGAAGTCACTGACCGAACCTGGGAAGGTGGCAAGCCTAGCGAGGAGAGCAGTACAGAAAAGGAAGGGATCCGCAGCACCGCAACAGGCTGGAAGAGGCAGTGAGGTGGCAAAACGCAGAAGGCGGGCCACACTAAACAGGCCCACAACTGTTCACCGAAGCACACCCTTGTTCCGCAGTCTGGCGCTTTTTTGAGGAAAGTGTGGACGACAAAAGAATTGTAATTTCCAACAAAAGCCATACAAAAATGAGCAGGGTCGTGAACACTAGCAACCTCACCACCACCAGCATGATCCACCACATGGCATAAAAGCATCGTAATAGGTGGGCCGAATGCCTGGGTCAACAATCTGTGTCTGCGGGTCACACCACTGCCTCCTCTTTCACTGTGTTACGTGCTGGCCTCCCGCCTTGCACCTGCACCTTCGCAAGCACCATCAGTGACCATATCCACTTCCGTGTCCCAGCGCAGCGTACAAATGTCCGTACCCCAGGCAATTGAACCCAGCCACCCACCCACAGGCCATAGCAATAAATGCCATTTTGGCTTGTGGACACTGAGGCCTTCTGCAGCCTGATGTCAGCGGCCATTCCTCGTTACGCAGTCCCCAGCCACCACAATTTTTCTCGGTTTGCTGTGCCCGCCTTACACCACCCTGACCTGACCAACGCCTTACACCACCCTGACCTAACCAACGCATTTACTGGTAAGGTCCACTTAACCACTGACACATGGGCAAGTGCTTTCAGCCAGAGACGCTATATTTCCCTGACGGCACACTGGGTGAACGCTGTGGAGGCCGGGAGCGAGTCGTACCCTGGGATGGCACAGGTGCCACCGACGCCAAGGATTGTGGGCCCGAATTCGATTAGGGTTTCTGCCACCACCTACGTTAGTGGCTCCAACCCCCACTTTCCTCCTCCGCCTCATCCTCCACTTCCACCTCAGAATTATCCTCTTGCAGCACCAGTCAGCCATCAGTCGGTAGCTGGAAGCAGTGTAGCACTGCAGTGGGGAAGCGTCAACAGGCCGAGCTGATCTGCTTAGGTGACAAATAGCACACCACCGCATAGTTGTGGCAGGGGATAAGAGACCAGACTGAGCTGTGGCTCTCGCTACTCAACCTACAACCAGGCATGGTTGTGTCTGATAATGGCCATAACTTGGTGGCGGCTTTGTAGCTCGGCAAGCTCACACACGTCCCATGCCTAGCCCATGTCTTCAACTTAGTGGTTCAGTGGTTTCTCAAAACCTACCCCAATTTGCCTGAGCTACTGGTGAAGGTGCCCCGCGTGTGTGCCCATTTCCGCAAGTCATTGACAGCTTCCGCCGGTCTGTCAAGGCTGCAGCAGCGCTTACAATTGCCATCTCACCGACTGTTGTGCGACGTGAGCATGCGCTGGAACTCCATGTTCCACATGTTGGCTTTGTGAGGAGCAGAGGGCAGTAGTGGAATACCAGCTGCAATATGGTCGTTGCCTTTCCAGTCAGCTTCCGCTATTCACAAGCGAGGAGTGGGCGTGGATGTAGGACCTCTGTGAGGTTTTAAGAAACTTTGAGGAATCAACACAGATGGCGAGCAGCAATAACGCTATTATCAGTGTCACCATCCTACTTCTGTGTCTACTCAAACGCTCGCTGCTAACAATTAAAGCCGACGCTTTGCATGTGGAAAAGGTGGAAATGGGGGAAGACATCACACAGGGTGATAGCCAGACCACCCTCAGTTCGTCTTCTCATCGCAAATTGGATGAGGAGGAGGAGCAGGAGACGGTTGCCTCAGCTACAGAGGGTAGTACCCATGGAAGTTAAATTCCATCGGTTCTGCGTGGATGGGCAGAAGAGGATGAGGAGATTGAGATTCATCCTCCTGATAAAGACAGCGAAGTCTTGCCTGTTGGGACTCTGGCACACATGGCTGACTTTATGTTAGGCTGCCTTTCATTTACAGTTGACAACGCTGGCAGCAGAGTACGTAGTTCCTTGGGCAACCGAGGAGAGGAGACGAGGGGAACATACAGCAGTACCAACAGAGGCAAGACAACACTCTCCAAAGCCTGGGACAGTTTCATGACACCCCACCAGCACCCTTACCCTGATGCACGGTCACAAGGAAAGAAAGACAGAGCCACAGGGGTATAGTGGTTGAGTGAGTGTACTAGTGATGAGGTGCCGGGGATAGTAGTACTCACAGTTAAGTTGTCCCCTGGGGCCGGCATGCAGTGGATGGGAAGACAGCACTAAATCCTCCAGGGCACTCTCAATTGCAGGGAACACCAGCCAGATGGAAGTTGAGGTGCCCTTAAAGGTGTAGGTGTTTAGGGTGCTTTGGTGGCTGGGCTCTGGTGTTCGTGATGAAGAGTCAGTCGTTGTAATACAATTGAACATTTACTTGAATCAATAGTCTCAAGGCAGATGTTACAGTCCATCAATAAAGTGCATTCATATGGCACCAGTAATGATTCAGATGTTAAGTTAATTGTAATCCTTTTGCCCAGCCGCCACTGCATTTACCCAGTGTGCAGTTAGGGAGATATAACGCCCCTGCCCGTGCTTACTGGTTCACGTATCGGTGGTTATGTGGACCTTGCCACAGATAGTGTTGCGCAGTGCACACCTGATTTTGTCCGTCACTTGGTTGTGCAGGGCAGGGATGGCTCGCCTGGAAAAGTAGTGGTGGCTGGGAACCACGTACTGTGGGACAGCCACCGCCATAAGGTTTTTAAAAGTCTCCGTCTCTACCAAACGGAATGACAGCATTTCAAAGTCCAGGATTTTGAAATGCTGGCATTCAGGGCCAGGGATCACGTTTGGGTAGGGGGGAACTTCCTCTTTTCCTCCAGTGTTTGGGGGATGGACAGCTGAATGCTTCCAAGGGACAGAGTGGAGATGCTTGGTGACAGTGACGGTGGTGAAGGTGTTGGTGTTGCAGCCACATCTTCTGTTTGAGGGGTGGCAGGTGCCACTGTCACTCCATGGGGGGAGGAAGAGGCCGAGACTGCAGCAGAAGAGGGAGCAGGAGGAGCCTTAGATCTTTCATGGTTTTTGAGGTGTGTACTCCACTGCAGCTTGTGTTTTGCATTTAGATGCCTGGTCATGCAGGTGGTGCTCAGGTTGAGAACATTTATGCATCACTTCAGGCACTGATTGCACAGCGTGCAAACCATTCGCGTCTTGTCGTCAGCACATTGTCTGAAGAACTGCCACGCCAGGGAACTCTTTGGAGCTGGCTTCGGTGTGCTCAGTCCCTGGGTGCGTTGGGCAGTAGCAGGTGTACTGGCTAGGGGAAGGGCCACTCTGCTTCTGCACCCTGCTCCCTCTTTTGCTGTGCAGCTGGCACTGTGTGACCACCACCTCTTCCTCCGAACTGCACTCATCACTCACAAGACCTTGATTCCATGTGGGGTCTAGGACCTCATCATCCTCCACATCATCTTCCACCCACTCCTCACCCCTGCCCTCCTTGTAAGTCTGCACACTAAAGAAAGCTGCAGCAGTTGGCACCTGTGTTCTGCGGTGGTCCTTCCATGTCCACATCCTGAAACATAAGTGGTTGGGCATCAGTGCATTCAATCTCTTCCACTTCTGGGGCAGGGCTAGGTGGATGGCCCACTGAAACCCTGCCAGCAGAGTCATCAAAAAGCATAAGAGACTGCTGCATGACTTGGGGCTCAGACTGCTTGCCTGATTTGCAAGGGGGTGAGGTAAAAGACAGATGCCCATGGGCTGCAGGTGCCAACTCTGCGCTTTCAGCAGGGGACCAGGTGGGAGACAATGTGAAGGAACTGGAGGCACTGTCACCTCTACTTTTTCTGACCTCACCATTCGTACACCGGTATTTGGACCTACAAAATAACGATGAATGTTCTTTCGCCTACGTGCACCTGAGAAAGGTGTTTCATTTGGGCATGTAGCTGGCGTAGATCGACCACATCCTCTCCCTGCAACATGAGCTCCACCAACACCAGCAGCACCACGACCAGGGCCACGTCCCTTATTGCACCTTGCAGTGCAGGTGTACCTCACACCAATTGGGTATATGTCTCCCACCGAACTAACAGACGGATTAAAAATTTCCCTGTTACGGATGCAGTGCAGGTGTACCTCACACCAAAAATGGGTATATATCACCCAACGAACTAACAGATGGATTAACAATATTAATTTCCCAGTCACATATGCAGTGCATGTGTACCTCACACCAAAAATGGGTATATGTCACCCCCGAACTAACAGACGGATTAAAAATTTCCCTGTTACGGATGCAGTGCAGGTGTACCTCACACCAAAAATGGGTATATATCACCCAACGAACTAACAGACGGATTAAATATATTAGTTTCCCTGTGACGGATGCAGTGCAGGTACCGAACTAACAGACAGATTGTGTCAGGGGTACAGAAATGGTGCATTGCACCCACAAAAAAATCGCTATAGGTCACCAACGGAATTAACAGCCAGATTAATTATTAGATTTCTGTGTAAGGGGTGCAAAGATGGTGCATTGCATCCACAAAAGATCACTGTAGGTCACCCACAGAATTACCAGCCAGATGAATTATTATATTTCTGTGTCAGGGGTGCAAAGCTGGTGTATTGCACGCACAAAAAAATCACTATAGGTCACACACAGAATAAAATTCCTAACAGTCTCCCTCACTTCAGCTGCCTGCTTCCTGTCCCTGCACTACTCAGAGCTGATGGGCGGTGCTACACGTGATCCAGCTTGTATAGAGGCTGGGTCACATGATGCACCGGCCAATCACAGCCATGCCATTACTAGGCATGGCTGTGATGGCTTCTAAGTGCCCACAGCTTAAAAGCTTGTTGATTGGCTGCCCTGCAGCCCTTCAACAAGCTTTATTAAATGCCTGCACACCGAAATCGAACCCAAACTTTCGCTGCAAAGTTCGGGTTTGGGTCCGGGTACCCGAACTTGCAAAGTTTCGGGTTAGCTCAACACTATTTATTACCTCTTAGTAGTTTAGAAAAAAGGGTAAAACTGGTGCAAAGTAAAAGTACAAGTCACGCAGTTAGAAAAACAGTTTGTGACTAAACAGCTCAATATTTTTAATAAAGGCCAATTGAAAATATGACTTTTAGTCAAAAATATGTTAAATGCGATCATAAAAAAATATTGACTCCAAAGGTGTACATAGTCTTTAAAGGGGTTGTCCGGGTTCAGAGCATAACCCGGACATACCTCCATTTTCACCCAGACCGCCTCCCTGACTTGAGCATTGGAGCAGTTCATGCTCCGATGCTTTCCTTTGCCCGGCGCTAAATCGCGTTTTCAGGAGTTCCAGTGACGAACCGGGCTCTTCATGGGGCTGCCAGGAAGCCCGGTGATTTCACCGGCACTGATGGGCGGGCCTTAGTGATTCCCTAGCCAGCAAAATGGCTAGGGCAGTGCTAAAGCACGCCCCTCAGAGCCGGTGACGTCACCGAACACACTGCAGGGCGAAAGACTCCGCCCGGCAGTGTGTTATTGTACAGTGTGTTATTGTAAACAAAAGAGCCCGTTATTGTAAACAAAAGAGCCCGTGCCCTGCGCGATCTAGCGCAGGGCAAGGGAGCGCATCGTAGCATGAGATGCAAACATCAGGACGGCTGTCTGGGTAAAAATATGGGTATGTCCGGGTTCAGCTCTGAATCCAGACAACCCCTTTAAGGTATTTATGCCAGCACATTTCCCTGTGTTAGTCATTAGGGTATACCTATGATGGGATCAAAGGTTGGTCCACCCTCAGACCAAACCTGTGGCACAAAGGTTTAAACTGTGAAGATCAGTGTGCATTATATAGTTTTTCCTACACTCGTAAAGTGTACCTAAACTTACAAATAAACTTTATTAAAACATATACTGAATGTGATTAAATGAATTTTTGTAATTTAGGCTACTTTAACACTAGCGCTTCTATTTTCCAGTATTGAGATCCATTATAGGATCTCAATACCGGAGAAAAACACTTCAGTTTTCATTGTCAATGGGGACAAAACGTAACAGAACAGAACAGAATGCACCAAAAAGCATTCCGTTCCGTTTTGTTGCGTTCCCATAAAGGAGAGCAAACCGCAGCAAGCTGCGGTTTTCTTTCCGTCATAGGATGCGGAGCAAGACGGATCCGTCATGACCCACAATGCAAGTCAATAGGGACGGTTCATCGCTGTTCCTGCCTATACCAATGCTGCTCTACTAAAGGCTGGCAAAAATGGGCTATGTCAGCCTTTAGCAGCCTATGTCTGCTAAAAGCCTGCACCAATGCACATCAGTCCTCTGCCTGTGCCCGCTCTTCTAAAGCCTGACATAGCCGATCTGTGTCAGGCTTTAGCAGAGCAGCACTGATACAAGCAGGGGCAGTGATGTGCTATGCAAGCTCCTGCCTATACAGATCTCAGGGCAGCCCCAGTGGAATCCATAGTCCCATACACAGTGATGTACGAGAGTATGGACTCTAAAGCACAATAGTCACCTGAACTTCAGGCATACAAAAAATCATTTAATCACATTTAGAACAGGTTCTAATAAAATGTATTTGTAAAATGTATTTGCAAAGTTTATTTGGACCTAAAGTTTAGGTACACTTTAATTGCATGGGCACAGTAACAAGAACTGCATAATCAGCTTGACGACTATGCTTGTCATAATGGGCTACTGACACTGACCTCCATAGCGGACCGTCCCTTTAACTGTGACCTCCACTATTCCCTGGCCCCTTAACAGAGATCTCCACAGCGCCTGCCCCTTTAACAGTGACCTTCACAGCAGCCCGCCATTTTAACAGTGACCTCCACAGCATCCTGCCCCCTTAACAGTGACCACCACAGCAGCCTATCCCTTTAACAGTGACCTTCACAGTGGCCACCCCTTTATTAGTGACCTCCACAGTACCCCATCTCCTTAACAGTGATTTCCACAATGCCCCGTCCCCTTAACCCTAGCCTCTACAGCAATCTGCCCCTTAAAACTGACCTCCATAGCGGACCGTCCCTTTACAGTGACCTCCACAGCAGCCCATCCCTTTAATAGTGACCTTCACAGTACCCCATCTCCGTAACAGTGATTTCCACAACACCTCGTCCCCTCAACAGTGGCCTCTACAGCAATTTGCCCCTTAACACTGACCTCCATAGCGGACCGTCCCCTTAACTGTGATCTCCACAGCAGCCTGCCCCTAGGGTGGCCAGAGGTCCGGTTTTAGGCCGGATAGTCCGGCTTTCAGACTACCTGTCCTCCGTCCAGCCCAGGGCTTGGACGGACACAGGGATGTCCTTTTGAACAGCTCACTCTCAGACAGCAGCGCAGTGCTGTCTGAGCGTGAGCTGTAGGGAGAAAGTCACCCTCCCTCTCACACCTGAAGCTGACAGAAGTTCATTTTTACCTTCATATTTTCAATCCCTGTCGGCTGTGGAGTGAGAGGGGCCGTGTCCTAACCGGGTCCGAGGCGTGGCTTAGCGGGACCTGGGGGCAGGGTTTTTAAGTCCATCTTTTGAGGGTGGCCTGAATGTCCACCCTACCTGCCGCCTGAACTGTGACCTCCATAGCACTCCACTCCTTTAACAGTGTCATCCACATCGCCCTGCCCTTTACCATGGTGCTGGATCATGTGATGGACCATGTGATGAGCGCAGTGACGTCACCACAGGTCCATGTTATAAGGGAAAATAATACAATCTTGGATACCAAACATGCTGATTTTTCTCACGCGCGTGCAAAACGCATTAAAATGTTTTGCACTCGCGCGGAAAAATCGCACATTTTCCCGCGATGCACCCGCATCTTATCCGGGCCAAAAACATAACGCCCGTGTAAAAGAGGGCTTAGAAGTGGTATGCCAACCACTGGACTCCAAGTGAGCAATCTCCTTCCACTCTCCAGTTTTATCACATCTGTACTGACCAACCACTAGCGGTGACTTGAGGGATTATAAGAAAAGTACACAGCATGAGTAATGCAGACATACAATGCTTAAAGGGGATATTCCAGTTGATGCAAGTTATTCCCTATCCACAGAATAGGAGATATCTATTTGACCCCTATGATCACCAGAATTGTTACCGTGTACTCTGCGTTGCACCTACAGGTGGAGCATGTGCACCATTGTTCCTTTCATCTTTATGGGAATTCTTGAAGCAGCTGAGTACTGTACACATCTATCTCCAGACTTCCAATACTGATGAACAGAGCGGCACAAGCGGCAGAGCGCATGCTTAACTTGCCTCTCCGTTCATTTCAGGAGGCCGAAAGGTACGGGATCCCTGTTATCATGATCGGTTGCGTCTCACTGATCGATTAACTATACCCTTTCCTGTTGATATTAAATAACTTGCAACCATAAAAAGGCAGTGCAACCTGCAGTCAGCATGTTATAGAGAAAAATGAGCTAAGCAGCATTAATGGGACAAGAAGTTGTAATTACACTGCACCGCCGCTGTATGGAAGACTTGTGTGCAGTAAAACTTTGAAGAGGACGCAGCACTTGCTTGTGCAAGTGCTGCGTCCTCTTCAAAGTTTTACTGCACACAAGTCTTCCATACAGCGGCGGTGCACTGTGACCTCTCCAAATAGCTGATCGGCAGGGGTCATACATCCACCAATCTGATATTGATGACCTATCCTGAGTATAAGGGTGCATTCACACGACCTTATAAATGGATCTGCACCCATTCCGCAATTTTGTAGAACGGGTGCGGACCCATTAATTTCAATGGGGCCGCAAAAGATGCGGACAGCACACCGTGTGTTCTCCTCATCTGTTGTTCCGTTCCACGCCCCTGCAAACAATATGGAGCATATCCTATTCTTGTCCGTGGTTGCGGACAAGAATAGGCATTCTCTAAATAGTGCCAGCCATGTGCAGTCCGCAAAATGCAGAACGCACACAGCCGGTATCCGTGTTTTGCGGATCCGCAAAACACTTACGGTCGTGTGAATGCACCCTAAATCATCAGTGTTATGCCACTGCACAACCCCTTTAAGGGATTAAGAGCTGAGACCGTCTTACAGTTGATGTTTTAGTATGGTAGTTACTGAACTCATTTTACATTTATAATTTCAGTGCCAGTGTCCACGATGTCTGCAATTAACACTGAAAATCCACCTAATATCTATGAGAGTTTAGAGGGCCAAGCTCCTTCAGCTGTTCCTTACTGGAATACACCAGTTCCAACCTACCTGCAAAATGTTCCTCAACAACCCCCTCCATATAATGGTCTTCCTTCAACCCAGGTGTGGAATGCGTCCACTGTGGTGCCACAATGGAGAGTGGCTAATGTAGTGACACCAAATACAGATCCTTCATCTCCTTTTTATCTAACATTCCTGAAAAGCAAACCAAGAGCCTTGGGGGTAAGTAGCAGTTAAAAACAGTAAGCACCTATAGTATGTTTACATTCTTTAAGGGTTATTGCAGGATTTTATTATTGATGGCCTATCCTCTGTTTCATGTTAGCTCTGGTGCCAGAAGTCGGCGCTGGAACTACAACTCCATCCATTGTGTAGTGGACGAAGCTGGTTAATTCAGCAGTGCTCATTCATTCAATGAGAGCAGTGATGCACTAACCAGCTCTATCCACAATGGATGGAGATGTGTAGTTCTGGCACCATAACTCCATCCCTTGATAATTTACCCCCTGCCGATCAGATATTAATGGCCATTGGAAAGAGGAGTTTATATGAAGAAAGGTAATTTCAAGAAATTATAGAAACAGTGGGATTCTTGGTTGGCTAGGCCGTTTTTGGCGACCCCTGTTCTATTGCAAATCAGGACTGGATCAGACGCTGTAGGCAGCAGTGATATACTTGTGCTACACATTAACGAGGTCTAAAGGGTTCCGTTCCATGGTTCCGTTCTGCACCATTCCGCATCTCCGGTTTTGCGGACCTATTCAAATGAATGGGTCCGCATCCGTGATGCGTAATGCCACGGAACTGGGCCCATGTATTGCGGCCCGCATTTTGCTGGCCGCAATACGGCAAAGGGCCTCACACGCCACGATGAACGCACGTGTGGGCGACCGATCAGGCCTGATCGGGCAAACACTGCATTTTGGGTGGAGGGCGAACTAAGGTGACACTAATACTATTATAGATCTGACTGTGATCACTTACAGATACTATAAAAGTACAAATGCTGATTAGCGATACGCTAATCAGCGAATCAGTGACTGCGGTGCGGTGGGCTGGGCGCTAACCGACGCTAACTACCTAACCAAGGGGCCTAAACTATCCTAAAAACTAACAGTCAATACCAGTGGGGAAAAAAAGTGACAGTTTAAACTGATCACTTTTTTCCCTTTCACTAGGTGATTGACAGGGGCGATCAAGGGGTTAATTGGGGTGATGGGGGGTGATCTGGGGCTAAGTGAAGTGTTTGGTGGCTACTCACTGTAATGTGTGCTCCTCTGCTGGGACCAACCGACGAAAAGGACCAGCAGAAGAGCACAGAAGCCATTTAACACCTTATATTTATAAATATAAGGTGTTAGATGGCTTCTGATTAGATTTTTTGAAAATCATCAACCTGCCAGCGACGATCATTGGCTGGCAGGTTGATGACGAACTTGTCCTGTAAGCTGTGAGCATAATCTCGCGTCTCGCGAGATGACGCGTATATGCGTGACTCTGCTTGAGACTGCCGCCTCCGGAACGCGATCCTGCGTTAGGCGGTCCGGAGGCGATTAATAGCTACATGCGTTCCCCATGTAATAACAATTCTGGAACATGTAGCTTAAGGCTGACATGTCAGCCTGCATTTGTGGGAGGGGCGTAGGCGCTCTTAAAAGGAGGCACGCCCTCTCCTCATGTGCGGGCGTTTTCGGTGCCTTTTTCCCGCCTGACGTCACGCCCCGTCCTGCTGTGCAGGTAAGTTTGCTGAGGGTTCCCCTCCAACGCTCTCCACTCAGCGTCTGGGTAAGTTCTCTGTCCTCCCGTACCCCTCTCCGGCTCGTTCCCCCCCCCCCCCCGGCCCGGTCCACCCGCTACCCACCTCGCATCCCGGGTGGTACGGCCGGCACGTCCCCACTCAGGCGCCGGCCTGGGCAGATCACGTGGGACGCCGGGCAGCGCCTCCGTTGCCTTGGCGACGGAGCCTGCGTCCCGGCCTGCCTCCGTTGTCGGGCTCTCTTTCCCGGCTCCGGCAGCCGCAGCAGCGCGCCCCCCTTCTTCTTGCTGGACCAGGCCTTCTCCCCTCGAGTGGGTCCGTCCAGACCCAGGGGTGCCGCTTCGTCCCGTCGCAGCTGCTGGCCGGCTGCTGTTTCACCGCAATAAAGTTTCAAAAAAAAAAAAAAAAAAAAAGTTTCACACGCACTGGCTCAGATGCATAAGCCCCGTCACAGGATCTCACCAGTCCCACACAATCCCAGCTGTTTTGCCAGGGTCATAGCACGCCGCATGGCTCCCACGTGCCCTCCCCTGTCTTTTGAGCCGCAGACCCAATTAACCCTCTACACCCCACGGCAGCGGTCCCGCTAACTTCCACGTCAGCTCCCTCACACGCAGTTCGTCAGTTCACAGGCACATACAGTTCCCTGGGTCAAGGGTTGGGCAAATGGCGCAAGCAGCAGCAAGCAATAAATACTCTGTATGATGATTTTTCAAGTTGCGCATGCGCGGCGTGCTGGCCAATCGGCACACACACTTTGACACCGCCATGTACGTTCGGCAGCAGTCTCTGTGAGTGGAGGTGCAAGGCCACATCCATCCCTATGTGTCCTCCTCTGTCATCCCGAGCCTGCAGGCAGCTCACGCGGGGGGTGCCGTTTCTCCCCACGCAGCTACTGGCCGGCGGCCGGCTGCTGTTCACTATCAATAAAGTTTGAAAAAAAAAAGCAGCAGACCAGTTAACCCTCCACACCCCACGGCAGCGGTTCCGCCACCTCACACGTCAGCTCCCACACACACAGTCTCATTAGATCACAGGGACTCGCAGTTCCCTGGGTCAAGGGTCGAGTAATGGCGTAGCAGGGGCCACCACCCCCCCCCCTCACGCCACTGGTTATTGTTGCAGACTCTGGTTACTCTGCCGTGCTCACCATCCATCGTCTGCCAAGGTTTTCAAACAAATTCCGCCCGTGTCGACCACCGCCTGTTCCACTCTGCTACATCTGCGGACGTTGTTCGGCAAATACTTATTGTCAGTCACCGTTCTGTCACCAGTCACACGGCGGGTTTGCTTCCATGTCATCCCACCATGTTCATTGCCGGGTTTTCTTCATGTTTCACGCATGTCTTTTCATGCTCCAACATGTCTGTGGCCTGTTCCGTGTCAGGCTTACGCATCATTCTTACCATTTGTTGCCCATGTCGCCACGGGCTTACGGTTTTCCCAGACTATACCTGTTGCCAGTCACGCTTCAGGCTTACGTATCATTTGCCGTCAGTGCCTGTTTCAGGGTCACGTTTCTAATATATCACGTCTGTTGCCTGTTACGTTTCTGGCTTACGTTTCTCATCTATCATGTCTGCTGCCTGTTACGTTTCAGGCTTACGTTTTTCTTTTCTGTTGCCAGTCACGTTTCTGGCTTACGTTTCTAATCTATCATGTCTGCTGCCTGTTACGTTTCAGGCTTAGGTTTTTCTTTTCTGTTGCCAGTTACGTTTCTGGCTTACGTTTCTAATCTATCATGTCTGCTGCCTGTTACGTTTCAGGCTTACGTTTTTCTTTTCTGTTGCCAGTTACGTTTCTGGCTTACGTTTCTAATCTATCATGTCTGCTGCCTGTTACGTTTCAGGCTTACGTTTTTCTTTTCTGTTGCCAGTTACGTTTCTGGCTCACGTTCCCAATGTATCATGTTGCCTGTTACGTTTCAAGCTTACGTATCCACCGTACCACGTCCGTGGCCTGTCACGTGTGTCAGGCTTACGTTTCTTTTATGTATTTATTCCCCGTTACGCTTCAGGTTTACGTTTTTTTCATCCATTTCCGGTTACAGGCCAGGTTCATGCTGTTAATCACTATTCTTTGTCGCTATCATTTTTATTCCAGATTCGATCAATATTATTTTCTACAGTACGACCCCAGTTTTGTGTTCTTTTTCCAAAAAGAAAAAAAAAAAAAGAAAAAAGAAAAATTATTGTTGCAGACCCTGGGTACTCTGCCGTTAATCTTCAACCAGGGATCCATGCATCCTTACAGAGGTCATAAAATTCCCCACCCGGGGTTCAAACAGGTAGGTGCTTCACTCCAGTCACACCCAAAGTTTTTTTTCTCTCCACACAGTCAAGCAGCAGCATCAAAGTCTTTAAAAAAAAAAAAAAAAAATGATGGTTCCCCATGTCACGGTTGGGACGCATTGGCGCGTTCCGGTCTGCGTAGTCTCCCCCTCACGTTACCAATTATTTTGCAGTCCCCGGGTGCTGCGCTCGTCAGCCAGGTTGCGCTCATTTGTCCCGTTTGCCGACCATCGCTTTCCACTCTCTACATCCACGGTCATTTCTAGCGACTGCTTCATTTTCTACCACACATTCGCGGTCTTCCAGGCTTCGCTGCTATGCAACTTCCTATTCCTTTGTCACCCGCGTCAGGGTCACGTCGTAGTCACCAGGTTGTCTCCAGTCACGTCCCAGGTCACTTCTTGTTCATGTCACCATGTTTTGTTTCTCTGTCATACCTGTCCACGACAGGCTGTTGCTGTCACGTGTCA
This sequence comes from Bufo bufo, assembly GCF_905171765.1. NCBI lineage: Eukaryota > Metazoa > Chordata > Amphibia > Anura > Bufonidae > Bufo > Bufo bufo. The sequence continues at coordinate 170,843,421 of NC_053394.1, read as the reverse complement.
GGCCTATGTATCAATTGGCGGTCAAGGCCAGGCTCACGCCTCTTGCCTCCCACGGCCTGTTCTGTTCAGGCGTCCGTTCCTTTCTCAATCATTGGCCTGTCACGTTTCAGACTCACGCTTTATTACCATTGCCACTTTTTGCGCTTCAGGCTCACGTGCACATCTCACCATGTCGGGTGCCTGCCACGGTTCAAGCTCACGTTTTGTTCAGTGTATCATCTGTTGCCTGTCACATTTCAAAAGCACGCTTCAATCTGTCATCTTTTTGCCATGTTTTATCTGTTGCCTGTCACTTTTCAGGCTCACGTTTTCAATTCATCATCTGTTCTGTTACTTTTCAGGCTTACGTTTCTAATTTATCTTAGGTTGCCTATTACGCTTCAGGCTTACGTGTTAATTTCATTATCTGTTGCCTGTTACGTTTCAGGCTTACATTTTCAATTTGTCATAAGTTTGGCTGTTACGCTTCAGGCTTACGTTTCAATCAATCATCTGCTGCCCGTTGCGCCTCAGGCTCACGTGTTTTTTATTTTTCAGGTGTTGCCTGTCACGCTTCAGGCTTACGTTCATGTCACGCCGTGTCTGCCACCGGCTGCGCATCGATGTACGTTTCCACGTTCGTCACTTCTCATGCCATGGTTATCGCGCTCAGGCGTACATAAGGGTCCGGATCACTCAAAGTCTTACGTGGTATCATTTATTTTCTGTTACCTGTCACTTCAGGTTCACACTGTTAATTTACTGTTTCTGTCGCCTGTCATGTTTTAGACTCGATTCAGTAGTCCTTTCTCCGGTACGATTTCAGGTTTGATGTTTGTTTTTCTCTTCAGTTTTCTTTTTCCTGTCTGGGGCCAAGTACGGTTAGCTTTCTCACGTCATTTCACGCTTAGTCCATGGTCCCGCCGTTCAGAGCACTAGACACTCGCTAGTCCTCCTTTAACCACCATTCATGTCTCGGGTGTCGCTTGCAAGGTACGGGGCTTCCTGGTCAAATGTTATTTTCTATTTGTCACTTCGCTGCTGCAGTATGTCGCATTTCCAACATCGAAGAAGGCCTATCTGTACCGGAAACACCCGCATCCAAGCGGCCCTAAGGAGTTGGTCAATTCCGAAGTTGGTTACGGAGCTTAACCGGAGAGGGTTCCAATACCCTGCTTCCGCCGTAAAGCAGAGCTGTATAGGCTACTGATGGTTGAACCAGCAGCCCCGGACTTGGAGCGAGTCTCCATGTCCACCCTTCAGGTGTCCCTGGCGCAGCTACATGCCGGGATGTACTCCGTCGCCTCCTTGGTTTCGGACGTCCAGTCCAGCCTCTTGGCCGTCAAGTCCTATGGGGGGCTGCCACCTGCCCAGTCCACTCTAGCCTTGCCAATAACCTCCACCCTAGGGCCCGTTCCCCCAGGTAGGGTTCCGTACGCTACCGAGACTGCTCCCTCGCTTTTCATTCCCTGCCGCAGCCAAACTGCTTGTCACTACAAACGAATGTAGGGCCCCTTCATGCATGTTTCAGGGCTCACCCCCAGCTGATATGTCCTCAAGATCCAGGCCATCCTGTTCCACCACTATCCTTTAACACCATCAACGATATTTGTCCAAAGTCCAACATTTCTCCATGTTGGAAGACCCCGCAAGTAGGTCGGTTTTTCTGTCTCAACGGTTAGGGGGTGTTCAGGAGAGTAGTCACGCGGTCGTCCCGAGCAGGCAGGCTGTGTCAGGGGATTATTTAGAAGCTTTCCACCTCCCTAGATGGTCTTCCTTTTGGGCTCCTTCCAGCACTGTCATAAAGGCTGCCATGCACTTTAGTTCCGCGGGTTCTTAGGACACAGCGAATTCACCCACAGTTCAGTCAGGTCCAAGGGTTTAACTGGGGGTCAGCTGGTATGGCCCGACGACCATTTCTCCTCACAGCTCCTCACTTCCAACCTCACAGGTGGGATCACCAGTGGAGGTGAAGTTCTTCAGTCCACCAACGCATGGTGCCCGGTCCAGGTGCTCAGGAGCTGGCTGGCAGCTCTGAGGGACTCCGCCCCTGACCGCCCATTGCTCCCGTTCCAGGTCTCGGCCCGCACGGCCTCGCAGTTTCATCTCCCACGTTCACACTCTGGCGGTGGGCTTGGGTTTCAACCCCAAGACCATTTCAGGACACTCCTTCCGTATTGGAGCTGCATCCGCGGCTTCAAGCACAACGTCCCCGGCCACGTCATCCGCGAATGGGTCGCTGGCGCTCCTCAGGCTTCCCACGTTACATACCTACCCTCAGGCCAAGATATCCCAGGCATTCCACAGTTTGGTTTTGCAACTTGGTCAGTGGCAAAGGTTTTCTCTCCCTACTCATATGTATTTTTGCCCCCTTTTAGGCTTACCCGCGGCATGGCTAAGGGCACCTCTCCAGCCATATCAGTTTAGGCAGGTTGGTTTCCTCTCTCAGGTCTCGGCACGTTCGGGGCACTAGCTCTCTGCCGTAGCCATGACCACAAGTAGCTTAAGGCTGACATGTCAGCCTGCATTTGTGGGAGGGGCGTAGGCGCTCTTAAAAGGAGGCATGCCCTCTCCTCATGTGCGGGCGTTTTCGGTGCCCCACCCTCCCTCCCCTTTTCTTTCCATACTCCTCAGGGTATGCCCCCTTTTAGGCTTACCCGCGGCATGGCTAAGGGCACCTCTCCAGCCATATCAGTTTAGGCAGGTTGGTTTCCTCTCTCAGGTCTCGGCACGTTCGGGGCACTAGCTCTCTGCCGTAGCCATGACCACAACTATTCTTATGTACAGTGTTCATTTTAGGACATTGTCAGATATCATAGTCAAGTATCAAAATAATGCCAATGTGACACCTGACCCTGATACCTGACTCTGACACCTGACACCTGACACCTGACTCTGACACCTGACCCTGACCCTGACACCTGACACCTGACACCTGACCCTGACACCTGACCCTGACACCTGACCCTGACCCCTGACACCTGACCCTGACACCTGACCCTGACACCTGACCCTGACACCTGACCCTGACACCTGACCCTGACCCTGACACCTGACCCTGACACCTGACCCTGACACCTGACACCTGAGTTTGACTTATGCTCTTCATAGGTCAGGGTCAAAGTGAGAATTAGTTATAGATATATATTATGTATTTGTATGCTAAATCACACAACCAAAGTATGTCTATTGCTGAGCTTATAGCTCTGTGCCTAAAATGCTGTAAGCTAACACATTACAGTGTTATGAGCGCATAGCTGATAGCTCAGTGGTAAGGAAGAAAACAAAGGATTTTAGGTTTACTGTGGTTTTGAATGCTACATCACATAGATGAACAAAAAGCCCAAGCTTATACAAGGTAAGCTGGTAATGCTGTTGCCCAATGTCCAGGCTTTCTGAGTTCAAAGCCCCTTTCAGCCTCAAAAAAATATTTACATTTTATTATGCCCTAGATAAGAGGCAAATTTAAATGATGTGCGACGCTGATATCTCACGTCCTTCACTTCTCAGTGTCACAAAACATTTTAGCTTTACTGTGGTTTTGTATGCTACATCACATAGATGAACAAAAATCACAAGCTCATCCAAGGCAAGCTCGTAGCTCAGTGGTAATGCTGTTGCCCCATGTCTGGGCTTTCTGAGTTCAAAACCCCTTTCAGCCTCTAACAAGTGTTTATATTTTATTATGCCCTAGATAAGAGGCAAATTTAAATGATGTGTGACGCTGATGTGTGACGATGATATCTCACGTCCTTCATTTGTCAGTGTCGCAAGGGATCTTAGGTTTACTGTTTTTTGCTATACTACATCTCATAGATCAAAAAAATCACCACCTTTAGTGTCTAGAGCTATAGCTCAGTGGTAAGACACTTGCTTTGCATGCAGCGTTCATGGGTTCAAAACCCTTTCCAGGCTATTTATAAAATGTATGTTTTATATTTTATTGAGCTCTAGATCAGAGTCAAATTCAAGTGGTGTGTGATGTAAGTAGTCCTTTTTTTATTTTATTAAGAGTATATGGGCAGCACTATAGTAAAGGGGGCCCTGTATACAGAGCTGTATCCTGGATTTTACATATCTACTGTATATATGTGTATTATACACACAGTGTGCTATAGCTTCACCACACTGAGATCTGCTCAGAAAGCTGATATACATATTACTGGTTTATCCACAGACACGATATATGATCATACAGATGGCAGTACTATGTGAGAGCTTCTAAGTATAGAAAAACCATGTGGTAATGTTATAGCTTGGAGGTTACATTAATGGCTTTGCAGGTTGAAGTCCCCAGAAAGACATATGTTTTTTTCTTTAATAGCATATACTATAATAAATAATATGTCATTAACCCATAGGATACCAGCGCTGTACATGTATGTCGCTGGAAACACGGTCACAAATCCCAGCGCCATACAGGTACAGCGCTCTGATTGGGCGGCCACAGGAGCTACTCCCGCCCGATCAGCTGCAGGGATCCGGCAGGCACTAACAGTTGGACCCCTGCTGTATGCACCGGCATCGGTGAAAACACTGATGCCTGCTCATTAACCCTTGCACTGCCGCGGTCAGCCCTGACGGCTGCATGTGCGGTATCCCCGTGGTGCTGTGACGTCAGCCTGGTGTCTAGCCCTGTCAGTCAGTGGGGGGAGGGGTGTGTGTGCAGAGCACAGGGGGTGTTATAGAGCATTGCTCAGAATAGGGTTGCCACCCATACGGGAATGACCCGGACAGTCCGGGTTTGCAATCCTGTGCCCGGGTACAAGCCTTTGTCAGACCCGGGCACAGGATCAGCTGTGAATGATGGCGGCGGTGGCTGGGCACAGGGAGATGAGCGCTTCCATTATGGAAGCGCTCATCTCCATAGTCATCTGTATCGCCGTCCTCAGGACAGCGATACAGACGGCTGTGCTGCGGCGGGGCAGGGGAGGGAGAGGCGTCTCCCTCCCCTGTTCCTCTGATAGGCTGCGGACCTTGTGCCTGCAGCCTATCAGAGGCTGGTGCAGGCGGCGCGATGATGTCATCACGCCGCCTGAGCCATACAGCACGGTACACAGGCCGGGAAGAGGCCTGCATCGCATCGTTGGAGGTAAGTAAAAGGTTTTTTTTTGGTTTTTTTTAGAGAAGAGAGGCACCTGCAATTGGCACATATGGGGGAGGAGGAGAAATGAGGCACTTGAAACTGGCACATATGGGGGAAGGGGGGGGAGGCACCTTATACTGGCACATATTTGGGGGTGGAGGAGAAAAGAGGCACTTGAAATTGGCACATATAGGGGAAGGGGTGGAAAGAGGCACCTTATAGTGGCACATATTGGGGGGGGGAATGAGGCACTTGAAACTGCCACATATGGGGGAAGGGGGGGAAAGAGGCACCTCATACTGGCATATATTGGGGGGGAGAATGAGGCACCTGAAACTGCCACATATGGGGGGGAAGGGAAGGAAAGAGGCACCTTATACTGGCACATATTGGGGGGGGGGATAAATGAGGCACTTGATACTGGCACATATAAGGGAAGGGGGGGAAGAGGCACTTTATACTGGCACATATTGGGGGGGGGGAAATGAGGCACTTGATACTGGCACATATAAGGGAAGGGGGGGAAGAGGCACCTTATACTGGCACATATTGGGCGGGAGAAAAGAGGCACTTCTTACTGACACATGGGGCATCTATTGGGGGCACTTCTTACTGGCACATTATTTGGGGGCTTCTACTGAGGCCACAAAGAAGGGGTATTTTATATGGGGGGCTCTGTGTGGTACTACTATTATCAGGGGGTTTATCTGTTTCTGCAGTATAGTATTGGGGAGCACAGCGGCACAGTATTGGGGGTAGTAGGATGATTTGTCCAGAAGATGGGAGGATGGAAAAGTAGTAAACTAAGATTTTTGATGTCAAACTGCAGAGACGAGAAATGGCTGAAAAATGGTGTCTGGTCTGAAGGTTTGAAAGGAGAAGATGAGGAAAGAGAACATCTACATCAAAGGAGACGTCACTGGATATAAGAGGTATGAGGCGCTGTGTTTCTGTAGTGACGGGATCAGGGGCGTAACGATCGTGGTGCGACAGCGACCAGGGATGGAGGCAGGAGATGGGTGTGGCTGGAGGCAGGACATGGGCGTGGTTGGAGGCAGGACATGGGTGGGGCCTGGAAGGGGGCCCTCCCTCCCTTCTGTTCAGGTTTGGCTTGAAGAAAAGGTGGCAACCCTAAACGCCATGCGCAAAACCCGAGCATGGTACAAAGAAGTTGCGGCCTACTTGGTGCAGGTTGCCTTGTACAACTCTTTTGTGCTGTCACGGAGCCCTGTTAGCACAGGGAAATTCCTTCAGTTGTATGAGGCAGTCCTCAAGGACCTGATCTTTTCTGACCGGGAAAGAGCAGGCCGGAGTACCTCGGGAATTGGAGGCGCCCGGATCGTCCCTGGCCAACACTTTCAAGGTGTGGTTCCCCCATACTGGAAAGAAGGGACGGTCCCCAAAAAAGTGCAGCGTTTGTAACAGGAGGGGGTAACGGAAGGACACCACCACTCAGTGTGACACGTGCCCTTATCATCCAGGCCTCTGTATTGACGGTTGCTTCAGGGAGTACCACACTTCCATGGAGTACTAAATTTATAATCCCCTTCCCCATGGTCCGAGGGCCCGGCCGGGATGGGGGCCCGCCGCAGAATAGCATAATGTGTTATGCCCAGCGCCCCGATTCCGAATGTTATGCTGGCCTGGTAATGGTGGTAATGGCAGCGGGGCCCGGTGCAGTCACTGTATTCTATCGCACCGGGCCCCGCTCACTGTAATACTAATTTTCATATGTGAACAAGAAGAGAAATCCTCTGTGATCCTCTCCCTCTCTGTACTCACAAACTCAGTAACAGCCTGGCAGGCCGGGCGGCAGCGTAACTCACTGACGTCACGCGCCTGCTCCGCCTGCTTCATTTATAAAGTGGGAGGAGCAGGCGCGTGACGTCAGTGAGTTGCGCTGCCGCCCGGCCTGCCTGCTACTGAGTTTGTGAGTACAGAGAGGGAGAGGATCGCAGAGGATTTCTCTTGTTCTTGTTCACATATGAAAATTAGTATTACAGTGAGCGGGGCCCAGTGCGATAGAATACAGTGACTGCACCGGGCCCCGCTGCCATTACAACACCAGATGCCGGCCCCCAGACCCCTTATTGGGGGTCATTCACTCACAGGACACTGTTATGGGGGTATCTGTGGATGACACATATATAGCATAAGGTGCTATATATGTGTCACCCACAGTGCCATCCACAGAGCCCCCACAACAGTGCCATCCACATAGCCCCCACAACAGTGCCATCCACATAGCCCCCACAACAGTGCCATCCACAGAGCCCCCACAACAGTGCCATCCACAGAGCCCCCACAACAGTGCCATCCACAGAGCCCCCACAACAGTGCCATCCACAGAGCCCCCACAACAGTGCCATCCACAGAGCCCCCACAACAGTGCCATCCACAGAGCCCCCACAACAGTGCCATCCACAGAGCCCCACAACAGTGCCATCCACAGAGCCCCCACAATAGTGCCATCCACAGAGCCCCCATAACAGTGCCATCCACAGACCACCATTAGTTCAAAACCCACCAAAAGCACACCTTTTGGTTCAAAATATTTTTTTCATTTGGCTATTCCCCACCCCTCTTGTAATTGTTCAGCTACTTGTGGGCTGCGCGGGAATGAGTTCAGTCACTTCGGTGCGCAATCCCGTCCTGCAGCGCGTGATCCCGCGAGACCCGCCGCTGTAGGTCACGGGTCTCGCGGGATCACGCGCCGAAGCGACTGAACTCATGCCCACGTAGCCCGCAAGTAGCAGATCAGTGGAACAAGTACAAGGTGGAGGGGACTGTTTCTAACAGAGGCTCACTAATGGACGCTAAGATTAGATCACCCCATATGAAAGCATTGAATCAATGCTTTCCTATGGGTAAAAATCTGACCCTGGAGGTCATCATGCAGAGTGTGAGGATGTCCAGCGTCCGATACCAGACCAAAGGTCTGTTTTACTCCAGGAAGCCCTCAGGTGGCTGCCAGCCACTAGAGGCTGACTTATTGCTGGAACGTAAACAATGCAGTTTCTCTAGAACATTGCAGCTCGATTTGCAAAAGGGACACTGTACCCAGACCACTTCAATGAGCTGAAGTGGTCTGGGTGCCTTTTGTGTCGCTTTAACTTTGAAATCTTATTAAAGATTGTGTAGGGTGTGGCGGGAGGCGGGGCATGGAGGCGGGACAAGGGTGGGGCTTGCAGCAGAACATGGGTGGGGCCTGTAAGGGGGCCCTTGATTTATTTTGCCCGGGGGCCCTGAGGGTTCTCAGTCCGCCCCTGCCCTTCCCCCATTTTAATTTATTTCACAGTCTTCACAGGAATAGCTGCAAAGTGGAGGAGAAAATTCAAAATCTCCTTTTTTTACACTAACATGTTCTTGTAGCCCCTTTTATTTCATTTTTACAAGGGGTAATAGAAGAAAACGCGCCCCAAAATTCGTAGCCCAATTTCTCCCGAGTAAGGACATACCCCATATGTGGACGTAAAGTGCTCTGCGGGCGAACTACATGGCTCAGAAGAGAAGGAGCGCCATTGCGATTTTGGTTGTCCAAAATCCCAATAGCGCTCTTTCTCTTCTGAGCAGCGTAGTTCACCCGCAGATCACTCTACATCCACATATGAGGTATTTTCTGACTCGGGAGAAATTCGGCTATAAACTGTTGGGTGAACAAGTTCGTTTGCTCCACCATTAGATTCACAAATTGTTCACTGAAAAAAACCAAAAAATGTCATATTCAGTGAAGCCCACTGTGTCTGGATTCCTGGTTGGCCAACAAAGTCAGGAATCAAGGGCTCAAAATCCTCTGGGGTACTCCAGCCAAGTTCACCGGTAGAGGGATCAGGTGAATTTGCCTGGTGGGCCGGAAAACTAGTACGAGCCCCAGGGCTGCTCATACTAGTGTGGGCCACAGGGTTCCTGGCATGGGGGGCTCCTGGCTCCGCCTGGCGGCGTCTCCGTCGCCCCGGGGCTCATCATCATCACTAGATGATGAGGAGAACGAGGATGACAACAGGAAAGTGGGGTCATCCTCGTCCTCACTGGGGCTCTCGGAGTCGGAGAGCAGCTGGGCATATGCCTCCTCGGCCGAGAACATCCGGCGGGCCATCTTAGAACGCTAAAGGGGAGTGCGTGTGTGTGTAAAACTTTATTTAGTGTGTGGGGGGCGGTGTGTTTTTATGTATACCCTACCCTAACCCACCCTAACCTAACAGAATCCCCGAAAAATTGCTCACAGCCCAAAAACTCATCGGTGGGGTGGGCGATGCGCTAACAGTGGCCAGGCGCTCTTTTACAAAGAGTGCCGGCCACAGTCAGCGCACCTACAAAAATAAAATAAAATGCGCTTGCGCCCCAAAATATGTGGGGGGGGGGCAAGCTGCAGCACCCCTGGGGGGACGGGGGTCGCACAAGTTGCTGGGGACCCCAGACACCCTCAGATCTGGGTGCTGCACACAAAAAATAACTTTTTTTTTTTTTCACTACCCCTGCCTAACCTAAAGCTCTCCCTAAATGTTTATATGCCAGATGGCACTTTATGGGGTCTCAGGGGCCACAGATGACGAATTGACCTGCGGTTAGCAGCAATCGCCGGTATGGAGGGGGGGTCACAGGACCCCCCCTCGGCATTGTCACAGGGTGCCTTCTGAATGATTTCAGCAGGCGCACCGTTCCTAACACTGCCCGCTGCACAGCGGTGATCGGAAATACACAGGTACGCCCTGTGTCTATAAGAGGTTAAAGAGGCTCTGTCACCAGAATCAACCCTATTAGACCATACATACTGCCTGGTAGGGCTCATTATGCTGATTATGTATGATAAATTGCTGCAGAGATATGCAGAGATTCATATGCAAATAAACAATTCGAGCACTCAGAGGCGGGCTAAATATTCTGAGCAATGCTCTATAACACCCCCTGTGCTCTGCACCAACACCCCTCCCCCCATTGACTGACAGGGCTAGACACCAGGCTGACGTCACAGCACCACGGGGATACCGCACATGCAGCCGTCAGCGCTGACCGCGCCAGTGCAAGGGTTAATGAGCAGGCATCAGTGTTTTCACCGATGCCGGTGCATACAGCAGGGGTCCAACTGTTAGTGCATGCCGGATCCCTGCAGCTGATTGGGCGGGAGTAGCTCCTGTGGCTGCCCAATCAGAGCGCTGTACCTGTATGGCGCTGGGATTTGTGACTGTGTTTCCAGCGACATACATGTACAGCGCTGGTATCCTATGGGTTAATGACATATTATTTATTATAGTATATGCTATTAAAGAAAAAAACATATGTCTTTCTGGGGACTTCAACCTGTAAAGCCATTAATGTAACCTCCAAGCTATAACATTAGCACATGGTTTTTCTATACTTAGAAGCTATCACATAGTACTGCCATCTGTATGATCATATATTGTGTCTGTGGATAAAGCAGTAATATGTATATCAGCTTTCTGAGCAAATCTCAGTGTGGTGAAGCTTTAGACACTGTGTGTATAATACACATATATACAGTAGATATGTAAAATCCAGGATACAGCTCTGTATACAGGGCCCCCTTTACTATAGTGCTGCCCATATACTCTTAATAAAATAAAAAAATGGACTACTTACATCACACACCACTTGAATTTGACTCTGATCTAGAGCTCAATAAAATATAAAATATAAATTTTATTAATAGCCTGGAAGGGGTTTTGAACCCATGAACACTGCATGCAAAGCTCTAGACACTAAAAGTGGTGATTTTTTTTATCTATGAGATGTAGTATAGCAAAAAACAGTAAACCTAAGATCCCTTGCGACACTGACAAATGAAGGACGTGAGATATCAGCGTCACACATCAGCGTCACACATCATTTAAATTTGCCTCTTTTCTAGGGCATAATAAAATGTAAATATTTTATTGAGGCTGAAAGGGGCTTTGAACTCATAAAGCCTGGACATGGGCAACAGCATTAGCACTGAGCTACCAGCTTACCTTGTATAAGCTTGGGCTTTTTGTTCATCTATGTGATGTAGCATTCAAAACCACAGTAAACCTAAATTCCTTTGTTTCCTTCCTAACCACTGAGCTATCAGCTATGCGCTCATAACACTGTAATGTGTTAGCTTACAGCATTTTAGACACAGAGCTATAAGCTCAGCACTAGACATACTTTGGTTGTGTGATTTAGCATACAAATACATAATATATATCTATAACTAATTCTCACTTTGACCCTGACCTATGAAGAGCATAAGTCAAACTCAGATATGAGGGTCAGGTGTCAGGGTCAGGTGTCAGGGTCAGGTGTCAGGTATCGGTGTCAGGGTCAGGTATCGGTGTCAGGTATCGGTGTCAGGTATCGGTGTCAGGTGTCAGGGTCAGGTGTCAGGTGTCAGGGTCAGGTGTCAGAGTCAGGGGTCAGGTGTCAGGGTCAGGGTCAGATGTCAGGTGTCAGAGTCAGATATCAGGGTCAGGTGTCACATTGGCATTATTTTGATACTTGACTATGATATCTGACCATGTCCTAAAATGAACACTCTACTTATGGTTCTATGTCGTATCATTTCTTTATTATTTCTACTAGAAGTTATGAATGGATTGCTAGCAGTCTGCAGTAAGGGTACAGAGTGGTGGTAACCAGTTGGGTGTGTGTACCTGCACAGTGTGAAAATTTCAGCACTGATTGGATAGAGTGAGTCTGTGTAGGGACACCCCCCCCCCCCCTGACTGGTTACCACCGCTCTGTACCCTTACTGCAGACTGCTAGCAATGTATTCATAACTTCTAGTAGAAATAATAAAGGAATGGCACAACATAGAGCCATAAGAATAAATTCTCCAGAGTTGTTATTAAATGGGGAATGCAAGAAGCTATTAAAACAGGCATGTCAGGAGAGGTGACAGGTCCTCTTTAAACTGAGCGTGTTTAACCAGCTCAGTGAGATGGACAAAAATAGGGAAAAGAACAGCTACATTTTTATTGAATAACTCAGTGACTTTGCTAAATTTTTAATTACATGAAATTACAAAACTATTCAGATCCAGGGGCTGGTTTGAAAAATGCAGAATATGATTTGGGACATAACCCTTATAATCAAAGATAAGATATATGTATGCCTAAATAGTGTCCCATCACAAAACTTGCCTACAGTCATGTTGATGGAAAAACAAAAAATTCAGGCTTTTGGAGTGGAGAAAAAATTAGCTTTGCCCAAAAGAGAACACGCCTAAAAGGGTTAAATTCAAGTCACTATACAACTAGGGTGCTTTTAAACCTCAATGTACACCTGAGTAGTGTTGAGCGCGAATATTCGAATTGCGAATTTTAATCGCGAATATCGCCACTTCGAGAATTCGCAAATATTTAGAATATAGTGCTATATATTTGTATTCACGAATATTCTAATTGCGAATTTATCGCAAATTTATTGCGAATATTGGCACTTAGCAACATCCCTAGCAACCAATAGGAAAGTTGCCTATAGGAGTAGTGTTGATCGCAAATTTTCGTATCGCAAATTTTCCGATTTTCGCAATCAAGAACATAATCACTGGAGATCACGAATTCTTGAATTCACGAATATGTGACGAATATTCGCCAAAATATTTGCAAAATATTTCAAATTCTAATATTGCCCCTGCACTGCACCTGAGCTACTGCAGAACCTTATATTTCGCACCTGAGATGCTGGCGATGTAGGTAATTACAGGTAGGCTCCTTTTAGTAAGTTGTAATATAGGCAGTTAGACTCCAGAATTAGGCTCTGTTCACATTTTCATACATTTTTAAGCTTTTTGCTCCATCAAGGGAATAGAAACACTGGGAAAAATGGGATGGTGGATCCATGATATGACAGGACATGACTTGATGCCTGATGGAACACATTAGACTATAATCGGTTTGATGGGTTCTGCCTCACTGTTTATTATTTTTATAGGAAAGATAATGCTACATACTACACTATTCTTCCTGTCAAATATAATGAAATTCCCTGATGGAATCTCTCAGCGGAATTGAGAACAGAGCCTTACTAACCAACAGTGGCTAAACCTAATGAGCAGAGAGAGCAGCAGGGAGGGAGTACAGGAGAATGTCCCACATACCCATCAGTTTTTTACTATGGACAATTTTTACCGATTTTCTGTGAATTTATGGGTAGTTGACTCTTCTGATAGAAATGGCATGGTGCATCTTCATTATAGGTGGATTTTCAATGTAAATAATGAAAACAATCTTATAATACAGTGTCAGAATTGGATTATATGGGACCAGTATAGTAGCAGGTAAATCCTTAACTGGATTATTGTTAGGCTATGAATGCTGTATGTCTAGACTGTTAAGGTATTTGATACTGAAGACTGATGCAAAAAGTATGAAAGCTAACATTTGAGGAAAATAAAAGGAATAAAACGGAATAAAACAAAGCCATATTGAGATTGGAGTAGGGTTATATCTACAGTCAGTACAGAGATTTTTCTCATGATCTTGACTTAGCTGGACCTGCAACTGTAAAAAGAGAGCATTCACTACTTCTAGAGGAAAGACAGTTACACCATCAGCAAAAAGGTTTTGCCTGCATAGTGGGTACCGGCTGGCAACTACAATGTTTTGAATTGACCAAAAATGCACACAGTATTAACTCTAACCAGTTGACAATCTACACCAGAAGTCCATAACCCTTTGGTTGTTTAAAGTGTATCTAAATGTTCAGATAACTTTTCAGAATAAGCTGCTGTACATGAGTGTACATGAGTATGTCAAACCATTATATAACTGGTATCTAGCATTTTTAACAGTTTTCTCCTTTGTATGCTGCATCTCTAATTTACAATTATGCTCGGATCGGCTCATGTAAGATCTCACCCTACCTATCTCTACATAATAGCAGCAGGATTATGCCGGAACTGCTGTAGAAGGGCAGCCTAAAGGGGCCAAAAATAACAGACCATACATGTAGCAAATATGTATATTTATGACACATAATTACATAACCAAATCTTGAAAGGCAAGTGACAGTTCACGATGAGGATCTGGAATATAACGAGTATAGCAAGCAGGAAACCATAAAGCCTAACCCAAGAAAGGGTCACCAGAACCACCCCATAAATGCACATCCGACAATAAACCAGTATAAAAAGTATATAAAGTTTATTAGACACACCATCAGACACATTAAAAAATTGTATACAATTAGAACAAAGTGCGGTATGCAATAGGTATTATGAAACCAGCACATACAGGTCCACTGAATTGCCCCACCATAGGCAAAGATAATAGAAACCAGCATATAATAAATCAATATAAAGCATAGAGAAAATGTACTATAAGGTGAGACCTCTGAAAATGCAAACAGACCTGAATATGGTCACAATGGAGGGGCCAAACCTACATAAGCAGCTGGTGCAGCGGACCTGGAAAAAATGAGAAAGCGCCCAACGCGTATCGCCGGAGCAATCCGGCTTCCACCCCTGTGTTTCATTTTCTAAGTTTTAATGCAGACGGATCCGTTCTGAACGGATGCGAACGTCTGCATTAAAGGAGTTGATCCGTCTGATGAAACATCAGACGGATCCGCTCCGAACGCTAGTGTGAAAGTAGCCTAATATCTGCCTTAGATAACCAGGCTCCTTTACCTAACCTAAGTATGACCTGAATAGCTTCATCAATAGACACATACTTCATGGAAAACTCTTCTGACTGAATCAATGAGTTCAAACTAGGTATGGGTAAGGAATGTGGGGCCGATAAATCATAAATCAACCTTTTTTTATTAGAAAATTTTCCGGACACCACCCCAACCGGATTAATCCTCCAACATTCAAATGGGGGCTGCTTCAAAGGGCCAATTTAATATCCCCTATCTAACTCCGTCTGAATTAACTGTGAAAAAGCCTCAGAGTCTTTGACGACAATAAATTTCTGCACTCATATGGGGATTGAGAGAGGGCGAGCATACCCGTATGAAAACCATTAACTAAGCCGTTGAGCACTAACTGTACCCAAACTGGGTCTGGATGAGCGGCTAAGTGACAACCAAGGAGTTCCACATTCACCACGCTTAGTCATGCAGAATTGTTGCCCTTTTGAAGGAAAGAAACTCGGGGGTGAACCCTATAACAAATGGCACACAAATGCAACAACCTACACTGGCTGTAGTGGCACGCAGAATAATTAAAATTGTAACAAATTTGCGATTTACCAAAATATTTAATTGGCCGACCCAACTTATCCACCCCGGAGACTACCCTGCTAACTGAGGGGCCCGTAACAGCGCTAGACTGGGAAGGTTCCGTTGTGTAATTAATATTAGAACACCACCCAGCAGTATTGCGTAGGAGTTACAAACCGTACAGGTTGGGGCTTTAAGTCCTGCAAAATGGCGACAAAATAGCTCTGCATCAATAATAGACCAATCAACCATATGCTGACATTGTGCAAGAGCAGCTGCTGCCTTAGCCGAAAATGAGCGGTGATAGTCGTAGAATGCAGTACCACCATATTTGTATCCTAAATCTGCCATTTTATACATATAGAGGTCTAACTCCTCCCTCCTAAGTGGGCTAAGCATACAAACCACGTCCAACACAAACTCTGCAATATTGAGCTTTCTATTCAATCTAGTGTCGCTAGATTTCAGTATGAGGCCCCAGGTCTTGTTATCTGGGGCCTCATGAGTAGCTATGAGAAGAGATGCCAGATTAACATCTTTCCCTTCAAGGATATCTTGTCGTATATTAGTGGGTATGAAATGGGAAGATGCAATAGTGGGAGTAGGACTCAACCCACCAGGAGCACTAAATTGTGAAATAGTGGCCACCGTAGGTGGCTGCCCCACCAAGCCAGAAGCAGCAGTTCTAGCTTTGACTGTGTCCAGCCTAGCCTGAATGTCAGACATTGAAGAAGCCATCGTATTAATGACAGCGTGTAGCTGAGTAAGTTAAGACTGCTGGTACTAACATGAGGACGGGGCAAGGGAAACTGGGAAAAGGAAGCCACCGGCCCCTTTTAACTTTGACCAAATAAAACTCAGACAACTTAGTTTTATAAACCAATCTTTTACTGGGTGATGATCGGCCACAGCAAATTGTTTCCTTATTACAAAAAAGGTATCAAAACCCCACCTCCTCCACGAACCATCTCTCCGATGCGGTATACCACCCTGGGTCCCCAGGGCGTACGTTCGCCAATAACTGTTTACCAGGATCTTTCATTTCCAACTTCCGCCAGCTGTGACTTCTCTTCCTCCTTCAACAAAACTCAAAGAGAGACATAATGAACCAAACTGGTCTTTCGACCATAAACCACCATCAACACTCATTACCATTTCCCTCTTTTTTTTTTTAAAACATCATATAAACTGAGATCTGAAACCTAAGGGCGGGAGGGAGGGCAACTCGGCTCACCCTGACAAGAGGAAGTGGGAACCACTGTCCTCCTCTATATAATCTTTCCTTACTCCTCCTACCATCGTCTCCTCCTCCATACCCTCCCCACCTACATTCTTTTAACCCCCTACCTTCCTTCACTACCATAACCCGGGGCCTATTCTATCACCCCTACCCAGGGAAACTAAGGGAGGGGAGAGGGGGGACCAACAGTCCCTCATCACCCTCCATACCCTGTCGGGTGCTCTCCAGACTGCTGGTACTAACATGAGGACGGGGCAAGGGAAACTGGGAAAAGGAAGCCACCGGCCCCTTTTAACTTTGACCAAATAAAACTCAGACAACTTAGTTTTATAAACCAATCTTTTACTGGGTGATGATCGGCCACAGCAAATTGTTTCCTTATTACAAAAAAGGTATCAAAACCCCACCTCCTCCACGAACCATCTCTCCGATGCGGTATACCACCCTGGGTCCCCAGGGCGTACGTTCGCCAATAACTGTTTACCAGGATCTTTCATTTCCAACTTCCGCCAGCTGTGACTTCTCTTCCTCCTTCAACAAAACTCAAAGAGAGACATAATGAACCAAACTGGTCTTTCGACCATAAACCACCATCAACACTCATTACCATTTCCCTCTTTTTTTTTTTAAAACATCATATAAACTGAGATCTGAAACCTAAGGGCGGGAGGGAGGGCAACTCGGCTCACCCTGACAAGAGGAAGTGGGAACCACTGTCCTCCTCTATATAATCTTTCCTTACTCCTCCTACCATCGTCTCCTCCTCCATACCCTCCCCACCTACATTCTTTTAACCCCCTACCTTCCTTTCACTACCATAACCCGGGGCCTATTCTATCACCCCTACCCAGGGAAACTAAGGGAGGGGAGAGGGGGGACCAACAGTCCCTCATCACCCTCCATACCCTGTCGGGTGCTCTCCAGACTGCTGGTACTAACATGAGGACGGGGCAAGGGAAACTGGGAAAAGGAAGCCACCGGCCCCTTTTAACTTTGACCAAATAAAACTCAGACAACTTAGTTTTATAAACCAATCTTTTACTGGGTGATGATCGGCCACAGCAAATTGTTTCCTTATTACAAAAAAGGTATCAAAACCCCACCTCCTCCACGAACCATCTCTCCGATGCGGTATACCACCCTGGGTCCCCAGGGCGTACGTTCGCCAATAACTGTTTACCAGGATCTTTCATTTCCAACTTCCGCCACGGAGGAGGACCGTGTCTCACACGGGATTGCAACCACCACCCAGCAAACTAAAAGCTTGTTCGATGCCATCCTGTAAACCCGACAAAAAGATATCCAGACCTATATCTGTGAGATGTACTCCATCTGGCCTCATCAGAGGTCTATTATCGCCCTCTAACTGCCAGTGCCGAACCACTATCCCCCCCTTTGAACGCACAAATCGGGACATTCGGGCATTCAACGTTCTCCTGCATTTCTCCATAGCCTCCCCGTCCCTGGCGCCGTGCCAAACTATTCTTGGCACCACTTCTGACCATACGATGACTAACTCCGGGAAGAACGCCGGGAAGCGCTCCAAATCAGACCTCATCAACGCCATTAGCTCCAACATCCTCTGAGAACACAGGTCATTTCCACCCGCATGTAGGACCAGTATAACCGGCCCCACCGATCTACGCCCAATTTCAACCACTTCTGGTAATACTTGCGCCCATCTCAGCCCCCGAAGACCTCTCCATTGCACATCTACTTCCCTGAATCCCAGGCTGCGACCTCCAGGCCTGCATTCCGCCCTCTGCGCTGCCCAGAATATGTAGGAATGCCCAACCAACCAAATCACTGGACGACCGACTCCTGCGGAGAAAAAGAATTAGTAAAACACCAATACGTTAACACTTGTAACTCCAACACAACTCCTTATATAAATATATATATATATATCTTTTTTTTTTTTTTTTTTAACTCACCAACAAATCTGGTCTTACATATCTCGCAAAGCAGGCTGACCTCCACCGCCCAATCCGCATCACTTCCTATTCTGGCAACCCAGCCCTAGCCGCTTCCGTCGCCGCACCTATTCTAAAGGAGTGAGTACCGAACTCCCCCGGATCCAACCCCAACTGCTCCAAGCACCTACGCAAAACCGAAGCGAACTGAAATTTCGTCAAGGGTATTCCGTCTGCATGAACGAAAAAATGTCTCCCACTCACCCTTACCGCCATGTACTCAGACACCAATCTAATAGGGCACGCACCGCTAGTCACTGAATGGATAGGTAACCATACCCCTTTCCCGAACTGATCAGTTTTAGAACGACGAACCCGTATCCGCAGCACATTATTATTCATAATCACATCCGACAATAACAAACCTCCTTGCCTAGAGCTGGAAGGCGCCACCAGTTCCCCAACCCGTAAAGCCGCAAAAAAGGCCACACTAAAACACGCCGCCACTAACGCCCTCTCAAACCCTGAAGAACACACGACTCGACACACCTCTACCAATCTTCCCAGCAAGCTAAACGAAATTGGCCGCCTACTCTCCCGCACTACATATTTCTTCTGCCACCCTTTCAACGCTTGCCTGATCAAAAAATTCTTTGTTACATCCTGCCATCCTTGCAGCTTAAAATAAAAACCCACCCCGGCCAATTTACGCCGCGCCACTGGAGCAGAAACCCCTTGACCCCGCAACCGTAACAACCACTCCATCGTAACCTCCAAACACACTCCATCCCCTGCCGACACCTCCCTATTACCTTTAACTGTCACCCACTCAGCCCAGGCCTTACCATGCGCCTGCCAGGTAGCCGGAGTCACCGAAGAGCTAACCAACGGCATCAATTGTTGAGCACTAGATGCCATAGGAAATCCGGGAACGCCCGTCCATCCATGTCCGCCTCCGGAAGAAGGTCCCGAAAAAGCTGCCAACGGAATCGAGAAAGAGCATCAGCGATCCTGTTATCCACACCCAGAACATGACGTGCCCTGAAATAAATATTACGCTCCAAACACCTTAGCACCAAATGCCGAAGCAATGCTAGGACCGGCAATGACGAAGAAGACAACCTGTTGATACATTGAACCGTACCCAAATTATCCGACCAAAAACACACATGACGATTCTCTAGTCTGTCACCCCAAATCTCAACTGCAACTACAATAGGGAACAACTCCAGCAATGTTAGGTTACTTACCAACCCCAAATCTCTCCACTCATCCGGCCACGGAGACGCGCACCATTCCTTACCCAAAACCGTACCAAATCCACAGGAGGCTGCTGCATCCGACCACAGCTCAAGCTCGCAACTAGATATTTCCTGCGAAATATAACATGTATGGCCATTGTACGAACCTAAAAATTCACGCCACACTTTCAAATCCGCCTTGAGCGACTTTGTCAGACGAATGCGATGCCGAGGGGAAACCACTCCCCGTGTCGCCAAGGATAACCGCCGTGAAAAAAACACGCCCCATAGGCATAACCCGGCAAGCAAAACACAACAAACCCAAAAGCGACTGCAGCTGCTTAAGAGTCACCTTCCTTACCACCAGAAACCCCTCAATCAAAGCCTTCAACCCAACTAACTTGTCCTGCGGTAAACGAAAAACAATCGCCACTGAATCTATCTCAATACCTAAGAAAGACAACCGCGTCACCGGACCCTCCGTCTTCTCAGCCGATATGGGAACCCCAAAATACTCCATCAATGACAAAAAGGCAGATAACAAAGCCTGACAGACTCCCATACCCCCCGGCGCTACAAACAAGAAGTCATCGAGGTAGTGAATCACTGACGAACAACCGGACTCAAAACGCACCACCCACTCCAAAAATGAACTAAACAACTCGAAATAGTGGCACGAAATGGAACAGCCCATAGGCAAACAGGTATCGTAATAGAAGAAACCCTCAAAACAACCCCCAAGCAAATGGAAACAATCCGGATGAATAGGCAGGAGCCTAAACGCTGATTCCACATCCGATTTTGCCAACAGAGACCCTTTTCCGGCTTCCCTTACTAGCGCCACCGCCCGATCAAACGATACA
The DNA here is from genome assembly GCF_905171765.1 of Bufo bufo. Lineage (NCBI taxonomy): Eukaryota > Metazoa > Chordata > Amphibia > Anura > Bufonidae > Bufo > Bufo bufo. Next base: position 170,822,956 of record NC_053394.1, on the reverse strand, counting down.
TACGATACCGATGACTCCTCCTGAAGTATCGCATCGTTCACTGATGCGTCCTTCGGATGAGACAAATGATGTATTAATCAAAATTTTCCTGGTTCCTGCTTAGGTACAACCCCCCACGGTGAAACTCGCAAGTTAGAAAAAGGGGGCTGAACAAAGGGACCCATAATCCTACCCGCCGCCATTTCCTTCTGCAGCTTATCCCTGAGAACCTCCGGATACTCCCTGGCAGATTTGAGATTTTCTGAAAACAACGGGGACCTATTGAGAATAAACGGTATGAAAAAACCTTCCGAAAAACCTTTCCGCAAAATGTCCGCCGCCCCCTTATTGGGGGTACCGGTCTAACCAAGGGGCCATCCTTACCACGCTGACTGGAGTCCTTCTGCTCAAGGGGGGTATGGGGTTTAACACCTCTCCCTTGAGACCTAAGGCACCTACCTGCGGGATGGGGGCCCCCTGCATGCTGAACATTCATGCTTGTACCTACACAACCCTGCGTATTTACAGTGCCCCTCGTTGTACAACCAACAAGCCCCTGGGCGTCTAACGGCCACTGGCGCCTGGGCGACTGCGGCCCCGACTCCAGTGGCCGCCCCTGGAAAGGAAGGCGGCCGAGACGCCGTCATCAAACGTAGCCAGACAACCGTGGCTTTCACACCCCAACCCATATCTGGCTGAAAAGCAAGACGCCCCCGAAATTCCTCGTCATATTTCCACCACGCACTACCCCCATGCGACTTATACGCACTATAAATCGTGTCCATATAAATAAACAGTTCAGCGCACCGCTCCGGGTGCCTCTGACCCATCACACATCCCAAAACCGCAAACGCCTGCAACCAATTATTCATCGTTCTAGCAACTTTTAACCGTTTATCATATGTCTTGTCCACAAAACGTTTCTCCTTATCCACTCCATGTTGGTCCACAGACACCAGGGACCATATGTCTACATATTGGTGGGACCATATCTTCTCCCTTACCGATTCCTCCAAATGAGCCCCCAAAGGGCTAACCCCACAAAAACATGAATCTTTATATATCCCCGCCAAAACCACTGAGGGCTTTGCCACCTGAACCGAAGCTATCATCGGCGTCTCCGCCACCGTTACCGGAACCGTAGAAGGGGCAGAGGGAACAGGCAATCTATCTAACAGAGATTTTAATAATGACTCTACACCCGCATTAACACCTCCCCCTCCCCATGCCCCCGCATATTGACACTCACCAGAAGCCGGAACCGCCGGCGGAGCTACTGCAGGTACAGGCACCGCTTCCCTGTGTGCTGCCACCGAAACCAGGCTAGGGGCCCTGGAACTCTCACCAATCGCCAGTCGTCTGTGCCCGGACCGCGGTGTACAATCAGACTCCTCCGAGGTAGCAGAGGATCCCTCTGAAGACGACGGGGAACGCCACCTGGAAGATCTGGACCGCCTACTGTACCGGGATGACCTGGATCGCCGACTTGAACGCCGCCATCTGCGGCTGCGCCTCCCCCGACGCCTATCCTCTCTGGAGGGAGTGGGGGACAAAGATCTCTCCCTGCCTCTGCTCAGGCCAACCGTGGAAACCGCTGTAGGAGGAGTGGAATGAGGCTGTAAGAGGGGGGAGGGAGTACTAGTGCTCAAAACTGCGGCCCCAACTGCCAAAGAAGCCCCCCCATTAGGAGGGGCCGGACTACCAGCAGCACCACCAATGAAAGAGGGGGCTAGATATATAATTGGTGCAGATAAAGGAGGGGGAAGGGGGGGGCAGCTTGCGATGGCGGAGGGGTAATGGGGCGCTCATCCGCCGACACGGCACCAGAATAATTAGACCCCATGACCGCCAAATTGCTCGCCTGCCACGCCGTTAATCCTATACCCAGCGATGACGGAGGCGGAAGGGGAGGAGCCAGATTGCGGCCCACTTCCGGCTCAGATCCCCGGCCTAGACTACGGCCCCCACGTGAAGAGGCCGCTTCGGAACGGGCAGAAAACGCTTGCCGCAATTTAGCAGGGGGGCGGCGACTCCGCGCCGAGCGCCGGAGCCCCCGTTCCCTCCCAGAGTGACACTCACCCAGCGGCGTCTCCGGAGGAACCAATGGAGCAGAGGCAGGAGGAGCGGAGGCAGAGGAAGGATCAAAGCTGCTCAGAAAGGAGCGCAGCCATCCTTCCCCCTCCGCCTAAAAACGCGCCAAGAGAGAAGCGCGCAGCGCCTCATCACCCGAGGACATCCTGAAGGGTCAAACCGGAGGTAAGACTTACCAACTCGGCTCACCCTGACAAGAGGAAGTGGGAACCACTGTCCTCCTCTATATAATCTTTCCTTACTCCTCCTACCATCGTCTCCTCCTCCATACCCTCCCCATCTACATTCTTTTAACCCCCTACCTTCCTTTCACTACCATAACCCGGGGCCTATTCTATCACCCCTACCCAGGGAAACTAAGGGAGGGGAGAGGGGGGACCAACAGTCCCTCATCACCCTCCCTACCCTGTCGGGTGCTCTCCAGTCTGGATGGTATTCATGGACACCCCTTCCTGGCTTGGTGCAGCCGAATCCGTAGAGAGAAGATGGTAAAGTTCTGCCTTTCTAGCTGAGGCTGGGAACGGGATTCCTCTTTTTAATAATTCTGCCGTTAATTTTGGGATGGTGCAGTGTACTCAAGTTGTGCGTAGTAGGTGTTTCTGGGTGTAGTAGTGCAATATACACTAACCTGGTACAGCTGACTCTCTGCAAGGGCAGGTATAGAATTAGAAATAGTTCGTGACGCCAGTGCCAAGTAAACGGTGGCACGCCGTTTGCGGAAAGCAGAAATAAATTGAGGAAACGTGGAATTAAAACAGAACTTGAACTTTAGTAGTTTGCAGGCAGAGACAATATTGGAAACGCAGTTCCTCAGCATACAGTCGATTTTGCAATTCGGTCGATGCAGGCAATTCAGTACAGCAGGGTAATTACAGAGTGTTGAACACAGGACTTGCAGCAAAGGAGCTTGCACTCTAACTCGGTCTGATCCTGGAGTGTAGCAATTCTTCACCAAGGCCCATTAACCTAGTTCTGGCTTTATATCCTTGGCTATAGCTTTATAAGTACCTCCTCTGTCTTTCTGAGTACCTCTTGCTTTCCTGATCTTTGCCTCTGTCTCTCTCAGCTTCTGGAAACTTCCTCAGGCTCTAGAAACTTCTGAGCTGTGGTCTAGACTGACTTCTGCACTCCACACTAGATCAGGTTACACTGACTTTCTCTTCCTTGTCTGGCCCTTATATAAACTAGGGCTCCCTAGCTCCCTCTAATGCCTAAGAGCTGGAATGACACCCCTAGCCGGCCTGTAAGTGCAAGTTTCAGTGACAGGGAAATACACACATTACATTACATTATATAAAACTGGCATACAACAACTTCCCCATAATTAGGAGGGACGACAGCACACCAAATGACACTTTGGTAGTGACGGGTATTACAACTCCCGTACACTACATACCCCACTGCTTTAAGCTGAGTACGACCTCGTACTCCATCATGGATCTCCCAACTGGAATCTCTACCTGAAATAGAAAATAGAGACATGCAGGCATACATACATGTAATTAATCTGCATTTACATTTACATCAGGTCCAATTGGCAAAGGTGAAGGGTAGTGACAAGGGGCGTCGTTCTCTTCTCTCAGGATAGTGAATGGAACGGGGGCGCTGACCTGGCACAGCGTAACATTAGAACCAGGATAGTCCATGACAATGAATAAGTCCATGATAAAACAGTAGAAAACGGTATAAAAGTTCTTGGAGGCTCAAATAACAAACATGAGTCCGTACCCAGGTTATTTCTTATTAATCACAGAGGCTCTCATGCGGTGGAGTCCATCTCTGGGCACATTTCCTTAGTATGAAGTTGCACAATAAAATGACAGCATAATAACGGAACTACCCAGGGGTTTCCTGTGGGTGTAGCACAGGCAAGGGCTCACGTGGGGGAGTCCATTCTTGCGCACAAATGTCCAACAAGGTATTGCCCGTGGCAACTGTTTGGGAGGAGACACCACCAGAATAATCAAAGTCTCCTAAACGGACTGGCGGACGTCCCCTGGTCATCCGGGTAGACCTTCTCAACACAGGGGTCTCCTCTTCCCTTAGCAAGGTAGAAGGGAGAGGAGCAACAGGAGGGTCTCCATCCGTGAGACCTCGGTCAGGAACAACTGGAACAACAATATCCACTACAGGGGGAACTGGATCCAGGGCATCTTGAACCGGCTCTTCTGGAGGTAAAACTACAGTAGGTGCCGGAGCAGGCACCAGCAAGTTCAACCACGGTGTCAGAAGCCAATGCATGGGATCAGCGTCATACCTGAGATTACTGACAGCCTGCATAGGATCCTCGGGCGGTATTGCTGACTCTGACACAGGATATTCAGATCCGGAACTCTCGGCACTAGGTTCTGGTGTCAGGCAGAGCTTCAACCGGTTTCGGTGTACAATTTGGGATCCCTTGTCTTCCCGGGTGATCTCATAAGTGTGAGTTCCAACATTTGGGATTGCAGTGACAACATAGGGACTTCGCTCCCACTTACTGTCCAATTTGCTGGTACGACGGTTATTCTTTAACCATACCACGGCCCCTATGGTCAAGGGTTCTGCATGGGCTGCCTGATCATAGTCTCTCTGCTGTCGGTCTCTAGCAAGGTCCATACGTTCCTGAACAATGGCTTTGGCTGCATCCAATCGCCTTTGGTGCTCAGCAACCCAGTCGGTGTTAGGTAATGGGTTAATGCAATCAGGCACATGTATGTCCAATGAATGATCAGCAGGCAATGTCCCTTGGCGCCCAAACATCAAGTAAAAAGGGGTATACCCGGTGGAACAATGTATGGTATGATTGTATGTGAACATGAGCTGTGGCAACAGACTGGGCCAATCTCCTCTGTTCTCAGGAGGCACGGCCCTCAGCATCTCTATCAAGGTCTGATTCATTTTTTCACATAATCCGTTACCTTGAGGATGGTAGGCCGTCGTCCGGATCTTCTTACAGTTGTGTAAGCGGCACAGTTCATGGAACAGATGGGACTCAAAAGCAGGTCCTTGATCGGTGAGGATCTTTTCTGGACATCCATAGGGCAGGAGGAAGTGCTTCCAGAACATTTCGGCTGTAGTCTTGGCTGTCTGGTCTCTCACAGGCACTGCTACAACAAACTTTGTGAAATGGTCAATAATAGTCATGGCATAAGCATACCCTGAGCGACTAGGCTCCAGTTTTACATGGTCGATGGCGACAAGTTCAAGAGGACGAGTACTTACAATGGGTCTCAGTGGTGCCCTCTGATCATGGTGCTCACTTCGTTTCAAGGCACAGGCTACACACTCTCGACACCACTTCTCCATGTCTTCTCTCATGCCTACCCAGTAAAACCGCTGGCGGATAGTAGCTTCAGTCTTTTGGACCCCAAAGTGACCGGATTGATTGTGGTACATCTCCAACACCATACCTGCATCTCGTCGGGGTATGAGAATCTGGTGTACTCTTTCGTTGGACACTGGGTCTAGGCTTCTCCGTAGCAATAGGCCCTTTTGTATGAAGAGTTGATGGCGCTGTCTCCACAGTTTGATGAGCTCAGGATCTGCACTCTTACGCCGAATCCTCTCAGGGGCTCTGCCACTAGTAATGAAGTCCAACAACTCACCCAGCACTCTACTTTCAGACTGTAGTTTCACCCACCTTTCTTCTTTAGGTTCAGGCCTACTGGAGGGTGAAGGAACTGCCGCTCTGTTATTGGTAGCTCGAGCCTGATCCTGTTGAGCAAATTTGTTATAGAAAGCCGGCATCTCTACATCTTCCCAAGCATCTCGCACATCATCAGGAGCTGTCTCTGTGGGAAGCCTGGATAAAGCATCAGCATTATCATTAGTACGTCCAGCACGATACTTTACAGAGAAATTATAGTTGGCAAGGCGAGAGGCCCATCTCTGCTCCAAGGCCCCCAATCTAGCTGTATTGAGATGTGCCAGAGGGTTATTGTCAGTGAATGCAATGAACGGGGTGGCGGCTAGATAATCCTTGAATTTTTCTGTCACCGCCCACACTAATGCCAGGAACTCTACACCCTGTACAGAATTATTAGGCAAATTAGTATTTTGACCACATCATCCTCTTTATGCATGTTGTCTTACTCCAAGCTGTATAGGCTCGAAAGCCTACTACCAATTAAGCATATTAGGTGATGTGCATCTCTGTAATGAGAAGGGGTGTGGTCTAATGACATCAACACCCTATATCAGGTGTACATAATTATTAGGCAACTTCCTTTCCTTTGGCAAAATGGGTCAGAAGAAGGACTTGACAGGCTCAGAAAAGTCAAAAATAGTGAGATATCTTGCAGAGGGATGCAGCACTCTTAAAATTGCAAAGCTTCTGAAGCGTGATCATCGAACAATCAAGCGTTTCATTCAAAATAGTAAACAGGGTCGCAAGAAGCGCGTGGAAAAACCAAGGCGCAAAATAACTGCCCATGAACTGAGAAAAGTCAAGCGTGCAGCTGCCAAGATGCCACTTGCCACCAGTTTGGCCATATTTCAGAGCTGCAACATCACTGGAGTGCCCAAAAGCACAAGGTGTGCAATACTCAGAGACATGGCCAAGGTAAGAAAGGCTGAAAGACGACCACCACTGAACAAGACACACAAGCTGAAACGTCAAGACTGGGCCAAGAAATATCTCAAGACTGATTTTTCTAAGGTTTTATGGACTGATGAAAAGAGAGTGAGTCTTGATGGGCCCATGGCTGGATTGGTAAAGGGCAGAGAGCTCCAGTCCGACTCAGACGCCAGCAAGGTGGAGGTGGAGTACTGGTTTGGGCTGGTATCATCAAAGATGAGCTTGTGGGGCCTTTTCGGGTTGAGGATGGAGTCAAGCTCCACTCCCAGTCCTACTGCCAGTTTCTGGAAGACACCTTCTTCAAGCAGTGGTACAGGAAGAAGTCTGCATCCTTCAAGAAAAACATGATTTTCATGCAGGACAATGCTCCATCACACGCGTCAAAGTACTCCACAGCGTGGCTGGCAAGAAAGGGTATAAAAGAAGAAAATCTAATGACATGGCCTCCTTGTTCACCTGATCTGAACCCCATTGAGAACCTGTGGTCCATCATCAAATGTGAGATTTACAAGGAGGGAAAACAGTACACCTCTCTGAACAGTGTCTGGGAGGCTGTGGTTGCTGCTGCACGCAATGTTGATGGTGAACAGATCAAAACACTGACAGAATCCATGGATGGCAGGCTTTTGAGTGTCCTTGCAAAGATAGGTGGCTATATTGGTCACTGATTTGTTTTTGTTTTGTTTTTGAATGTCAGAAATGTATATTTGTGAATGTTGAGATGTTATATTGGTTTCACTGGTAAAAATAAATAATTGAAATGGGTATATATTTGTTTTTTGTTAAGTTGCGTAATAATTATGCACAGTAATAGTTACCTGCACACACAGATATCCCCCTAAAATAGCTAAAACTAAAAACAAACTAAAAACTACTTCCAAAAATATTCAGCTTTGATATTAATGAGTTTTTTGGGTTCATTGAGAACATGGTTGTTGTTCAATAATAAAATTAATCCTCAAAAATACAACTTGCCTAATAATTCTGCACTCCCTGTAGTTTGAAGGAACTATAATTCTGGTCATTTTTCTCAGCTCCTTTCAGGGAGCGGCTTGCATATGCTATCACTCTCTCTTTTCCCTCTTGGATCTGGGCTAACACAGCTCCCAGGCCTCGCTTGCTAGCATCAGTATAGAGATGGAAGGGCTTGCTATAATCTGGATAACCTAACACTGGAGGCTCGGTCAGTTTCTTTTTTAGCAATTGGAACGCTATCTCTCTTTTCTCATTCCACTCAATGGGCACAGGAGTTCTAGGACTCTTTTTGGGTTGCCCCCTCAAGAGCTCCTGGATAGGATCAGCTATTTGAGCAAAATGGGGGATAAAACGTCTATAGTAGCCGGCAAAACCCAGGAAACTCCTCACCTCTTTGACAGTAGTAGGAACCGGCCAATTACGGACAGCTGCTAATTTATCAGGGTCAGGTTGCACTCCCTCTCCGCTTACTATATGCCCCAGGTATCTTACTGCAGGTTTGAGCAGGTGACACTTGGATGGCTTTACCTTCAAGCCATATTTGATAAGGATTTCAAATACTTCTGCCAAATGTTTCAGATGGTCCTCATATGTTTTTGAGTACACAATGACGTCATCAAGATACAGCAGCACTGTTTCGAAGTTTTTGTGACCCAAACACCGTTCCATTAGTCTCTGGAAAGTTCCTGGGGCATTACATAGCCCGAACGGCATACAATTGAATTCGAACAGGCCCATGGGAGTAGTGAAGGCAGTCTTTTCTCTATCTGCAGGGGCCATGGGTACTTGCCAGTAGCCACTGGTCAAGTCCAATGTGGAGAAATAGGCAGAGGAGCCCAGAGCAGTTAGTGACTCCTCAATGCGGGGCAGTGGGTATGCATCTTTGTGGGTTATTTGATTAATTTTCCTATAATCCACACAGAAACGGATACTACCGTCCTTCTTCTTTACAAGAACCAGGGGTGCAGCCCACGGACTACGGCTGTCCCGGATCACATTAGAGTCTTTCATTTCTTGGATCATTTCCTTTACAGTCTGATATGAAGTAGGTGGTAAGGGTCTGTATCTCTCCTTGATAGGAGGATGAGAGCCAGTAGGTATGGTGTGTTGTATGACACTAACCTCTCCATAGTCAGTAGCATGCTTACTGAAGGCCTGGTGGTGCTCCTTGACAAGCTGTAGAATCCCTTCTTGTTGATGTTGGGGGGTAGTCTCGTCCCCTACATGGAGCTCTTCCCACCAGGGCACTTGTGGCTGGGTCACCGGCGAACATCTGCTGTCTGCAGCTGGCGGCTTTTCTGTCACTGGAAGACGAATGATGTCTTGGAAGGACACCTGGGACAGCTGGGCAACAGGGCAATGCTTAGTAAGCGCAACAGGATGATTACTCAGATTAATCAGACGGACAGGTACTTTACCTTGGGAGACGTTCACCAGGCACTTGGCAGCTCTCACATAAGGATAATCCTCCATCTGGAGTGGTTCCACCAGGGCTGGATAATCTCGGCCTTCGACTCCCAGGACAGCACGACACCACAAAAGAGTTTGAGAAAGGAGGCAAAGTCACAGGCTTAATATCACGGATCCTGGCAGTACAAATTTCTCCCTTCCCATTAGCAAACCTCTGCTGGGCACTTAACACAGTAATAGTCTTTTGAATCACCCTCCTGGATGCAGAGGAAGCAGTGGGCAAAGTCTGATGTAATACGGCAAGTATTTCTGAATAACAGTTTTTGAAAACATTGGTGCCTAGAATGACAGGATGTCCTCCTCTGTCACCGGCCTGTACTACGATCACTCCCTGTTGAGGCAGGGTTACTTCTCCCACCTGCAGGGTGGGTTCCCAGTATCCATGAACCTTTACTGGTTTGCCATTGCTGGCGATAATTTCCACCCAGGATTCAGGCGGTTGGGTCAACTGGTTGGTGTCCCAGAACTTTTCAAATGCAGGCAGCTGAATAGTAGTGACCTGAGACCCAGTATCTAATAGGGCTTCAAAGGGGACCCCGTTGATCTCTATATTGATTTTAGGATGGGATCCTACATAACGTGGCATCCAATTTGGATCCTCTGGACCTAGTGTTCTACCTCCCGAGGGGTGGTCCTCAGCCTCAGGGGTTGCCCGTTTAACTGCCAGCACGTGGATTCTGTGTGTCCCAGCTTTTTGCAGTATGTACACACGGGCTTCTTGCGACCTCTATTACGCCTCCCAGGATCCCTGGGGTGAGTCTCTTGGTAAGGAGGTGGGAACGGCCTAGGAGGTGACAGGAATTCTTCTTCTAGCATTATGGGTTTTTCCCATTCCTCTATTTTTCTGCACACTTTCTCTAGACTTTTAGTGAGGTGATTTACTTGCTCTGTCAGCATGGCAATAGTATCAGTAGCTGACACTTGAACAGCTTGGCCGGCCTCAGCTCGGTTAGTGACAAGCGGTTTTGGCTTGCAGGCTGATGACTCAGATAGGGCGCTCAACTCAGGAGATACTGTGGACCCCAGAATTTTTATAGCCAGTTCTTTAAAGTCCAGAAAGGCACTGTTAGGGTGCTGGGCGGACAGCATCTTTAACTGGGTCCTTATTTGTTCACTAGACACCCCGTTGATAAATTGTTCCCTCAGGGTCTGGTCCCGGTTATCAGCCTCTTTGGGATCTATCTGGATTACAGCCCCTAAAGCCTCCTGAAGTGATAGGGCAAAGTCACGGAGGGACTCACCGGACTTCTGTTTCTTGCCAAAGAAGTGCATCTTTATCTCTGAGGCAGTCCTAGTTTCAAAAGTGGCTCTGAGGCGGGTGAAGATCTGTTCTAGAGTACTCCGCTCAGTAGCAGGCCATGATAACACTTCCCTGCGGGCAGCTCCCTCCAGTTGCGCCAGCATGATTTCCATTTGCTGGTCGGCATTTATAGGGTACAATCGGAATAGTGCCAGCAACTTTTCTTTAAAGTCCCTTAGGGTATGGGTCTCTCCCCTGTAGCGGGGGAACCATGGGGCCCCGAAATAGTAAGGCATGGTAAAGGGCATCATGCTGGGGGCTGTAGGATGATTAGGAGCCGCAAGCTCTCCCGGGGCCGGCTGCTCAGGCACTCCTGGCTCTGACATGGTAGTCTATTGAGAGGTGGCCGCTGGCGACTAAAGTGGCCGGTACACTCCCCTTCCCTCCGGTTACAAGTGCTTACCGGTATCGCTGGTCTTGCGCAGGCCAAGTCTCGCGAGATTCCGGACGTCCTGAGACCGCGGTGACGCAGGAGAAGCAGGGCCGCAGCGGTGCGATGATGAAGAGGGGCGGGACTCTCTGTGTCTTTGCAGGGATCCGCCCACGAATGTCCTCAGCGGCGCGGGAAACTTTACTCCAGGCAGCCGGTGGCCATCTTTAGCAAAACGCTGTCCATTCACTGACAGCAAGCAGGATTGTAAAAAGTCCACAAAACCACACTCCAATGCGGCGATTTTCTTCCTCTGGGTAGCGCAACACTGCACAGCGCTTTTTAGAGGTTTTTGGTACACTTTGGGTACGATTTTCAGTCCACAAAGTCCACTTGAATAAAACAGGAAAATTGTCACTTTGGTCACAGGGCAACTGTATAAGGCACAAAGTTCACGCTTCTTGCACTAGAAAGCGTGCGTATCCTGTTCGTGGAACGCCAAAAGAGAGGTGCAGTGTACTCAAGTTGTGCGTAGTAGGTGTTTCTGGGTGTAGTAGTGCAATATACACTAACCTGGTACAGCTGACTCTCTGCAAGGGCAGGTATAGAATTAGAAATAGTTCGTGACGCCAGTGCCAAGTAAACGGTGGCACGCCGTTTGCGGAAAGCAGAAATAAATTGAGGAAACGTGGAATTAAAACAGAACTTGAACTTTAGTAGTTTGCAGGCAGAGACAATATTGGAAACGCAGTTCCTCAGCATACAGTCGATTTTGCAATTCGGTCGATGCAGGCAATTCAGTACAGCAGGGTAATTACAGAGTGTTGAACACAGGACTTGCAGCAAAGGAGCTTGCACTCTAACTCGGTCTGATCCTGGAGTGTAGCAATTCTTCACCAAGGCCCATTAACCTAGTTCTGGCTTTATATCCTTGGCTATAGCTTTATAAGTACCTCCTCTGTCTTTCTGAGTACCTCTTGCTTTCCTGATCTTTGCCTCTGTCTCTCTCAGCTTCTGGAAACTTCCTCAGGCTCTAGAAACTTCTGAGCTGTGGTCTAGACTGACTTCTGCACTCCACACTAGATCAGGTTACACTGACTTTCCCTTCCTTGTCTGGCCCTTATATAAACTAGGGCTCCCTAGCTCCCTCTAATGCCTAAGAGCTGGAATGACACCCCTAGCCGGCCTGTAAGTGCAAGTTTCAGTGACAGGGAAATACACACATTACATTACATTATATAAAACTGGCATACAACAACTTCCCCATAATTAGGAGGGACGACAGCACACCAAATGACACTTTGGTAGTGACGGGTATTACAACTCCCGTACACTACAATGGTCCATGACCTCAACGATGGTACTGCACCTCGTGGTGATTGCAGATCACCACTGTCGCAAGAGGAGGATGAGGCCTTAGCGAGAAATTCTTGAGACATCTCCCTACTAAAAGAGATAAATAAATCAAGTGACCAAAACGGCACCGGTGACAAGCACCGTGCAAATGACAAGCACCGTGCAAACACTGAACAACAATATACCCACACCTTAGTATGAATGATGTATAGACAACCGCCACCTACAGCCGTGACTAGATTCATGTGAACCTACAGTCGTGAACCACTATACACCGATCCTGTGGTCGTGACAGGACTAATGACCCTGGATGTGGACTACAGTCGTGGTAGCTTACCATGCTGAGCCTGTAGTCATGATGGAACTTGAAATCGAGTCTGAAGACAGACATAACAACGCTGCGCCGGTAGTCGTGACAGGACTTCACCTCGAGTCTGTAGTCGTGACAGACATTGCACTGTTGCCTGTAGTCGTGACAGGACTTCACATCTAGTCTGTAGTCGATGTGAAAGACATTGCACTGTTGCCTGTAGTCGTGACAGGACTTCACATCGAGTCTGTAGTCGTGACAGACATTGTACTGCTACCTGTAGTCGTGACAGGACTTAAGGTCTAGTCCGCAGTCGTGACAGACATGGCAATCCCCTGCCTGTAGACGTGAGAGGCCTCCAAGCTGCGCACTGAGTGTTGCGTAATCGTGGACCTGTATGTGCCAGGACGAGACGCTGGTGCCTGGGGTGACCAAAAAACGTGCCTGTAACCGTGACAGGATCTGTTTTTGCTTTTTGAGCTAACACCATACTTTATTGGTAACGCCATGATAGTGGGCCAAGACTGTAGGTCCAATGACCCAGATTCGTGATATGTGGAACTTTTAGCAGTGGCAAAAGGAAGCCTAGTGCCTATGGATGAGGTGAAAAATGGCGCACCCGTCAAAAAAAGGCCCCAGCCTTACACCCCTGACCAGCAGCACCATCAAATAATATAGCAAGCAAAAGCCCCTAAGTAGACTGACAACATCCTACCACAAACGGCATGACCATACCTACCTTCTGATTATACATAAGAGATAGAACTGCAGCGCACAACTAGTGTAGCTGACCGTTCTACGGAAATGAAAGAGAAAAGACAACTTACTATCTAAGGACGTAGCAAATAACTAAGGGGTTGGGAGGGCTGAAAACGCAGTCGAGCCGTCCTCTGGCTGTGCACTCGCCAATATAAGTAAGCGGTTGGCCCCGCCTCACCTCCCACAAATACGCCAATCATATTGCATAACACTTATCTCTGAGTTGGTGTTTGAAGACTAGCTCGCCCCCATAGACTATAAGTGACAGCAAATTCTGCTTCCTAACTGTCACTCCCTCAAAATCACTTAGATCCACCATATAGGACATTACAGAGAAGTATGGGGCAGTAATGAATATAATAAAGCAGTTGGGGTGAAATCTAACACTTATGGTACTATTAGCTGTTGAATCTGCTAGATCATATCTGTTTTGTCCGGTCTCTCTGCTCTCCGCTCCCCTCCACATAGATGTAATCAAATCCTTCAGTGAGAACAGTCAATCTTGGTCTAACAAAATGGATTTCTCACAAATTTGAAAGCAAAAGTTAGTTTAGAAAGAGGGGGGGGGGAAATAGCACTAGACAAGGCTAGTATATGTTGCAGAGTTTCTTATAGTCACCTGTGCTATTGAGTTATACAAAGTTGTGTGAAAGTACAGCGACCATTTAAAAGCCACATTCAAAGCTACAGCAGGCTTTGAGCCATATTAGTTATTAAAGATAAAAATGTCTTCACAAAGTGTGGAAGTGGTCAATATTCTAATGTGAGAGTTGTGCCAATACGGAGACTGACATATGGTTCTAACCTAATAGATAAGTATCAGTTGTTTGAATGACCAGTATGGTTCTGACCGGGGTGCTAAGATGTTGAAATGTTTTTACATAATACTTGCTAAATACAGAGGGACCAGTAAGGGACCAGTTAGTCACATATGGCTTCCCTACTGGTTGATCTACACAAATTGATAATGACACAAAACAGAGATTGTGTTAGGAAGTACTAAGGTCACCATCCGGACCACAACCAGTGAGCCCCAATACTGTGTCAGTCTTCTCAAACCACTCCAAGTGGTAGGAAGCTAAGGATAACCCTAGGTTCTTCATCACAGCTCGCTGCAAGGCTTGATGGACTTTGCTACTAAGGACCTAGGTTATATTTGGGGAGTCGGTAACAGAAGCCTGGTGCAGGCACAGTAGTGCCAGCCCTTCCAGAATGACAAAGGAGGTACACAGAGAAGTCAGCAAGCAGGATAAAACCAGGAGAGACAGACACAGCCGATGCAGTAAACAAGTAGTTAATCCAAAGACAGAAGAAGATCAGTTACCAGGAGAGTCAATATAAGAATAAGAAGGAGCAGCAGCCACAGGGTTAATTCAGAAACAAGTCAGTAGTCAGTTCGCCAGGAAAGTCAATAGGATATCACAGAATATAAAGTCCTGATATAAACAAAATTAAAGTCAAGTTAATCAGGAATTAGCAGTCTTAAATCCCCTGCCTAGCTCTGGGTTTGGCTCGGTTTTCTGTCACACTGATAAGTTGACCAGCTGGCCCTTGGCTGGTCGGCATAGCAATCCTCTCAGCACAGCAATGCATAGTGGTTTGGCCGGATAAAGTCCTGGCTTACTATATGCAAAAATAGGTGGTGTTGGCTAAAATTTAACATCTTTTTTTTTCCTTCTTTTTTTTAGATTGTATTGATTGTTTCCTCCATCTTGGAGATTGGCTTGGGAATTGGTTTGGGTTTCACAAGTTTGACCATCACATTACCAAGTGGTATTCCTTTTTGGGGGACAATTTTTGTAAGTACCTTCATTTCTATACTGTAATGTATTATATCAAAATAAATCTACAACAGGTGGGTATTATTGCTCCGTGGTCATGTGATTTAGCCAAATATCTGAGGTTTGGTACAGTTATAAATAGCTTTAATTTTAGGTGACTCAGGTTATAGTAGTCCTTACCTTGTGAACCTGGAGGTACTGTTGTAAGACAGCATTACCTGTTAACTGTACTTACAAGTAATACAAATATATATTGAATATCAGGTACTTCATGAACATTCTAGGGTGTGGCTCCTAAAGTTATCACAGATGCCAGAGTCCTCACAGATAAAACTAAATAATTAATTGAATATTGAGCTAGATGATTATTATGAACTTTATGAATAGTCATTTTGCGCAATGAATCATCAGCAATTGCTCCTTAGCAATAGATGCCAAAGTGTAACTTTCTTAGTACCAATTCATGCTGAATCTACAGTTGAGTAGGAACAGAAAAATGTGATAGTTTATTTTTGTTGTACCATAGTGGACTATTACTCTTTGTTATTTACTGCTGTGGTATTCAGTATGAAGAGAACCTCTCATAACGAAGGTGGAGTATAACTCCTTGAAGATGCAAAAGTATTTACAAAAATAAACATGTCAGGAGAACTGACGTCCTCCTTAAGTGGGGCAGTCTCACTATGACACCCGTTTTTTAAGTAAAATCAGCCTGGAAATGAATTAATTGCTATGGGATTATCTATGTCAGGGATGGCCAACCTGCGGCTCTCCAGCTGTTGCAAAACTACAACTCCCAGCATGCCCAGACTGTCTACAACTATCAGCCTACAGCAGGGCATGGTGGGAATTGTAGTTTTACAACAGCTGGAGAGCTGCAGGTTGGCCATCCATGATCTAGGTGATTTTACTTATATATCAATAGAAGCTGTAGTATTTCACAGTGCCCATTCACATGAATATAATAATAATCTTTATTTATATAGCACCAACATATTCCGCAGCGCTTTATAATCCAGAGGTTCATGTAAAAACAGAATCATACATTAGCAACAAACAAGTCAACAATTAAAACAAGAACAGTGAGGGCCCTGCTCACAAGAGCTTGCAATCTTGTTTGTACAATAGTCCAGCCACCTTAACAAAATAAGGTGGTAGATATAAAACTGCATGAACCAGCCACCAGTCCATATGGACCATGTACAGTAATGCCTTACTAGGCCAATTTCACCAAAGTAAGATCTGTTCTTTGTTGGAGGCTTTATGTTCTGGCAAATAGAGAGGTATCCCAAGTTGGCAACCACCTTTATGACCTCCTTCAAGGATTTATACACTCTTGGGGACTGTTTCTTCAGAGCCCCAGCATGACCGGACCCGTGACTGTAAATATTCTTACTTGACCCCACCACTGGGTTCTGGCTACAACGTTGCACAACCAGCTCTTCAGGTCCCTGGTTGTCCTGGGTCAGCATCTGGTTTGACATGGGTCACGTGACTGCTACAGCCAACGGCTGCATGTGACTCAGTGACCTGCCACATGGGTGAGACGTGACCGTTGTGGCCAGTCATTTGGTGCAGCGGTCACGTGACCCAGGACAAACCAAATGTTGACACGGAAGATCCAGGCCTTGTTCAAGTGTCTGGGCAGTGATGGAGTCAGAACTCAGCGGCAGGGATCTGGTAAGTATGATTACCATTGGTAGTCTGGACTTGCTAAGGGGTCTGAAGAAACAGTAACCAAAGGTGAACAACCCCTTTAATATGGTAAGGGCATGTTTTAAAGGGTTTTTCAGGGTTTAAATATTCATGGACTATCCTTAGGATAGGTCATCAATATCAAATTGATCCGGGTCTGATTCCCATCACCCCTGCTGATCAGTTGTTGACCTGTGACACTTGGGGAAGCATTGCAACCTCTTCATTCTATACCAAACACAGCACCATACAATGTGTAGCAGCTGCACTTGGTATTGCAGTTCAATCTCTTTCACTATAATGGTGCTGACCTGCAGAAAAACCATGGATGACTAATGGATGTGATATCATAGGCCCGGGTAAAGAGGCCTCAGCACTTGCCTGAGTGCCACAGTCCTTTTCAACAGCTGATCATCAGAGATGCTTGGAGTCGAACCCCCACCAATCCAATTAACTGAGGAAAGGTCATCAATATTTAAGTTATGGACAACTCCTTCATTAGTCTGACCTCATGGTGGCAATTGATACTTGACTGTGACTTAAAGGGGTTGTCTCACTTCAGCAAATGACCTTTATCATGTAGACAGCAGTAATACAAGGAACTTACTAACATATTGTGATAAATTTTTTCCATCACATTATACATTGCTTGTTTCCAGAGATTATAACCATCCTGCAATCCAGCAGTGGTGGCCGTGCTTCCACACTATAGGAAAAGGCACCAGCCTTTATGTTGGCTGGCACAGTGGGAAGCGCACATAGGCACACGTATGCAGCAGCTCCGGTCTCGGCCACTTTGTATCTGCACTGCAGCGGTGGCTGGAACCCCTGGAAACGGCAGTATATAATGTGTTGGAAAAATAAATCAAGCCAGCAAAGGAGACAATATGGACAATCACAATACA
This sequence comes from Bufo bufo, assembly GCF_905171765.1. Taxonomy (NCBI): domain Eukaryota; kingdom Metazoa; phylum Chordata; class Amphibia; order Anura; family Bufonidae; genus Bufo; species Bufo bufo. The sequence goes on along the minus strand of NC_053394.1, from coordinate 170,805,407 downwards.
TTAGTGCCTTGTATTAAAGGGGTTAACCAACATACCCACATTTTCACCCAGGCAGCCGCCTAAATATAGCATTGGAGCATTTCATGATCCTTTGCTCTCCTTTGCCCTGTGCTGAATTGTTCAGGGTAAAGGCTTTTTTTAGGAGATCTACGTTCCAGCCTTTCTATAGGGACTGCTGGTCGGAGGCCTTGACGTCACCAGCACTAATGGGCAGACTTTAGCGCTGCCCTAGCTTGTAAAACGGCTAGGGTAGTGCTAAACCCCACCCATCAGAGCCTCCGTCTAGCAGTTTTAGAACATAAACAAACAAAAAACTTGTCCTGAGCAATTTAGCGCAGGGCAAGGGAGAGCATCGGAGCATGAAATTCACTAATGCTAATATCAGAGGGTTGCCTGGGTGAAAATGTGGCTATGTCTGGGTTAAGCTCTGAACCCAGAAAACCCCTTTACCTTACTCTACATGATAAATGCCATTTGCTAAAGTGAGACAACCACTTTAAGGGCTGATGTTAAGAGTAGTGTTGAGCGAGCATGCTCGGCCGAATACCAGTTTGGCTCGAGCATCGCTATGCTCGGCACATGGCGGTACTCGGCCGAATACCGCATGTGCTTGAGCACAATGCTCGAGTCTCCTCCCCGCATGTCTTGCGGCTGCTAAGAAGCCAATAAACGTGCAGGTAAGTAGTGCCCTCACTGTAGTGCCAGTAGCCATGCTGGCTACTGGCATTACAGTGATTGGCTGGCTGGAACGTGTCATCAGGTGCTATATAGCACCCAATGATGCGTGTTCTAAGTCAGGGAGAGCTGAGCATAGGAAGGGACAGAGAGTGTAGGGAGTGTAATTGAATTAAATTTTTCTACAAAAACATTTCATAGACCCAAAAGTCCTTGTAAGGAATATTGTGTGTGACAGCAGCAATATATGTTTGTAGCGCAACCTGCGCTGATTGCTCAGTGTAAGGGAGAGCTGTGCATATTTTTAGCGCATCCTGAGCAAAATACTGTGTAATAGGCCGCTGCAGACAGTAAAATTATTCGCGCCACATCGCCTGTGTAAATTGTGCGCATCCCTAAAATATCAGTGAAATCCAATGCACTTTTTCCATAGACTTTGTCTCCTGCGGACAGTTAAATTATCCACGGTGTATCTCCTGTTTAAAATGTGCGCATCCCTAAAATATCAGTGACATCCAGTGCTCTTTTTCCGTAGACGGTGTCCGCTGCTGACAGTTAAATTATCCGCGCCACATCTCCTGATTAAAGTGTGTGCATCCCTAAAATATCAGTGAAATCCAGTGCACTTTTTCCGTAGACCTCGTCTCCTGCGGACAGTTAAATTATCCGCGGCATATCTCCTGTTTAAAGTGTGCGCATCCCTAAAATATCAGTGACATCCAGTGTACTATTTCCGTAGACGGTGTCCGCAGCTAGAGTAGAGTGGACACCTGGATGTTCGGGTTCGGCAGGTTCGGCCGAATGTGGAAAAAAAGTTCGGGTTCGGGACCCGAACTTGACCCTAACTTGAACCCGAACCCGAACCCCATTGAAGTCAATGGGGACCCGAACTTTTGGCCACTAAAATGGCTCTAAAATAGTCCTTGAAAGAGCTAGAGGGCTGCAAAAGGCAGCAAAATGTGCTTAAGAGCATGGCAAATGCTCTGCAAACAAATGTGGATAGGGAAATTAATTTAAAAAACATAAAAGACCTTAAAAAAAATAAAAATTAGGAATGAATTAGGAGGAAGAGGTTGAGGAGGCGGTGAATGGGTGGATGTGGCGTTGTAGGCTCATGTGGCGGTCTAGGTGGAAGCGGCGGAGAAGGAGGAATAGGTAGCCAACACAGATGTGTGTTATTTAGCATTTTTACATAGGGGTATCCCCCAAAATATTGGGGCATATAAAAAAAAAAAAAGGAATAAGTGCACTTGAGTACAAGGATGGATGGTTGAAGCTGTTAGAACTGTCGATTCTGCACAAGGTACAGACAAGTCTTGTGGGATCCAGGCCTGATTCATTTTAATTAACAAGAGCTTGTCCACGTTGGCAGTGGACAGGCGGCTGCGTCTGTCTGTAATGACGCCTCCTGCCGTGCACGCACTAGTGATGGGCCCGAGCTGCTTTGGGTGCCACCCCGCTGTGAGCATGCTTCATCCTCATCCTCCTCGTCCTCCAGTAGTGGGCCCTGGCTGGCCAAATTTGTACCTGGCCTCTGCTGTTGCAAAAAAACTCCCTCTGAGCCACTTCTAAAAGACTGGCCTGAAAGTGTTAGAAATGACCCCTCTTCCTCCTCCTCCTCCTCATCCTGGGCCACAACCTCTTCCATCATCGCCCTAAGTGTTTTCTCAAGGAGACATAGAAGTGGTATTGTAACGCTGATAACTGTGTCATCGCCACTGGTCATGTTGGTGGAGTACTCGAAACAGCGCAACAGGGCACACAGGTCTTGCATGGTGGCCCAGTCATTGGTGGTGAAGTGGTCCTGTTCCGCAGTGCGACTCACACGAGCGTGCTGCAGCTGAAACTCCACTATGGCCTGCTGCTGCTCGCACAGTCTCTCCAGCATGTGCAAGGTGGAGTTTCACCTGCTGGGCACGTCGCATATGAGGCGGTGAGCTGGAAGGCCGAAGTTACGCTGTAGAGCAGACAGCCGAGCGGCGGCAGGATGAGAACGCTGGAAGCGCGCACAGACGGCCTGCACTTTATGCAGCAGCTTTGACATGTCGGGGTAGTTGTGAATGAATTTCTGTACCACCAAATTCAGCACATGCGCCAAGCAAGGGATGTGCGTCAAAACGGCTAGTCCCAGAGTTGCAACGAGATTTCGCCCATTATCGCACACCACCAGGCCGGGCTTGAGGCTCACTGGCAGCAACCACTCGTCAGTCTGTTGTTCTATACCCCGCCACAACTCCTGCGCGGTGTGGGGCCTGTCCCCCAAACACATCAGTTTCAGAATGGCCTGTCGACGTTTACCCCTGGCTGTGCTGAAGTTGGTGGTGATAGTCTGTCGCTGACTGGATGAGGAGGAGGTAGAAGAGGAGGAGGAAGCCGAGTAGGAAGAGGAGGCCACAGGAGGCAAAGAATGATGCCCTGCGATCCTTGGCGGCTGAAGAACGTGCGCCAAAGAGCTCTCCGCCTGGGGCCCAGCCGCCACTACATTTACCCAGTGTGCAGTTAGGGAGATATAGCGTCCCTGGCCGTGCTTACTGGTCCACGTATCTGTGGTTAGGTGAACCTTGCCACAGATGGCGTTGCGCAGTGCACACTTGATTTTATCTGATACTTGGTTGTGCAAGGAGGGCACGGCTCTCCTGGAGAAGTAGTGGTGACTGGGAACGACGTACTATGGGACAGCAAGCGACATGAGCTGTTTGAAGCTGTCCATCTCCACCAGCCTGAATGACAGCATTTCAAAGGCCATTTGTCACAGGGTTCCAAAGGTGCACTCGTTCCCCCATTGCCCGCAGAACTGTTGCTTAGCTTTTGGAGTGAGGTTCTGTGTTTGACCTCATTCCCAGGGCGGCTTTACTAGCTGGGTGGCTCCCTGCTCCTAGTCTGCCTTGAGCGCCGAGCTGATCACTCGGTGCTCGACTGGTTGGTCTGTCGGTCATGTGATGCTGGCCACGTCACATGACCCTCACTCCCCACTATAAATACAGGCAGCCTGCTGGCTACAGGTTGCCTGTTAATTTCTAGGTTCCTGGCTATTTGTTGGACTACTGAATATTTACCTGATCCTGTTCCCTGACGATCCTCTGCCTGCTCCTCCTGTACTGCGCATACATCCTGGTATTGTGACCTCGGCTCCCACCTGACTACTCTCTTAGGACTCCTCTTGTACTTCGCTACTCTCCTGGTATTTGACCCCGGCTTCTCCTGACCATTCTTTGCTTAATCCGTTTTACTGCGTAGCTCTCTTGGTTCTGACCCGGTCCGTTCATGTTCCGTATTTTGTCTTGTCTGTCTTCCCTGCACATATCCTAAGTTAGGGATTGCCGTCCAGTTGTCCCCTGTCATCAGGACTCGTGAGGCAAGTAGGCAGGGCCAGGGGTGAGGGTGGAGCGCAGTGGTCACTACCCTTCCCCCTGTGTGTGTGTGGACGTGACCGTTACAGATTAACAGGCCCAATAACCACTGTATCATGAATCCTCTTACTACCCTGACTGACCATGTCTCTAACTTGACACAGAGGGTGCAGGAGCTAGGAGGGAAACTCCGTTCTTGTGAGTTAGGGCAAGGTTCTTCCACTCCTCTGTCCTCCAGTCCATATTTTGAACCCCAGATCAAGCTCCCAGAACCCTTTTCTGGAGACCGGAAGAGGTTTCTCTCCTTTAAGGAGAATTGCAAACTCTACTTCCATTTGCACCCCGTGTCCTCCGGTCCCGAGAGCCAACGCGTGGGGATTATCATTTCTCTACTACAGGGTGATCCCCAGGACTGGGCATTTTCGTTACCTCCTGGGGCCAGTTGTCTAACTTCTGTGGATGTTTTTTTTCAGGCCCTTGGTACCCTCTATGACGAACCAGACAGGGCCCTGGTAGCCGAGACAGCTCTTAGGGCACTGGTTCAGGGCCATCTCCCTGCGGAGGAGTATTGCACCCAATTCAGACGGTGGTGTGTCCCCTCAGGATGGAATGAACCAGCCCTGAAGAGTCAGTTTAGGTCTGGTCTATCTGATAATTTAAAAGATCTATTGCTCAATTACCAAATTCCTGAGACCTTAGAGGAGATGATGACCCTAGTTGTCCGACTTGACAGACGAGTTAGAGAGAGACGACAAGAACGACAGTTCTGTTCTCAGATGGTGGTCCAGCCAGAGGCCTTTTCCAGGGACAACACTGAGGTCTCCACCGAGGAACCCATGCAGGTTGGCATGACCCGGGGTAATCTTCGTCGCAGACGCGGAGAGTGCTTCTACTGTGGAGATCCTGGCCATTGGATCAACAAGTGTCCTAAGAGGGACCTCTCTGCCAAGTCTTCTAAACCAAGACAACCTAAAGACCAGGTACACCCTGATTTTTCTAAAGGTAAGCTTTTGGTACCCATAACAATTTCTCTGGGGGTTAATAAGTGGCCGGGTAAGGCCTTTATTGACTCCGGTTCAGTGGCCAGCTTTATTGACTTTGAGTTTGCTTGTAAATTGGGTATTCCAATGTTTGCTTTACCTACACCTATCCATGTCATGGCTATTGATGCTACTCCCCTGATTGGTGGTACGGTGAGGTCATGTACCTCTGAAATTTCTCTGTCCGTGGGTGTGTGCCACTCTGAGAGATGTTCTCTTCTAGTCCTGGAGAACCTACCGGTTGAGGTGGTACTAGGGTTGCCTTGGCTCCGTTTACATAACCCCACAATTGATTGGTCCAAAGGAGAGTTGGTGAAATGGGGACCTAAGTGTGACTCATGCTTGTCCGTGGTCCAGGCTGGGGTTTCAGTAAGGTCTAATACATTACCCTCTGTTATTAAGGAATATTCTGATGTGTTCTCGTCCCTTACTCCAGAGGTTCTACCCCCCCCATAGACCTTATGATTGCGCCATAGAGCTAATTGAGGGTGCCGAATTTCCTAAAGGTCGAATTTATAATCTTTCAGGGTCCGAACGCAAGGCTATGGAAGATTATATTAAGGAGAGCCTTGCTAAAGGGCATATTAGACCTTCAGTCTCTCCTATGGGAGCAGGGTTTTTCTTTGTTAAAAAGAAGGATGGTGGTCTTAGGCCTTGTATTGATTACCGGAGATTAAATAAAATCACTGTCCAAAATAGATACTCTCTCCCATTGATTCCGGATTTATTTAACCAGGTTTTGGGGGCAACCTGGTTTTCCAAGATTGACCTGAAAGGGGCATACAATCTAATCCGAATCAAGGAGGGAGACGAATGGAAGACAGCGTTCAATACTCCGATAGGACACTTTGAATATCAGGTGATGCCTTTTGGACTCAGCAATGCCCCAGCTGTGTTCCAAAACTTAATGAACGATATTCTTAGGGAGTTCTTAGGTAAATTTATTATTGTCTATCTTGACGACATTTTGATATTCTCTCCTGATTTCGAATCTTATGTGTCCCATGTCAAACAAGTATTAGAGGTGTTGAGGGAGAACCAGCTATCCGCTAAGCAAGAGAAATGTGTCTTTGGTGTACAGGAGATACTGTTTCTAGGGCATGTTTTGACTCCTCACGCCTTTAAGATGGATCCTGGTAAGGTTTTAGCAATTAAGGAATGGGTAAGGCCTTCATCCTTAAAGGCTTTACAACGGTTTTTGGGTTTCGCCAATTACTACCGTAAATTTATCATGAATTTTTCTGTAATTGCTAAGCCATTGACCGACCTTACTAAGAAAGGGGCGGATTTGGAGAATTGGTCTACCAAGGCCATTTCTTCATTTGAAACATTAAAAAAGGCATTTAGTAGCGCTCCCATTCTGATCCAGCCTGATCAGGAGAGACCCTTTATTGTGGAGGTGGATGCGTCCGAGGACGGCGCAGGAGCAGTCCTTTCACAAGGTCCTGCTAGCCTCACTAACCTGAGACCGTGTGCCTTCTTCTCTAGGAAATTCTCTCCCACGGAGAGAAACTACGACATAGGGAATAGGGAGCTGTTGGCCATTAAATGGGCATTTGAGGAGTGGAGACATTTTTTGGAGGGGGCAAGGCATCGAGTAACTGTTGTCACTGACCATAAAAACCTAATGTTTCTCGAGTCCGCTAAGAGGTTGAATCCCCGACAAGCCCGATGGGCTCTGTTTTTTACCCGTTTTGATTTCTCCATTACGTTCAGGCCGGGAAGTAAAAATGTGAAGGCAGACGCATTATCTCGGAGCTTCCATGCTTTTCAACCCACTGAGACGCCGCCTGAATCCATCCTACCAGCAAACATCTTCTTAGCGGCTCTAACCCAGGATATCTCGGCTCGCATTAAGGCTGAACAACATCTGGCACCGGCATCCACCCCAACAGATAAGTTGTTTGTTCCCGTACAATTTCGTCTCCAGCTGTTAGGTGAGTGTCACGATTCTGCCTTTTGTGGATATCCGGGTATTGAGGGCACTAAGGATCTGGTTTCTAGATCTTATTGGTGGCCCACTCTGACCAGGGATGTCAAGTCCTACGTGTCAGCCTGTGAGGTTTGTGCCAGGTCTAAGACACCTAGGACTCGCCCTGCTGGTAACCTACGACCCCTACCCATTCCAAGTAGACCCTGGTCCCATATCTCGATGGACTTTATAACTGACCTACCGCTGGCGGAGGGTAAGACTGTGGTTTGGGTAGTGGTCGATAGGTTTAGCAAGATGGTTCATTTCATTCCCCTGTCTAAACTTCCGAATGCTAAAACCCTGGCGTCTATTTTTGTGAGAGAGATTGTTCGTTTACATGGCATCCCGGAAAATATTGTTTCGGACAGGGGTGTGCAGTTTGTGTCCAAATTCTGGAGGGCCTTCTGTCAAAGATGTAAAATTTTGTTGTCTTTTTCTTCTGCCTACTATCCTGAGAGTAATGGGCAGACTGAACGCCTTAATCAGTCTGTGGAACAATTCCTGAGGTTGTATGTTGCTGATGACCAGCAATTATGGGTCAAATTCCTTCCGTTGGCTGAATTTGCTCTGAATAACCGTGTCAATTCTTCTGCTGGGGTCTCCCCTTTCTTTTGTAACCATGGTTTTCATCCCCGTTTTCATTCTGGGTCGTCCGTCTCCTCCTCTAACCCTGAAGCTGATAAACTCTCCTCCGAACTGTGCACAGTTTGGGCCCGGATTCAATCGAATCTAGAAAAGGCTCAAAGTTCTCAAAAACTCAAGGCCGATAGGAGAAGTTCAAGGGGGGTGAACTTTCAGGTTGGGGATAAAGTATGGTTGTCCTCGAAGAATCTATCTCTCAAGGTAGCTTCTAGAAAATTTGCTCCTCGTTTTATTGGACCATATAAGATCACGGAGGTGATTAACCCGGTATCATTTAGGTTGGAGCTGCCCGAGTCATTCCACATTCATAATGTGTTCCATAAATCTCTACTTAAAAAATATTTTGAACCGGTAGTACCATCGAAAGCCTCGCCTCCGCCGGTTCTTGTTAATGATGCTGTCGAGTATGTCCTGTCTAAAATAGTGGATGTCAGGAAGGTGCGTAACTCCTTGCAGTATCTGATTTACTGGAAGGGGTATGGACCTGAAGAGAGATCTTGGGTACCTGCCAGGGAGGTTCATGCTCCTAGACTGGTTCGTAAATTTCATTTAGAACACCCTGAAAAGCCATCGCCTGAAGTCTTGGGTCCGGTGGCCCCTCGTAAAAGGGGGGGTACTGTCACGGGGTTCCGAAGGTGCACTCGGTCCCCCATTGCCCGCAGAACTGTTGCTTAGCTTTTGGAGTGAGGTTCTGTGTTTGACCTCATTCCCAGGGCGGCTTTACTAGCTGGGTGGCTCCCTGCTCCTAGTCTGCCTTGAGCGCCGAGCTGATCACTCGGTGCTCGACTGGTTGGTCTGTCGGTCATGTGATGCTGGCCACGTCACATGACCCACACTCCCCACTATAAATACAGGCAGCCTGCTGGCTACAGGTTGCCTGTTAATTTCTAGGTTCCTGGCTATTTGTTGGACTACTGAATATTTACCTGATCCTGTTCCCTGACGATCCTCTGCCTGCTCCTCCTGTACTGCGCATACATCCTGGTATTGTGACCTCGGCTCCCACCTGACTACTCTCTTAGGACTCCTCTTGTACTTCGCTACTCTCCTGGTATTTGACCCCGGCTTCTCCTGACCATTCTTTGCTTAATCCGTTGTACTGCGTAGCTCTCTTGGTTCTGACCCGGTCCGTTCATGTTCCGTATTTTGTCTTGTCTGTCTTCCCTGCACATATCCTAAGTTAGGGATTGCCGTCCAGTTGTCCCCTGTCATCAGGACTCGTGAGGCAAGTAGGCAGGGCCAGGGGTGAGGGTGGAGCGCAGTGGTCACTACCCTTCCCCCTGTGTGTGTGTGGACGTGACCGTTACACCATTAGTTTAGAAATGCTGGCATTCAGGGCCAGAGATCGAGGATGGCTAGGTGGGAATTTACGCTTTCTCTCCAAGGTTTGTGAGATGGAGAGCTGAACGCTTCCGTGTGACATGGTGGAGATGCTTGGTGACAGAGGTGGTGGTGTTGGTGGCACATGCTCTGTTTGCTGGGCAGCAGGTGCCAACATTCCTCCAGAGGCGGAGGAAGAGGCCGAGGCAGCAGCAGAAGAGGGAGCAGGAGGGGCCTGAGCCCTTTCTTGGTTTTGAAGATGCTTACTCCACTGCAGCCCGTGTCTCGCATGTAGATGCCTGGTCATGCAGGTTGTGCTAAGGTTCAGAACGTTCTGAACCTTAGCACAACCTGCATGACCAGGCATCTACATGCGAGACACTGGCTGCAGTGGAGTAAGCACCTTCAAAACCAAGAAAGGGACCAGGCCCCTCCTGCTTCCTCTTCTGCTGCTGCCTCGGCCTCTTCCTCCGCCTGATGGCACAGCTTGCAAACCACTCGGGTCTTGTCGTCAGCACATTGTGTGAAGAAGTGCCATGCCAGGGAACTCCTTGAAGCTGCCTTTGATGTGCTCGGTCCCTGGTGGCGGTGGCCAGTAGCAGGCGAACTGTTTTGGCGACGGCTGCTCTGCTTTTGCACCCTGCTCCCTCTTTTGCTACGCTGTTGGCTCGGTATCACTACTGCCTCTTCCTCCGAACTCTGAAAGTCAGTGGCACGACCTTCATTCCATGTGGGGTCTAGGACCTCATCGTCCCCTGCATTGTCTTCCACCCCGGTATGCGAAAGCCATATTTCTGGCCTAAAATGAACAGTCCCTTATGCACCTATAATCCTAGATGTGCACTATATGAAACAGAGTTGTTGTTTTTTCACCCAGTATGCCCCAGTATGCCCAAGCCGTATTTCTGGCCTAAATGTAACACTCACTTATGCACCTATAATCCTAGATGTGCACTATATGAAACAGAGGTTTTTTATTCACCCAGTATGCCCCAGTATGCCAAAGCCGTATTTCTGGCCTAAATTGAACAGTCACTTATGCAGCGACAATCCTAGATGTGCACTACAGGGAGTGCAGAATTATTAGGCAAGTTGTATTTTTGAGGATTAATTTTATTATTGAACAACAACCATGTTCTCAATGAACCCAAAAAACTAATTAATATCAAAGCTGAATATTTTTGGAAGTAGTTTTTAGTTTGTTTTTAGTTTTAGCTATTTTAGGGGGATATCTGTGTGTGCAGGTGACTATTACTGTGCATAATTATTAGGCAACTTAACAAAAAACAAATATATACCCATTTCAATTATTTATTTTTACCAGTGAAACCAATATAACATCTCAACATTCACAAATATACATTTCTGACATTCATAAACAAAACAAAAACAAATCAGTGACCAATATAGCCAGCTTTCTTTGCAAGGACACTCAAAACCCTGCCATCCATGGATTCTGTCAGTGTTTTGATCTGTTCACCATCAACATTGCGTGCAGCAGCAACCACAGCCTCCCAGACACTGTTCAGAGAGGTGTACTGTTTTCCCTCCTTGTAAATCTCACATTTGATGATGGACCACAGGTTCTCAATGGGGTTCAGATCAGGTGAACAAGGAGTCCATGTCATTAGATTTTCTTCTTTTATACCCTTTCTTGCCAGCCACGCTGTGGAGTACTTGGACGCGTGTGATGGAGCATTGTCCTGCATGAAAATCATGTTTTTCTTGAAGGATGCAGACTTCTTCCTGTACCACTGCTTGAAGAAGGTGTCTTCCAGAAACTGGCAGTAGGACTCGGAGTTGAGCTTGACTCCATCCTCAACCCGAAAAGGCCCCACAAGCTCATCTTTGATGATACCAGCCCAAACCAGTACTCCACCTCCACCTTGCTGGCATCTGAGTCGGACTGGAGCTCTCTGCCCTTTACCAATCCAGCCACGGGCCCATCCATATGGCCCATCAAGACTCACTCTCATTTCATCAGTCCATAAAACCTTAGAAAAATCAGTCTTGAGATATTTCTTGGCCCAGTCTTGACGTTTCACCTTGTGTGTCTTGTTCAGTGGTGGTCGTCTTTCAGCCTTTCTTACCTTGGCCATGTCTCTGAGTATTGCACACCTTGTGCTTTTGGGCACTCCAGTGATGTTGCAGCTCTGAAATATGGCCAAACTGGTGGCAAGTGTCATCTTGGCAGCTGCACGCTTGACTTTTCTCAGTTCATGGGCAGTTATTTTGCGCCTTGGTTTTTCCACACGCTTCTTGCGACCCTGTTGACTATTTTGAATGAAACGCTTGATTGTTCGATGATCACGCTTCAGAAGCTTTGCAATTTTAAGAGTGCTGCATCCCTTTGCAAGATATCTCACTATTTTTGACTTTTCTGAGCCTGTCAAGTCCTTCTTTTGACCCATTTTGCCAAAGGAAAGGAAGTTGCCTAATAATTATGCACACCTGATATAGGGTGTTGATGTCATTAGACCACACCCCTTCTCATTACAGAGATGCACATCACCTAATATGCTTAATTGGTAGTAGGCTTTCGAGCCTATACAGCTTGGAGTAAGACAACATGCATAAAGAGGATGATGTGGTCAAAATACTCATTTGCCTAATAATTCTGCACTCCCTGTATATAAAACAGAGGTTTTTTTTAACCCCAGTGTCTCAGAGCAGTATTTCTGGACTTGCAGACATGCAGATATCCTGTGCTGGTGCACTATCGTTGCATAAAATGGCTGCCGATTATGTATTGACTAACTGAAGGAAAAAAAGTTCGTTTTCAGTAGTAGTTGGCTCAGGGCAGGCTTAAAACAATTGTGCACCGCACCCACAAAACACATTTGCTGTAGATCGCTGAGTAAAGAAGCAGTTCTTCATAAGATTCCTCCCTGATCTCTCCCTCACAGCAGCTGCACCCTATCACTACACTAATCGGAGCAGAGTGACGGGCGGCGCTATGTGACTCCAGCTTAAATAGAGGCTGGGTCACATGCTGCAGTTGGCCAACATCAATCAGGGTTTCCGCCAGCACCTACGTTAGTGGCTCTAACCCCCACTTCTCCTCCTCCGCCTCCTCCTCCACCTCTGAATTATCCGCGTAAGTCAGTCATCAGTTGGTAGCTGGTAGCAGTGTAGCACTGCAGTGGGGAAGCGGCAACAGGCCGTGCTGAAGCTGATATGCTTAGGGGACAAACAGCACACCGCCGCAGAGCTGTGGCAGGGGATTAGAGACCAGACTGAGCTATGGCTCTCACCACTCAACCTACAACCAGGCATGGTTGCGTCTGATAATGGCCATAACTTGGTGGCGGCTTTGGAGCTCGGCAAGCTCAGACACATCCCATGCCTAGCCTAGCCCACGTGTTCAACCTTGTGGTTCAGCGGTTTCTCAAAACCTACCCCATATGGCCTGAGCTACTGGTGAAGGTGCGCTGCATGTGTGCACATTTCCGCAAGTCACCGACAGCTTCGGCCGGTCTGTCAACGCTGCAGCAGCGCTTGAAATTGCCAGCTCTCCGGCTGTTGTGTGACTCGATCACATGATGGAATTCGACGTTTCACATGTTGGCCAGCCTTTGTAAGCAGCAGAGGGCAGTAGTGGAATACCAGCTGCAACATGGTCGTCGCCTTTCCAGTCAGCTTCCGCTATTCACAAGCGAGGAGTGGGCATGGATGTATGACCTCTGTGAGGTTTTAAGAAACTTTAAGGAATCAACACAGATGTAAGTGGCGATAACGCTTTTATCAGCGTAACCATCCCACTTCTGTGTCTACTCAAATGCTCGCTGCTCACAATTAAGGACGACGCTTAGCATGTGGAAGAGGTGGAAATGGGGGAAGACATTACACAGGGTGATAGCCAGACCACCCTCAGTTCATTTTCTCAGTGCGAATTGGACAATGAAGAGGAGGAGGAGCAGGAGATGGTTGCCTCCGCTACAGAGGGTAGTACCCATGGAAGTTTAATTCCATCTGTTCAGCGTGGGTTGGCAGAAAAGGAGGAAGAGGATGAGGAGATTGAGAGTGATCCTCCTGATGACGACAGCGAAGTCTTGCCTGTTGGTACTCTGGCACACATGGCTCACTTCATGTTAGGCTGCCTTTCTCGCGACCTGCGCATTATAAGCATTTTAGACAACACCGATTACTGGTTGTTCACCCTTCTCGACTCCTGCTACAAAGAGAACTTCTTATTTCTCATTCCTCTGGTGAAGAGGACAAGCAAAATGGTGCAATACCAGAAGATCCTTGTTGAAAATTTGCTCCAAAAATTTCCATCTGACAACTCTGGCGGCACAGTCCGTAGTTCCTTGGCCAACCAAGGAAGGGAGACAAGGGGAACACATAGCAGTTCCAACAGAGGCAGGGCAGCACTCTCCAAAGCCTGGGACAGTTTCATGAAACCCCGCCAGCACCCTCACCTTGATGCGTGGCCTAGTGTCACAAGGAGAGAAAATTTTTGGAAGATGGTGAAGGAGTACATAGCAGACCGTGTCAGCATCCTCAATAATCCCTCAGTGCCTTACAACTACTGGGTGTCAAAGCTGGACACGTGGCACGAACTGGTGCTCTACGCCTTGGAGGTGCTGGCCTGCCCTGCCGCCAGCGTTTTGTTGGAGCGGGTATTTAGTGCTGCTGGGGGCATAATAACTGATAAGCACATCCGCCTGTAACCTGAAAATGCTGACAGGTTGACTCTTATAAAAATGAACAAGACCTGGATTGTCCATGACTTCTCGACTCCACCAGAGGAAAGTGTCTGAACATAAAGGCACTTTAAATGTATTGTTTATAATGTACTGAATACACTGTATTCCCATGCACCCCTTCCAACACAAACAAGGGTATATGGTTGAATCTTCCTTTTCTCGTCCTCCTCCTTTTCCATTATATCAACATGCTTATTCGTCACATATCATGCCCTCGTATATATGCCCTTCGCCTATAATTTTTTACAGGGTCAGCTCATATGCAGGCCCTCGCATATAATTCTTTAGAGGTCAGCTGAGCTGCAGGCCCTCGCATATAATTTTTTAGAGGGTCAGGTCAGCTGCAGGCCCTCGCATATAATTTTTTACAGGGTCAGCTCACCAGCAGGCCCTCACCTACAATATTTTAGAGGGTCAGCTCACCTTCAGGCTCTTGCATATAATTTTTTCGAGGGTCATCTCACCAGCATGCCTACACCTACAATCTTTTACTGGGTAAGCTCACCAGCAGGCCCACACATAAAATCTTTTGCAGGGTCAGCTCACCAGGAGGCCCGCACCTCAAATCTTTTACAGGGTCAGCTCACCCGCAGGCTTGCACCTCAAATCTTTTACAGGGTCAGCTCACCTGAAGGCCCTCACATTAAATTTTTTAGAGGGTCAGCTCACCTGCAGACCCGCACCTCAAATCTTCTAGAGGGTCAGCTCACCAGCAGGCCCGCACCTCAAATCTTTTACAGGGTCAGCTCACCTGAAGGCCCTCGCATTTAATTTTTTAGAGGGTCAGCTAACCTGCATGCCCTCGCATATAATGTGTTGCAGGGTCAGCTCATCTGAAGGCCCTTGCATATAATTTTTTACAGGGTCAGCTTACCAGCAGGCCTTGATCTACAATCTTTTACATGGTCAGCTCACCAGCAGGCCCGCACCTAAAATATTTTACAGGGTCAGCTCACCTGCAGGCCCTCACCTAATTATACCTAATAGGTCATTTGCGCGCATGCTTCCTTGCTTCTTGGATGTGGTAGCCATAGCTGTTTCTCAGGCTCCCTCTTCGGAATCGAACCACGATTCCCCCATCACCCATGGTCTACATGGTTTGGGCTGAAAATAACATCGAAAGTTGATAGGGCAGACATCTGAATGGATAGTCGCCGTCACGGGGATGTGCGTTCGTCTCCATGTTATCTAGAGTCACCAAAGCGGCAGCAGGCCCTCGGCCATAATGTTTTAGATGGTCAGATCAGCAGGCCCTTGCTACAAATGTTTTTGAGGGTCACTAGCAGGTGATCAATCAGGTCATCAATTTTCAAGGCTGTGTATGATGCCCTGCTTTATGTGTAACAAAGGGTGTATTGGAGTGCCGGTTCCTTGTAATTTTTGGCAGCCCTTTCACTTAGTGCATAAGCTTTATGAGTGTAGGAGTCCCACTACATGAACAATTGTAGCACAATGTGAATGAGGCTCTCCTTTATGTGATATACAGGTTGTATCAGAGTGCCTGTTCTTTGTAATTTTTGGCAGCACTTGCACTTTATATACAAATAAATATACAGGAAAGAATGTTTCCTAACAATTTTTCCTCTAAAATAGATTTTTTTTTTGTGTGCGTATTTTTGTCTGTAAAAGTGGCATACTATTCAGACAACATCGTTCCCAGCAGCGACCTGCGAGTACAAGATGCATCCAGACATCCCCCCATGCTGTTCCAGAACCATTTCAGTGGTGTTTCCATCAATTTCTGACTGTTTCCTATGAACCAGGCACCCTGCCCTCTTCAGAGCAGGGGGTACCTGGTTTACTGCTCGGGTTCTCCCATTGACTTCTATTATACTCGGGTGCTCGGTCGAACATCCCGATGTGTTCAGCCCGAGCCCTTCGAGCACCCGAGCACCGTAGTTAACACTAGTTAAGAGTTTATTTACATATATTGGGACACCAGTTTTTGTAGAATGTGATGTTGGTTTTTGATAATTCTTTATACTCTTTTGTTCTGGCCATATTGAACAGATGTAAACTTATCTAATGATTTTAACTAGAAGTTTTTTTTTACAGTACATTATCGCAGGAGCTCTGACCATTGCGGCTCAATCTAAACCTAACGTCTGCTTGGTGAGTAACTTGATAAAGATTATGCATAGACAATGTCAACTGATCCAAGTCAGGGTAGTAATTATTATTCTGTTCCCTCTGGACCATTGATGATCATTTGGTGGTTTTTATTGAGCAGTGTCCACAGTGAAAGTTTTCTTACCCAGGGTGAACTTACAGTGAGAGCTCCAATTTTAAAACACTAAAGGGGCATTTTTAAGGTAGTGATTTATACACAGGAGCGTAACCACTGCTGCAGTAGCTGCTATGGGGCCCACAGTGGCAGGCAGGTCCAGACCATAATGCATATCTCCCAACTTTCTAAATAAACAAAAAGGGACACATCGTACGCGGCAAATTTCTTCCACACTTTTTCCAACTTGCAGAATAACAGGCGCCTCTAACTTCGCTCAAAACACAACTATGCACCTAATCCCAACCAGTCCTCTTAATACCCCCACATAGTAATTATTCCCCCTACATGCCACCTAACAGTATTTATGCCCACAATGTGCCCCCTCACAGAATTATGCCCAGCTGTTCCCCCATTAATATGTCCAGAAGTGGCCCCAGTAATATGACCAGCTGTTCCCACAATATTATGCCCAGCAGTGCCCCCAGAAATATGTATAGCTGTGCCCCCAGTAATATGCCCAGCTGTGCCCTCAGTAATATGTCCAGCTGTGCCCCCAGTAATATGACCTGTTTTGTACCCCCTATTAATATGCCCTGCTGTGCCCCCAGTAATATGCTCTGTTATGTGCCCCCAGTAATATGCCCAGCTGTGCCTCCAGTAATATGCCCAGTCATGTGCCTCCAGTAATATGCCCAGCTGTGTCCCCAGTAATATGCCCAGCTATGCCCCCAGAAATATGTCCAGCTGTGCCCCCAGTAATATGCCCAGTTATGTGCCACCTGTAATATGCCCAGCTGTGCCCCAGGTAATATGCCCAGTTATGTGCCCCCAGTAAAATGCCCAGCTGTTCCCCCAGTAGCATGTCCAGTTATGTGCCTCCAGTAATATGTTCAGTTATGTTATGTGCCCCCAGTAATATGCCCAGTTGTGCCCCTAGTAATATGTCAAGCTATGCCCCCAGTAATATGTCCAGCTGTGCCCCAAGTAATATGCCCAGCTGTGCCCCAAGTAATATGCCCAGTTATGTGCCTCCAGTAATATGCCCATCTGTGCCCACAGTAATATGCCCAGCTGTGCCCCCAGTAATATACCCATCTGTGCCCCCAGTAATATGCCCAGCTGTTCCCCCCATAATATGTCCAGTTATGTGCCCCCAGTGATATGTCCAGCTGTGCCCCCAGTAATATGCCCTGTTATGTCCCCCCAGTAATATGCCCTGTTATGTCCCCCCAGTAATATACCCAGCTGTGCCCCCAGTAATATGCCCCTCACAATGTGCCCCTAACATAAAGTAAAAAAGATCAACACCACATACTCACCTTGTTCCTAGCAGCAGCAGTAGGACATCGGCTGCTCTGGTCTGTGGAAGAGGCGGAGACGAGGCTGACTACGGGCCGCCCCCGCACAGACAAGATGTGTGGAGAGCCGCCAGGGGGGAGGAATGATGAAGCAGGGAGCTGATGCCTGCTTCATCATAATACACAGGCAACTGTATCTGCTTCCTATGGAAATCGGGACACCTGCCAGAAAGTGGGACATAGCTCCCTCGTACCGCGACAGTGAGACAGCAACTGCAATCCGGGACTGTCCTGACGGATCCGGGACGGTTGGGAGGTATGCTGTCTGTTATCCATTACAGCTGGGTGTCAGGCCCTGACTAGCAATATGGCAAGCGGCCCGGGCCTGTGCTTGTTAAACTAGCTGAGTAAGGGTGCCTTCACACATGGCAGATTTTGTGGCAGAAAATTCTGTGACTGAAAATCAGTTCCATTCATTTGAGCACATGAATTTCTGCAAGCCCCATTAAGGTGAATGGAACTGATTTTCAGTCACATCATTTTCTGCCACAAAATCTGCCATGTGTGAAGGCACCCTAAAGGCATTGCGAGTGGTAGACGCTCATAAGGTCCTGATGCTAGCATCAGGAAGACAAGTTATGCAGGTCTCAAAGCCAGTGCCATCTATCTCTTAATGTTGGTGCGCTGCTCCACCTCATGCGGCTCCACTCCAGACAGGTACTTGGGACGCAAACAGTGATATGGGCTGGCTATGGTAAGAGGCTATTGAGAAAGACATGCTGTGAGCCCATACAATATAATCCACCATACAATCCCCCTATATAATATACCCCCATCATACAATATAACTATCCAGACCATTATCATATAGGCCCCATAACCCTCCATACATTATAACCCCCTATACATTATAAGTTTTCATTACTGCTGGAGCATCATTTGTACAGATAATTTCTTGAACAGCTGAGCCCAGGTTTGTCCTCCAGCAGCTCATGGATGGCTGGGGAGAGGCAGAGCGTGGACCTGTGCCTGCTGTTCCATGCCCTGAGTAAGAGGGCACTGCATCTGAGGAACACGGACAAGGACAAGATAGTGCACAGTACAACTCACATGTTCTGTATGTTGGGGCTGAGGGAGTTGTATTGTGTACTGTGAGGGGACATGTACGTATTGTGGGGTTTCGCTCTTGTAGATAGGGTAAGCGGGCGCAGTACAGAGGCAAAATACAAGTTCTTAACTTGTGTTTATTCAAACTTGAAGGCAATTGCACAAAATAGTACGTAACTTTGCAGTCTTGGTGTTAATTTACATACAATGGAAAGTTCATATAACACAAGTCACCTTGCTGGCAGTTCTGCCTCCAGTAGTCCACAGCAGGCATTAGGGGGCCTTTTTCTTCCAGCACGGCACAAGGCCTCAGATCCCCAAAACAGAGACATCTCTGCTGAGCCCAGCTGCCTATTTAAGGACAGCCAGGTGCTGCCAAAACCCGGATCGGCACTTAAACTCCAGTCCGGTATATGACCTCACCTGGCTGGAAACCAGCCCAGCCACACATGCTGGGAGGAAAATACCTGCCTTGCCAGACACAACCCCTCATTATGTCACATACCCCCCTTTGTTCAACACTGAGGGGGTGGACACACGCCAGACAATGCACCCGGGACAGGACATCTGTGTTTCCCTGGAACCGGCCTGCTCTGTGTTCTACAAAGAACTTAAAGTTCTGCAGAGACAAAAACCATCTGGTGACCAGGGCATTCCTGTCTTTGGCCTGGCTCATCAACTTGAGAAGGGAGTGGTCGGTCACCAGGCAGAATTTTCTCCCCAACAAATAGTAGTGGAGAGACTCGAGTGCCCACTTGATAGCCAGGCACTCTCTCTCCACTATACTGTACCTGATTTTGGCTAGGGTGAGCTTGTGGCTTAGGAAGACAATGGGATGCTCCTCCCCGTTGACTTCCTGAGACAGTACAGCACAGAGGCCTACTTCGGAGGCATCCGTTTGTACCACCAACTCCCTCTTGAAGTTGGGCGTAACCAAAACAGATGACCCACACAGGGCCGACTTCAAAGCGGCAAAAGCCTCTTCTGCCGATCATCCCAGCGAACCATCACTGATTTTCGTCCCTTCAAGAGCCCTGTCAAGGGCGTGGCTAGAGTAGCAAAGTGGTGAACCAACCTCATATAATAGCCCACCATTCCCAGGAATGACTTTACTTGCCTAGTGGTGACAGGTAGGGGAGAATTCCGTATCGCCTCTATTTTGGTCACTTGGGGTTTGGTGACTCCACGCCCAATGACATACCCCAGGTACTTAGTCTCTTCTAACCCTATCGCACATTTTTTTGTGTTAGCGGTTAGGCCATCTTTCTGAAGGGAGTCCACTAAAGCCTGCACTTTGGGTAGGTGACTTTCCCAGTCGGTACTGTGGATGACAATATCGTCCAGGTAAGCCGAAGCGCATCGACGATGTGGACGAAGCACAATGGCCATTAGTTGCTTAAAAGTGGTGGGGGCGCCATGCAGACCAAAGGGTAAGATACAGCCCCTCAGGCGTGATGAAGGAAGTTTTCTCTTTGGCAGCCTCCATTAAGGGCGCCTGCCAGTACCATTTAGTGAGGTCCAAAACAGAAAAATACCGGGCTTGTCCTAAACTCTCGATGAGCTCATCCACCCGGGGCATGGGATACGCATCGAATTTGGAAACCTCGTTAAGTTTTCCAAAGTCGTTACAAAACCGCAATGTCCCGTCCGGCTTGGGTATCAATACTATAGGACTGGCCACTCACTTTTTGACTCCTTAATGACGTCTAGCTGCAACATTAGCTGCCCCTCCTCCGACTCTGGGCTTGCTGAGCTGCCTCCATATGTTATCGAAGGGCGAGAACCCAGTAGAGGCCTGAGGTACCTCTCGCACTGCGAACATGAGATAGGGCAGAAGGAGGTCCCAGTCCTTCCCATCTTTAGACACTACCTTTTCAACATATTTTTTAATGTTTGGTTAAACCGTTCTACCAGACAGTCCGTTTTATGTGCAGCAACTTACAGAGTTCCCTAATCATCACCTTGGACATAAAAGGGGTCCCTTGGTCGGTCAGAACCTCTTTAGGTAGTCCCACTTGAGAAAACATCTCCATTAACTCCTTAGCTATGAGCTTGGCCAAGGTATGTCGCAGTGACACCGCCTCCGGGTACCGAGTGGCGTAGTCTAGAATGACTAAGATTTGTTGATGCCCTCTGACGGACTTCGGTACTGGCCTATGAGGTCCATAGCTATTCGGTCAAACGGTACTTTGATAATCGGGAGAGGTACTAGGGGACTACGGAAATGTGGCTGGGTGCTAGTTATCTGGCACGTCGGGCAAGACTTACAAAACTCTTCCACTTCTTTGAATATGCTGGGCCAGTATAACTGCTGTAGAATATGATCCTGAGTTTTCTGCAGCTCCAGGTGACCCCGAGAACGCGTTGGTTGGCTAGATCTAACATAAGCTTGCGATAAGCCTTGGGGACCACCAACTGTTCAATAGGCTCACCCTGTAGTTGGCTTACCCGATACAACATATCCTGATGAACCACAAAACAGGGAAACACTGACTCTGTCCCAGGTTGTTGTGGTTCACCATCTACTATTAACACATTTTCCCAAGCGTGGGATAGGTTTGGATCCTGACATTGGGCGGTACCAAAATTATCCCCGAAGACATTGAGGTCTGCCAATTCAGGACCCGGCGGCAAGTCCTCCACGTCTCCCACCATCACACTTAGCGGGATTGTCTCTCCCTCTTCCACCGAAGTGGTGAACACCACTACCGCTTCCCCTTCAATATCAGGTTCCCAGGGTTTTGGTCTCCCCCCCTGAGCCGGGCCACTCTGCTAGGGTTACCCCTGTCTCATGGGTATCAGTCACTCTCATAGTAGGCCACAATGCCTGGAAGCCCAGGAAGTCTATCCCTATTATAAGTTAGTAGTGTAAATTTGGGGCAACTGCCACTTTGTGAGTCCATCTGCCAGCCCCTGTGGTTAGAGACACCAGGGCGGTGGGATAGTCTTTTAAGTCTCCATGGATGCACATGACCCCGACATTCCGGCCAGTATACTCTGCTGACCGTACCAGGGGAGCCCTTACTAGGGACACCAGACTCCCTGAGTCCAGCAGCGCCTCCGCTGGAGTGTCTCCTACCTCTACCTGACACAGGTGGTTTAGAGTTTTTTGGGTACCTGCTGCACACAGCTTCCTGGCATATAGCGACTGACGGTAGCCATAGTTAGTATCCATGGGTTCCACTTGATGGGGACAGTCAGCTCTTACATGGCCCGGCTCCTGACAATGCCAGCAGACTATCGGAGCCAGGTCCGTAGAGGGTACACCCCGGGTGGGTTTAGTTGGTACAAGTCGCCGGGTCTGGGATGGAGATTTATGGAGTTTGACTGCCCCCCTCCCAAAAGAACCCCCTTTAACAGTCTTAGTAGCCTTGTAGCACAACATCAGGTCTACCTAGGGCGTTGCCAGGAGACACCTGGCCGATCCAGTGTTGGAGAGGGGGTGGGAGAGCCCTCCAGAACATATCAGCCGATAGTCTATCCAGCATAGCCGTGGGACCTTTTGCAAGAGGTGGATTAAGTCATAATACTGGGTCCTCACAAGTCCAGCCGGCTAAAACCCCCACTGATGTACCCGCTGGGCCCGGACCAACGCATTCACCTCTAGTCTTGCCAAAATCTCACCCTTTACTTTTTGATAGTCGGCCGCTTGATCGTCCGGCAAGTCGAAATACACGCGCTGGGAATCGGATGCCAGGAATGGAGCGACGACCTCAGCTTACTGGTCACGGGATAGCTTTTCCCTGATGGCCTCTTTCTCGTACATCGCCAGGTAGGTTTCGATGTTGACTGCGGGGGTCATCTTAGGAATTGCGGCACGGACTGCTTTCCGGGCATTGTGGACTCTTGGGGTTGCTCCTGCTGTCTGCAAAGCCATCACGTGTTGTAGCAGCAACTGGTTAGCCTCCTGCTGCTGCTTATTAGCCTCGCGTTGCTGCAGGTTTGTCTCTCGCTGCTGCATATTAGCCTCCATGAGGGCCTTCACAACAGCCTCTATTTTGTCGCACTGGTTGTAATACAGCTGGTTTAATGTACGACATACAACCGTGCCTGAAAAATGCAGAAACCAAAAGTATCGGCATTCACGCCAGCCTCACTGCTCTTGCCGTATCCTCCACCAATTGTGGGGTTTCGCTCTGGTAGATAGGATAAGCGGGCGCAGTACAGAGGCAAAATACAAGCTCTTAACTGAAAACGTTCTCAGTTCTGCCTCCAGTAGTCCACAGCAAACTTGAGGGGGCCTGTTTCTCCAGCATGCGTCTCTCAGCCCTCCAGCAGGCACAAAGCCTCAGATCCCAAAAACAGAGACATCTCTGCTGAGCCCAGCTGCATATTTAAGGACAGCCAGGTGCTGCCAAAACCCGGACCTCACCTGGCTGGAAACCAGCCCAGCTGCACATGCTGGGAGGTAAATACCTGCCTTGCCAGACTACCCCTCACTGTGTCAGAGTGTAAATACTGCCCTATCAGCACTGAGTACACTGCAGGTGTATGACTATATACTACCCTACCAGGACAGAGCACACTAGTGGTGTATAACTATATATTGCCTTCTCAGCACTGAGCATACTGCAGGCGTGCGTGTGTGTATATACTGCCCTACCAGCATGGAGCATACTGGAGGTGTATGATTACTGTATATAGTGCTCTACCAGCACAGAGCACACTAGTGGTGTATAGCTATATACTGCCCTACCAGCACAGTGTTCCATTATACATTATGAGGCACTAGGACTGTTACATTATACACTGGGGACAGTGAGATGTGCTCCATTCATCAGGGAAATGGGTCTAGGTAAGAATTAATGTTTTTATTTTATTTACATCACATGGGTTTCATTAATGTAAGGGGGAGGATTACTAAGTGAGGGCAATAATGGGGGTATTACTGCGTGGGTCCACTAAAGGGGAGCATTACTGTTTGTGAGCACTAAGGGGGCAAAACTACTATGTGGGGCCACTCAGGAGGCATAACTGAGTGCATGGAAGGTTGTATGATAAGCGTGGGCGGTCTTGACTAGCTGCGGGAGGGGAGTAGATATGAAGTTGCTCAATTGGGTGGGGAGGGGGAAATTACTGGTCCTGTTGAAAATTTGCTAGGAAGTCCAGCCTTTTCTAGTTACGTCCCTAGATGAGGAGCAGAATGACGCAGAAGAAATATAGTAGCATTACGCATCTCGCCAATGTTCCTCCTCTGGCATTCCGATGTTAACTGAATTTCTGCTGGTCTCCACTCTCTGGTCTCAGCTTGACACACAGGAAACAGCAGGAGATGCCTGCTCAGTTAATCCCTTGCTGAGGCTGGTCACCATTAGCATACTTACCAATGTTTCCGTTGGTAAAATCGGGCATGTAAGCCCCGCCCCCTGGGACCACCCTAATCCTGTCCTGGAAAATCCATTTATGGGCATGTTTGTGGTAGTCCCGTCCATCGCTAATTTGCCTGGACTGTCTCTGAAAATCAGGGACAGTCCCAGCAAATTTGCGACAGTTGGCAACTATGCATTAAGGTAGCCACTTTCATAGCCCCAAAAAAGGGGACATTCTAGGCCATGACCCTTGCCTAAGACCTCACCAGCCACCCAACTAAGCCATGTCCCTCGCACAGTAACTGGAAGTAACTTAGTATGTTAATCCTGCCTGGCCTGCTACTGCTCTCTGGTTTGGACCCCCCCTCGTGTGCAAACACAAAACAGCCCGTGCTGTACTTGGTATTGCAGTTTCACTTTAATGGTGCTGAGCTGCAGAAAAGCCTTAGGCTACTTTCACACTTGCGGTAGCCTTTCCGGTGCTACTACTAGTCCACCGTCCTGCCGGAAGAATACTCTGGCCCCATTCACTAAAATGGGGGCGGGCCAGAGGTCCGGCCATAGCACAGCAAATAAGCCGAGAGACGGACGGACAAAAACCGTAGCATATTGTAGTTTTTGTCCGGCCGCCTCTCGGTGTTTGCCATGCTGCGGCCAGACCTCTGGCCCACCCTCATTATAGGGCGCGGAGAGGACTTCCGGCAGCACGGTGGACTAGTAGTAGCACGGATCCGGCAGGCTGTTTCCCCGCTGGAACAGCCTGCCGGAAAGGGCTACCGCAAGTGTGAAAGTAGCCTTAGATGATGAATGGATGTGGTATCACAGGCCAGAGCAAGAGGGCTCAGCACTTGCCCGAGGGCCAGAGTTCCTCTCAATTGCTAATCATCAGAGATGCCTGGAGTCAAACCCCCACCTATCCAATTAACCGAGGAAAGGTCATCAATATTTAAGTCCTGGAAAACTCCTTCAAGGTAACAACCCCTTATAGCAGTGATGGCGAACCTATGGCACGGGTGCCAGAGGCGGCACTCAGAGCCCTCTCTGTGGGCACCCGCACCCTGGAGAAAGTCTATGGTGTACCAATATGCCATAGAATTTGCCTGCCATTTAATAGTGCAGGACATGCTATGAACAGCACAGGCAGCACATTGAATGTAGGCAGGTTATTATAGCTTTTAATCACAGCTAAGACGATATCCCGTCAGAGGGAATAATAACCACAGGTAGTATATAATCCAATAAATGTAATCACAGGGAACGACCTGTTTAAAACGTAGCCTTTAATCTAATTTAGACATAAAATAACAAAAACTCCCACAAACATAAATAGAATAGAACAGTAAGAAGATATATCCTTGATGACATGAAAGATGATACTTGTAATCGTCCAAAGAACACGGGTCAGAGATGGACGGGATGGACAGAGATGGAGTCTGATCTGTCCCTATTCCTGGCCCTGGGCTAAATAGCCCTGCCTAAGAACGGAATAGCCGCCCTGATAAGGACGATCCCGTGTTCTGGAACCTCCTTGTAAAACCTAGATAGACCCTGTAATCCTGGTGGATCCCTACTGTGCGGTCTACTCTAGGCACACAAAACAAAAAAACAAGTATAGATAAACAGTATATAAAGCAACAGGCCAACCACACTCGTGGATGCTCAATAGCGTGGGTGGAAAGTTGCCAACAAAAAGTATGTCATAAAGGATGCACAGGCGGCCAAAGGTATGGCTATCTGTGATCGCGCATCATCAAATGGACGATATCACTGTATAGACTCCACACACCTGTCACGAGGGTATCAAGAGCCACGTCTGACTCCGTTATACCCGGGGTCAGGAAGTCGCAGCGGGTGGCTGCGCGCTCTATATCTAAAGATCACAGTGTTTCTTAATGATTGTTTTCTGTGTTTGCCTTGCTATCCTTTTTGTCTCTCTCAGGGATCCGTAGCTTCTCCTCCTCAGCTGTTTCTTGTCTGCCACTCACTACCTCCTTATATTCTCCCCTCACACTTCTCTAGTTGCCAGTTATAGAGCTTCCTGCCTGGACATCTATACTGACCCACTGGAGTGGTTAATCCTGGTTGTCGTTCCTGTGTGCTACCCTCCGGATCCCTGTTTGGCTTATTGTTGTCTCCTGTTGTCGCCCACCTGGGAATATATGTTGAGTCTGTGTTGTCTGTCCTCCCCTTGGTGTTTTCCCTTAGAGTTAGTGGTGCGGACTAGTGTTCCCATCGCCCTGTTCACTACCTAGGGCTCAGCTCAGGGAAAGCCAGGGCTTTAGGCACGTGATCGGCGTACGGGTGAGGAACCCGTCTAGGGACGTCAGGGCAGCCAGGTGCCAGCCGTCAGGTGAGTCAGGGGTCACCATCTTCCCTCTCACTTGGGCAGGGCCTTCCTCGTTCCCTCCCTCTGTGTCACGTATGTGATAGCCACGCCGACCGTGATAACACCAGAATCAATGTGCGGCGTCAACACATCATGAGTCGCCGTTCACATTTGTACATATCAGTGTATAATTGAGATGTATATACACGTACGGCACCAGAAGCACTACATATATCAGTATGCAATCAGGTGCCAGTGTCCCAACGCCTTTCACCCTGATTGATTTTCGGGTTCCTCAGGGGACATATATCAAAGTACAATGCTGTTATTTGGCATCAATGAGAGGTAACCAAACCGTAGGTAGGGTCCTCACTTATGATGACATCATTCGACCAGATCATTCACTGGTCGCATTACGTTCAATCACCCAATCGCTTTAAGTAATCAAACACAAGGACCACATCAGGGGGCCTATGGAATATGCATGAGAAAAATAATAATAATAATCATTCGCCAGTGTGGATATATGTCCACATAGATATCCAGGCGTATGTGATTATCACAATAGTAGTCAGAGTGACAACCTACTACAGACAGTCACTAATATGTGATGCCATATATGATGTCATGGCCAACAAGTAACAAGATACTACTTGCGTGTCCAAATGCGGCCAAGGGTGGCCCAGGCTGTCTGTGAAGATGATCGTATGTCCGCTGTCACTCCAGCCACTGTCACTCCATTCAGTAGGCCCCCCTGCCTACTGAATGCTTAACATAGCGCACCGCCCCCGTGCCGTCACGCCCATAAGGGGTGTGTCCAATTGGTGGAAGCGAGCCTGGGATAGGTAATCCATGCAAATCGGCCGGCGTCCGATGACGTCACCGGCCGCGCCTGATCACATGGTATTACTGGGATAGCGTCCTCGTGCCGGAGCGCCGCCTGATGATGACGCCCTTCACCTCCGATCACGTGACAGATGGGTGTAAGATGACACAGTGGGATACCTATAATGCAAGGTTCCAAAGTCATCAAAATCGGGTAATTTATATAAAATGCACAAATATGCCTCAATAAAAAGGACCCCGTATAGATACATGGACCCTAGTTAAAGAATACAAGGCAATTAGCGCAGTATAGATGCGCGGACCATAAACCAGTTTAGTATAGATTGATAGAATAGGGATACTGTCTAGGACAGGTATTAATCCCTGGGGACAAGGTACCCATAATGTACGCACCAGTAGGAGGGGATATAGATACTGCAGGCTAAATAAAGCTATAAGTGAATACTCTATTATATCTTGGTGAATAGAGTTGATGGTGTGTGTATATATATATATATATATATATATATATAAATTGATGTTCTACATGGGATGGATCACAACGGCACTGTAGTGGGGGTGGCCACATATCCTCCCCTTAAAATTATTACAGTGATCAAGATGTATATGTCGACCCCATGTTAAAATAGTATATGGCTGGCTAAAGAAAGCAGGAGTAATCAATATTTTTATTCAATCCTGCAGGTGACATGGTGTTAAGCATATGTATCCATTTTGACTCTTTCTGTCTCAGGATAGTGTCAATGTCTCCTCCCCTGATGGAGTGCTTAACTGTTTCCACCATGGAGAAGTTTATCACTTTCGGGTCTCCTCCATGTTTTATATATATATATATATATATACACACCATCAACTCTATTCACCAAGATATAATAGAGTATTCACTTATAGCTTTATTTAGCCTGCAGTATCCATATCCCCTCCTACTGGTGCGTACATTATGGGTACGTCATCGGACGCCGGCCGATTTGCATGGATTACCTATCCCAGGCTCGCTTCCACCAATAGGACACACCCCTTATAGGCGTGACGGCACAGGGGCGGTGCGCTATGTTAAGCATTCAGTAGGCAGGGGGGCCGGCCATACTTACCAAACATCACGGGCACGCCCATTAGAGGCGTGATTTGGCCATACCTCCATGACTAACCATAGCATGGAAAGGGAGGGGGGGACGAAGTCCGGCCCCCTGCTCCATCTCTCTAAGGAGGGCTATTTAAACCAGGCAGGTTTCTCTGCCTGGAGACCTCACACACAGGACCAGTGAGGCACCACTATCTGTGAGTTCATTGGACAACTGGGGGCTGATTCCTCCCATCTACAAAAGGTTGGTTTCTGGCACTATTGGGCATCTAATCTTGATCATCAATTATGTCTTAAACAGTGTATATGCGGGCTATGGCTGGAGTGACAGCGGACATACGATCATCTTCACAGACAGCCTGGGCCACCCTTGGCCGCATTTGGACACGCAAGTAGTATCTTGTTACTTGTTGGCCATGACATCATACATGGCATCACATATTAGTGACTGTCTGTAGTAGGTTGTCACTCTGACTACTATTGTGATAATCACATACGCCTGGATATCTATGTGGACATATATCCACACTGGCGAATGATTATTATTATTATTTTTCTCATGCATATTCCATAGGCCCCCTGATGTGGTCCTTGTGTTTGATTACTTAAAGCGATTGGGTGATTGAACGTAATGCGACCAGTGAATGATCTGGTCGAATGATGTCATTATAAGTGAGGACCCTACCTACGGTTTGGTTACCTCTCATTGATGCCAAATAACAGCATTGTACTTTGATATATGTCCCCTGAGGAACCCGAAAATCAATCAGGGTGAAACGCGTTGGGACACTGGCACCTGATTGCATACTGATATATGTAGTGCTTCTGGTGCCGTACGTGTATATACATCTCAATTATACACTGATATGTACAAATGTGAACGGCGACTCATGATGTGTTGACGCCGCACATTGATTCTGGTGTGTGGAGTCTATACAGTGATATCGTCCATTTGATGATGCGCGATCACAGATAGCCATACCTTTGGCCGCCTGTGCATCCTTTATGACATACTTTTTGTTGGCAACTTTCCACCCACGCTACTGAGCATCCACGAGTGTGGTTGGCCTGTTGCTTTATATACTGTTTATCTATACTTGTTTTTTTGTTTTGTGTGCCTAGAGTAGACCGCACAGTAGGGATCCACCAGGATTACAGGGTCTATCTAGGTTTTACAAGGAGGTTCCAGAACACGGGATCGTCCTTATCAGGGCGGCTATTCCGTTCTTAGGCAGGGCTATTTAGCCCAGGGCCAGGAATAGGGACAGATCAGACTCCATCTCTGTCCATCCCGTCCATCTCTGACCTGTGTTCTTTGGACGATTACAAGTATCATCTTTCATGTCATCAAGGATATATCTTCTTACTGTTCTATTCTATTTATGTTTGTGGGAGTTTTTGTTATTTTATGTCTAAATTAGATTAAAGGCTACATTTTAAAAAGTTTATTATAGCTAAATGATAAAGTACATGGAAGATATATGATATTGGTGTTCAGGTTATATTGCTGTGTTGGCACTTTGCGATAAATAAGTGGGTTTTCGGTTGCAGTTTGGGCACTCGGTCTCTAAGAGGTTCACCATTACTGCCTTATAGCATCAGTCTGACCCCATGGTGGCAATTGATACTTAACTGTGACTCTTAAAGGGGTTGTCTCACTTCAGCAAATAACCTATATCATGTAGACAGCATACATACCAGGCACTTACTAATATATTGTGATTGTCCATATTGCCACTTTTGCCGGTTTGATTCATTTTTTTCTATCACATTATACACTTCTCGTTTCTATGGTTACAACTATCGATAATATGCGCTAAGAGCTTCTTCACTGCTTTGCAGTAACTATATGGCGTCATGTATTTGACCCTGTTCACACATTCACCTGTTCACTTAGGCTACTTTCACACTAGCGTTCGGGTGTCCGCTTGTGAGCTCCGTTTGAAGGGGCTCACAAGCGGCCCCGAACGCATCCGTACTGCCCTAATGCATTCTGAGTGGACGCAGATCCGCTCAGAATGCATCAGTCTGGCGGCGTTCAGCGAGCGGACACCTGAATGCTGCTTCAGCGTTCGGGTGTCCGCCTGGCCGTGCGGAGGCAAGCGGATCCGTCCAGACTTACAATGTAAGTCAATGGGGACGGATCCATTTGAAGATGACACAATATGGCTCAATCTTCAATTGGATCCGTCCCCCATTGACTTTCAATGTAAAGTCTGGACAGATCCGTTCAGGCTACTTTCACACTTAGAATTTTTTTAAACTATAATACAGACGGATCCGTTCTGAACGGATCCAAAAGTCTGCATTATAGGAGCGGATCCGTCTGTGCAGACATCAGACGGACCCGCTCTGAACGCTAGTGTGAAAGTAGCCTTAGTCTTAGCGCATATAGTGGTGTGCTGCTACTGTTTTTTGTTTGCTGTATTATTCCCGGGTAGCTTGCACCTGCGATTTGTCTCAGGAGGTGCTGTTCCGTTTTTTGGATATATATATAGAAACCATCTGTAGGCAATGGATAGCTATCTATGTCCTCCATCTTGATTTGATGAAAGGAAATTCCCCTGTATGCTTCTGGACCTCTTGATGGGTGTTTTTTATCGTTTTTTAGTGTTTTTGAATGAATCGCATCAAAAACGCATTGAAAACGCACCTGACCGCATGTGCGTTTTCGGTGCGTTTTTTTGTATTTTTATGATTATTACATCCGCAGGTGTCATCTATATGTTCTGGATATTTGTATATCATTTTGAAGCTTATATTATTCAATACTTAATGATGACACTATTGGGAATTCCAATCTTTTAATAAAGGTTTATATTATTGTTTGATGGGGCACATTCTAGGTGCATTGTAAGTTTTGCATATGCGTCTCTTATGCGCTTCTATCATTTTTTATCATGTGTATGATTCTGACATCCATACTATTTTATATATGTTTTTTTTGTGATATTAGTTATGACACAATTATGCAGGATTAGCTGCTGTGGAGGTATAGAGTCTGAGAAACCGCATCTAATTGAATCCATATCGGGTGTTTGTGATGTCCCAATTAGATCAGCCCCACCTATGGCTGGTCTCCTGGAATGATATAAAATGCTGCAAAGTGCTCACTGTCTTCACCACTGAGGAAGGGGTGTATACCCTGAAACGCGTTTGGCCAGTTGGGACAGTGAGCCGCTCCCCCCAAGGAATTACAAGTGATCAAGAAGAAACAACGGCGGTTGAGCTCATCTACACAATCTATCTCGTATTGAGACTGCAGCTTTGAGAAAGACGAATTACGTCATCACCGCCGCAGCCGAGGAGTCACGTGAGACGTCACGTTCAGACTTCATACCACGTGGGACGCCGCGTTTGTAGCTGGTGATCGGCTGTTTCTCTGACACACTACGCTGAGCCCAGTAATAGAGTGGGGTAAGAGACTTTTTTGCCACCTTCTATCCATTTGTATAGAGAGTCCTCCCAGGATTGGACTTAGCGGTCTGTCCCTCTACATTGGAGCTCCGGAATTGGGCATTATACTACATTATTACCATCTTATTGAAGCTGCTAGATTGCACTGCTTGGATCCCTGTATATGTAGTGTCCCCACTAGCTAAGTGTGGGCACTACACGAGGGTCAATTGGTGTGTGCGTTACTTCTCCTCACTAGGGACAGGGATGTTATCTCTTATTGTGCATTTTATGTAATTTATAAAGTGTTGTTTTGTATGCAATGTTTCATCATCAGGCCTAGTCTTTGTAGTTAGACATCCCATACGCTAGAGGGAGATAGAGAGTCCCTAGTATAAATATTCAGGCCAGACAGGGTAAGGTGGTTCAGAGTCAGGAGTCTGCAGAGACAAGTGGTAAGGCACCAGCTAGTGTTGAGCTGTGAGCCTTCTCCTGACATGCAGCTGGACAGCCCAGGCTGTTAGTTGTAACCAGGGGGCTAGTAAAGGGATCCTAGCCTACCTGTGGATCAAGAGAGCCTTAGTTAGCTCTGAAGACGCCCCAGTTGCAGGATAGCACCTCCTGGGAGAAAACCAGCAGTTACCCTCCAGTCAATTCAGGACAATACCAGAGCAGATAAGTACCATGATGGACAGAGGTTATATAGAATACAGCAAGTGCCGATATTGGAGAAAGAACCGATATACCAAGGATAAAATCCAGCATTTAGGCATCCGGGCCTTGGCATCCAGCCAGCTAGAATAGCTGAAGGGGATAGAGCAGGGTTGCACTGTAAAGCAATCACCATTGTGTTCCTCCAAGTATCTTGCCTGTTTATTTCCTGCCGCCATCTGAAATCTACCTGTTTGTGAAGTATTGTCTGAGGAACTGCATTACCATTATTTACCAACTGAACCGTATGTACCAAGTTTAAACCGTGTTCTTCAAGTAAAAAGACGTTTTGTTTATCTACTGATTCCTCAATTCTTCCACCTGTCACTACACGGTGTGCCACCGTCCAATTGGCACTGGCGTCACGTACCTTAAAGGAACCTTGCCCTAGGCACATAAAACACCTGCAACATCCAGGGCACCTCATCCAACACCAGGCCTGGTCCCTAAATACAGAGTGTGCCCCAGAGGACTTTTGTGCCAGCCTCTCCTTCACTGCTGTACGCCTGCCCAGGGTTTCCATATATAACTGTGAGTGACCCTCGCTTGCCATTGACCGTGACCTCACAATCGCATCAACCTGCAGGTCTGGCGTACCGCATAAATTGGCGTCACGAACAGGATACAGAACATTCCTGCGCCATTGCGGATATAAAACTGTGTGCTAAAGACTACCTTAAAGTGACAAGCCCTAATTGTTTTATTGAAAATTACTGGGCCCAAAGGACTGTCCTAAGTAGCGGTGTGAAAATAGTGTTTTATGGACTGTTTGCTGCTTGTTTAAGCCACCGCTTGCTGTCAGTGAATAGACAGCGTTTTGCTAAAGATGGCCGCTGAGCTTGCTTGAATTACTGCTGCGTCATCTTCATCCTGAATTGGCGGTAAAGGTTGGCGCCTTTCTGCTGAAAAGAGCGGGAAAAAGCTAAAAGGGCGCCACCGCCTGTCTGGACATTTGCATATCTGCAGAAATGGACTCCGCCTCCCCCATACTGGAGTACCTGGGGGGCGGCCTTCCAGTGCAATGGGAGGATCTGTCTGAACTTATTGGCGCCACCCTGTCGCTCTCCAGAGAAGGATCGAGCATGTTGGAGAGTAAGGACTGCTCTGCTGGGATGTCCGCACCTGATCTACTGAAAATGGATGACATTGGTGTAGAGCCAGAGGAGGCTCCACCGGCCTACTCTCCGGGACCGGAGAGACCCGCCTGCCCGCCACAGGAGAAAGAACCAGAGAACTACTATAGCTCCTGGAGAGACTTCTTTCAACCCTCATTCAAGTGGTCAGCACTAATGGCAGAGATCCGGGAGGCCGCCATAAAGAAAAATACCAAGACCAAGATATATTATGAAGAACTGGCAAAGACTGTTTATGAGCATCACACTAATGCCCAACCCCGCCTGGAAAGGAGAAAGGGGTTGGTTGTGTCCTTTGATAAAACCCGTGGCTACGGGTTCATACAAGACTACATTACTGGCAGAGACTTATATGTCAACCGGAGGTCTGTCAAGAGAGGTTACCTCCCTGAGCATCTGCATAAACTCCGCGAGGGAGAGGAAGTGGAATTCACCCCTGCCGAGAGCCTGCGAGGCCCATATGCTACTGCCGTGACCCGTCCTAAGAAGGAACCGGAGGACTGGGAGGCAGATGAGGACTACTCTGGCTGCGAGTGCGAACCCGTGCGCTCTCCAGAACCCGCCCATCACGCATTCCAAGAGCGGGGCTCTTTCATTGGCCCTAACGTATTTTGGCAGCCAACCGTGTTAGAGAAATGGGTGAGTCCCTATCCATCCCCCGAGCTGCCTCGCCGGGAGAAAACAATCCAAGACCTGGAGAATCTGAAAGGACTCCGCGCCACCCTGGAGAATATCCGGAAGGGTAGGAGACCCGATGCGTCACCGGAACCTGCAGCGGCCGCGTCCAATGCATCCTACACTGTACCTGCGCCGGCGGCGACAGCAGAGGACAGCGATTCAGAGACCGAAAGCCTAGGTGACCAGATCGTCCGTCTGGAAGAGAAGTTGCGGGAGCTACGCAAGATTGCCACCGCCAGGATCCAGACGCCGCCTAAGAAGGAAGAGGTAAGGGTGACTGTCTCCACCCGTAGGCCACCTTCTGCTACCACCGCTCCGTCTGGGCCCCCAAGAAGGCCCTCTAACCCTGTGACTTGCTGTGCAGAGTCAGTCATTCCAAAGCCCACCGGACCGCTTGCGGCGGCGGTATCTAATCCAGCACAGCCTACCATAATCATGCCTGGACCGGTGCGGTCCACAACTGTCCTTACCCCTAGGCCTATGGGGCCAATACCTATTAGGGGTCCCTTCATGCTGCAGCTGCCCCCTAACACTGTAATGTGGGCACATCCGCCTGTGGAGGATTACTACAGGCCTTATTTGCCAGCAGAGCCGAGTGATTATGATAAGCCCTTGTGAATTAGCCTGCTAGGCCTTTGATTTGCTTTGCCAAGGGATTACTTTTGAAAATTTAACCCTTCCAGGACAGGAGTCCTTTGTTATGGTCCTTTGTTGCTGCTGCCATTTTACCCACGGCTCAGTGGCAGTGGTCACCCACTGAAATAAGAATGTCAGCAAAGCCATGTTCGTTTCCAGGACCTCCTACCTGCTTCTACTATCACACACCAAGTTGTGCCTGTTCCTTTGTTGCACCTTTTACCCTTAACCCCCTTTTCAGGTTGATCAGGGGTATTACAGCATTCGTTTTCATACCATTTGAAAGTATGGACTATCTTCCATGTGCTGTCATTTTTATTGTTCAACGGAACTCCAAGGATACGTGCCCAGTGATAGACTCAAAAGTACCTGAGCCGATCTTTGTTTTTAAAGAAATGTGCCTAGAGATGGACTCCACTGTACGCGAGCCTCTGTGATTTATAAGAAAGGAACCTGGGTACGGACTCATATTTGTTCTTTGAGCCTCCAAGAACTTTTAAATTGTTTACATTGTTCTGCTGTTCTATTAAGAACAATTTGCACATATGGACTATCCTGGTAATAATGTTACGCTGCGCCAGGTCAGCGCCCCTGTTCCCTCATATGATCCTGAGAGAAGAGAACGACGCCCCTTTTCACCGGTACTTGTTCCTAAGCCAGTGGAACTGCCTGATTTGTGCATGTAATGTGCTTCTGCAAATGTAGATGTGTTTTTCCTGCTTTGCTGTTTGGTCTCTTTTTCAGGTGCAGTATCCAGCTGGGCAGGGCCCCTCCATGTTGCGCCGAGGTCGGGCAACGTTAAAGCGTGGGGGTATGTAGTGTCCCCACTAGCTAAGTGTGGGCACTACACGAGGGTCAATTAGTGTGTGCGTTACTTCTCCTCACTAGGGACAGGGATGTTATCTCTTATTGTGCATTTTATGTAATTTATAAAATGTTGTTTTGTATGCAATGTTTCATCATCAGGCCTAGTCTTTGTAGTTAGACATCCCATACGTTAGAGGGAGATAGAGAGTCCCTAGTATAAATATTCAGGCCCAGACAGGGGAAGGTGGTTCAGAGTCAGGAGTCTGCAGAGACAAGTGGTAAGGCACCAGCTAGTGTTGAGCTGTGAGCCTTCTCCTGACATGCAGCTGGACAGCCCAGGCTGTTAGTTGTAACCAGGGGGCTAGTAGAGGGATCCTAGCCTACCTGTGGATCAAGAGAGCCTTAGTTAGCTCTGAAGACGCCCCAGTTGCAGGATAGCACCTCCTGGGAGAAAACCAGCAGTTACCCTCCAGTCAATTCAGGACAATACCAGGGCAGATAAGTACCATGATGGACAGAGGTTATATAGAATACAGCAAGTGCCGATATTGGAGAAAGAACCGATATACCAAGGATAAAATCCAGCATTTAGGCATCCGGGCCTTGGCATCCAGCCAGCTAGAATAGCTGAAGGGGATAGAGCAGGGTTGCACTGTAAAGCAATCACCATTGTGTTCCTCCAAGTATCTTGCCTGTTTATTTCCTGCCGCCATATGAAATCTACCTGTTTGTGAAGTATTGTCTGAGGAACTGCATTACCATTATTTACCAACTGAACTGTATGTACCAAGTTTAAACCGTGTTCTTCAAGTAAAAAGACGTTTGGTTTATCTACTGATTCCTCAATTCTTCCACCTGTCACTACACGGTGTGCCACCGTCCAAATGGCACTGGCGTCACGTACCTTAAAGGGACCTTGCCCTAGGCACATAAAACACCTGCAACATCCAGGGCACCTCATCCAACACCAGGCCTGGTCCCTAAATACAGAGTGTGCCCCAGAGGACTTTTGTGCCAGCCTCTCCTTCACTGCTGTACGCCTGCCCAGGGTTTCCATATATAACTGTGAGTGACCCTCGCTTGCCATTGACCGTGACCTCACAATCGCATCAACCTGCAGGTCTGGCGTACCGCATATATAGCAATTAGATCTGCTGTGAATGACTGTCACTGTGGGGAGTGTTCATTGCCTATGAACTGTTTTGAACTCTATTGAACTTTTACCATCGTTGGCCATTTCTAGGACCCTCTTCCACCTTGTTTGTTATATTTATTCATTTTATGGATGTTTTTAGGATTATTTGATGCAATGTATATTAAATAGTGATACTTTACACTGCTGTCTACTGTTCCCTTATACGGAGTGCCCCTCTATTTGTTATTTCTATTTTTGTCTACCGCACGGTCTGGGTGGACCGAGAGGTGAGCACCCACATCCATTCAGTCTATAGGTGAGTCGCTGACTTGTACTACTTTTTTCCGTTTTATCCACCCTCCAGTTGTGCTCCCTATAGACTGTAATGGATATTTGGGAACATATCAATAGTAAATTCAAGAAAATAGATGAATTTATTTTCAATGACGAAGGAAATGCTGGATCAAATTATTTGAGATCTAATAGTGATGTTTTTAGAGATTTGGAGAAACTCCTCCAGAAACAGTTACGCAACAAGTGGGAGGTGACCTCCCTCTCCTACTTTCTGCAAAAGGGGATTATTCCAAAAGGTCTAGCCCTAAATAAAACCCCAGCTAGTGATCTAGTGAATGACACCTTTCTCAAAGCCCAGTCAGTCTGCTTGATACAAATGATAATCAAGCGACGACAAGAGATATCTAGTGAACTGGGCAAACAAATTACTAAGATTAAAAAAGAACTGGAACAGTTCCCTACTGGGGAAGATACTAAGGGCTGGCACGATAGAATTTGTAAAAACTTGGATACCCTTGAAAAAGAAATTATATACAAAAAAACTAGGAAATTGAAAAATCTGTATGGGAGTGTCGCCAATGGCAGCAGTGGTTATATCCAGGAAAGAACCAATGGCAATACAGAGACACATAGATCCACGAATGATGTTAATGATATTACACAACAGGAATCACTCATTGCAGTCACTAACAGATATGAGGCACTGTCATCGCCCCTTTTTTTAGATGGGACTCCCCCACACCATCGTCCCAAAATGAAACATACCCGGACACCCTCTCCACCAAAGAGACACATAGATCACAAACACGATTACAACTTAAGACACCGGTACCCGGAATACCGGGACAACCAGATAAGGACACCAGGAGTGAGATACAATCACTATCAGACACGATATCCTCAATCACACAACCAACAAGACGAATCATATCACAGGGGTCAACAAACACGCAGACACGCGGAAAGATACGAAGAGGCAGACATGCCAAAAAGAAAAAATTATCACAATCCACTGAGGAAACATCAAACATAATTAATATTAGTTCTATCACACTCACAGAGGCACAGACACTTCTTCTGAACAAGGGTCTTAATTTTTCTCCGACCAGAGCCTTGGACAAATTCTCCACATATGTGGGTATTGAAAAGTTCATACGTAGGCTCTGCTTGAAGAAATATTTTCTTAAGAACCCAGCCATTGATGCGTTCCTGGATGTTCCTATTGTTGGGAGATATTCCCATACTGATTTAAGAGTAAGATCGAAAAAATATCCAAGGCAGGAAATAAGTGGGGAAATGGTCACCTTTAAGACTAATATAGAAAAAGAATTAAGATCATTGAAGGGTCGCACTCGGAATCCAAATTTGACTAAAATGGAACGCGATGCGATCCAAGAATTACAGGATACAAAGGAGATCACTATTAGACCTGCCGATAAAGGCGGAGCGGTTGTTATTTTAGACACAGAAGCTTACAGGGAAGAATGTTTTAGACAATTGAGAGATGGTACCACATATCTTAAACTTAAGGGTGATCCTACGGAGGAATACCATAGGGAATTGAGGACTCTGTGTGATAAGGGATCTACGGCGGGAATCCTGCAGGACCATGAGGCCAGATATATTTTAGAAACACAAAAAGAATTCCCGTATTCTATTGTCTCCCTAAGATCCATAAAGATCTAAAATGTCCCCCAGGTAGACCAATAGTATCGGGAATTGAGTCTATCTCATCCAATATGTCGCGGTATATTGACCGCTGGCTTCAGCCTCTGGTCAGGGCCACTGCTTCCTACATTAAAGATACTACAGACATTGTTAAATCACTTGAATCCCTGGAATGGAATGAGGGCTGGCTGTTGGGCACACTGGATGTGAGCTCCCTCTACACCGTGATTGAACACAAAATGGGCATTGACGCCCTAAGGAAACAGCTTCAAAGGGACAATACTTTGAAGAGTGAACAATTATTGTTCATCCTGGAAGGAGTAGAATATATTCTCTCACACAACTACTTTGCATTTGAACGGGATTTCTATCTCCAGCTGACCGGGACCGCCATGGGCACCAGATTCGCCCCCAGCTATGCCAATCTTTTCCTGGCCCAGTGGGAGGAGGAGACCATAGGGCCTAGGTTGGAGGGGAGTCTGGTGCTGTGGCGGAGGTATATTGATGACATCCTGTTCATCTGGAAAGTCACACAGGAGTCTTTGGACAAATTTTTGGTAGAAATTAATGTGAATGAGAGAAATTTAATTTTTACCCCCAAGATTAGTGAAAAAGAAGTTGAGTTCCTAGACATTAGGGTAATGATAGAGGGATGCACTATTAAATGTAGTACTTTTGTGAAGGAGGTAGCTAGGAACAGCTTCATACGCTTTTCCAGCTGCCACCTACCCAAGTGGCTATTGAATATACCAGTCAGCCAATTCAGGCGATTGAAGCGTAATTGTACTGACCAAAGTCAATTTGAAAAAGAAGCCACTAATCTCAGCCAACAGTTTTTGGATAGAGAATACCCTGACCAGACAGTCAAGAAAGCCTTGGAAAAAGTCAGGAGTATGAATAGACAGGATTTTTTCGTCCAGAAATGCACATCTCCAACCGATGAGGTACTAAGGATGATCCTACCCTATCACTCGCAGTACCGACAGGTAGAAAAAATCATTAGGAAACACTGGTATCTCCTCTTGAATGATAAAATTATAGGATCATCGCTTACCCGAGATCCAAGAATTACCTATACAAGAGCCACCACCTTGGCAGCTAAAGTAGCACCCACATTGAAAAATATCAAGAAAGGTTCAACTGAAGGCCAAAATTGGTTAACCACTGGAGGTTTCCATAGATGTGGGCGGTGTGGAAATTGTAAGGTGACAAATTTTGCGATGAAGACTACCAGTGTTACCTCTACTCAAAACTCCTTCAGGTTTGACATTAATGACTGCCTGACCTGTGACTCGACTGACGTCATCTACCTGTTACAATGTGGATGCCGTAAACAATACATAGGGAGGACCAAGAGGACACTAAAGAAGAGAGTGGCAGAACACATGGCTAATATTAGAAAAGGCTATGTGTTACACTCCCTCTCAAAACATTTCAAGGACATACATAATTGTGATACCTCGTCCTTGACTTTTTTCGCATTGGAGAAAGTCAAAAAACCGTGGAGAGGTGGCAACCATGTGGCCGCTATGTCCAGACAGGAGTCCCGCCGTATTTTCGAATTCAAATCCTTGATTCCCAGGGGCCTTAATGCTGAATGGGAACTGTTTGGATTCCTATGAGAGATGGGAGGTGAGCCGGGTGGTGATGGAGATTCAGAGTTTGGCTGTTCCTCAGCACTCTGTTCCTCCCTCCCTGCCCTGCTCCCCTCTCCTTTTCAACTTAGAAACCTTCTGTAGGCAATGGATAGCTATCTATGTCCTCCATCTTGATTTGATGAAAGGAAATTCCCCTGTATGCTTCTGGACCTCCTGATGGGTGGTTTTTATTGTTTTTTAGTGTTTTTGAATGAATCGCATCAAAAACGCATTAAAAACGCACCTGACCGCATGTGCGTTTTCGGTGCGTTTTTTAGTATTTTTATGTTTATTACATCCGCAGGTGTCATCTATATGTTCTGGATATTTGTATATCATTTTGAAGCTTATATTATTCAATACTTAACCCCTTAGTGACCAAGCACATTTTTTAAAAATTGCATTCCAAGAGCTAGAACTTTTTTTGTTTTTTTTAAATGTACTTGTATGAGGTCTTATTTTTTGCAGGACAAGTTATAGTTTTTAATGCACCATTTTAAGTATATGTAATTGTGGCGAAACCAACCTCGCCACTGGGCTTTGGAGAGGACTGGCTGCTGGCCTCTTGCCCCTGGATTATGGGCCATATACTAACTTTTGAACCCCTGGTCTGATTTATGCCATTTTTTAATATGTTGTTCCCCTGAATGGATTGATTGCGAATATGTAATTTTTATGTGAATGTGATGTATGGTTTTAGAGTTATGAAAGTTGGGTAGAAAGTATGTTTAACTGTATGTATAATTGAGTCTCCTCTCAGGATAAGGGGAGGGAATATGCTGGGTGTGTTTCTATTGTGCCATTGTCCCATTGTGTGTTTAAAGGGTGATGTCTGTTCTGTTGTCTGCACATGTGTATTGGCGATCTCCCTTTGTCCTCAGAGATAATTGGATTGCTCTTCAGGTTGTCTGGACAGAGAGGAGGAAACCATGATGCATTGTGGGGATATGTTGTCCTATGTCCCAGTCTTCATTCTGGTCCTCTGGGGGCGTGAATGATTGGTTGCTGTAGTTACATTGTATGTGTTGTTAATTACTGATTGGTTGTATTTCAAACCCCTGTGGGCAGTACTATGTTTGTTTTTTGTGAATAAAAGAAGCTGTACTTCAAGTACAGTCAGACCACTGTTTGACCCTCAACACGGAGCCTTGTCTCGTTATTGGGGGGATTCGCTGTATGCTGTTAGAGGACCGATTGCCAGACGTGTAAGCTGATCCCTGTTCGTCGGCTAGCAGCTATTCGTGAGGTTCCAGTTTGGAGTGCTATTTTGTGTCCAGTTCGGGAGTTTGGTGTTCTGCAGTAGCTGTGCCTGTCTCTCAGAAAGGGGCTTATCGCCTGAACGGATTTTAACCCCTTGTCTGCTAAAACGGTCCATTACATTGGTGGCAAGCAGCGGGATCGTTCCTACATCCAGAAGGACAGCTACAGGAGACACCATTTCTGTGGATTCTACAATTTAAGGACAACGCATGTCTCAGTACAGCGACCCTAAAAGCACCAGGATGGAACCAGCAGTATTATACGAGGAGGAGGACCTGGATGGCCGGGATGCATTAAGGAAAGGCATCTGGTACCAGGCCCTGGATAATCTACAATACCAGTGGGGTGAGAGTCTCCCCAGTGAAGAGCAGCGGTTGCAGAAGCAAGTGGCCCTGCGGATGCCCTTCCTGGGAGAGCAGCCTCTGGAGGAATGGGTGAAGGAACTAGAGCACCGGGTATGGCAGGAGCTATGGCTGGAGGATGCCTACCAGGCGCTTTGGTGGTATATGGCACAGTATATACCCTGGACAGCCGAACATGACAAGCCAGAGGGAGAGGAGTTTTATGGTCCTGGCTTGTTATGGGAGTCCTTTGCAGAGCCTGACTTCGGGAGCCCTGCACAGTCCAGACTTCAGGACATTTTTTATGAGAGGGAGGCTAGGCATGAGTGGGATGACCCCCATGAGGTAGAGCAAGACCTGGCTCACCTAGCAACCCTGGAGTGGGAACTGGAGCAGGACTACCGAGATCTCTTCCACTCCATTGAGAAGGCTCAGCAGGACGGTAAGGTGACAGACCCAGATCCAGACCCATTCAGCTGGGCAGATATTGTAGAGTGTTACTGGGAAGGACCCCAGGTGGCCGGTAGAGATGGGACTGAGGTCTCTCCACTGGTCCTGCAGGGAATTGGGAGCCCAGTCTCCATTCCCCAGCGGCAGTGTGAAGTGCAGGGAGAGGAGAGCAGCGTCCTCCCTCTCCAGCAGCAGGCTGAGTTACAGGGGGCAGAGGTAGTTGTTCCTGCCCCCCAGCAGCAGAGTGATATGCCGGGAAGGCAGTGTGAAATGCAGGGAGAGGAGAGCAGCGTCCTCCCTCTCTAGCGGCAGGCTGAGTTACAGGGGGCAGAGGTAGTTGTTCCTGCCCCCCAGCAGCAGCACGATTTTTTGGGAATAGAGAGCCCAGTCTCCTTTCCCCAGCAGCAGGACACTGTATTGAGAGCAGAGACAGTCGGTCCTGTCCCCCAGCAGCAGCATGATTTTTTGGGAATAGAGAGCCCAGTCTCCTTTCCCCAGCAGCAGGACACTGTATTGGGAGCGGAGACGGTCGGTCGCCCTCCCCAGCGGCTGGAAGTATGTATGGGAGAGGAGCTTGTTACCCCCTCTCCCCAGCGGCAGCTTAACGCACCAGGGGGAGACAGTAAGCCCCACAACAGTGCAGATGGGACCGTGGTCTCTGCACTTACAGCACAGGGGGTAGAGACAGTCGGTCTCCCCCTCCAACAACCAGGCTCCAACCAGGCTTCTTCCGTGGTAGCGCGGGCACCAGGGCAGAGTACCGCTGATACCTGCCCACAAAGCAACCCCCACTCCAAGCCAGAGAGCAACACAGAGACCGGGAGTACCAGCTTCCAACATAACCTTGGTGGACTCACTGGACAGAGACAGGCTACTAAAGTCAACAGGTCCAGTATTTGGTTGTGGGTGGGCTGCCAGACTAACTCAGGTACCGACCGGCGTGAGGTCAGGTATCTGGTTAGTCTTCCCTGGGGGGGGGAGATGTGTGGCGAAACCAACCTCGCCACTGGGCTTTGGAGAGGACTGGCTGCTGGCCTCTTGCCCCTGGATTATGGGCCATATACTAACTTTTGAACCCCTGGTCTGATTCATGCCATTTTTTAATATGTTGTTCCCCTGAATGGATTGATTGCGAATATGCAATTTTTATGTGAATGTGATGTATGGTTTTAGAGTTATGAAAGTTGGGTAGAAAGTATGTTTAACTGTATGTATAATTGAGTCTCCTCTCAGGATAAGGGGAGGGAATATGCTGGGTGTGTTTCTATTGTGCCATTGTCCCATTGTGTGTTTAAAGGGTGATGTCTGTTCTGTTGTCTGCACATGTGTATTGGCGATCTCCCTTTGTCCTCAGAGATAATTGGATTGCTCTTCAGGTTGTCTGGACAGAGAGGAGGAAACCATGATGCATTGTGGGGATATGTTGTCCTATGTCCCAGTCTTCATTCTGGTCCTCTGGGGGCGTGAATGATTGGTTGCTGTAGTTACATTGTATGTGTTGTTAATTACTGATTGGTTGTATTTCAAACCCCTGTGGGCAGTACTATGTTTGTTTTTTGTGAATAAAAGAGGCTGTACTTCAAGTACAGTCAGACCACTGTTTGACCCTCAACACGGAGCCTTGTCTCGTTATTGGGGGGATTCGCTGTATGCTGTTAGAGGACCGATTGCCAGAATTGTAAGCTGATCCCTGTTCGTCGGCTAGCAGCTATTCGTGAGGTTCCAGTTTGGAGTGCTATTTTGTATCCAGTTCGGGAGTTTGGTGTTCTGCAGTAGCTGTGCCTGTCTCTCAGAAAGGGGCTTATCGCCTGAACGGATTTTAACCCCTTGTCTGCTGAAACGGTCCGTTACAGTAATGATTGATCAAAGCCAGCCGTTTAGCTAAAACCCCCTTTGTTTACGTCAGTAAAAACACGTATGGGTGGTCACTAAGGGTTTAATGATGACACTATTGGGAATTCCAATCTTTTAATAAAGGTTTATATTATTGTTTGATGGGGCACATTCTAGGTGCATTGTAAGTTTTGCATATGCGTCTCTTATGCGCTTCTATCATTTTTTATCATGTGTATGATTCTGACATCCATACTATTTTATATATGGTTTTTTTGTGATATTAGTTATGACACAATTATGCAGGATTAGCTGCTGTGGAGGTATAGAGTCTGAGAAACCGCATCTAATTGAATCCATATCGGGTGTTTGTGATGTCCCAATTAGATCAGCCCCACCTATGGCTGGTCTCCTGGAATGATATAAAATGCTGCAAAGTGCTCACTGTCTTCACCACTGAGGAAGGGGTGTATA
Source organism: Bufo bufo (assembly GCF_905171765.1). Classification (NCBI taxonomy): domain Eukaryota; kingdom Metazoa; phylum Chordata; class Amphibia; order Anura; family Bufonidae; genus Bufo; species Bufo bufo. The sequence continues at coordinate 170,761,052 of NC_053394.1, read as the reverse complement.
CCCTTAAACGCGTTTGGGCCAGTTGGGACAGTGAGCCGTTCCCCCCAAGGAATTACAAGTGATCAAGAAGAAACAACGGCGGTTGAGCTCATCTACACAATCTATCTCGTATTGAGACTGCAGCTTTGAGAAAGACGGATTACGTCATCACCGCCGCAGCCGAGGAGTCACGTGAGACGTCACGTTCAGACTCCATACCACGTGGGACGCCGCATTTGTAGCTGGTGATCGGCTGTTTCTCTGACACACTACGCTGAGCCCAGTAACAGAGTGGGGTAAGAGACTTTTTTGCCACCTTCTATCCATTTGTATAGAGAGTCCTCCCAGGATTGGACTTAGCGGTCTGTCCCTCTACATTGGAGCTCCGGAATTGGACATTATACTACATTATTACCATCTTATTGAAGCTGCTAGATTGCACTGCTTGGATCCCTGTATATAGCAATTAGATCTGCTGTGAATGACTGTCACTGTGGGGAGTGTTTATTGCCTATGAACTGTTTTGAACTCTATTGAACTTTTACCATCGTTGGCCATTTCTAGGACCCTCTTCCACCTTGTTTGTTATATTTATTCATTTTATGGATGTTTTTAGGATTATTTGATGCAATGTATATTAAATAGTGATACTTTACACTGCTGTCTCCTGTTCCCTTATACGGAGTGCCCCTCTATTTGTTATTTCTATTTTTGTCTACCGCACGGTCTGGGTGGACCGAGAGGTGAGCACCCACATTCATTCAGTCTATAGGTGAGTCGCTGACTTGTACTACTGGATATATATATATAGTATAGAGGACTAGGCATCCTCTTTGGAACTTAGCACTCCTCGCCCATCCCCCACCCCTTGGTGTTTTTAATCAGAGAAACAATGGAGCTGGACCCTCCGTGTTAGAGTAGGTCCCACCTGATAAGAAGCTACCTTCCCGTCTGGTAGGTGGGCCCGACATATTTTTGATCAATAATATGCGCCAAGAGCTTCTTCACTGCTTTGCAGTAACTATATGGCGTCATGCATTTGACCCTGTTCACACATTCACCTGTTCACTTAGTCTTAGCACATATAGTGTTGTGCTGCTACTGTTTTTTGTTTGCTGTATTATTGCCGGGTAGCTTGCACCTGCGATTTGTCTCAGGAGGTGCTGTTCCGTTTTTTGGATATATATATGGTTACAACTAGGGATGAGCGAATCGAGTTTGGATGAAACATCTGCAGTCGATTCGCATAAAACTTTGTTCCAGTACTGTATGGAGCAGGAGCTCCAGACAGTATTAGAATGTACTGGCTCCGATGAGCCGAAGTTATTGCTTCTTGGAACTGAATCCGAGTTCGGGAAATGTTTTTTTACAGTAGAAATTAATTTATGAAGTTATTACGCAAAGTCTGCGCGAGCCTTTGCGAAGCAATAACTTCGGCTCATCGGAGTTACAGTATTGGAACAAAGTTTTATGCAAATCGACTTCAGATGTTTCATCCTAAGTTGATTCGCTCATCCCTAGTTGCAACCACCATGCAATCCAACAGTGGTGGCTGTGCTTGCACATTATAGGAAATGGTGCCAGCCTCTATGGTGACTGCCCTCTATGGTAGGGAGTGCACATAGGCACCCGTATGCAGCAGCTCTAGCCCCGCCCACCTTGTATCTGCACTGTAGGGGAGGCTGGAACCTCTGGAAATGAGCAGTATATAATGTGATGCAAAAATGAATCAATCCAGCAAAGGAGGAAATATGGATAATAACAATACATTAGCAATTGGCTTGTATTAACTTTATCTACATGATAAATGCCATTTGCTGAAGTGAGACAATCCTTTTAAGGGCTGATGGTAAGAACTCATTTACATATACTGGGGGTCCAGTTTTTGAGAGGGGGACCCCCACCCTTGTGCAAACACAAAACAGCCCATGCTTCTTAGCAAAGAGGGACCAATCTGACGTTCTGCCCCTAGTGTGCTGTCCTGAACATTATACAGGCTGTTGCCTAATGTCAGTCTGGTCACTGGTGAGTCACTGTATGTTGATGAACTCATCAGTTCACTGTTGATCTAGCTGCTGGTCAGCCGCATTAGAAGTAGGATCACATGTTCTTTGGTGCCGACAAGAAAAAGGAAAAGACGGCGCAAAGCCAGTGCTGTTGAGGCTCACAGTCAGCTCTGAGGTCTTCTGATAGAGCCTTCTTGGACTGTCTTTCCCTGGGCTGCAGTGAGAGGAGACTTGTGGGTGGAGTAAGTTACAGCTGCTTTTACTGTCTGTACTGACTGTGAACCACCTGCTATTCTTTTGTCTGTCACTCTGCAGAGCCGCCTTAGCAATTGACTGAGTGCCTCTGCAGCACGCCAGACCTGCAGGGTATTGCGATAGTGAGGTCACGGTTATGGGCAATCGAGGGTTACTCACTTTTTGGAGGACCCTGGGCAGGCATGCGGCAGTGAAGGAGAGGTAGACACAAGTTCCTCTGGGGCACACTCTGTATGCAGAGACCTGGCCTGATGTTGGGTGAGGTGCCTTAGATGTTGCAGGTGTTTTGAGTGCCTGAGGCAAGGTCCCTTTAAGAATCGTGACGCCAGTGCCTGTAACGGTGGCACACCGATTTGTAGGAGTAGTAATAGAGGTACACAGCTGGTATGGTAAACCAAACGTTGCTTTACTTGGAAACAGTCCAACTTTGTACATACAGATGAAAATGATGATGCAGTCCCTTGTAACAATACTCCACAAGCAGGTTTACTTCACAATATGGCAGGTATAATCTTGCAAGATACTTGGAGGGTATAAAGTTAATGCTTAGCAGACCTATGCTGCACTATCCCCTTCAGCTATTCTAGCTGGCTGGATCCCAAGGCCCGGATGCCTAAATGCTGGCTTTAATCCTTGGTAATAAATCCTTCCTCCAGTATTGGCTCTTGCTTTATATTAAAGTCCCTCTGCTCATCAAGTTACTTATCTGAACTTGTTGTATTATCCTTGAAGCAGGTAGGGAAGCTGCAGGTTTCTCCCAGGAGGTTCATTCCTACTACTGGGGTAATCTTCTGAGCTAACTGAGGCTCACTTTATCTACAGGCAGGCTAGAGTTCTTCACTAGCCTCCTAGTAGTAGCTAGCAGCTAGGACTATCAAGCTGCATGTCAGGAGGAGGCCCTCAGCATCTCTGACTGGTGCCTTCTCACTTCTGTCTCCACAGACTCCTGACTATGACCTAACTCCTCCCTGTCTGGGCCTGAACATTTATACTAGGGGCTCCCTATCTCCCTCTAGTGTCTAGGATGCCTAACTACACCCTAATAGGCCTGCTATGCATGACACAGGGGAAACATTGCATGTAAAAACACATAGAAACTACATTAACATACATGGTCAAATATAATATTACTGTCCCTTAGGAGTAGGAGTAGCACGTGACCCAATTGACCCTTGTGTAGTGCCCACGCCTACCTAGTGGGACACTACACCTCGACTCACTGAGGCACAAAAAAAAGGAGGACTCCTGGGCATGCGTCCAGGCATTGCGTCTGATGAGTATCGGGAGCCAGGAAGCTGGACTGTCTGGCCTAAAGACGGTCATTTGGCCAGCCGAGGCACCACTGCAGCCATAAATTGGCAGAGTGGGTATGTCCAGCCATTTTCTGTCTGTCAAGCCTGGTTCAGGAAGCAGAGACTAGAAGTGTTCCTCTAAGTTTTGAAAGTGTTTTTTTTTACCATTCTACCTCTAATAAAAAAAAATATTCCTGTAGTGGCAGCATCTGTCCTTCCTAGATTCTTTTCAAAATCTGTTTATTGTTTTCAAAGTAAGGTAGAATAAACATCACAATAGAGGAAATAAACTCAGTGTCAGTACATAAGGTCATGAAGGCAGAATAAAGGCCGAAAATGGTACAAATTGGTACATGAATTTGTTACAATGCTCAATTAAAGTAAGCGGAGTTACAGAAATTTCGACATAACAGGTCTCGAGACTCTAGAACTAGTAGAACACTAGAAACATGTAACTAGAGAAGGGCAGGAAGGAATAAGAGACTGGGGGGGGGTGATGAGGAGAGAAGGGGGTGGCACTGTCTCCTGGACAAGCCCAAGGAAACTGGTTTATTGTAATATATGAGAAGGGACAACTAGGTTAGTTGTGTGTGTTTCCTTCTTAGATTCTACTGTAGAGAAGTCACAGTGAGTATACTCAAGGTAAGAAAACAAGGTCTCATTTCAAACCAAGTGTAAATTGAACTTTGCATAAGACCAGTTTCACATGAACGTAATATGGGTGCAAATCCTGCCTCTGTGTGGGTCTAATCATCTAAAGTACAGCATAAGTACAGTCCTTATGATGCTGTTACTTTGGCTGATTAGACCCTTAGTCAGGTCAGAATTTGTGCTGCAACATGGGTGTATAAATGGGCCTGTATTTCGCTTGTGTGAAATTGGCTTTAGAGAGGTATCGTTTGCCTTACTCTCGACCATCTCTGGATTGTAGAAATAAAAGTTTACACTTCATGAATGTATGCCTTGTGTTGTCTCCTGGTCTTTCTATATTGATGGTCTATCCTCAGTGTAGGCCATTAATCAAGGCTAGACTGCTCATTTGGGGACACTATAACTACGGGGGGCACTACAAGGGGGCACTATAACTATTGGGAGCACTACAGGGGGACATTTTAACTACTGGTACTACAGGGGCATTATAACTACTATTGGCAATACATGGGGACACTAACTATTGTGGGCCCTATGTGGGGACATTATAACTACTGAGAGCACTACAGGGGGACTATATTACTAAGTGGGAAATTATAACTACTCAGGGCACTATATAGAGCATTTTAACCACTTCAGCCCCCCTACCTTAAACACCCTTAATGACCAGGCCACTTTTTACACTTCTGACCTACCCTACTTTCACCGTTTATTGCTCGGTCATGCAACTTACCACCCAAATGAATTTTACCTCCTTTTCTTCTCACTAATAGAGCTTTCATTTGGTGGTATTTCATTGCTGCTGACATTTTAACTTTTTTTGTTATTAATCAAAATTTAACGATTTTTTTGCCAAAAAATGACATTTTTCACTTTCAGGTGTAAAATTTTGCAAAAAAAACGACAGCCATATATAAATTTTTCTCTAAATTTATTGTTCTACATGTCTTTGATAAAAAAAAATGTTTGGGTAAAAAAAAAAAAAATGGTTTGGGTAAAAGTTATAGCGTTTACAAACTATGGTACAAAAAAGTGAATTTCCGCTTTTTGAAGCAGCTCTGACTTTCTGAGCACCTGTCATGTTTCCTGAGGTTCTACAATGGCAAGACAGTACAAACACCCCACAAATGACCCCATTTAGGAAAGTAGACACCCTAAAGTATTCGCTGATGGGCATAGTGAGTTCATAGAACTTTTTATTTTTTGTCACAAGTTAGCGGAAAATGATGATTTTTTTTTTTTCTTACAAAGTCTAATATTCCACTAACTTGTGACAAAAAATAAAAACTTCTATGAACTCACTATGCCCATCAGCGAATACCTTGGGGTGTCTTCTTTCCAAAATGGGGTCACTTGTGGGGTAGTTATACTGCCCTGGCATTCTAGGGGCCCTAATGTGTGGTAAGTAATTTGAAATCAAAATCTGTAAAAAAGGGCCGGTGAAATCCGAAAGGTGCTCTTTGGAATGTGGGCCCCTTTGCCCACCTAGGCTGCAAAAAAGTGTCACACATGTGGTATCTCCGTACTCAGGAGAAGTTGGGCAATGTGTTTTGCGGTGTCATTTTACATATACCCATGCTGGGTGAGATAAATATCTTGGTCAAATGCCAACTTTGTATAAAAAAATGGGAAAAGTTGTCTTTTGCCAAGATATTTCTCTCACCCAGCATGGGTATATGTAAAATGACACCGCAAAACACATTGCCCAACTTCTCCTGAGTACGGAGATACCACATGTGTGACACTTTTTTGCAGCCTAGGTGGGCAAAGGGGCCCACATTCCAAAGAGCACCTTTCGGATTTCACCGGCCATTTCTTACAGATTTTGATTTCAAACTACTTACCACACATTAGGGCCCCTAGAATGCCAGGGCAGTATAACTACCCCACAAGTGACCCCATTTTGGAAAGAAGACACCCCAAGGTATTCCGTGAGGGGCATGGCGAGTTCCTAGAATTTTTTATTTTTTGTCACAAGTTAGCGGAAAATTATGATTTTTTTTTTCTTAAAAAGTCTCATATTCCACTAACTTGTGACAAAAAATAAAAACTTCCATGAACTCAATATGCAAATCAGCGAATACCTTGGGGTGTCTTCTTTCCAAAATGGGGTCACTTGTGGGGTAGTTATACTGCCCTGGCATTATAGGGGCCCTAATGTGTGGTAAGTAGTTTGAAATCAAAATCTGTAAAAAATGGCCGGTGAAATCCGAAAGGTGCTCTTTGGAATGTGGGCCCCTTTGCCCACCTAGGCTGCAAAAAAGTGTCACACATGTGGTATCTCCGTACTCAGGAGAAGTTGGGCAATGTGTTTTGGGGTGTCATTTTACATATACCCATGCTGTGTAAGATAAATATCTCGGCAAAAGACAACTTTTCCCATTTTTTTATACAAAGTTGGCATTTGACCGAGATATTTCTCTCACCCGGCATGGGTATATGTAAAATGACACCCCAAAACACATTCCCCAACTTCTCCTGAGTACGGCGATACCACATGTGTGACACTTTTTTGCAGCCTAGATGCGCAAAGGGGCCCACATTCCTTTTAGGGGGGTATTTTTAGACATTTGGATCCCAGACTTCTTCTCACTCTTTAGGGCCCCTAAAATGCCAGGGCAGTATAAATACCCCACATGTGACCCCATTTTGGAAAGAAGACACCCCAAGGTATTCAATGAGGGGCATGGCAAGTTCATAGAAATTTTATTTTTTTGCCACAAGTTAGCGGAAATTGATTTTTTTTGTTTTTTTCTCACAAAGTCTCCCTAACTTGGGACAAAAATTTCAATCTTTCATGGACTCAATATGCCCCTCACAGAATACCTTGGGGTGTCTTCTTTCCAAAATGGGGTCATTTGTGGGGTGTTTGTACTGCCCTGGCATTTGAGGGTCTCCGCAATCATTACATGTATGGCCAGCATTAGGAGTTTCTGCTATTCTCCTTATATTCAGCATACGGGTAATGAGATTTATTTTTTTCCGTTTAGCCTCTGGGCTGAAAGAAAAAATGAACGGCACAGATTTCTTCATTCGCATCGATCAATGTGGATGGAAAAATCTCTGCCAAAAAAAAAAAAGGAGGGGAAAGGCATCTGCCAGGACATAGGAGCTCCGCCCAACATCCATACCCACTTAGCTCGTATGCCCTGGCAAACCCGATTTCTCCATTCACATCAATCGATGTGGATGAATAAATCATTGCCGGGATTTTTTATTTTTTTATATACAAAGTGTTTGCCAAAGTATATGAACACCGCCGCCTCCTCAGCTCATATGCCTCGGCAAACGTATCTTTTACTGCAGAGGAGAAATCTTGTCTTGAAGCGCCGCATACACTGACTTTGTGTAATCTGACAGCAGCGCAATGCTTCTGTCAGAAGGCACATCAGTGCTGCAGCTAGTCGATCGGTTGGTCCACCTGGAAGGTAAAAAAAACAAAACAAAAAAGAAAAAACCAGGCCGCAACGCAATAAATTTATTAACTTTATAATAACTTTTGAACAGAAGATATAAACTTTTGAACTGAACGTTAACTTTTTTGCTTACCGGTGATTTTTATTTTTTTTATTTTTTTACCTTTATAGGACAAACCTCTCCTTACCCATGGGACAATGTGCAAAGCGCAAATCGCCCAAAGATGTGGCGAAGTACATTATGCACTTTATCCCAGGTGAAAGGAGAGGTTTGGAGCAGCTGTGAGTAAAAGGGCCCTAATAGCCCTGTGTGCCTGTCCTGTGAGATGCAATCCCTATGCTAAGTGTACCTGTGTGTGGTACTTCCGGAAACACTCTCCAAAGCATAGGGCAGGGTGGTCAGGGCAGTCAGGACAGAAATAGCGGGTGTCACGCCTTATTCCACTCCTGCTACAGACACGACATCTTTTTCGGGGTGACGGTTGGGTTGAGGTACCAGGAACGACACTGGGGAAATGTCGCTCATGTAGACGGCTAACTACACTGGTGGTTGGGGCCACGGAACCTCCTGGATACAGGAGGTTCGCGATGATCTCTTCCTGAAATTTGAGGAAGGATCCCGTTCTCCCAGCCTTACTGTAGAGAACAAAACTATTGTACATCGCCAATTGAATCAAATATACAGACACCTTCTTATACCAGCGTCTGGTGCATCGGGAAACTAAATAGGGAGCCAACATCTGGTCATTGAAGTCGACCCCTCCCATGAGCGCATTATAGTCGTGGACTGAGAGGGGCTTTTCAATGACACAAGTTGCCCGTTCAATTTGTATTGTCGTGTCTGCGTGAATGGAGGAGAGCATGTAAACGTCACGCTTGTCTCTCCATTTCACCGCAAGCAGTTCTTCGTTACACAAGGCAGCCCTCTCCCCTCTTGCAAGACGGGTGGTAACGAGCCATTGGGGGAAGCCCTGGCGACTAGGTCGCACGGTGCCACAGCAGCCAATCTGTTCTAGGAACAAAGCCTGAAGAGGGGCACACTTGTGTAAAAATTGTCCACATAAAGATGGTACCCCTTGCCAAATAAGGGTGACACCAAGTCCCAGACTGTCTTCCCACTGCTCCCCAGGTAGTCAGGGCAACCGACCGGCTCCAGGGTCTGATCTTTTCCCTCATAGATCCGAAATTTGTGGGTATAGTCTGTGGCCCTTTCACAGAGCTTATACAATTTGACCCCATACCGGGCGCGCTTGCTTGAGATGTATTGTTTGAAGCCAAGGCGCCCCGGTAAAATGTATTAGGGACTCGTCTACGCAGATGTTTTGCTCGGGGGTATACAAATCTGCAAATTTCTGGTTGAAGTGGTCTATGAGGGGCCGAATTTTGTGGAGCCGGTCAAAAGCTGGGTGGCATCTGGGACAGGAGGTGCTGTTGTCGCTAAAGTGCAGGAAACGCAGGATGGTCTCAAAACGTGCCCTGGACATAGCAGCAGAGAACATGGGCATGTGATGAATCGGGTTCGTGGACCAATATGACCGCAATTCATGCTTTTTGGTTAGACCCATGTTCAGGAGAAGGCCCAGAAAAATTTTAATTTCGGAAACTTGGACTGGTTTCCACCGGAAAGGCTGGGCATAATAGCTTCCCGGGTTGGCGGATATAAATTGTGTGGCATACCGATTTGTTTCTGCCACGACTAAGTCCAAGAGCTCCGCAGTCAAGAACAGCTCAAAAAATCCCAGGGACGAACCGATCTGAGCTGTCTCAACCTGAACTCCAGACTGGGCGGTGAAAGGGGGAACTACAGGTGCGGCTGAAGTTGGTGACTGCCAATCAGGGTTTGCCAACACCTCAGGGACTCTAGGGGCTCTACGGGCCTGTCTTTGCAGTGGCTGCGACGGGGTAACTATTGCACGTGCCACCGTACCAGCTTCAACTGCCCTTCTGGTGCTCGCCACTTCACCATGTTGTACGTCAGTGCTGGTACTAGGTCCAGGGAGGGCTGCGCTGCTGGTGTATGCCTCACCACGTGATCCGACAGCGCCAGCCCCACTCTGCTGCCCTTGAAACGGATCCTGCACAACCTGTGGTCTAGCGACACGGGGCCAGGTACGCCTGGTGCTATCAGGGACCTCAACCTCCTCGTCCAAACTTTGGGTCAGACTGCCACTGCTCTCTACAGGTTCATATTCTGACCCGCTAGATTTGTCAGATGAGGGTTCCCATTCCTCATCCGACTGGGTCAGAAGCCTGTAGGCCTCTTCAGAAGAATACCCCCTGTTTGACATTTGGACTACTAAATTTAGGGGTATTCCCTGAGACTACCCAAGAAAAAAAGCAAGCCTGTCTTACAAAGGGGAGGCTAGCGAAGTACCGGAGGCCGCTGCGATTGATAAAAAATATCAAAACTGATTTTTTTTATCGCCGCAGCGCTTGGAAAGTGATTGTGCAGTGATCAAAAAATATAATATTTTTTGTCACTGCGGCGGGGCGGGCGTGGGTGAATGCACGTGTGGGCAACCGATCAGGCCTGATCGGGCAAACACTGCGTTTTGGGTGGAGGGCGAGCTAAGGTGACACTAATACAATTATAGATCTGACTGTGATCAGTTTTGATCACTTACAGATACTATAAAAGTACAAATGCTGATTAGCGATACGCTAATCAGCGAATCAGTGACTGCGGTGCGGTGGGCTGGGCGCTAACTGACGCTAAACTACCTAACCAAGGGACCTAAACTATCCTAAAACCTATCAGTCAATACCAGTGGAAAAAAAAAGTGACAGTTTACACTGATCACTTTTTTCCTTTCACTAGGTGATTGACAGGGGCGATCAAGGGGTGATCAAGGGGTTAATTCGGGTGATGGGGGTGATCTGGGGCTAAGGTGTAGTGTTTGGTGCTACTAACTGTGATGTCTGCTCCTCTGCTGGAACCAACCGACGAAAAGGACCAGCAGAGGAGCAGACAAGCCATTTAACACATCATATTTACAAATATAATGTGTTATCTAGCTTTTCATTCGATTTTTTAAAAATCATCAGCTTGCCAGCGACGATCATTGGCTGGCAAGCTGATGACCCGACCCCCCTCTAACTTTTGCCGGCCCGCGATGCGCATGCGCGGGCCGGCTTTGGGCGAAATCTCGCGTCTCGCGAGATGACGCGTATATGCGTGACTTTGCGCAGGGCTGCCGCCTCCGGAACGCGATCCTGCGTTAGGATGTCCGGCGGCGGTTAAAGGTAGTCTATCATCAAAGTTTCACCTTTTTAACCATTCCCATAGCTTTCTAGCAGCCTTACAGTTAATAAAAACGTGGACTGTAGAGCCCCTCCATAGTATTAAGTCCCCTCTATAGTACCCCAGTAGTTAAAGGGAGTCTGTCATTAAAGTTTCACCTTTTTAACCCTTCCCATAGCTTTCTAGCAGCCTTACAGTTAATAAAAACGTTACCTTTATGAGCAATCCTGGACTTATAAAACCGGCAAAAAACAACTTAGTAGCATATGAAAATGAGGGCTCGCAAGTGCCCAGGGGCGGCGTTACTCTCGTAGGTGCCCAGCTAGCTCAGCCTTATTGTCGCTTCCCCCCGCCCATTCTTTCCCTCTGTCCGCCCATCCTTTCCCTCTGACCGCCCATCTACTTACTTCTTGTTTCGCCGAGATCCCGCGCCTGCGCACTCAGTCCGTCGGCCGGCTAACTGACTGAGTGCGCAGGTGCGGGATCTCGGCGAAACAAGAAGTAAGTAGATAGGCGATCAGAGGGAAAGGATGGGCGGGGGGAAGCGACGATAAGGCTGAGCTAGCTGGGCACCTACGGGGGTAACGCCGCCCCTGGGCACTTGCGAGCCCTCATTTGCATATGCTACTAAGTTGTTTTTTGCCGGTTTTATAAGTCCAGGATTGCTCATAAAGGTAACGTTTTTATTAACTGTAAGGCTGCTAGAAAGCTATGGGAAGGGTTAAAAAGGTGAAACTTTAATGACAGACTCTCTTTAACTACTGGGGTACTATAGCGGGGACTTAATACTATGGAGGGGCTCTACAGGAGGCCTTATAGAGGGGCCTTATTACTACTGGGGGCAATTTAGGAGGCTTCATCACTACTGGGGGCACTTTAGTGGGCCTTTTTACTGCTGAAGATACTTACAGAGGGTTTATTACCACCGGGGACACTATAGAGGTGCTCTTTTACTACTAGTAGCACTATAGGGGGCCTTATTACTACTGGGGTACAATATGGAGGGCATTATTGCTAATGAGGGTACTCTCATGGAACATTATCACTGTATGGGGCACTATTAGTAATGAGGGCAATCTGGGAGAGAATTATAATTGGTGTGAGGTTTGGGAGCACTATTACTTGGTTGCTAACCAGCAGTGAAGTTGAGTTCTCTGTATAGGGTTTAAAGGGTGAAGCCTTATACCAATCCAGTTAGTTGTAGTTGGTACAGTGGGATCACACTTGCTAATCTGTTACAAAATATGTATAGTTTTCATCCAGATATGCCATTAGAACTGAGGTGGGGAAAGGGCAAAAACATATTTCACAATTACCACACAGCCAGTGGGCCTTTTTTTTTTTTAAGCACAATCTGGCCCTGCCATCAATAATAGATTGGTGGGGACAGCTGTTGGGCAGTTACTCTGGTGTTAGAAATAGGCACCATAACTGTTGGATCAGCGTTGCAGTAACCAGCTCTGTCCACTACACATTGGACGGAGCTTTGGACCCTATTTCTGATGCCAGACCTAGTCCCCAACATCCTGATGTATTGTAAGAGGCAGCCCTGAATCAACCAGCAGCATTTCCAGCACTTATATCTATGCAGACTGTCATGTTTCCCTCCGGCCACCAGAGGCCACTGTGACTAAACAGGAACCTGAGTAGTGCTGGCCAGAGGCTAAGAAAGAGTTAAGAAGTTTTTTCCAGGCTGTTGGAGAAGTTCCTGGCACCTTGCTGAGATAACAGGGAGAGATGGACTGCTGAGAGATAACAGAAAAAGACTGTAGCAGCAGGAGGCTATATTAGCTGAGATTTTCCTGACAGCTGTGGAGCTGCACACAGAGGACTTCACTGTGTGTTCTAGAGGAGTGGGACCGTGTATAGAGAACAGCCGAATCCTTCCTGCCAGAGCTGAAGATCTGCATCTGCTGTAACCAGAGAGAGAAAGACAGACAAGCAAGCGACCGGAACTGGAGCCAGACTGCATCTTATTGGATCCAAGAGAATCTGCAGAACTATGAGTGGCACCGGTGCTTAGCTGTGATAGGTTATAGAGTCAGGGACTTAGTCAGTGTGCTGCAGAAGCGTCCCCTGGGTAGCAGGGCTAGATAGGAGTATACTAGCTAAGTGTAGCCTGGACTCTGATGTGTATATTGTGGAACGCATTTATTCTAACTCGTGTTCATGTAATCTGTGTAAACCTGTTTATATCGTTAATCCGATTTTCCGGCAGCTACATCTGATTCTTTAATAAAGCCGGTTTTTGCTTCAGTCCCCTTGTCCGCTGTACTGTACTTAAATCCTGCTTTGCGGTCTCTCCCTCCTCTGACCTCTACAGTATGGGGAGTTGATGTGCAATAGGCTATCTGCACACATATCCCTCGTTGCTGTCATGGGTAAAAGGAGCAATTTATCAGAGTTGCAAAAAAGAATGATAATTGGCTTTCGGGCTAAGGGTGGCAAAAGTTCTGAAACTGCGTAGTTTGTGAACTGTTCTCGTGCTGCTGTGGTGAAAGTGAGCAGACAAATTGCACCACTATGAATAAGCGACGTGGAAACTGCTACAGTTGAGCAGCTCATCACCAAAATTAACCAGGGGGCTTCCAGACATGAGTCTAAAACAACAGTTTTACTGCACATGGGGCTCCGAACTTGACGGATGGACACTGCATCTTTTCTAACATATTTGCATCGCCAAAAAAAGTTTTCATTTTCGCAGCAGAATTAAAATTGGACCTCCACTAATTGTCATGGGGTTTCTTTCTACAATGAGTCCTGTTTTCTGCCTCATCGAATGGATGGAAGTTGGTGTGTCATGCGCAGTGGCGACTCTAGGATCAATATATAGGGGGGGCACAGAAGATACACAGTCAAAAATGGGGGGGCACTAAAAATTTTCACCAGCTAATCATACTACTGAAAAATACTAAATAATTATATATAAATAAGATAACAAAATACTCTGTACAAGCTGTAACACATAAGAAAGGATGTTATACGTCTAGATCCATCTGCTCACTTACATCTATATTCGCTTCATGGAAAACTATGGAAACAATATAGTATAGGTTTCTACACAAATTGTAGATGCTGAGGCAAACAGCATGGTGAATGTATGTTGCCCCATAACAACCAGATGCCTGTCCAGCCAAACCGAGGGACGGACTGAAATGTCCCAGTCCCCATGGCTAGTTAATCACATTACATATAATCTAGTAGACTGTCTGAAGTACTGGTAGGGTCTTCTCTAAAGATGGTTCTGCGCTCTTGTGAGTCCCTGGTAATAGTCTTTGACGTTTGACCGCACAGGGCAGTAAATGATTTGTTGTCGTTGGGGCCCTCAGATCTGTTACACACACTGGTGCTGTGGCTGACTGGCACCTGTAGCAGGCTATGCCATCCTGCAGTGTGCCACCAGGACTCCTGATACCCATACCCTGCAAAAAACAGGAGACAGCCTACCCCCTAGTCCTCTGCTGCTCCCTATTTGCAGTGCTCTCGCCTGTTACTATCGCACACATTGCACACTTACTTATATTACATGTTAACCCTGTATAATGCACCCTGATACCCCTTAGTTATATTATATAACTAAGGGATATCAGGGTACATTACACAGGGGTAATATAACTGAGGGGTATCAGGGGTACATTATACAAGGGTAATATAACTGAGGAGGGCTATCATGGGACATTATACAGGGGTAATGTAAGCTATATTACCACCGTATAATGCCTGATAGACCTCCTGAGTTATATTACCCCTGTATAATAATGTACCCTGATACCCCTTAGTTATATGACCCCGCCGGGATCATATAACTAAGGGGTATCCGGGTACATAATTATACAAGGGTAATATAACTCAGGAGGCCTATCGGGCATTATACGGTAGTAATATAAGTTATATTACCCCCTATATAATGTACCCTGATACCCCTTGGTTATATTACCCCCTGTATAATGTACCCTGATTACCCTCAGTTATATAACTGAGGGGTATCAGGGGACATTATGGGTAATATTATAACTAAGGGGTATCAGGGTACATTATACAAGGGTAATATAACTGAGGAGGACTCAGTGCTATCAGGGGACATTATACAGGGGTCCTCAGTTATATTACCCCAGTATAATGTACCCTGATACCCCTAAGTTATAGGGGTATCAGGGTTTAGGAGGATCTGGGCGCAAGCAGGCAGGCCATGAGGCGAGGTAGTGGGGGTACATACTTTTTTTTAAAACTTTTTATTCTTACTTTTCTTAGCTTGCCTAGGGGCTGGCCAGGGCAGGGCCAGGCAGAGTTCTTGGGAGAGTGCCTCGCCCTCTGGTGCAGGCGCAGCAGTGCCAGTGCAGTGCTGCCACACACAGTCCTCCTCTCCTGTCCGAAGCTGGCGCCTAGGCACAGACAGGCTCACTAGCAGTAGCAGAGCTGCAGAAGCAAGCGTTCGCGCGGGCGGGCAGGCACGCAGCTTTACGTGGTGACGTCAACTCTGCGGCTGCCGCACTCCCAGCCTGCCCTGCCCTGCACGCTCTACCTCCGCTGGGTCCGAACGCTGCCCCCACCCCCATCTGTCATGTGTATGTTGTCTGTTGTTGTGAATCAGTAGTGCGGGCGTAGCAGCGAATCAGTGGGGTAGGCACCCGGGGGGGGGGGGCAAGGAATGACCTGGGGGGGGGGGGGGCAATTGCCCCCCCTTGGACCCCCTGTAGCGACGCCACTGGTCATGCGTGAAACATCAGAGAACAGACACCTTGCAACTATTTCTGGGAGCGCACAAGCTGGTGGTGACACCGTTATGGTCTGGGGAATGTTTTCATGGCATTCTCTGGGCCCACTCATTCATGTGGAAGGCACTCTGAACCAATTTGGGTAGAATACATCCTTGCATATCACATACAACCATACATGCTGATTGCCTGGGACGGAGCAAGACAATGCGACAAAGCTGAAAATTGTTTTTTTGAAAGGTTAAAAAGGTTTTACAATCACAGACATGAAATACTAATTGGATTCACACTGCTGGGACCTCATCCAATCCTAAGAACAGAAGTGCTGGCCCATGTAAAACTGGCCATACACATAAGGCTTCGTTCACATCACCGTTCAGCCTTTCCGTTCTCCTGCTCCGTTTAGGACTAACCGAGCCGAGGAATATACTTTTGTCTCCGCTTCAAAAATCTTCATCTGAGCGTAAACCTAACAGACCCCATTATACACTCACCTAAAGAATTATTAGGAACACCTGTTCTATTTCTCATTAATGCAATTATCTAGTCAACCAATCACATGGCAGTTGATTCAATGCATTTAGGGGTGTGGTCCTGGTCAAGACAATCTCCTAAACTCCAAACTGAATGTCAGAATGGGAAAGAAAGGTGATTTAAGCAATTTTGAGCGTGGCATGGTTGTTGGTGCCAGACGGGCCGGTCTGAGTATTTCACAATCTGCTCAGTTACTGGGATTTTCACGCACAACCATTTCTAGGGTTTACAAAGAATGGTGTGAAAAGGGAAAAACATCCAGTATGCGGCAGTCCTGTTGGCAAAAATGCCTTGTGGATGCGAGAGGTCAGAGGAGAATGGGCCGACTGATTCAAGCTGATAGAAGAGCAACGTTGACTGAAATAACCACTCGTTACAACCGAGGTATGCAGCAAAGCATTTGTGAAGCCACAACACGCACAACCTTGAGGCGGATGGGCAACAACAGCAGAAGACCCCACCGGGTACCACTCATCTCCACTACAAATAGGGAAAAGAGGCTACAATTTTTATGAGCTCACCAAAATTGGACTGTTGAAGACTGGAAAAATGTTGCCTGGTCTGATGAGTCTCGATTTCTGTTGAGACATTCAAATGGTAGAGTCCAAATTTGGCGTAAACAGAATGAGAACATGTATCCATCCTCTGATGGCTACTTCCAGCAGGATAATGCACCATGTCACAAAGTTCGAATCATTTCAAATTGGTTTCTTGAACATGACAATGAGTTCACTGTACTAAAATGGCCCCCACAGTCACCAGATCTCAACCCAATAGAGCATCTTTGGGATGTGGTGGAACGGGAGCTTCGTGCCCTGGATGTGCATCCCTCAAATCTCCATCAACTGCAAGATGCTATCCTATCAATATGGGCCAACATTTCTAAAGAATGCTATCAGCACCTTGTTGCATCAATGCCACATAGAATTAAGGCAGTTCTGAAGGCAAAGGGGGTTCAACACCGTATTAGTATGGTGTTCCTAATAATTCTTTAGGGGAGTGTAGTCTATGGGGTCCTTGGGTACCGTTCGGCTCAGTTATTTGCAGAATCCGTCCTTTCCGTTCTCCTGCTCCTAAACAGAGTGATGTGAACGAAGCCTAAGATGTATTGTCCAAACTTGAAACCCAGGAAGTTTAGCCAACAATCTAATGTGTATGGCGGCTTCCTGACTCTCCCCCCACGGCTGATATTAGGAGAGATAAGAATTGGACACATTTGATTTCTACTGCTCGTCTTTTTGTTCTCAGGATGTAAGCTGCAACCACAGGTGTATGGCAGCGGCCTTTTCTCTGCTCCATTACAAATGAATGCTCAGCGGAGCCGAGTATGCATGGTAGGATCAGGAGAGATAGCTGTTGACCCAACGAGCATTCTGTCAACAACTGTGTCGTGTGTATGTAGAAATGGAGAGGAAGAACAAAGAGAAGGGCAGCACTCACTGGTGAGTGCCGCCCTTCTTTTTGCTCTTCCTCTCCATTTCTACATACCATGAGACTTATATTTTGGGGCAGAGCACCACGTTCACTGGCTGTACTAGTCGCCTAGCATTCCGTACACTCCGCCATACACAGCAGTGCTGCCCTGCTCTTTTCTCTTTGTTTATTTTTGTCGTGTGTATGGTCAGCTTAAGTCCAGAGGATGAGTCCAATTGTGTGTCTCTTTCCATAGATCCTATTTACTATGACGTACAATGATTGTACATGCATAGTCACCTGTTGATTGGTAGACTGGAGACCTCCATTGATGAGGTTTTGAAATATCATAAATGTCTGTGATAAAAAAAAACACTATTAACAATGACAACAAAAAAATGCAAGTGCAAGTTTTGCCTCTGCACTTATTATGGAATTCTGAAAGCTATGAGACAACAGTACTACTTTGAAGGTCAAATACAAAATCTATGTTTTCACCCATTGAATTTTGTTTCAACAGGTAAGAGGATCCCTCTCCTTAAACATCATCAGTTCCATCTTTAGTGGCATTGCTATAATCCTAAATTGTGTTGATCTTGCAACCCTCCGCTGCTATTACTATTACTATGGTAACTATGGTTACTATGACTATCAAAATGAGTACAGAAGATGTCAACAACTACTTGTAAGTTCTCATCACCTTTAATGCAGATAAAACCATTAAGAGAACTAGCAAATTTTCTGAAATGAATCCCTTATAATAAAGTTTCTTTACAAGTGCTGGATTCTCAAACATCCTGAAATGAGTTTTAATGGTAGAGAAGAGAGATCTTTAACGAAAAACAAGAAGTCCTCTGAAATTTAGTCTAAGATATAAAAAAATTCTTAAAATCAGGAAGCTCTATATGGGAAACCTATGGTTGGCTACCCTAATGGACAAATGTAACATGGTGGATTAAAAAACAATTAAGTTGGGCATAGATGTAAGATTTTATCTGATCTGGTGACAATCTCTTGGACCTCAACCATAGTAGTGAACCAGAACAGAATGTATATTACACGTAGCTTTACACAAGCTCACCAATCTCATCGAGCCTTACCTATTGGACAGTAGAGATGTCGCGAACATAAATTTTTCCGCATTTGCGAATTTCCGCAAATGTTCGCTAACGGGCGAATCGCCATAGACTTCAATAGACAGGCGAATTGTAAAACCCACAGGAACTCTTTCTGGCCACAATAGTGATGGAAAAGTTGTTTCAAGGGGACTAACACCTGGACTGTGGCATGTCGGAGGGGGATCCATGGCAAAACTCCCATGGAAAATTACGTAGTTGACGCAGAGTGTGGTAAGTTAAATTCGCAATGCGATTAATATAACCTGTATTAATCGCATTGCGATTACAACTTAGATCTGAGTTCCTAATGGTTGTATTGCTAGAATATAACGAAGATTGAGAATATAGTGCTATATTCGTCAATTCTAGCAATACAACCATTAGGAATTTAGATCTAAGTTGTAATCGCAATGCGATTAATATAACCTGTATTAATCGCATTGCGATTACAACTTAGATCCAGTGGCGTTGCAAGGGGGGTGCAGTGGGTACGGGCCGCACCGGGTGACACCAGTCTGATGGGGTGTCACCCGCGGCCCGCCGGCGCAGGAGTTCTCACTCACAAGTTAAACTTCTAAACTTCGCAAGCACGCCGCGCCGTCACGTGGTAAAGGAGGACGGGGGTGTGACTCACTGCAGCCTGGTGAGTGGTGGGGCACCGCGGCAGCTGCCCTACAGGAGTCTCTGGTGTCGGGAGGAGGAGGTAGGTAGAGCGGCTCTGACTTTATAGAGCAAATTATTTTAATAATACCCCAATAATAATAAGTTAATAGCCTAACCACATTCATAAATTACTGGTGGATTATTATAGAGACGGCCCCAGGCCAGGAGACATAAGGGGTTGGGTTGAACTGTGGGCTGGGGCCACCCGGCCACATTTACTAATCTTTGCTCAGGGGGGCCCTCATAAATATAGACCCACATGGTGTGGACTGGTCATTTTTTACTAAGGAATATAGTTTAAACGTTTATGTGCAAAAGAGAAAATAAGAAGTCAGCTCCAATCAGATATCTGCACATAGACCAAGACTCTGGGTCTATGCAGATATCTGATTGGAGCTGACTTAGTGACTTCATTTTTTTTCTCTTTATCTTTTTATTATGGCTTCGGGGGGGGGGGGGGGGCAGGGGTGACACCATTTTCTACCGCACCGGGTGACACCAGCCATAGCAACGCCAACCATTAGGAACCCAGCTCTAAGTTGAATTTGCAATGCGATTAATATAACCTGTATTAATCGCATTGCGATTACAACTTAGATCTGAGTTCCTAAAGGTTGTATTGCTAGAATTGACGAATATAACGAATATAGCACTATATTCTCAATCTTCGTTATATTCTAGCAATACAACAACCATTAGGAACCCAGCTCTAAGTTGAATTCGCAATGCGATTAATATAACCTGTATTAATCGCATTGCGATTACAACTTAGTCAAATTTGTGACACTGCAGCTTCCGAATGAATCTAAAATGGATGCTGTCCAGGAGGTGGGAGAGTCTGGGAGGGAGGGTATGCTGCTGATTGGCTGGAATGTGTCTGCTGACTGTGAGGTACAGGGTCAAAGTTTACACAATGATGACGAATAGGGGGCGGACCGAACATCGCATATGTTCGCCCGCCGCGGCGAACGCGAACAAGCGATGTTCACCGGGAACTATTCGCCGGCGAATAGTTCGGGACATCTCTATTGGACAGTCAGGTACTCTACATGGACATCAATGTAAGAAGCTTGTCCATAGAATGAGCTTTATGAAAAATTGTCAGCAGATACACAACAACCTGTGGCTTTCCACAAGATGTTTCTATGTCCTTTGGTGTGATAGGTAAAATACAGTGCAAGGGTATATGCACCACTACCTGATTATAAGGGCTTAATAAGGTCTGTCCGCAAACATGTTTGCTGGAAAATGTGAAGCCAGTGGGGCAGATATATCAATTCGACTGAACCTGGATTGTGTGTTAATTTATGCCAGAATTTTTGACACACGCTTGCTGTACCAACTGTATGAAATGTATGCACCACAATTTTCTTTTATTTCAACATGCTAGACACAATTTTTTCAAACAACGCGCCACGTTTATCTGTCTCTACTTGCGCCTTTGATAAATGCTTTAGATAAAACTATACCAGTTTCAAGGTAGTATAAAAATGGTTCTGCTAGTACAAAGCCCTAGGCACAGGGTGTTGCTCATAGAAATTTTTGTGGTGCAATGTGTCACACCTAGCCTTCCCCGCTTTATTTAAACAACTATAACATCACAGATTTAGACATATTTGCAACATATTTGGCTTATCATTTGAGTGTGGGAGGAAAACCCACACAAACACAGAGAGAACATACAGCACAAAGTCAGTGCAGATGTCGTCCTTGATCAGATTGAAACCCTAGCACTTCAAATCACCAGTGTTAACCACTGAGCCACCACTGCCACTGTTCCCTCTAGGCTGGGGAAAGTAAAAAATTTGAAACATGGTTATAACTAGAGATGAGCAAATTTCAAAAAAATTCGATTCGGCTGGGTCACCGAATTCTCCAAAAAGATTTGCTTCGATCCGAATTTATTCGGAGCGAATCACATTAAAAAACGGCTATTTCTGGGCTGAAGAGAGCCTTTATAGGGGTGTAGAACACTGTGCCTTGCAGTAACACGCATAGGGAGTGTGCTGTGGTAGTGCGTATGACATGCAGATGACAGGCGTCGCTCTTAAAATCACTGCACACTTCACTTATTTTGGCAGTCACAGGGCCAAAACCGACAAAATAACTCAAGTATGAACTCAGCCTTACAGGTCGATGTTAGCTTCAAGAAGAAGCGCACTTCTTTTACACCCTCGTCAGCTGATTCCACATAGATGTCTACAGAACCTATTATTAGGGATGAGCGAACCCGAACTGTATAGTTCGGGTTCGTACCGAATTTTGGGGTGTCCGTGACACGGACCCGAACCCGAACATTTTCGTAAAAGTCCGGGTTCGGGTTCGGTGTTCGGCGCTTTCTTGACGCTTTTTGAAAGGCTGCAAAGCAGCCAATCAACAAGCATCATACTACTTGCCCCAAGAGGCCATCACAGCCTTGCCTACTATTGGCATGGCTGTTATTGGCCAGTGCAGCATGTGACCCAGCCTCTATATAAGCTTGGGTCACGTTGCGCTGCACGTCACTCTGCTGATTCAAGCATAGGGAGAGGTTGCAGCTGCGACGTTAGGGCGAGATTAGGCAGATTAACTCCTCCAAAAGACTTCATTCTGTAATCAATCTGCAGCTGTGGATCATTGAAGTGCTAATATCGACTTGCTCACTTTTTTGAGGCTGCCCAGAACGTTTTTAGATCACTTTTTTCTGGGGTGATCGGCGGCCATTTTGTGACTTGTGGTGCGCCAGCACAAGCTATCACCAAGTGTATTTAACCATTAATAGTGTGGTTATTTTGTGCTATATCCTACATCAGCTGCAGGCTGAGCCTGTGTCACCGAAGTGCATTTAACCATCAACAGTCTGGTTATTTTTTGGCCATATACTACATCAGCTGCAGGCTGAGCCTGTGTCACCGAAGTGCATTTAATCATCAACAGTCTGGTTATTTTTTAGCCATATACTACATCTGGTGCAGGCTGAGCCTGTGTCACCCAAGTGCATTTAACCATCAATAGTGTGGTTATTTTTTGGCCATATACTACATCAGGGGCAAGTTGAGCCTGTCACCCAGCGCCTAAAAAATAGACCTGACATTTCTATTCAACCAAATCTGTACTGTTTTAGCTGGTCAAGTTATTTGTAGTGACCGTAAAAGCAAATTTTTTGTTCTGGGTTGAAAAACTATTCCCAAATTTGCCATTCTCAAAATAACTAGTTTCTGCTATATGAGGCCAACTTGAAATCTATCCCAAAAAGGATATCTTACATTGAAGGTGCTGATAGTGTCATTCATAAAAACCTAAGACACACGCTACCGTGCAGATAGAAGTCTGATTCTGTGATTAAACCTATACCTGTCACACAGCGCAAAAAAAACCAAGCCTCACAATTCTATTCAACCAAATCTGTACTGTTTTAGCTGGTCAAGTTATTTGTAGTGACCGTAAAAGCACATTTTTTGTTCTGGGTTGAAAAACTATTCCCAAATTTGCCATTCTCAAAATAACTAGTTTCTGCTATATGAGGCCAACTTGAAATCTATCCCAAAAAGGATATCTTACATTGAAGGTGCTGATAGTGTCATTCATAAAAACCTAAGACACACGCTACCGTGCAGATAGAAGTCTGATTCTGTGATTAAACCTATACCTGTCACACAGCGCAAAAAAAACCAAGCCTCACAATTCTATTCAACCAAATCTGTACTGTTTTAGCTGGTCAAGTTATTTGTAGTGACCGTAAAAGCACATTTTTTGTTCTGGGTTGAAAAACTATTCCCAAATTTGCCATTCTCAAAATAACTAGTTTCTGCTATATGAGGCCAACTTGAAATCTATCCCAAAAAGGATATCTTACATTGAAGGTGCTGATAGTGTCATTCATAAAAACCTAAGACACACGCTACCGTGCAGATAGAAGTCTGATTCTGTGATTAAACCTATACCTGTCACACAGCGCAAAAAAAACCAAGCCTCACAATTCTATTCAACCAAATCTGTACTGTTTTAGCTGGTCAAGTTATTTGTAGTGACCGTAAAAGCACACTTTTTGTTCTGGGTTGAAAAACTATTCCCAAATTTGCCATTCTCAAAATAACTAGTTTCTGCTATATGAGGCCTACTTAAAATCTATCCCAAAAAGGATATCTTACATTGAAGGTGCTGATAGTGTCATTCAGAAAAACCTAAGACACACGCTACCGTGCAGATAGAAGTCTGATTCTGTGATTAAACCTATACCTGTCACACAGCGCAAAAAAAAAACAGGCCTCACATTTCTATTCAACCAAATCTGTACTGTTTTAGCTGGTCAAGTTATTTGTAGTGACCGTAAAAGCACATTTTTTGTACTGGGTTGAAAAACTATTGCCAAATTTGCCATTCTCAAAATAACTAGTTTCTGCTATATGAGGCCTACTTAAAATCTATCCCAAAAAGGATATCTTACATTGAAGGTGCTGATAGTGTCATTCAGAAAAACCTAAGACACACGCTACCGTGCAGATAGAAGTCTGATTCTGTGATTAAACCTATACCTGTCACACAGCGCAAAAAAAAACAGGCCTCACATTTCTATTCAACCAAATCTGTACTGTTTTAGCTGGTCAAGTTATTTGTAGTGACCGTAAAAGCACATTTTTTGTTCTGGGTTGAAAAACTATTCCCAAATTTGCCATTCTCAAAATAACTAGTTTCTGCTATATGAGGCCTACTTAAATCTATCCCAAAAAGGATATCTTACATTGAAGGTGCTGATAGTGTCATTCAGAAAAACCTAAGACACACGCTACCGTGCAGATAGAAGTCTGATTCTGTGATTAAACCTATACCTGTCACACAGCGCAAAAAAAAAATAGGCCTCACATTTCTATTCAACCAAATCTGTACTGTTTTAGCTGGTCAAGTTATTTGTAGTGACCGTAAAAGCACACTTTTTGTTCTGGGTTGAAAAACTATTCCCAAATTTGCCATTCTCAAAATTGTGGTGAACGGGAACAATGAGGAAAACATCTAATAAGGGACGCGGACGCGGACGTGTACATGGTCGTGGTGGTGTTAGTGGACCCTCTGGTGCTGGGAGAAGACGTGGCCGTTCTGCCACAGCCACACTTCCTAGTGAACCAACTACCTCAGGTCCCAGTAGCCAGCAGAATTTACAGCGATATTTTGTGGGGCCCAATGCCGTTCTAAGGATGGTAAGGCCTGAGCAGGTACAGGCATTAGTCAATTGGGTGGCCGACAGTGGATCCAGCACGTTCACATTATCTCCCTCCCAGTCTTCTGCAGAAAGCGCACAGATGGCGCATGAAAATCAAGCCCATCAGTCTGTCAAATCACCCCCATGCATATCAGGGAAACTGTCTGAGCCTCAAGTTATGCAGCAGCCTCTTATGCTGTTTGAAGACTCTGCTGCCATGGTTTCCCAAGGGCATCCACCTAGCCCCTCCCCAGGGGTGGAAGAGATAGAATGCACTAACGCACAACCACTTATGTTTCCTGATGATGAGGACATGGGAATACCACCTCAGCACGTCTCTGATAATGACAAAACACAGGTGCCAACTGCTGCGTCTTTCTGCAGTGTGCAGACTGAACAGGAGGTCAGGGATCAAGACTGGGTGGAAGACGATGCAGGGGACGATGAGGTCCTAGACCCCACATGGAATGAAGGTCGTGCCACTGACTTTCAGTGTTCGGAGGAAGAGGCAGTGGTGAGACCGAGCCAACAGCGTAGCAAAAGAGGGAGCAGTGGGCAAAATCAGAACACCCGCCGCCAAGAGACTCCGCCTGCTACTGACCGCCGCCATCTGGGACCGAGCACCCTAAAGGCAGCTTCAAGGAGTTCCCTGGCATGGCACTTCTTCAAACAATGTGCTGACGACAAGACCCGAGTGGTTTGCACACTGTGCCATCAGAGCCTGAAGCGAGGCATTAACGTTCTGAACTTTAGCACAACCTGCATGACCAGGCACCTGCATGCAAAGCATGAACTGCAGTGGAGTAAACACCTTAAAAACAAGGAAGTCACTCAGGCTCCCCCTGTTACCTCTTCTGCTGCTATTGCCTCGGCCTCTTCTGCTGCTGCCGCCGCCTCGGCCTCTTCTGCTGCTGCTGCCGCCGCCTAGGCCTCTTCCTCTGCCTCTGGAGGAACGTTGGCACCTGCCGCCCAGCAAACATGGGATGTACCACCAACACCACCAGCTGCGTCACCAAGCATCTCAACCATGTCACACGGCAGCGTTCAGCTCTCCATCTCACAAACATTTGAGAGAAAGCGTAAATTCCCACCTAGCCACCCTCAATCCCTGGCCCTGAATGCCAGCATTTCTAAACTACTGGCCTATGAAATGCTGTCATTTAGGCTGGTGGACACACACAGCTTCAAACAGCTCATGTCACTTGCTGTCCCACAGTATGTTGTTCCCAGCCGCCACTACTTCTCCAAGAGAGCCGTGCCTTCCCTGCACAAACAAATGTCCGATAAAATCAAGTGTGCACTGCGCAACGCCATCTGTGGCAAGGTCCACCTAACCACAGATACGTGGACCAGTAAGCACGGCCAGGGACGCTATATCTCCCTAACTGCACACTGGGTAAATGTAGTGGCGGCTGGGCCCCAGGCGGAGAGCTGTTTGGCGCACGTCCTTTCGCCGCCAAGGATCACAGGGCAACATTCTTTGCCTCCTGTCTCCTCCTCCTCCTACTCAGCTTCCTCCTCCTCTTCTTCCACCTGCTCATCCAGTCAGCCACACACCTTCACCACCAACTTCAGCACAGCCCGGGGTAAACGTCAGCAGGCCATTCTGAAACTCATATGTTTGGGGGACAGGCCCTACACCGCACAGGAGTTGTGGCGGGGTATAGAACAACAGACCGACGAGTGGTTGCTGCCGGTGAGCCTCAAGCCCGGCTTGGTGGTGTGCGATAATGGGCGAAATCTCGTTGCAGCTCTGGGACTAGCCGGTTTGACGCACATCCCTTGCCTGGCGCATGTGCTGAATTTGGTGGTGCAGAAGTTCATTCGCAACTACCCCGACATGTCAGAGCTGCTGCCTAAAGTGCGGGCCGTCTGTTCGCGCTTCCGGTGTTCACACCCTGCCGCTGCTCGCCTGTCTGCGCTACAGCGTAAGTTCGGCCTTCCCGCTCACCGCCTCATATGTGACGTACCCACCAGGTGGAACTCCACCTTGCATATGCTGGACAGACTGTGCGAGCAGCAGCAGGCCATAGTGGAGTTTCAGCTGCAGCACGCTTGGGTCAGTTGCACTGCGGATCAGACACACTTCACCACCAATGACTGGGCCTCCATGCGAGACCTGTGTGCCCTGTTGCGTTGTTTTGAGTACTCCACCAACATGGCCAGTGGCGATGACGCCATTATCAGCGTTACAATACCACTTCTATGTCTCCTTGAGAAAACACTTAGGGCGATGATGGAAGAGGAGGTGGCCCAGGAGGAAGAGGAGGAAGAGGGGTCATTTTTAGCACTTTCAGGCCAGTCTCTTCGAAGTGACTCAGAGGGAGGTTTTTTGCAACACCAGAGGCCAGGTACAAATGTGGCCAGACAGGGCCCACTACTGGAGGACGAGGAGGACGAGGATGAGGATGAGGTGGAGGAGGATGAGGATGAAGCATGTTCACAGCGGGGTGGCACCCAAAGCAGCTCGGGCCCATCACTGGTGCGTGGCTGGGGGGAAACGCAGGACGATGACGATACGCCTCCCACAGAGGACAGCTTGTCCTTACCTCTGGGCAGCCTGGCACACATGAGCGACTACATGCTGCAGTGCCTGCGCAACGACAGCAGAGTTGCCCACATTTTAACGTGTGAGGACTACTGGGTTGCCACCCTGCTGGATCCCCGGTACAAAGACAATGTGCCCACCTTACTTCCTACACTGGAGCGTGATAGGAAGATGCGCGAGTACAAGCGCACGTTGGTAGACGCGCTACTGAGAGCATTTCCAAATGTCACAGGGGAACCAGTGGAAGCCCAAGGCGAAGGCAGAGGAGGAGCAAGAGGTCGCCAACGCAGCTGTGTCACGGCCAGCTCCTCTGAGAGCAGGGTTAGCATGGCAGAGATGTGGAAAAGTTTGTCACCACGCCACAGCTAATTGCACCACCACCTGATACGGAACGTGTTAGCAGGAGGCAACATTTCACTAACATGGTGGAACAGTACCTGTGCACACCCCTCCACGTACTGACTGATGGTTCGGCCCCATTCAACTTCTGGGTCTCCAAATTGTCCACGTGGCCAGAGCTAGCCTTTTATGCCTTGGAGGTGCTGGCCTGCCCGGCGGCCAGCGTTTTGTCTGAACGTGTATTCAGCACGGCAGGGGGCGTCATTTCAGACAAACGCAGCCGCCTGTCTACAGCCAATGTGGACAAGCTGACGTTCATAAAAATGAACCAGGCATGGATCCCACAGGACCTGTCTATCCCTTGTGCAGATTAGATATTAACTACCTCCCCTTAACAATATATTATTCTACTCCAGGGCACTTCCTCATTCAATACTATTTTTAATTTCATTTTACCATTATATTGCGGGGCAACCCAAAGTTGAATGACCTCTCTCCTCTGTCTGGGTGCCGGGGCCTAAATGTGTGACAGTGGCCTGTTCCAGTGGTGGGTGACGTGAAGCCTGATTCTCTGCTATGACATGAAGACAGATTCTGTGCTGACATAAGGCCAGATTCTCTGTTACGGGACCTCTCTCCTCTACCTGGGTGCCTGGGCCTAAATGTGTGACAGTGGCCTGTTCCAGTGGTGGGTGACGTGAAGCCTGATTCTCTGCTATGACATGAAGACAGATTCTGAGCTGACATAAGGCCAGATTCTCTGTTACGGGACCTCTCTCCTCTGCCTGGGTGCCGGGGCCTAAATATGTGACAGTGGCCTGTTCCAGTGGTGGGTGACGTGAATCCTGATTCTCTGCTATGACATGAAGACAGATTCTGTGCTGACATAAGGCCAGATTCTCTGTTACGGGACCTCTCTCCTCTGCCTGGGTGCCTGGGCATAAATGTGTGACAGTGGCCTGTTCCAGTGGTGGGTGACGTGAAGCTTGAGTCTCTGCTATGACATGAAGACAGATTCTGTGCTGACATAAGGCCAGATTCTCTGTTACGGGACCTCTCTCCTCTGCCTGGGTGCCTGGGCATAAATGTGTGACAGTGGCCTGTTCCAGTGGTGGGTGACGTGAAGCCTGAGTCTCTGCTATGACATGAAGACAGATTCTGTGCTGACATAAGGCCAGATTCTCTGTTACGGGACCTCTCTCCTCTGCCTGGGTGCCTGGGCCTAAATGTGTGACAGTGGCCTGTTCCAGTGGTGGGTGACGTGAAGCCTGATTCTCTGCTATGACATGAAGACAGATTCTGCGCTGACATAAGGCCAGATTCTCTGTTACGGGACCACTCTCCTCTGCCTGGGTGCCGGGGCCTAAATATGTGACAGTGGCCTGTTCCAGTGGTGGGTGACGTGAAGCCTGATTCTCTGCTATGACATGAAGACAGATTCTGTGCTGACATAAGGCCAGATTCTCTGTTACGGGACCTCTCTCCTCTGCCTGGGTGCCTGGGCCTAAATGTGTGACAATGGCCTGTTCCAGTGGTGGGTGACGTGAAGCCTGATTCTCTGCTATGACATGAAGACTGATTCTGCGCTGACATAATGCCAGATTCTCTGTTACGGGACCTCTCTCCTCTGCCTGGGTGCCTGGGCCTAAATGTGTGACAGTGGCCTGTTCCAGTGGTGGGTGACGTGAAGCCTGATTCTCTACTATGACATGAAGACAGATTCTGTGCTGACATAAGGCCAGATTCTCTGTTACGGGACCTCTCTCCTCTGCCTGGGTGCCTGGGCCTAAATGTGTGACAGTGGCCTGTTCCAGTGGTGGGTGACGTGAAGCCTGATTCTCTGCTATGACATGAAGACAGATTCTGTGCTGACATAAGGCCAGATTCTCTGTTACGGGACCTCTCTCCTCTGCCTGGGTGCCGGGGCCTAAATATGTGACAGTGGCCTGTTCCAGTGGTGGGTGACGTGAAGCCTGATTCTCTGCTATGACATGAAGACAGATTCTGTGCTGACATAAGGCCAGATTCTCTGTTACGGGACCTCTCTCCTCTGTCTGGGTGCCGGGGCCTAAATATGTGACAGTGGCCTGTTCCAGTGGTGGGTGACATGAAGCCAGATTCTCTGCTATGGCATGAAGAGACTGATTCTCTGCTGACATGAAGCCAGATTCTTTGCTATGGCATGAAGAGACTGATTCTCTGCTGACGTGAAGCCAGATTCTCTGCTATGGGACCTCTGTCCAATTTATTGGGTAATTTTTATTTGTTTTATTTTTATTTTAATTCATTTCCCTATCCACATTTGTTTGCAGGGGATTTACCTACATGTTGCTGCCTTTTGTAGCCCTCTAGCTCTTTCCTGGGCTGTTTTACAGCCTTTTTAGTGCCCAAAAGTTCAGGTCCCCATTGACTTCAATGGGGTTCGGGTTCGGGACGAAGTTCGGTTCGGGTTCGGATCCCGAACCCGAACATTTCCGGGAAGTTCAGCCGAACTTCTCGAACCCGAACATCCAGGTGTTCGCTCAACTCTACCTATTATATTAAACGTGTACAGTATATATACTATACTATATATTACTATATTACTGATATTAAACGCCCCCACCCCACCCCCCCCCGACAGAGTGGAGAGGGTGTCAGAAGTAAGTTTGTGTTGACGTCACTGATTAATTTGCCCTTATTCTGATCCATCAGAATAATAACCCACAAAAAATGGATCCTGTCTGTGGAGCATCCGCCTTCATTTGGTCAGCATTTGCTCAATAATCCATCAGTATTGCTAATGCCAAAATAAAAACAGGAGTGGATCTAAAACAAAGGTGACACTTGAATGGAATATTTGCATGTCTTCTGTGTTTTGTACCCAGTTCTGCTTTTGGCTACCAAATCAAAAGCCAATTCTGATGGGACTATACAGGCCTTACAGCTGCTACACAGACAGGATCTGTCTAATTTTTCCTTCCTTCTGACAGATCAGAAGAAGGGTCAAACAAATGATGATGTCATCCAGGCTGAAAGGCAAAATATTGGCCCATTCATAAAGGGGGGAGGGTTGGAACAGCATGAGGAGACCACAGAGTGGCCCAATGACAGGATCTGAAGGTGGTGGCAGCATCAGGAGGCCACAGTGGCACAATGACAGAGTTTGGAGGTGGTGGCAGCATGAGGAGACCACAGAGTGGCACAATGACAGTGTGGAGGTGGCGGCAGCATCAGGAGGCCACAGAGTGGTATAATGACAGAGTGTGGAGGTGGCGGCAGCAGCATCAGGAGGAGGCCACATAGTGGCCCAATAACCGAGTCTGGAGGTGGCAGCAGTATGAGGAAGCCACCGAGTGGCACAATGACAGTGTACACTTCGTCTATTCATTTATAGTGAATATGGGACAGAACAGAAGGTTAAAGGGAACCTGTCACCTGGATTTTGGGTATAGAGCTGAGGACATGGGTTTCTAGATGGCCGCTTGCACATCCGAAATACCCAGTCCCCATACAGTCAGGTCCATAAATATTGGAACATCAACACAATTCTAATATTTTTGGCTCTATACACCACCACAATGTATTTGAAATGAAACGAACAAGATGTGCTTTAACTGCAGACTGTCAGCTTTAATTTTAGGGTATTTACAGTTTGCATATCTGCCTCCCACTTGTTAAGGGACCAAAAGTAATGGGACAGAATAATAATCATAAATCAAACTATCACTCTTTAATACTTGCTTGCAAATCCTTTGCAGTCAATTACAGCCTGAAGTCTGGAACGCATAGACATCACCAGACGCTGGGTTTCATCCCTCGTGATGCTCTGCCAGGCCTCTACTGCAACTGTCTTCAGTTCCTGCTTGTTCTTGGGGCATTTTCCCTTCAGTTTTGTCTTCAGCAAGGGAAATGCATGCTCAATCGGATTCAGGTCAGGTGATTGACTTGGCCATTGCATAACATTCCACTTCTTTCCCTTAAAAAACTCTTTGGTTGCTTTTGCAGTATGCTTTGGGTCATTGTCCATCTGCACTGTGAAGCGCCGTCCAATGAGTTCTGAAGCATTTGGCTGAATATGAGCAGATAATATTGCCCGAAACACTTCAGAATTCATCCTGCTGCTTTTGTCAGCAGTCACATCATCAATAAATACAAGAGAACCAGTTCCATTGGCAGCCATACATGCCCACGCCATGACACTACTACCACCATGCTTCACTGATGAGGTGGTATGCTTAGGATCATGAGCAGTTCCTTTCCTTCTCCATACTCTTCTCTTCCCATCACTCTGGTACAAGTTGATCTTGGTCTCATCTGTCCATACGATGTTATTCCAGAACTGTGAAGGCTTTTTTAGATGTCGTTTGGCAAACTCGAATCTGGCCTTCTTGTTTTTGAGGCTCACCAATGGTTTACATCTTGTGGTGAACCCTCTGTATTCCCCCTGGTGAAGTCTTCTCTTGATTGTTGACTTTGACACACATACACCTACCTCCTGGAGTGTGTTCTTGATCTGGCCAACTGTGTGTTTTCTTCACCAGGGAAAGAATTCTTTGGTCATCCACCACAGTTGTTTTCTGTGTTCTTCCGGGTCTTTTGGTGTTGCTGAGCTCACCGGTGTGTTCCTTCTTTTTAAGAATGTTCCAAACAGTTGTTTTTGCCACGCCAAATGTTTTTAATATCTCTCTGATGGGTTTGTTATGTTTTTTCAGCCTAATGATGGCTTGCTTCACTGATAGTGACAGCTCTTTGGATCTCATCTTGAGAGTTGGCAGCAACAGATTCCAAATGCAAATAGCAGACTTGAAATTAACTCTGGACATTTTATCTGCTCATTGTAATTGGGATAATGAGGGAATAGCACACCTGGCCATGGAACAGCTGAGAAGCCAATTGTCCCATTACTTTTGGGACCTTAACAAGTGGGAGGCACATATGCAAACTGTTGTAATTCCTACACCGTTCACCTGATTTGGATGTACATACCCTCAAACTAAAGCTGACAGTCTGCAGTTAAAGCACCTCTTGTTCGTTTCATTTCAAATCCATTGTGGTGGTGTATAGAGCCAAAAATGTTAGAATTGTGTCGACGTCCCAATATTTATGGACCTGACTGTAGCTCTGTGTGCTTTTATTGTGTAAAAAAACCGATTTGATACATATGAAAATTAGCCTGAGATGAGTCAGAGCTTGAAAATATGACTCTTCTCTGGTCACACAAGTAAGATATTACTCTTTTATGTTAATTTGCATATGTATCAAATATTTTTTTTTACACAATAAAAGCACAGAGCGCTATGGGGACTGGATATTGCAGATGTGCTAGTGGCCTTCTAGCAGCCCATGTCCTCAGCTCTATACACAAAATCCCAGTGACAGGTTCCCTTTAACCCCTTTAGGACACAGCCTTATTTCACCTTAAGGACCAGGCCATTTTTTGCAAATCTGACCAGTGTCACTTTAAGTGCTGATAACTTTAAAACGCTTTGACTTATCCAGGCCATTCTGAGATAGTTTTTTCGTAACATATTGTACTTCATGACACTGGTAAAATGGAGTAAAAAAAAAATCATTTTTATCTATAAAAAAATACCAAATTTACCAATTTTTTTTTAAAAAATTGCAAATTTCCAAGTTTCAATTTCTCTACTTCTATAATACATAGTTATAACTCCAAAAATAGTTATTACTTTACATTCCCTATATGTCTACTTCATGTTTAGATCATTTTGGGAA
The DNA here is from genome assembly GCF_905171765.1 of Bufo bufo. Lineage (NCBI taxonomy): Eukaryota > Metazoa > Chordata > Amphibia > Anura > Bufonidae > Bufo > Bufo bufo. The sequence continues at coordinate 170,727,988 of NC_053394.1, read as the reverse complement.
TGATATTTTATTTTTTAGGGATGTTACAAGGCTTAGAAGTTTAGAACCAAATCTTGAAATTTTTAGGGACCAGTTCAGGACCAGGTTTGAAGTCACTTTGCGAGGCTTACATAATAGAAACCACCCAAAAATGACCCCTTTCTAGAAACTACACCCCTCAAGGTATTCAAAACTGATTTTTAAAACTTTGTTAACCCTTTAGGTGTTCCACAAGAATTAATGGAAAATAGAGATACAATTTCAAAATTTCGCTTTTTTGGCAGATTTTCCATATTAATAATTTTTTTCCAGTTACAAAGCAAGGGTTAACAGCCAAACCAAACTCAATATTTATGGCTCTGATTCTGTAGTTTACAGAAACACCCCATATGTGGTCGTAAACCACTGTACAGGCACACGGCAGGGCGCAGAAGGAAAGGAATGTCATACGGTTTTTGGAAGGCAGGTTTTGCTGGACTGTTTTTTTTGACACTATGTCCCATTTAAAGCCCCCCTGATGCACCCCTAGAGTAGAAACTCCATAAAAGTGACCCCATCTAAGACACTACACTCCTCAAGGTATTCAAAACTGATTTTACAAACGTCGTTAACTCTTTAGGTGTTCCACAAGAGTTATTGGCAAATTGAGATGAAATTTCTGAATTTCAATTTTTTGGCAAATTTTCCATTTTAATAAATTTTTTCCAGTAACAAAGCAAGGGTGAACAGCCAAACAAAACTCAATATTTATGGCCCTGATTCTGTAGTTTACAGAAACACCCCATATGTGGTCGTAAACCGCTGTACTGGGCACACGGCAGGGCGCAGAAGGAAAGGAATGCCATACGGTTTTTGGAAGGCAGAATTTGCTGGACTGTTTTTTTTGACACCATGTCCCATTTGAAGCCCCCCTAATGCACCCCTAGAGTAGAAACTCCAAAAAAGTGATAGAAACTACGGGATAGGGTGGCAGTATTGTTGGTACTAGTTTAGGGTACATATGATTTTTGGTTGCTCTATATTACACATTTTGTGAGGCAAGGTAACAAGAAATAGCTGTTTTGGCACCGTTTTAATTTTGTGTTATTTACAACATTCATCTGACAGGTTAGATCATGTGGTATTTTTATAGAACAGGTTGTCACGGATGTGGCGATACCTAATATGTATACTTTTTTTTTATTTATGTAAGTTTTTTACAGTGATTTCATTTTTGAAGCAAAAAAAATCATGTTTTAGTGTTTCCATAGTCTGAGAGATATCATTTTTTCAGTTTTTGGGCGATTACCTTGGGTAGGGTATGATTTTTGCGGGATGAGATGACGGTTTTATTGGCACTATTTAGGGGTGCGTGTGACTTTTTGATCGCTTGCTATTACACTTTTTGTGATGTAAGGTGACAAAAAATTGTTTATTTAGCACAGTTTTTATTTTAAATTTTTTACGGTGTTCATCTGAGGGGTTAGGTCATGTGATATTTTTATAGAGCCGGTCGATACGGACGCGGCGATACCTAATATGTATACTTTTTTTAATTTATTTAAGTTTTACACAATAATATCATTTTTAAAAAAAAATAAAAATCATGTTTTAGTGTCTCCATATTCTGAGAGCCATAGTTTTTTTACAGTTTTTGAGCGATTATCATAGGTAGTTTTTTTTTTACGGTGTTCATCTGAGGGGTTAGGTCATGTGATTTTTTTCAACTTTCTTTTTCACTTTATTTTTTGTCCCAATTTGGGGCTTGAACTTTTGGGGGTCTAATCCCTTTACAATGCATTCCAATGCTTCTGTATTGGAATGCATTGGCTGTATGAGTAATACAGTGAGTATTACTCATACAGCTTCCGGCCTGTGAGATCCAGGGGGCTGGATCTCACAGGCTCGTCACTGAAAGGCAGCGCGATGCCTCAAGAAGGCATCGCGCTGCCTTCCATGCCATCAGGTCCCCCCTACAGCCGCATGGGGACCCGAGAGCAGCGCCCAGGGATCTCCCTGCACTTACTGTTATACCTGGGCGCCGCTCCGTTCTCCCGGTATAGCCTCCGGTATCTTTATATGTTCGGCTCCACCCAGTTGAGAAAAAAACTCTCAGGCTATGAGCTGAGCGCTGCGATTGGCCAGCGCTACAGCCTGGGAGAAGGAGACGCCGGCAGGCTCAACTGGGTGGCGCCGAACATATGAAGATACCGGAGGCTATACCGGGAGAACGGAGTGGCGCCCAGGGATAACAGTAAGTGCAGGGAGATCCCTGGGCACCGCTCTCCATGTCTGTATACTTAGTTTAGATTTTCTATTCTAGTGAAAGGTCCTCTTTAAGTACCAGGACAACATGCCGTACCGGTACGTCATGTGTCCTGAAGAGGTTAAAAGACGATTTAATAATACACGTTCTCTGGCACAAAAGGCTTGGCAAATTGATTGTCCGTGAATTTCCCTAAAAGAGTTGGATAATATATTGGCGAGTTTAAGTTTACTTTCTTTTTATCAAGTTTTGGTTCAGTTTAACAATAAATATTTAATAAATTTAATAATAGAAATTAAGTGTTGAGAATCCACCACCAGTTATTCAACAACATTGTTGCGATTGAGAAAGCATTCCAAAAAACTATTTCTCTCCACCTGGAGACAAATCCTGTCAAGACTGATGCAAATGTGGTATCTGCTGCTCATCGAGCCAGATACATCTGGGGGAACCTGCCTGGCATGAACAGGCTTCTGGTAGCTACAGACAATGAGAAGACAAAGCTTCAAGATAGCTTGGAGCTCGGAAAAGTCGTGTAGTTCATCAAGATTGAAACCATAACTACCAGCCCCTGGTCTCTACGTCAGGGAAAACCTCACGAGTTCCCAGGCATCATGGATGGAAGGAGGACATCCTGTGGTGCATGGACATGGAGAGGGACTTCGTATCCCCCCCGCACTATACGGACGTCTCAGAAATGAACCGCTGCTCCCGACAGTAGCTCCTGGGAAGGTCATGGAGCGTCCCGGTCATCCGGCATCTATTCGCCCCGCTGAAGGATTATTTTGAAAGTGTGTAGAAGCCACACGGGACCCCCACGCTGCAGATTTATCATGGAGACATCATGAAGATTTTACCGCATGTAACTACAGCGCTGAACAAATGTAGTTTTTCGACCGAAATACGCCACTAAAGATTTTCCGCATATAACCACAGCGCTGAATGCTGAATACATTTTGTTTTTCGACCAAAATACGTCACTAAAGATTTTATCACATATAACGGCAACAGTAAAGGCTGAATAAATTTTGCTTTTTGACCGAAATACGTCACTAAAGATTTTACCGCGTATAACTACAGCGCTGAATGCTGAATAAAATTTGTTTTTGGACTGAAATACGTCCCAAAAGGTTTTACCACTTATAACTGCAGCGCTGAACGCTGAATAAATGTTGTTTTTCGAAAGAAATACGTCAATAAAGATTTTACCACATATAATTGCAGCGCTGAACGCTGAATAAAATTAGTTTTTCAACCGAAGTGCGTCAATAAAGATTTTACCAAATATAACTGCAGCGCTGAACTCTGAATAAAATTAGTTTTTACAACCAAAATACATCAATAACAATTTTACCACATATAACTGCTGGGCTGAACACTGAATAAAAAAAAATTTCGACCAAAATACGTCAATAAAGACTTTACACATATAACTGCAGCGCTGGATGCTGAATAAAATTAGTTTTTCGACCGAAATACGTCACAAAAGGTTTTACCACATATAACTGCAGCGCTGAACGCTAAATAAATGTAGTTTTCAGACCAAAATACCTCACTAAAGATTTTCTCACATATAACGGCAACAGTGAAGGCTGAATAAATTTTGTTTTTCGACCGAAATACGTCACAAAAGATTTTTCCGCATATAATTACAGTGCTGAACACTGAATACATTTTGTTTTTCGACCAAAATACGTCATTAAAGATTTTATCACATATAACGGCAACAGTGAATGCTGGATACGTTTTGTTTTTTGACCGAAATGCGTCACTAAAGATTTTACCACATATAACTGCAGTGCTGAACTCTATTTTTTGTTTTGTACTGAAATAGGCCACTAAACTCTTTTAACCACAAATAAATGCAACAGTGAAGTGCGTATATTTTTTCCTTTTTGTACTGAAATAGGCCACTAAATTCTTTCAACACAACTGCAGAAGTTAAATAGAAACGTAGAAACATAGAATGTGTCGGCAGATAAGAACCATTTGGCCCATCTAGTCTGCCCAATATACTGAATACTATGAATAGCCCTTGGCCCTATCTTATGTGAAGGATGGCTTTATGCCTATCCCATGTATGCTTAAACTCCTTCACTGAATTGTCAGCTACCACTTCTGCAGAAAGGCTATTCCATGCATCCACTACTCTCTCAGTAAAGTAATACTTCCTGATATTACTTTTAAACCTTTGCCCCTCTAATTTAAAACTATGTCCTTGTCATGGATGGTGTAACAGAAAACTAGAAGACACAAATGAAGATCCGACTGACTTGATCCAAAACTAAGGAACCAACGGGTAAGCCCTGTAACAACGCTAGCTCTCTCCCTTACTTCTCAGCCTATGCAAAAATCTCAATGGTAGAAATTTGCATACCCTCGTTCCTCGACTGTATGACACCTGAACACCCTATAATAGTGAGGGGACACGACCACCGGCTCCCTACACTTAATACGGAGGGAGTCAGGGTCACCTCGGATCAAGCAAACAGGAAAACAAAGATAAATGAACAGACTTATCTGTAGAAGCATCAGTTGTAGCATCCAGCATGCACACACTCCAGGAAGTTGTATAAACCGCAAAGTGATGCAGTATGGGAGGGGATAAAGGGATGCAATCAGTGCAACTAGATAACAGCTGAGAGAGGGAAACGAGGTGACAAAACAAAAGCAAAACAAAAGAACCTCAAGCAGGAGGTTCTAAAGAACGTCTGTCAGAGCTTCACAGATGTCTGGCGGTGACAGTCCTCTTGTAGCTGTTTTTCTTCTTTCAAATATTTTCTCCTCTTTTACCGTGTTGATTCCCTTTATGTATTTAAAAGTTTCTATCATATCCCCTCTGTCTCGTCTTTCTTCCAAGCTATACATGTTAAGGTCCTTTAACCTTTCCTGGTAAGTTTTATCCTGCAATCCATGTACTAGCTTAGTAGCTCTTCTCTGAACTCTCTCCAAAGTATCGATATCCTTCTGGAGATATGGTCTCCAGTAGGGATGAGCGAACCCGAACTGTATATACAATACTCCAAATGAGGTCTCACTAGTGCTCTGTAGAGCAGCATGAGCACCTCCCTATTTCTACTGGTAATGCCTCTCCCTATACACCCAAGCATTCTGCTAGCATTTCCTGCTGCTCCTTTAAGTCTTCTGAAATAATGACCCCTAAATCCCTTTCCTCAGATACTGAGGTTAGGACTGTATCACTGATTTTATATTCTGCTCTTGAGTTTTTACGCCCCAGGTGCATTATCTTGCACTTATCAACATAAAATTTTAGTTGCCAGATTTTTGACCATTCCTCTAGTTTTCCTAAATCCTTTTCCATTTGGTGTATCCCCCCAGGAACATCAACCCTGTTACAAATCTTTGTGTCATCAGCAAAAAGACACACCTTACTATCGAGGCCTTCTGCAATTTCGCTGATAAAGATATTAAACAATATGGGTCCCAGAACAGATCCCTGAGGTACCCCACTGGTAACAAGACCATGGTCTGAATATACTCTATTGACTACAAACCTCTGTTGTCTGTCCCTCAGCCACTGCCTAATCCATTCAACAATATGGGAGTCCAAGCTCAAAGACTGCAACTTATTGATAAGCCTTCTGTGTGGGACAGTATCAAAAGCCTTACTAAGTCTAGATAAGCGATGTCTACTGCACCTCCGCCATCTATTGTTTTAGTCACCCAATCAAAAAAATCAATAAGATTAGTTTGACATGATCTCCCTGAAGTAAATCCATGCTGTTTTTCATCTTTCAATTCATTGGATTTTAGATGTTCCACAATCCTCTCCTTAAGTATGGTTTCCAAATGCTTATATATTTTCTTTTTTCACAGATATAAGCTACTAAAGGCTTTTCAACATAACAGTTGCACCCCAATAACAAGAACAAATTGCTGGAATGCCAGAGCTGTATAATGGCTATTTGGATCCCCAAATAATGTTTCCCTACACTTGTAAATCACTTTTTTTTTTCACAATTAGTTTTTTCTAGCACTTTCCCTAGTGTGACTTCAGATGTCTCTCTCTACACTAAGATGCTGTGAAATGATTCCTCCCTATCGTTTCCCTGCAATCTGAATATTTCCCTGCACTTTTAAATCGCTTTATTTTTTTACAATCAGGTTTTCAGTATAACTCTCCCTAGCGCCTGCAACGTCTGTCCCTGCACTCCGAACACTGGAAAATGTCTGAATCCAAGATGGCTGCGGGTATTTATAGGTTGTGACCTTCCCAGAGTTCCTTGTCCCATGTCCTCACAAGTGTAGCCACCATTGTAGCTGCCATTTTAGGAAAAATTGCGATTCGTTATCATGAAGCGCGAGGGAATTTGCATTCGTTGCGAATCAAATTTTTCCTGAAATTCGGATCAAATTCCACTTCGTCAGCTTCGATTTGCTCATCTCTAGTTATAACGGAAAATAACTGAATTCAGAAGACAGAATTCAAAATGGAAACTTTTAGAGGCATTCCGTTTTGATCCGTCATAATAGAGGTCTATGGGCTTGCATAACGGAACTGTCTGGTTTCCGTTATGCAGGACGAAAAAGAAAGTTTGGAGGTGACAGATTCTCTTTAAGTCCTAATATGTCTATGTACAAGGTGTACATAGCTACTAGTGTACACATGTGTACTTGATTACTAGTTTATGTGGTCAGTGGTGTGCTAGATTACTAAGCATGACTAGTTGGAAATAAGTGACAATAATAAAATACAATATAAATGCACATAATATAAAATATTAAAGAAAGTATGGTAAGGGCATAGGCTTGTATGTGGTTATCTAAATTGGGTAATGCATGATGAATAATAAAGAATTATTAATTGTAATGGTGTTTGTTATATAAAGTATGGCAGATTCCAGTCTTGAAGTTTTTCATAAATTAATTTTTGGTTTTGTGTTTGCAGTCCGCTACTTACGCATTGCAATCTATTCTTCTTGTGATAAATTTGCTGATATTCTGCATATCTTTATCCGTCTCAATTTTTGGATGCCGTTCACTGTCCAAGATATCTTCAAATAGCCCTCAGGTGAGTCCAGCATGCACACAAGATAAAATCGGTGGGTATCCAGTAAGTGTTCACAACATTTTCTGTACTGAGAGCCTGGGCTTACTGAAGAAACAGACATTCGATTTTATTGAAGGAGTTCTCAGCCCTGGTCCATGTGCCCTAGTAGGATATACACACATCACAAAGAGATGATCTGCTTGGGACCCTTCTCTATGGCTTCATAAGATAATGTCTTTAATTCGTTATCTTGCCATAATGTAACTGTATATCTTCAGTGCTCAAGGAGTGTACAATGTGAGCTCTGAAGCTCCCTCTGTCTCCCGGTATCTGCTCCAGCATGCAATGCAATTGTTGGTTGGCATTCAGTTGCCATGGCACCCAGGCCTGCCATGTTAAGACTCATTATATCCTGCCTCTGCTAGAGTGTATAGGATGCTCGTAAAATTGCAATATGTTTCAATACGGAAGTAGTGCCGAGTGGTTGTTATGACAACAGAGGGGCCTAGTGAAGACTTCCAGGCCTGCCATCCTACTACTGTTATTACACCATGCCAGAGGCAGACTGTAGTAGATAGAGAGAAGCCAGAATAAAAAGCAGCTAAGAATGGAAAGCTCTTGCTCTGTCAATCCCAGTTTGTCCATGGCATGGCCTTATCTGAATGGCTGGCATGTAATACAACAGTTTATGGCTGGTTGCATGTTATCACTAGGGCTTCTGAATCCTGACTTGTGATTGAGTCAGCTTCAAAACTTGGTTGTCTTGTATTAATGAGACAACTCATTTAACTGTACAGATTATATGGCCAATAGGGAAAATAATGAATGTATGTCCGTGCTATCAAAATCAAAATAATCAAGAAATTTAAATTTCTTATGATGGGAAATGCATTCAACATTCTTAATTAGTTTTATGATCTCTACATGTATACCTTCATCAAGATTGTTCCTTTAAGAAAAAAAATAAACAAATTTTGTACATGCTTCACACAAATATAATTCGTATCAATAGATAACAAGTGGGTGTTCCTCTGAAACCTGCGAAAATATTTGAGCCCCAACCTGCATGACCCATCCTGACCCACTCTCCAAAGGACATGTACACGGCCACAATTATATCCCACATTTAATTGCATAATTTTTAGTTAACATTTCACACACATTTACCAAATTCAACTTGAAATGGGACTGTGTTCCTTTGTAATTTGCTGCAACTTATTGTCACAGAGTCTAGGCCAACCAGTAGATCTTCTGCTGGCAAATACTTAGTCTTTCTTTAGTCTTTCTGCTCCACAAGGAAAAGTTGTGATATGACATCCCTCCCCAACTCCCTATTATTCACTTGTTCCAGATTTGTGCTGGGGATTTTTTTTTACATAAACCCTAATCACACACAACAGTATGTGTCCTAGATTTTGACTACAGGTCTAACCTAAGACTTCACTCTTTGCAATGCAAAATGTCATGTTAATAGCCATGTTAAAAGAGACCGGTAGCACATTAACAGATAACAGATTTTAACCAAGATTATCAACGCAAAATCTCTTGGAATTGGATAGGTTAGTGAAAACATTTCCGAGTCAAGTAAAATGTGCCCTGTGATTTTCTCCTATTTAAGCTCCAATGTTGTCCTGTGCCACATGTACTGGTCCATAACCAGGCAAGCAGGAGCTGAGAATGCTGGGAACGAGCTCTGTTGATAACCTGTGAAAGGCATGAAATCACTATTACTGATATGGAAAGCTAGGATCAGGCACATAGTCATTAACAATGCTGTACAAAGAAAGGTATACACAGGTATATACTGAATAAATACACATACAGTATACCACATATCTAAACACACACACCATACTTGTCTACATTTGAGTAGTGGCATTAGGGAGATTCCCAAAACTAGTGTTAGGTGAGGCCCTCCATTTACATAGGTCCAAGGGCCCAAACACTGCCAACCCAATGTGTTTGAATTGTACGTTGTACATATGATTCCTTCGTCATGCTCCACAAGTAATACTGATCCCAGACTCCAAACCTTTCCTCCCTTATTGAACTTTACTCATGCTTTACTGTACTTACTGTTTTCTCTGATTGTAGGTATATTTGATCCAAAATGATCTTGTGGTATCCATGAATCCTTCTACAGTTCCAGCCACAGGATTTTCTCAGCCATTTGCTCCAGCAATTGCACCACCCCAACCACCAGCACAATATGTGTTCCAAGGAGTCAAAGCTGTACCAATGTCATAATCATATATTTAAAAAAAAGTTGATGCCTGTTTTCCAGCACTCGGTTCTGACTCCCTACCAGACTCTCTGCACTGCATTTCTGGTTGCCATCTGTCAAATTACGCATAGATGGGGTCAGCAGTGATGTCCCCCCTAGTCAAATGTGCTGCCTGGGGCTATGTCACTTCTGAGACCAGTCATTGGCTGCAGCTGCACATGTGACCCTATCCATGCAGGCAATTTATATGCAGAGACCAGAAATGCAGTGCAGAGAGACCCAGAATTAGAGAGCCAGAGCCGAGGGCGGAAGTATGTTTAACTTTTTAGGTCCTGATGACTGGGGGTGAGATTTAATTAAAAAAAAATCTTGGACAACTCTTTTGAGGGGTAACATAATTTTTTTTATAAAATATAAGAATTAAAATATATTAGCTGATCACTTGATTTGGAATTGGAGTATGAAAAGTATGGAAGTAGAGCTGAAGTTGAGGTGTACTGTGTTTTAAAAATTGAAGTTATCTATCTATCTATCTATATCCAAAATTGATCACAAATAAAGATAATTAAAAAAAAGTGCTATGATCAATGCATTGCTAATATTATTTGGTAGAATGTATGGGGAAAGTCTTCAGACCCTTTTACATTTTTTTTTTTTACATTTTGTTATGTTTCTGCCTTGTACTAAATTTAAAAAAAAAAATCAAGTTTTCCCCCATCAATATACTCTCAATCACCTATAATTATAAAGTAAAAACAGAATTTTAGACATTTTTGTTAATTTATTTAAAAAAGAAAAGCTAAAATTTCACAATTTGACACTTGAATATTTGCTCCCAGGGTCATCTTTGAGATGTTTATACATCTAGATTGGAATCTATCTGTGGTAATTCAGATGATTGGACATGATTTGGAAAGACATGGCCCTGTCTAAATAAGGTAATAATTAGGGTTGAGCGAACCCAAACTGTAAAGTTTGGGTTCGTACCGAACTTTAGGATTTTTGGACCCCGGACCCGAACCCTAACATTTCTGTAAAAGTTTGGGTTCGGGTTCGGTGTTCGGCGCTTTCTTGGCGCTTTTTGAAAGGCTGCACAGTAGCCAATCAACAAGCGTCATACTACTTGCCCCAAGAGGCCATCACAGCCATGCCTACTAATGGCATGGCTGTGATTGGCCAGAGCAGCATGTGACCCAGCCTCTATATAAGCTTGGGTCACGTAGCGCTGCACGTCACTCTGCTGTTACAAGTGTATGGAGAGGATGCTGCTGGACTTGTGATTTCAGGGAGAGCATAGGAGAGAATCTAACTCAGCGATCTACAAATAGTTGTGTGGGTGCAGGGCACTATCGTTTTAACCTGCCCTGAGCTCATTGACCAAAAAATACTAACTTTTAGAATTCTGTTAGGTGGCTGGCGGCGGCGGCCATTTTATGCATGCTCAGTGCACCAGCACTGCATCTGAGCTTTTGGGACATTGCAAATCACCATTTTTTGGGGGCAAACTGCAACATCTGGATTAGTCAGTGTGCAATTTTCTGAGGTTTTAAAAACACACTATTTTCTTCAAAAAACTGTATTTTCCAGATCTGCAAGTGTTCAATTAAAGTTTAATATATACAGTTTTCATATTCTGTTAGCAAAAAAAGACTTTTTTTGGCAATCTACAACATCTGTATTAGTCAGTGTGCAATTTAAGGTAGAAATACACCCATCATTTTCTGGGGTTTGAAAAACACACTTTTTTTCTCTCCAAAAAACAGTATTTTCCAGATCTGCAAGTGTTAAATTCAAGTTTAATATATACAGTTTTCATATTCTGTTAGCAAAAAAAGACTTTTTTGGCAATCTACAACATCTGTATTAGTCAGTGTGCAATTTAAGCTAGAAATACACCCATCATTTTCTGGGGTTTGAAAAACACACTCTTTTGACAAAAAACACTATTTTCAGAGATTTTAAATACCGCCATTTGGTGCACCAATATTGAATTTAGGCCTACACTGGTTCAGGCCCTGTGAGATACCCCCTCTACATACAGGGGTTTGAATTAGGCATTTGAAATAAAGCCATTTGAAATACAGCCATTTTGTGCAAAGATATATTTACTTCAGGCCTACACTGGTTCAGACCGTGTGAGATATCCCCTACATACAGGGGTTTGAATTAGGCATTTGAAATACAGCCATTTGAAATACAGCCATTTTGTGCAAAGATATATTTACTTCAGGCCTACAGAGGTTCAGGCCCTCTGAGATACTACCTCTACATACAGGAGTTTGAATTAGGCATTTGAAATACAGCCATTTTGTGCAAAGATATATTTATCTCACCCTGCTGCTGCTCGCCTATCAGCGCTGCAGCGTAACTTCGGCATTCCCGCTCACTGCCTCATATGCGACGTGCCCACAAGGTGGAACTCCACCTTGCACATGCTGGCCAGACTGTGCGAGCAGCAGCAGGCGATAGTGGAGTTTCAGCTGCAGCACGCACGAGTGAGTCGCTCGGCGGAACAGCACCACTTCACCACCAATGACTGGGCCTCCATGCGAGACCTGTGTTCCTTGTTGCGCTGTTTCGAGTACTCCACCAACATGGCCAGTGCTGATAACGCCGTTCTCAGCGTTACTATCCCACTTCTATGCCTCCTTGAAAAAATGCTCCTGGCGATGATGGAAGAGGATGTGGCACAGGAGGAGGAGGAGGAAGAGGGATCATTTCGTAGGGTTTCCGGCCAGTCATTCCTAAGTGGCTCCGAGGGTGGGTTCCTGCACCCACAAACGCCAAGTACACAATTGTCCAGCCAGGGCACAGTTCTGGAGGATGAGGAGGTGGAGGATGAGATGCAGGAGGAGGAACCATGTTCACAGCAGGGTGGCACCCAGGCCAGCTCATGGCCATCACTGGTGCGTGGATGGGGGGATACAGACGATACACCTCCCACAGAGGACAGCTTTTCGTTGCCTCTGGGCAGCCTGGCACACATGAGCGATTACATGCTGCAGTGTCTCCGCAACGACCACAGAGTTGCCCACATTCTGACTTGTGCTGATTACTGGGTGGCCACGCTGCTAGTTCCCCGTTACAATTACAACGTACCGTCCTTAATTCCATCACTGGAGCGTGATCGTAAGATGCGCGAGTACAAGCGCACGCTGGTAGATGCGCTGCTGATGGCATTCCCACCTGACAGCGGGGGCACAGTGGAAGCACAAGGCGAAGGAGGAGGGCGAGGAAGAGGTCGCCAACACAGCTGGGGGACCGCCAGCACCTCATAAGGCAGGGTTAGCATGGCCGAAATGTGGAAAAGCTTTGTCAGCACGCCACAACAACTAGCACCACCAGCTGATATGGAACGTCTTAGCAGGAGGCAGCATTTCACCAACATGGTGGAGCAGTATGTGTGCACACGCCTACACGTACTGAATGACTGGTCTTCCCCCTTCAACTTCTGGGTCTCCAAATTGGGCACATGGCCTGAGCTTGCCCTTTATGCCTTGTAGGTGCTGGCCTGCCCTGCAGCCAGTGTATTGTCTGAACGTGTATTTAGCATGGTAGGGGGCGTCATTACAGACAAACGCAGCCGCCTGTCCACAGCAAACGTGGACAAGCTCACGTTCATTAAAATGAACCAGGCATGGATCCCACGAGACTTGTCTGTACCTTATGCAGAATTGACATTTATACCACCATCAAACATTCTTGTACTCAAGTCAAGTGCAATGATTCTTTGTTTTCTTTTTTTTTATTTGTCCCAACATTTTGGGGGCTACCTACCCCAATAAAAATAAAAAAAAAACATTGTTGGCTACCTTCTCCTCCATTGCTGCCCCCACCTACAACACCACATTCACCGCCTCCTCAACCTCCAACTCCATATTCACCCCCTCCTCTGAGTTGCAGGTTAATAATTAGCAATTTTTAGTTATTTTATTTTATTTTAAGTTATTTCTCTATCCACATTTGTTTGCAGAGCAGTTGCCATGGTCTTAAGCACATTTTACTGCCTTTTACATCCCTCTAGCCTTTTCAAGAACTATTTTAGAGCCATTTTAATGCAAAAAAGTGCCAATTTTAGTGCCCTAAATTGAAACATTTTACCATTTTTGGCGTATACAAACCCCTGCTGTGCCTGGGTGACAGGGGCCTTAATCTCTTAAAATCCTCTGTTCTATTGCTGGGTGACATAAAGCTAGTTTTGCCGTAAATTAACCCCTGCTGTGCCTGGGTGACAGGGGCCTAAATCTCTCAAAATCATCTGTTCTATTGCTGGGTGACATGAAGCTAGTTTTGCCGTGAATGAACCCCTGCTGTGCCTGGGTGACATGGGCCTAAATCTCTCAAAATCCTCTGTTCTATTGCTGTGTGACAAGAACCCATTTTTGCCGTGAATGAACCACTGCTGTGCCTGGGTGACAGGGGCCTAAATCTCTCAAAATCCTCTGTTCTATTGCTGGGTGACAAGATTCCCTTTTGCCATGAATGAACCCCTGCTGTGCCTGGGTGACATGGGCCTTGTTCTCTCAAAATCCTCTGTTCTATTGCTAGGTGACATGAAGCTAGTTTTGCTGTGAAAAAAACCCTGCTGTGCCTGGGAGACAGGGGCCTAAATCTCTCAAAATCCTCTGTTCTATTGCTGGGTGACATGAAGCTAGTTTTGCCGTGAATAAACCCCTGCTGTGCCTGGGTGACATGGGCCTAAATCTCTTAAAATCCTCTGTTCTATTGCTGGGTGACATGAAGCTAGTTTTGCCGTGAATGAACCCTGCTGTGCCTGGGTGACAGGGGCCTAAATCTCTCAAAATCCTCTGTTCTATTGCTGGGTGACATGAAGCTAGTTTTGCCGTGAATGAACCCCTGCTGTGCCTGGGTGACAGGGGCCTAAATCTCTCAAAATCCTCTGTTCTATTGCTGGGTGACAAGAACCCACTTTTGCCATGAATGAGCCACTGCTGTGCCTGGGTGACAGGGGCCTAAATCTCTCAAAATCCTCTGTTCTATTGCTGGGTGACAAGATCCTTTTATTGCCGTGAATAAACCCCTGCTGTGCCTGGGTGACATGGGCCTCATTCTCTCAAAATCCTCTGTTCTATTGCTGGGTGACATGAAGCTAGTTTTGCCGTGAATGAACCCCTGCTGTGCCTGGGTGACATGGGCCTAAATCTCTCAAAATCTTTTGTTCTATTGTTGGGTGACAAGAACCCCCTTTTGCCGTAAATGAATCCCTGCTGTGCCTGGGTGATAGGGGCCTAAATCTCTCAAAATCCTCTGTTCTATTGCTGGGTGACATGAAGCTAGTTTTTCCGTGAATGAACCCCTGCTGTGCCTGGGTGACAGGGGCCTAAATCTCTCAAAATCCTCTGTTCTATTGCTGGGTGACAAGAACCCACTTTTGCCGTGAATGAACCACTGGTGTGCCTGGGTGACAGGGGCCTAAATCTCTCAAAATCCTCTGTTCTATTGCTGGGTGACAAGATCCCCCTTTTGCCCTGAATGAACCCCTGCTGTGCCTGTGTAACATCCTGAAGTATGTCACTAAACTTCTGTCTCCCAACTGCATAATGTCAGGTGCATATGTGTATTGTCATCCTGTGTAATCTAACAATGCATTTTCTATAATGTGCATTATCCAGGCCTGTTTTATGTATTTTGCTGTAATTCCAATGTACACCAGCAGGTGGCAGCAGTATGTAACAGGATCTTAGCCAGTTTAGTATTGCTAGATTGAAATAGTTCATTCCAACCTAGCTCCCCCCTCTTTGAGGAGGAGTGGAATGTTCCCACATCCTGCCTCATGGGGAGGAAGGAGAGTTCTAGTTAGTGTGTACCAGCCCCCTCCTTGGGGAAGGCTGTGTTAGTAGGAGCTCCCAGAAACAGGGATCCCAACCTAGGATCCAAGCCTCGGCTGAGGCCCAGGATCACCCTTCCCAGCCTGAGTCATCTTCCTCAGCTGGTTGACAAGCAAGCAGCCATATCCAGAACTAAAGATCTCCAGGAAGCAGCCATCATACCCTGTGAGCAGACCTGTGAGTACTTATCCAAAGACCAGGAGAAGCCAAATTCCTCCTTCAGCTAGTCAGGCCCATATCAAGCAGACTACAGACAGAGCATGTAACGGACCGTTTCAGCAGACAAGGGGTTAAAATCCGTTTAGGCGATAGGCCCCTTTCTGAGAGACAGGCACAGCTACTGCAGAACACCAAACTCCCGAACTGGATACAAAATAGCACTCCAAACTGGAACCTCACGAATAGCTGCTAGCAGACGAACAGGAATCAGCTTACACTCCTGGCAATCAGTCTCTAACAGCATACAGCGGATCCCCCCAATAACGAGACAAGGCTCCGTGTTGAGGGTCAAGCAGTGGTCTGACTGTACTTCAAGTACAGCCTCTTTTATTCATAAACTACAAACATAGTACTGCCCACAGGGTTTTGAAATACAACCAATCAGTAATTTACAACACATACAATGTAAGTACAGCAACCAATCGTTCATGCCCCCAGAGGACCAGAAGGGAGACTGCGACACAGGACAGATACAACATATCCCCACAATGCATCATGGTTTCCTCCTCTCTGTCCCGGAGACAACAGAGGAGCAATCCAATTAGCTCTCAGGACAAAGGGAAATCGCCAATACACATGTGGATACAACAGGACAGACATCACCAGTTAAACACACAATGGGACAATGGCACAATAGAAACACACCCAGCATATTCCTCCCAAGCTGACAAGTTACACTTATTATAAATTGTTACAACTTTGTGAGTTTACATTGTCCATACATATAACTTACATCAATTTAAACAGTATAACTTGGGGACAAATCTATCCAAAATTCACTTGAATAGGTTCAGGGGTTTAAAAGTTAGTAGGGGCCATAATCCTGAGGCAAGAGGCTTTTAAACAGGCCTCTCCAAAACTCAGTGGCGAGGTTGGTTTCGCCACAGAGCAGAAGACAGATACCTGCCAGTTCTAGTAGGCATATGATAAGAAGCAGAATACATATAGATTCCTGCCACTTATTGCCAATACCTGCTGGGACCCAAGACTATTGCTGTATCTTGTATGGATTCAAAGCCGCATTAAGTAAAGACGAGTTGGATTATATTTCCTGTCTGGATTGCATTCATTCCTCAATTACTCCTACTGACCACACTCAATTTTATTGCAAGTGAGCCAGGATCCAGGAGTCCAGCCGTACCAAGGTAGGAGCCATTGTTGACACAATACCTACTACACAGAGACATTATCCGCCTCTGGCATTCCTCACCTGGTATGTGAGTTTTAACATCTTAAAGGGCCCTGCTACAGTACCTGCGCAAGCTGCAATTGGCATCACAAACTAAAAACTATTAATATTGCGCCAGTGTGCATCTGTCCCAATCCGGCTTACTGCATATTTTGGCGTCACGAACAGGATCGGATTGAATTGTGTGCCATCCCTGTCCAACAGAACCGGATCCAATTGTGTGCTTAAACGGATCCAGTCGCATGTTTAACAGTATTGCAAGGGCTGAAGATTGTGCAAAAACGTAAAAAAATGGACTTCCTTACTTTTTATTGCTGGCCCAGAAAACGCTGCATTGTGCACGTCAGCACTGCAAGGGTTAATCTGTCATGTTTCCCTCATGGCGAAGCAGCTCATCCAGGATTTCCAAGATGGCGAAGATGGCGAATCCACGCCCCCTCAAGAGCGCGAAACTTGTGAATACACCTACCAGAAGCAGGAAAACCTAGTAACTCCCCCTCAAAGGCTCGAAGATGTCGAATACGCCCCCCTGGAAGCGGGAAAACTAAAGACTGCCCCCAGTGAACTCTCCATTGTGGACCGAGGAGATAAAGACTCCACCCTCTGGGCTGCGCCCTTAGAACTGGCCATTTGCTGGATGGAAGAGGTCGCTAAGATGGCATTCCCCCAACCAAAGTGGAACCAGATGGCGTTTGGAGACGAGCCTGTCTTTGAGGAGTCTCTATTTTCATATAGTACAAAACTACTGGTTGCCTACTCTTGACATGTGTATACTGAGAAATGACATTAAAATATAGCTTTTATTAGTCACTTGTTAAAATTTGAATGTACTATCTAACCTACTATTAAAACTATCTAATAGAACCTCTGATATACTGTGTTGATTACTAGCTGTGCTATTGTGATTGTAGCCTGGTAGCGGCGCGCTTGCTCCAGTCACTACTTCGTTATTTTGAGCAGAGTTTACATGGATCACAGACAGAGGTCTACACAGTCTAAAACCTCATACACTGCCCCCCGACATGTTTCGCCATATACATGGCGTCTTCAGGGGCACGGGCAGTCTACAATAACATTGGAGTGACACGACCTATTTATAACCTCCTCTTTTGTGACGTAGTCCGTTACTAGCTTGTTATTTTGTACCTTATTGCATTGTTGTCAGTATCGGATGACTCGGAAAAAAAAAGTGTTACATAAGGCCTATCGGAAGGCGAAGGCCAAAAACAGGACTGACCTTCTACATAATAATAAAACTCCAATAACTAAAAAAATAGTACGGTGCATTGGCACCTTTGATATCAAACATCAAGAAGTGAGTAAAATCTTAAATAAATATTGGAATGTTTTAAAATTGGATGAAGATATCAAAAATGTCATATCTGAACATCCTACAATAACATACAGAAGAGGACCCAATCTAAAGGAACAGCTTGTACACAGCCATTTTCAAGAAAACTATCAAAACTCAAGCAAAAACAACGTGGCTAACTACTAAAGGGTCCTATCCGTGTGGCTATTGCCAGTTCTGTAGTAAAATGAGAGCATGTAAGCAGTTCCAAAATCCAGTTGACAACAAAATTTTCAAAATTGATCAATATATCAACTGTAAAACCGCAGGAGTAGTTTATGCTATTGAATGTGGCTGCCTCAAAATATATGTGGGGAAAACCATACAAGAGCTCCGTAGAAGAGTCTCAAAACATCTCAGTGATATAAACCTCAAAACAGATACCACACTATCGAGACATATACAAGTTGAGCATAATGGAAAAAGCGACAGTTTAAAAATATGGGGCATAATAAAACTTAAGCCTGGCCCAAGACAGGGTGATTTAGACAAAAAATTACAGCGCGAAGAGACACGCTGGATATACAGACTAAAAAGTCTCTCACCCCGGGGACTTAATGAAGGATTCACCTATGCATCCTTCTTATAAAAATGACATTACTAATATCTATTATAATAATTATAACTAAAATAATAAATAATAAATTAGAATCTGACCGCTCTTTATACAATAATAGATAAGTGACAAACGATGAATTATTTATAATAAATAAAGTAACAACTAATAAAAACCAATAAATAAAATAAATTACCTCCTAGTAGACCCAATTCAATCTAAAAAGGAAAAAGAGAAAAAAGAAAAGCATAATCGTTATTTCATATCAAAACAAATATTAGAAAATAATAAATATTAAATATGTAAAAATACAAATATAAAAATAAATCATTAAAATAATAAAAAGCCAATAAAAACCAAAAAATTTCAAATATAAAATATTACTAAAAACTAATATATATAAAAATAATAATCTAGTGATGAATTTCCATCATCACTAACTAATTAGAATAATTATAATACTATATAACACATAAAGGAATGATAGTATGCCAATGTCAAGTAAAATACAATCAGGTAATATAGTATATAAAAAACCAAGTGTCTGAGCAAGTGCAGGAGAGCTGAGAAAAAGCTCCCCAGTAACGACTCGATATACTCTGAATATTTATCTAAGGATGGAAGCATGCGCAGAACTGTAGACAAGCCGATATCTAGTATGAGAAGGCACACACACGTAATGATTTTTATTACATGTAGCGCAGCAAACGATGGACCATCCGAATAAAAACAAACTCTCAAAAGCACTATAGGCAAGTTTGGTGCACACTTAACTAATAAGATCGGATATCAGTCTGTTAAGAAACTACCGATTGATAAAAAATCTAAGTGCGATGACATGCGCGAGATCTTAGATCATATCGCGAGATTATAGACGTCACCGAAACAAGGCAGACGCTGAAGAAGCACTAACTAATCGAGTCATCCGATACTGACAACAATGCAATAAGGTACAAAATAACAAGCTAGTAACGGACTACGTCACAAAAGAGGAGGTTATAAATAGGTCGCGTCACTCCAATGTTATTGTAGACTGCCCGTGCCCCTGAAGACGCCATGTATATGGCGAAACATGTCGGGGGGCAGTGTATGAGGTTTTAGACTGTGTAGACCTCTGTCTGTGATCCATGTAAACTCTGCTCAAAATAACGAAGTAGTGACTGGAGCAAGCGCGCCGCTACCAGGCTACAATCACAATAGCACAGCTAGTAATCAACACAGTATATCAGAGGTTCTATTAGATAGTTTTAATAGTAGGTTAGATAGTACATTCAAATTTTAACAAGTGACTAATAAAAGCTATATTTTAATGTCATTTCTCAGTATACACATGTCAAGAGTAGGCAACCAGTAGTTTTGTACTATATGAAAATAGAGTTAAAAGTGCCTCTACATGTGTAAGGTATAATTTTTGGAACAAGTGTCTTTGAGGAGCGCGCATCGGAGATCCAAGTATCCCAAATTATAAAGAAAACTGGACCCTTGATCGCGCCTGCTGTGACGGAGGCTTTGGATCCCTCCCTGCAAGCAAGAACCAGACTGCTTACCTTAAACAGCATCCTGGAGGTCCCGGAGCAGACCGCTGCTGAGGTCCCGATTGCTGCTGCACAAGATCCGGACTTGATGGAGTCCCCGGAGGCCGTGGATTCCTCCGCCTCGTCAAGTACCCCCGAGGAAGAAGACGTGCCTGTGAGAGTGGAGGCCGACGTTGAACCAGTACATGCGGAGGATGTCACTGGCGTAGTGACTCACGCCGTGGACAAGCCAGAGAAAAAGATGGCGCCAGAAGGCCTTGACGGCACCCAGGAGGCACCGGAACCGGCCGCCCGGCCGCAGCAAAAGGTAGGAGCTGTCCCGCTCCCTGAGGCCCCGGCCCGGTCCGAGTCCGCCCCTGCACCGCGTCCAGAGACCCCAGCACCCGCTGCCAGGCCCAGACCTGCACCGCGTCCAGAGACCCCAACCAACGTCACCAGGTCCCAGCCTGCCCCTCTGTCAATACCTACTGGTGCGGCGGAGGTGGCCAGTGATTCCACTCCGCCGCCCAGCTACAAAAAGCTGCGGAGCTTAAACCCTGATGTTCCGCATGAGATAACCGCTTTTGCCCAGACCGCCTGGAAATACAAATCCGCGGTTGAAAAATGGGTAAAGCAAGTCATTGATGATCCCCAGCCAGGAGACCCCAAGCTGACTAGGAGAACCGGGACCGTGGTATGGTTTTCAGTAGAACGGGGGGTCGGGTTCCTCCAGGATAACTATTCCGGCACCGAAGTATTTGTAGGCCGGCGCTCTGTTAAAAGGAATTACTTGCCCCAGGCCAGGCACAACCTTTATGTGGGGGACCAGATCGAATATACCCCCATGCGGTCCATGCAGGGACTCTTTGCAGCTGGTGTCACTCTACTCGACAAACCGCTTACTCCTGCCATAACCCCAGAGACCTGGCAAGAGGATCCAGACTCTACGGGCAGGGTCTGATGTCTTCAAGAAACCCCTGATGGCCGTATGCAGTTCAGAGAGAAGCCCCAACCTGAACCTGCACCGCTTATCCCAGACTTGTCACCACCGCCAACCCTGAGGGTAGGGCAGATCAACAACTCTGTCCTGACCTTCAATCCTAAGGTCCAACCCTGCATCATGCCACCATACCTCCTGCCCTGGAAGCAGCCCCAACAATCTGCTTCAGCTTTACCAGAGCCCCTGCAGCCAGAAGTACTATCACCTCCTGTACCGGCTGGAGATCCCGGGCTGCAGCGTGTCACGGCTGCCTTTTCAAGATTGTCCGCCCAACCAGTACCCAGAGCCACCAGTAGAGGGCAGTGGCGCACTACAGCAAACACAACAATGAGCTACCATCAGAGGCTGGAACAACCTCTGATGAGGTTCAGCAACTCCAGCAGCGATGAGGAGCTGGACACCTTCCTGTAAGGTGTCCCACTAAAGAAAATCAGTGACATTTGGGAGCCACTCCATGGGCTGCTACTTGACGGGTGAGGACCTGTTTGGCCTTTGTGTGCAATTTTAAAGTTTCATGTTCCAGGTTGCCTGTGTTACTCCTCATCCAGATGGTCATGCTAGTTAGGACACCCCCCATCAGCACTTAACCCCCTTACATCCAAGTTAACTGTTTTATCCCCTTTCTCAGGTTACCTGATAGCCTGCTGCTATTACATAAACATTTTAACCCTTTGGATTACAATTAACCTTTACCCTGTGGATTACAATGGACTTTTTATCAGTTTCCAGAGAATTCCACAGCTACAAGCACTTCCAGGAATAAGGACTCAAGTTATTGTTGAGCCTATGCTTGCACTTATAAATTACACTACTTTTATATAAAATGTTTGCAACATAAAAGCTTGCACTCAATTCCCATGCCATTTAATAATTTTTGCACTAGTAGCCAGTTTACTGTTATGTAACGTTCAAGATGACATGCCCATTGTGTGTATTAACCTTCTAGGTGCCGCGATGTGAATTTATGCACTGTTTATGATGATTGCACTTAACCATTTCACTTATTTTTTTTTTAGCAACTTACTTAACCCCTTAAGGACCAGGCCATTTTTTGAAAATCTGACCAGTGTCACTTTGAGTGGTGATAACTTTAAAACGCTTTGACTTATCCAGGCCATTCTGAGATTGTTTTTTCGTCCCATATTGTACTTCATGACACTGGTAAAATGAAGTGAAAAAAAAAAAAAAATTTTCATAAAAAAATAGCAAATTTACCAAAAATTGGGAAAAATTAGCAAATTTAAAAGTTTCAGTTTCTCTACTTCTGTAATACATAGTAAACCCCCCAAAAATTGTAATGACTTTACATTCCCCATATGTCTACTTCATGTTTGAATTATTTTGGGAATGATATTTTATTTTTTGGGGATGTTACAAGGCTTAGAAGTTTAGAAGCAAATCTTGAAATTTTTCAGAAATTTACAAAAACCCAATTTTTAGGGACCAGTTCAGGTCTGAAGTCACTTTGCGAGGCTTACATAATAGAAACCACCCAAAAATGACCCCATTCTATAAACTACACCCCTCAAGGTATTCAAAACTGATTTTACAAACGTCGTTAATCCTTTAGGTGTTGCACAAGAGTTAGTGGCAAATGGGGATGAAATTAGCGAATTTCATTTTTTTGCCTAATTTTCCATTTTAACCCATTTTTTCCACAAACAAAGCTAGGGTTAACAGCCAAATAAGACTGTATCTTTATTGCCCTGACTCTGCCGTTTACAGAAACACCCCATATGTGGCTGTAAACTACTGTGAGGCCACACAGCCGGGCGTAGAGGGAAATGTGCGCCGTTTGGTTTTTGGAAGGCAGATTTTGCTGGACTGGTTTTTTGACACTGTTGAGGAACGGTTGAGACGTGTGCATATATATCCATGCATGCCTGCAAACACGTGCGGGCATGTATGGTATATATATGCATACATTAACCACCGCATCATGGGGTGATGCCCATGGTGATCCCCAGGGGCTCATGGTGGCCCCTGTGGGAAATATGTGGTCCCTGGAAGCTGTGCCCCCTTATAATCCCCCTTATATTAGTATATATATGTGCCCCCTTATATATGTCCCCTGTATGTGATGCCCCAGATATATGCGAGGGTGTGTGTATATATAGATATGTGTGTATGTATTTGCACACGTGTCTATGTATATACACTTATGTCAGCATGACAGTATGTATGTGGGCTTATTGCTGCCCATTCATACCCCCGGTTTTGTATGTGTTTATAGATGAGCCCCCAAGCATCTGTGGATATATATATGCATATATGCAATTCCAACTGTTATCAGCAGAGTTGTTGAGAGGAAAACTTGTGCTGATAGCCTGTAGGATAACAGCTGATTAGCATCTAGTCCCCTTTTGTTCAGGCCCAAAGCAATCAGACTCTGTGGCACCGTTGTGAGGGGACCTTCTAATCAGAGACATCAAAGCTGCCCCATGGCCATGCCCATTACTCCCAGCATTTTTGGGACTAGGAGGGGGGACTAAGGCACACTATGATGTCACATGCCTGAGGAAGGAGGAGGGGGTTGCTTTTGGGCTATAAAACCCCGAACCGGCCAGAGGTGCCTTCTCTTGCAACCAGACTAGATTCAGAGACGCATAGGAGAGAGGAGCTCCATGATGACCACCTGGATAAGGCCTAAGTATATTTGTGTCCTCGATGTGATGTGACCCTGGGCCCTGATTTACCCTTGCCGTGTTGCTGGACACCCTGATCCCCCCTAACCCTTGCCTTATTGTATCCTTGTTTGTACCCCTGATCCTGTGCCACTGGTTCCCCTGATTGTATTCTGGACACCCTGATCCCCCAAACCCTTGCCTTATTGTATCCTTGTTTGTACCCCTGATCCTGTGATCCCCCAAACCCTTTCCTTATTGTATTCCCCTGTTATACCCCTGATCCTGTGGCCCTATTTGTACCCCTGATGTCCCCTGTCCGGCGGAAATGTGCCTGTATTAACCCCTTTACCCTGGTGACCCTGATAAACCCCCCTGCTAGCATTAACCCCTTCCTGTTCCCTGATCCCCTGCTAGCATTAACCCCTTCCTGTTCCCTGATTTCCCCTGTGTGCTGGTAACCCCTGATGGACCCTGGTCCCTGCCTCTGACCCTTGCCCCTACCCTGATTAACCCCTGGTGGTAGCCCCTGCTCAAATCCTGCCACACACCCCCCCTCAATGTACCCTTGCAGGGTATTTACCCTTGCATTGCTGTACAGTTCTGTTATTATCCCCATTGTTAACCCTTTGTATTTGTGGTCAGCTTACACCCCTGTAAGACCACCGGTAACCCTCGTCGTACCCCGTAGGGACAGTGATTAGTCAGGCGGATAGGTTACTGATATTTGTGTGTATGAATGTATTATTGCAATGTTAATATTACTTGTATGTGTGAATTGTCTAGTTAGTTGATGGGTGGAATTGGGAACGGGTAGTGTAGTTTAGGACTGTATATTTAGTGCTGTATTGTAGTGTACTGCGTGCGTAGTGTATTGTTAGTATTGCGTGCGTAGTGTATTGTTAGTAATAAATACTGTGTTTGGTTTATAACTATCTGTGTGGCGTGTGGTTATTGGCGATAGTTAGTTTAGTAAGGCGCATGCAGCTAGCATAGTGATCAGTGTAAAGTATAGCAAAGGTATTGTGTGTTATTATTATATAAAGGCATAAATGGGCGGAGTCATCAATAGATGGCTCCTCCCATTTATGAATATTAATTATCGATATTTGCATAAATATTGGGGATTAATATTCCCCCCTTACAGACACCATGTCCCATTTGAATCCCCCCTGATGCACCCCTAGAGTAGAAACTCCATAAAAGTGACCCCATCTAAGAAACTACACCCCTCAAGGTATTCAAAACTGATTTTACAAACTTTGTTAACCCTTTAGGTGTTGCACAAGATTTAATGGAAAATAGAGATACAATTTCAAAATTTCACTTTTTTGGCAGATTTTCCATTTTAATATTTTTTTTCCAGTTACAAAGCAAGGTTTAACAGCCAAAGAAAACTCATTATTTATGGCCCTGATTCTGTAGTTTACAGAAACACCCCATATGTGGTCGTAAACTGCTGTACGGGCACACGGCAGGGCGCAGAAGGAAAGGAATGCCATACGGTTTTTGGAAGGCAGATTTGCTGGACTGGTTTTTTGACACCATGTCCCATTTGAAGCCCCCCTAATGCACCCCTAGAGTAGAAACTCCAAAAAAGTGACCCCATTTTAGAAACTACGGGATAGGGTGGCAGTTTTGTTGGTACTAGTTTAGGGTACATATGATTTTTGGTTGCTCTATATTACACTTTTTGTGCGGCAAGGTAACAAGAAATAGCTTTTTTGGCACCGTTTTTTTTTTGTTATTTACAACATTCATCTGACAGGTTAAATCATGTAGTAATTTTATAGAGCAGGTTGTCACGGACACGGCGATACCTAATATGTATACAATTTTTTTTATTTATGTAAGTTTTACACAATGATTTCATTTTTTAAAACAAAAAAAAAGTTTTAGTGTCTTCATAATCTAAGAGCCATAGTTTTTTCAGTTTTTGGGCGATTATCTTAAGTAGGGTCTCATTTTTTGTGGGATGAGATGATGGTTTGATTGGCACTATTTGGGGTGCATATGATTTTTTTATCGCTTGCTATTACACTTTTTGTGACGTAAGATGACAAAAAATTGCTTTTTTTACACCGTTTTTATTTTAATTTTTTTACGGTGGTCGCCTGAGGGGTTCGGTCATGTGATATTTTTATAGAGCCAGTCGATACGGACGCGGAGATACCTAATATGTATACTTTTTTTTATTTATGTAAGTTTTACACAATGATTTCATTTTTGAAACAAAAAAAATCATGTTTTAGTGTTTCCATAGTCTAAGAGCCATAGTTTTTTCAGTTTTTGGGCGATTATCTTGGGTAGGGTATGATTTTTTCGGGATGAGATGATGGTTTGATTGTTACAATTTCGGCGTACATGCGACTTTTTTGATCACTTTTATTACCTTTTTTGGGAAGTAAGGTGGGCAAAATTTCAATTTCATCATAGTTTTTTATTTTTTATTTTTATGGCGTTCACCGTTCGGGTAAAGTAACATGACCGTTTTATAGATCAGGTCGTTACGGATGCGGCGATACCAAACATGTGTAGGGAATTTTATTTATTTCATTTTTAATCAGTGATAAATGTGTTTTTTGATTTTTACTTTCTTTTCACTTTTTTTTACTTTTTTTTTACCCAGACCCACTTGGTTCTTGAAGATCTAGTGGGTCTGATGTCTATATAATACAGTACAGTACAATATATAGTGTACTGTACTGTATTTTACTTACACTTTGTCTGAACAGATCTATGCCTTTAGCACAGATCTGTTCAGCACCATGGACAGCAGGATGCCTGAGACGGCATCCTGTTGCCATGGGAACCTTCCCTGTCTGCTCAGTAGTGGCCAGAACTGCGCAGACGGGGAAGGGTAAGGAGGGGGGCTGTCTGTGGGCTCTCTCCCTCTCCATCAGGGGGCTGCAAAGGCACAGCAGCCCCCCGATGGGAGAGGGAGGGAGCTCCCTGAGCTGTTAACCTTTTCCATACAGCGGTCCGTACGGACCGCGGTATGGAAAGGGTTAAATGGCTGACATCGCATCACAGATGTCAGCCGTTTATACCAGGGTGTCAGCAATGTGATGACACCCTGGTATACCCACTGGACGCCAACGATTATTCACCGCCCGCAACACCCCCCTTGCACCTTCCACCGGGATAAAATCATTCAGGGGTGCAGGGGGGGTGAAACATATATATTTTAGGAATACTAAAGTTTCTGATCCCTGCGGTCAGGGACCGCGGGGATCAGAAACTGCAGAAAGCGCAACAAACCGCAGGTCTGAATTTAGCCGAGGTGCCTGCTCAATGATTTGAGCAGGCACCTTGTTCCGAACACAGCCGGCCGGGCGGCAGTGATCGGAACAACACATGACGTACCGGTACGTCATGTGTGCTTAAGGACTCGGGAAACATGCCGTACCGATACGTCATGTGTCCTTAAGGGGTAAAAGTGTGCCTTTTTTACAGCTCTTGTTCTCTCCTCCTTATACGGACTGTCTTCATAGGGACGTTGAATACTAATGGCCTACACCAGGTAATGTATACCCATAGGTACCCAGGGTAGGACCAAGTGGTAAGTCCAGGCAGATCCAGTAACTTCACAGGTACCCCTGCTGCTTCGGGAATCGTTAGAAGCCCTAGGCTGCTCCTTCCCGCTTGTTTTATGTTCCGGATTGTTCCCTTCCGGAGGTGTCTCATCTCCAGGAGCGCACAGTATTAAAGGCCCTTTTCCTGTGACTTGCCAGAAGATACGGAGACGATGAATACCTCCCCTTCTGAGATTATGGCCTAAGGTATGGTACCTCAAGCCTTAGAGCCACATATTTTAGATTCCTCTTAGTAATCATAGTGATCGTGCTACAAGCCAAATTTCTTCAGACTATGGTGCAGGGAAGGGAATACAGGATAAAGCCACCCCTTCATTTGCGGGCTTTGCATTACACAATGGTGGGATTACGGAGTAAAGACACCCCCATGCTTTCTTTGATGTCTACCGAGCTCAGGACATACGAAGTCAGTCAGTAATGTTTGCTTTGTGCAGTATTTAGGTTATCTGGTTATACCAAGAGAAGGAAACTGTGTGTTGGACACCTTACTCTAGCGGGCAGGAACCTCGAGAAAGCCGTTAAATGTTTTGTCTATATATGTCATTATATGTAATTCACGCAGCACTTTGTATTTTATTGGGTACCCAGAGCTGATTCTTCACCCTCCTAAGCATACGCCGAGGACGGCTTCACTTAAAGTAAGCGGGTATGTCACTAAACTTCTGTCTCCCCGCTGCATCATGTCAGGTGCATATGTGTATTGTCATCCTGTGTAATCTAACAATGCATTTTCTATAATGTGCATTATCCAGGCCTGTTTTATGTATTTTGCTGTAATTCCAATGTACACCAGCAGGTGGCAGCAGTATGTAACAGGATCTTAGCCAGTTTAGTATTGCTAGATTGGAATAGTTCATTCCAACTTAGCTCCCCCCTCTTTGAGGAGGAGTGTAATGTTCCCACATCCTGCCTCATGGGGAGGAAGTAAAGTTCTAGTTAGTGTTTACCAGCCCCCTCCTTGGGGAAGGCTGTGTTAGTAGGAGCTCCCAGAAACAGGGATCCCAACCTAGGATCCAAGCCTCGGCTGAGGCCCAGGATCACCCTTCCCAGCCTGAGTCATCTTCCTCAGCTGGTTGACAAGCAAGCAGCCATCTCCAGAACTAAAGATCTCCAGGAAGAAACCATCATACCCTGCGAGCAGTCCTGTGAGTACTTATCCAAAGACCAGGAGAAGCCAAATTCCTCCTTCAGCTAGTCAGGCCCATATCAAGCAGACTACAGACAGAGCAGAAGACAGATACCTGCCAGTTCTACTAGGCATATGATAAGAAGCAGAATACATATAGATTCCTGCCACATATTGCCAATACCTGCTGGGACCCAAGACTATTGCTGTATCTTGTATGGATTCAAAGCTGCATTAAGTAAAGACGAGTTGGATTATATTTCCTGTCTGGATTTCATTCATTCCTCAATTACTCCTACTGACCACACTCAATTTTATTGCAAGTGAGCCAGGATCCAGGAGTCCAGCCATACCAAGGTAGGAGACACCATTGACACAATACCTACTACACAGAGACATTATCCCCCTCTAGCATTCCTCACCTGGTACGTGAGTTTTAACATCTTAAAGGGCCCTGTTACAGTACCTGCGCAAGCTGCAATTGGCGTCACGAACTAAAAACTATTAATATTGTCCCAATCCGGCTTACTGCACCTGGGTGACATGGGCCTCGTTCTCTCAAAATCCTCTGTTCTATTGCTGGGTGACATGAAGCTAGTTTTGCCGTGAATAAACCCTTGCTCTGCCTGGGAGACAGGGGCCTAAATCTCTCAAAATCCTCTGTTCTATTGCTGGGTGACATGAAGCCACTTTTGCCGTGAATGAACCACTGCTGTGCCTGGGTGACAGGGGCCTAAATCTCTCAAAATCCTCTGTTCTATTGCTAGGTGACAAGATCCCCCTTTTGCCATGAAAGAACCCCTGCTGTGCCTGGGTGACATGGGCCTCGTTCTCTCAAAATCCTCTGTTCTATTGCTAGGTGACAAGAACCCACTTTTGCCGTGAATGAACCACTGCTGTGCCTGGGAGACAAGGGCCTAAATCTCTCAAAATCGTCTGTTCTATTGCTGGGTGACATGAAGCTAGTTTTGCCGTGAATAAACCCTTGCTCTGCCTGGGAGACAGGGGCCTAAATCTCTCAAAATCCTCTGTTCTATTGCTGGGTGACAAGAACTCACTTTTGCCGTGAATGAACCACTGCTGTGCCTGGGTGACAGGGGCCTAAATCTCTCAAAATCCTCTGTTCTATTGCTGGGTGACATGAACCCCCTTTTGCCGTGAATGAACCCCTGCTGTGCCTGGGTGACATGGGCCTCGTTCTCTCAATATCCTCTGTTCTATTGCTGGGTGACATGAACCCCCTTTTGCCGTGAATGAACCCCTGCTCTGCATTGCTGACAGGGAACTAAATTTAGTGAAAACATCTGTTACTGATCGGAACATGCGCGACTACAAGCGCACCCTGCTGATGGCATTCCCACCTGATAGCGGGGGCACAGTGGAAGCACAAGGCGAAGGCAGAGGAGGAGGAAGAGGTTGCCAACGCAGCTGGGGCACCGCCAGCAACTGAGAAGGCAGGGTTAGCATGGCCAAAATGTGGAAAAGCTTTGTCAGCCTTGGAGTTACTGACCTTCCCTACAGCCAGTGTATAGTGTGAACGTGTGTTTAGCACGACAGAGAGCATTATCACAGGCCGCAGCCAATGTGGACAAGCTTAAGTTTATTAAAATGAACCAGGCATGGATCCCACAGGACTTGTCCGTACCTTGTGCAGAATAGATATTTATACCAGCCATAACCATCCATTCTTGTACTCAAGTGCACTTATTCTTTGTTTTATTTTGTTATATGTCCCAATATTTTGGGGGATACCCCAATTTAAAAATAAAAAATAACACAAATCAGTGTTGGCTACCTATTCCTCCTTCACCGCCGCTTCCACCTACACCGTCACGTCAACCTACACCGCCACATCAACACATCCACCACCTCCTCAACCTCCTACTCCTAGATCCAGATTGTTATTTTAAATTTTTCTGTATTTTATGTTATTTTAAGTCATTTCCCTATCCACATTTGTTTGCAGAACAGTTGCCATGCTCTTAAGCACATTTTAATGCCTTTTGCAGCCCTCTAGCCCTTTCCAGGACTATTTTAGAGCCATTTTAGTGCCCAAAAGTTCGGGTCCCCATTGACTTCAATGGGGTTTGGGTTCGGGTTCAAGTTCGGGTCAAGTTCGGGTCAAGAACCCGAACTTTTTTTTCAAGTTCGGCCGAACTCGTCGACCCCGAACATCCAGGTGTCCACTCAACTAGTAATAATGATACACAGTCAACAATAATACATGAGCAAAAACCAACGAGGAGATAAGGTTTTCTGGTCTGATGAAACCAAGATTGAACTTTTTAGCTTCTGTAGCCCCTGGAGAGAAAGCAGATGCTGTTGCTGTCAATTACAATCAGGGACTCACAGCAGAAGGCAATAGTGCAGATTCGCCTGAGGTGAAATGGACTACAAATTCTATGAGCATTTGACCCTCCCTGCGGATGGGCTTCAATGCATTTAGGGGGGTGGTCCTGGTCAAGACAATCTCCTGAACTCCAAACTGAATGTCAGAATGGGAAAGAAAGGTGATTTAAGCAATTTTGAGCGTGGCATGGTTGTTGGTGCCAGACGGGTCGGTCTGAGTATTTCACAATCTGCTCAGTTACTGGGATTTTCATGCACAACCATTTCTAGGGTTTACAAAGGCTAAAGAATAAAGTGGAGCAGCAGCCTTTTTAGAAACAGCAGCATGGCCAGGAGATAGAGAGACTGAGAGATCTCCACAAACAGCTAAGAGCATTGCTTCAGTGCAGACAGTACAATCGAGCCCAGATAGCACCTGTGGATCTTGTGTCCCAGGAGAATCCTGCCATCAACTCCACAGCCATCCAAGCGTCTGAATGCTGCAGCCCCCAGCTGCTTCCCAAACAGGACAATTGTAAGTGCACCAACATTAGCACGCCAACATTTCTGCAATTGGTCCCCGAAATTCTGACTGGGTTAATTGTTAATAGAAATCTGAGGGATAGGAGTAGAAGTTATACTGTATTTGTCTGTTAAAGGAGAGTGTGCATGCTCACCTTTATGGCTTACTGTTACAGATAACCCACCCCTTCACCAGGGGTTTTCCTTAGACAGAAATGTAATCTGTGCTCTGTTCCTTTTATTGCATTATCTTTATGTTCTTCACCATTGTTCAGCCTTTCCCAAATAAATCTGTTGATCAGTAAACTCCTTCCTGGGGTACACAGTACACAGCAGTGCCCCCCTGACCTCAGCCCCCAAGATGACCAGGTTACCCTGTTGCCAGAGAAAGGGAGCGAAAAAAATTATAAAATAAATAAAAAAAACACCTCTGTTGGCACTGGGAAGGGCCACCTCCCCCATCCCTTTCTGGGCCCCTGTGCAGCTGAACCAGCTGCCCAGGCGGTATGTCCAACCCTGATCCAAGTATTACATACCAGGAAAAAAAAACTCTGAGAAAGGTTTAAGCAATTTTGAGCGTGGCATGGTTGTTGGTGCCAGACGGGCCGGTCTGAGTATTTCACAATCTGCTCAGTTACTGGGATTTTCATGCACAACCATTTCTAGGGTTTACAAATAATGGTGTGAAAAGGGAAAAACATCCAGTATGCGGCAGTCCTGTGGGCAAAAATGCCTTGTGGATGCTAGAGGTCAGAAGAGAATGGGCCGACTGATTCAAGCTGATAGAAAAGCAACGTTGACTGAAATAACCACTCGTTACAACCGATGTATGCAGCAAAGCATTTGTGAAGCCACAACACGCACAACCTTGAGGCGGATGGGCTACAACAGCAGAAGACCCCACCGGGTACCACTCATCTCCACTACAAATAGGAAAAAGAGGCTACAATTTGCACGAGCTCACCAAAATTGGACTGTTGAAGACTGGAAAAATGTTGCCTGGTCTGATGAGTATCGATTTCTGTTGAGACATTCAAATGGTAGAGTCCGAATTTGGCGTAAACAGAATGAGAACATGTATCCATCCTCTGATGGCTACTTCCAGCAGGATAATGCACCATGTCACAAAGCTCGAATCATTTCAAATTGGTTTCTTGAACATGACAATGAGTTCACTGTACTAAAATGGCCCCCACAGTCACCAGATCTCAACCCAATAGAGCATATTAGTATGGTGTTCCTAATAATTCTTTAGGTGAGTGTATGCTCACAATAAATATATGCTCACAATAAAAATCAGGGGTGCTCCAACAAGGCAATGTGAGGTGATGGCCTCAGGTGGCGCCACCTAGTGACACGTGGGAGGTGGCGGCAGGGCCATGGGCAGTGAGTGCTTCAATTATGGAAGCGCTCATCTCTCCATATTCAACTGTATCTTCATCCTCAGTAGAGATGGCCTTGCGGTTCGCCCAGCGGTCATTTCGCGGCGAACTTTGCTCGTTCTCTGTTCGCCGAACAGGCAAACATATGGCGATGTCCGCCGGCGCCATATTCTTTGCGTTGTGACCCATGACACATCCATCAGGTGGGACAGGACAGCCAATTGAGACGTTTCAGCACATGGAAACACCCCCTACCTTATAAAAAAACCTGATCTGGCCGCCATTTTACATTCAGTCTTTTGCCAGTGTAGGGAGAGGTTGTGCTCGCTAATAGGGCAACAAAAGTCCTTATAAGGACTGGTATAGGTGTTCTATTGATAGGTGTGACATACTGAGGGGTGTAATATACTTATAATATACTTTCTAACATAGAAAGTATATTATAGTGCATTTGTATTGTGCAGCAGTTGTGTGCGCTTCTGCTGCGATACTGCAGCTATACAGAGGGACAAACGTCATTGGAACAACTAATTGCAACTGGTGTGATATAACAGTTGCCCCCTAAAAAATATGATTGAGAGAGGGGTGCAATATACCTAGAATATAATTTCTATATAGTGCATTTGTATAGTGCAGCATTTGTGTGCGGTTCTGCTGAGATACCGCAGCTATACAGAGGGTCAAATGCCATTTGAACAACTAATTGCAACTGTTGCCCCCCAAAAAAACTGATTAAGGGGTTCTATATACCTGCTTCCACAAATACTGCCTTCTATAGGGACTTTGTCACAGGGTCATTTTGAAAATTACAGGCAGAGGAAGAGGCAGGCCATTCCGCAGGAGTGGTAGGGGTCGGGCAGGTGCATCAGGCCGGAGCCTAAGTTGGAAGTTGGAGAAGGTGCGTGCGATTACATCAAAGGACGCACTAGAGTTGGTTGAGTGGCTCACTCAGCCTTCCGCTTCTGAACCTTCCTTATCCTCTGTATCTGCACCCTCCTTACTCTCTGCTGTGTGCACCTCCAAAGACACCACCACTAGTGTTGAGCGCGAATATTCGAATTACGAATATTTATCTCGAATATCGCAACTTCGAGAATTCGCAAATGTTTAGAATATTGTGCTATATATTCGCTATATCGAATATTCGTCATTTTTTTTTACATCTGAGAACATTATTCCTCCCTGCTTCTTGCTTGTGGGGCAATGAGTCATTGGCCCAGAAGCAACTTAAGCAGGGAGGAATCATGACTTTAGATGGGCAAAATGACGAATATTCTAAAAAACGAATATATAGCGTTATATCGAATATATTCATTTTTTAGAATATTCGTAATATTCTAAAACAAGAATACATAGCAATATAGCGAATATTCGAAAAAAAATAAAAAATAATATAGAGCAATTTAGCTAATATAGTGCTATAATCATTTTTTTTAATAGTTGTCATTTTTTTCCAATCTGAACTTCAGATGAGAAAAAAATTACAACTATTAGACAAAGAAGATTGTAGCACTATATTAGCTAAATTGCTCTACATTCGTTTTTTTTTAATATTCGCTATATATTGCTATATATTCTTGTTTTAGAATATTACGAATATTCAAAAAAACTAATATATTAGATTTTTAGAATATTCGTAATATTCTAAAACAAGATAAAATAGCAATATAGCGAATTTTCAAAAACACGAATGTAGAGCAATTTAGCTAACATAGTGCTACAATCTTCTTTGTCTAATAGTTGTAATTTTTTTCTCATCTGAAGTTCAGACTGGAAAAAAATTACAACTATTAGAAAAAAAGATTATAGCACTATATTAGCTAAATTGCTCTATATTCATATATATTTTTTTGAATATTCACTATATTGCTATATATTCTTGTTTTAGAATATTACGAATATTCTAAAACAGAAAACAGAAAGTATATTTGGCACTTGGCTGCAGTAGCCGAAACATGAGCTCGTCCCAGCCAGCCATTTAACCCCTTACAAACTATGGTCAACTGGGGTTGATGGAGGGAGGGGACTTCTTTTGACACACCATTGATTTATTTTCTATTATCAAGTCCATTATTATTGGAGGGGGGAAAAACTTTACATAACACCGCACAACCAAAAAAAACTTTTCGTCTGCTACTGGGCAAAAACCATTTGTCCTATACTTGTCACGGTGGACGGGGAACTCAGACACACAGATAAACTAACAACCAGCCTCTAGGTGAGAAGCAGGGGAAAGGTCACCTCCTAGCTAAACCCTGACCTCTTTCCCTGCACTGCTCAGCCCACATTCAGACCTTGAATATAGGAATGATGTGTCCTGGGCTAAAACACCCTAGATTCCCTGAGATGGTGAAAAGGGGAAAAGGAGCAGCCTGCTCGCACCGAACCTGGATGGGAAAGATGGCACAAACACAACCTAGACAGCAATCAACAAAAACTGAAACCACACTTATCTTTTCTGAGCTGGAACAGACAACCTTCTTTCCTTGCTTCCAAGGCCAGACTGATTTCTATAACCTGCTCAGAACACTGGACTAGAGTGATATTTAAACCAGTGACTCCACCCAGTGCACCTGATGGGAGGCGCGTTCAGCACGACTCCAAAACAAAACAAAACTAAACACGTGCTGCTATTCTGGCCGACCTCCGCACATAGTCAGAGCAGGGCATGACAGTACCCCCCCTTCTACGGGTGACCTCCGGACACCCCGGACCAACCTTATCCGGATGGGATCTATGAAAAGCCTTTACCAATCGGCTGGCACTGACATCCAGCGCCGGAACCCACGTCCTCTCCTTAGGGCCGTATCCCCTCCAGTGTACCAGGTACTGAAGGGAGCCCCGAAGAACTCTAGAGTCGAGAACCCTGGAGATCTCGAATGCCAAATTTCCATCCACCAGAACGGGAGGAGGAGGCAAAGGTGATGGTTCCACCGGTTTCACGTATTTTTTTAGTAAAGACCTGTGGAACACATCATGGATCCTCCAAGGTTGCGGAAGATCCAGCCGAAACGCTACTGGACTGATCACCGCAGGAATTTTGTACAGACCGATAAATCTTGGACCCAGTTTCCAAGATGGCACTCTCAATTTAATATTTTTAGTGGACAACCACACCAGATCACCCACACACAGTTCCGGACCAGTCACACGTCTCTTGTCAGCCATTCGCTTAAACCTCTCACCCATCTTCTCCAAATTCCCTTGGAACCTCCGCCAGATAGAGCACAAGGCAGAAGAAAATCTCTCCTCCTCTGGCATCCCAGAGGAACCAGTCACAGAAAAGGTACCAAACTGAGGATGGAAACCGTATGCGCCAAAAAATGGCGTCTTACCCGTGGACTCCTGCCTACGGTTATTCAAAGAAAATTCTGCTAGGGACAAGAATGAAGACCAGTCCTCCTGATTCTCAGCCACAAAACACCTCAAGTACGCTCTGTCTGTCCATTCGACTGCGGATGAAAAACCGAAGAGAACGAAAGTTGAATGCCCAGCCGAGAACAGAACGCCCTCCAAAACCTGGAGACAAACTGCGTGCCCCTATCAGAGACCACATCCAAAGGAATACCATGCAATCTCACAATATTATCCACAAAAATCTGCGCAAGAGTCTTGGCGTTAGGCAGGCTAGTTAAAGATATAAAGTGAGCCATTTTACTGAAACGGTCAACTACCACCAAAATTACTGTTCTCCCAGAGGAACTCGGCAGATCCGTAATAAAGTCCATAGACAAATGCGTCCAAGGACGAGACGGAATTGACAATGGAAGAAGTGAACCAGCCGGTCGAGTATGAGCAACCTTTGGCCGAGCACAGGTCTCACAAGCTGCCACGTAATCTTCAATGCTCTTACGTAACCCTGGCCACCAGAACCTCCGAGACACCAGATCACAGGTGGACTTACCACCAGGATGTCCAGCAAGGACAGTATCGTGATGTTCCTTGAATACCTTGTATCGCAGGCCTTAAGGAACAAACAACCTCCCTGGGGGACAAGAACCAGGAGCCCCCTACTGAGCTCCCAACACCTCCATCTACAATTCGGGGTACAGAGCAGAGACCACCACCCCATCAGCTAAAATCAGAGCAGGATCCTCTGAATCACCTCCCCCAGGAAAGCTGCGAGACAAGGCATCCGCCTTGACGTTCTTAACCCCTGGGCGAAAGGTAACCACAAAATTGAACCTGGTAAAAAAACAGTGACCATCTGGCCTGTCTAGGGTTCAGACGCTTGGCAGATTGCAAGTAAGCCAAATTCTTATGGTCTGTATATACCGTAACAGGGTGAGACTCCCCCTCCAACCAGTGACGCCATTCCTCAAAGGCCAACTTGATAGCCAGCAACTCTCTATCTCCAACATCATAATTCCTCTCGGCGACCGAGAGCTTCTTGGAGAAAAAAGCACACGGGACCCATTTGCCAGGAGATGGACCTTGCGACAGCACCGCTCCAACCCCCACCTCAGATGCATCAACCTCCACTACGAATGGCTGAGCACATCGGGCTGCACCAGAATGGGAGCAGACGCAAAACGCTCCTTGATAGCCGAAAAGGCCTGCAATGCCTCATCCGACCAGACAGAGAAGTCGGCGCCCTTCTTAGTCATATCAGTGAGAGGTCTTACAATGGTAGAATAGTTCAAAATTAATTTTCTATAATAATTAGTAAACCCCAGGAACCTCATCAAAGCTTTCTGATTCTCTGGTCGGTCCCACTCCAGAACCGCCCGGACCTTTTCGGGGTCCATACAAAAACCAGAGTCAGAAAGCAGATATCCCAAGAACGGAAGCTCCTGCACCGAAAACAAACATTTCTCCAATTTAGCATATAATTTATTCTCCCGAAGGATCGTCAAGACCTGTCTCACAGGATCCTGATGGGTCTTCAGATCAGGAGAGTAAATTAAAATGTCATCCAAATAAACCACCACGAATCTCCCCACCAAATGATGAAAAATGTCATTGACGAATCGCTGAAATACTGCTGGCGCGTTCGTCAACCCAAAAGGCATAACCAGATTCTCAAAATGACCCTCGTGCGTATTGAAGGCCGTTTTCCACTCATCCCCCTCCTTGATTCTGATCAGATTGTAGGCCCCCTCTCAAATCCAACTTGGAGAACACCTTGGCTCCAACAATCTGATCAAAAAGGTCAGAGATCAAAGGCAGGGGATATGGATCCCGGACCGTAATACGGTTCAATTCCTGGAAATCCAAACACGGTCTCAGCGATCCATCCTTTTTTTTTTTTACAAAGAACAAGCCTACTGCCACCGGAGACTTAGATGGCCTAATATGACCTTTTGCCAAACTCTCGGCAATATACTTTCGCATGACCTCTCTTTCGGGTTGAGAAAGGTTGTAAAGCCGAGACTTTGGCAATTTAGCCCCTGGGATGAGATTAACTGGACAATCATAGTCACGATGAGGGGGCAATTCCTGAGCCCCACCCTCCGAAAAGACATCCCCAAAATCTGAGAGATACTGAGGTAAAGCCGTAGTGGACACACCAGCGATAGATGTGCTAAGACAATTATCCGAACAAAACTCACTCCAACCAATGATTTGTCTCGCTTGCCAA
This sequence comes from Bufo bufo, assembly GCF_905171765.1. NCBI lineage: Eukaryota > Metazoa > Chordata > Amphibia > Anura > Bufonidae > Bufo > Bufo bufo. The sequence continues at coordinate 170,689,692 of NC_053394.1, read as the reverse complement.
TCTATAATTGGGTTATGTTTAGTCAACCATGGTAACCCCAAAACTATAGGAGCTGGCAAATCCTTCATGACAAAACCAGACATAATCTCAACATGTGAATCACCCAACCTTAAGTGAATACCATGAACAATGTGAGTAAGACTCCTTTGAGAAAGAGGGGAAGAATCAATTGCAAAAACCCGAATCTCTTTTTCTAAAGTGCAAGTACTTAGACCCAGATTTTGAAGAAAAAGAGAGTCAATTAGGTTTACCCCAGCACCACAGTCAAGGAATACTTCAACAAAAATCTTTCTTGACTCTAGCGCCACCACAGCTGGAAGGAGAAAACGGGAACTGCAGGGAGCTTGCATACCTGCCTGCTCCACCACACCATTCACGCCACCAAGAGTCAGGAAAGTTTATTTTTTATTTTTCTCTTCCACCTGCGGTTTAACAAAAGGACAAGCAAAAATAAAATGACCACTTTTCCCACAGTAGTAACACAGTTTGTGCAATTTCCTAAAGTCTCTACTATCAGAACGGCAAGAAACCTGACCCAGCTGCATGGGTTCCTCCGCTACCCCAGAGCTACCTGTAACATCACCCTGGGAAGCAGTAGAGACTAAACCACTCACAGAAGGGATCCCTAGCGCGGAGGGAGTCCTACACCTTTCTCTAATACGTCTATCTAACCCTACTGCTAAAGACATTGCATTCTCCAAAGAATCTGGGTACTCATGAAAAGCAAGGGCATCTTTCAATCTCTCAGATAACCCCTGACAAAACTGACTACGTAACGCGGGATCATTCCACTCTGATTCGGTAGCCCATCTCCTAAACTCAACACAGTAAGCCTCTGCAGTATGTTCACCCTGAAATAAATTACGTAATCTTGATTCCGCCATCGAGACCCGATCTGGGTCATCGTAGATTAATCCTAGGGCCTTAAAAAATTCCTCCACCAACCGGAGGGCCCGAGAACTGGGCGGCAGAGAAAAGGCCCAGGATTGTTCGTCCCCTTTAAGCAGAGAAATGATTATACCTATCCTCTGACTCTCATCACCTGACGACGATGGACGCAGCCGAAAATACAATTTGCAAGACTCTCTAAAACGGCTAAAGTCATCCGTACCCCCTGCAAATCGATCAGGAAGAGCCACTTTTGGCTCCACACAAATTTGACCTGCACCTGATGCCAGAGCATTCTGACACCGTGTGACCGAACTACGCAGATCCGCAACCTCTATGGATAATCCCTGCATGCGGTCAACCAGTGCATCAATTGACGCCATCACAAAACCGCAGAGTAATGGCAGTCACAGTATGGCGGGTTATAATGTCACGGCGGATGGGGAACTCAGACACACAGATAAACCAACAACCAGGCTCTAGGCGAGAAGCAGGGGAAGGGTCACCTCCTAGCTAAACCCTGACCTCTTTCCCTGCACTGCTCAGCCCACATTCAGACCTTGAAGGTAGGAATGATGTGTCCTTGTGCCTGGGCTAAAACACCCCTAAAAGGGGAAAAGGAGCAGCCTGCTCGCACCAAACCTGGATGGTAAAGATGACACAAAACACAACCTAGACAGCAATCAACAAAAACTGAAACCACACTTATCTTCCAAGGCCAGATTGATTTCTATAACCCGCTCAGAACACTAGACTAGAGTGATATTTAAACCAGTGACTCCACCCAGTGCACCTGATGGGAGGCGGGTTCAGCACGACTCCAAAACAAAACTAAACACGTGCTGCTATTCTGGCCGACCTCCGCACATAGTCAGAGCAGGGCATGACAATACTAAATCGAGTGTGCGGATTACAAATTTGAAGTCAGAATTGTTGTAACACGTCACGGAATTTTGCTATGCATAAGTATGCTAAATGAATTAAGCACTTGGAAAGCATTAAATAATTTTGAACAGAACGAGTTTTACTCCAACAATTACCTGATCTACATCAAAGTTTGCGTAGTAAACAGTGTATGAAAATGTAATGGAATAACAAAATTTCAAAAAGTCTTGTTTTTCAGTTTAAAAGTCTTACTTGAGCAAGGCCCAGTACTGTTAAAAGTGCACCTGCTTTTGCATTTGTGAACGGTCATATTTCTCCGTTGCAAAAACCAACAGTAGTCCCCCATCATGTTGGGATTCCAGCGGCCTGTTCTCCATTGTAGAAATAACTTTATGGAACCGCTCTCCATGTTTGTCATTTACGTGTCCCAAATTGGTGGGAAAAAGTTAAGATGGAAATTTAAGACATGTATTTTCAATGACATTTGGCTGCCAAGTTGTTCATATGCTGTAAGCATGTTGTCTACTAATTCAGCGTAGTTGGCAGCTCGTCTGTTCCCAAGGAAGTTCTGCACTACTAGCGCAAATGCATCCCAAGCTGCAAGACGCACTCGCTTTGCCAGATTCTTTCGCTGATCATAAGTAGTGTATTTGCCACATATGTAGCAGAAATTGTCTGGATCGTTAACACATTTGCATTTATCCTTCCTAAGTTTCAAAACTGATATCACTATAACAGATCACTTTATCAAAATTTGTCCAGCTTGCCTTATATACTTACTGCTGACATCAGCCTGAGTGCGTCCGAACAGGTCTGAACATGTCCATTGGAATATCTCCAATATAATGCAATATTATAACTGAATAGGCTTTGCATGTACTTAAAATCTAGAAGTGTCAGGCAAATTCCGAGTTCATATTTGGAATCACGCACTCATTTTAGTATAAATCACATGTTTTTCTCTCAGTAGCAAAATCATTGTTGCGCGGTGTATGGTATCACAACATCCATAATAACTTAAACTATAAAATTACCTAAGCTAAAAAATACCCAAATTTGGTCACCTAACCCCACAATAAGTATAGTCAAAAGGATTAAATGATCATACGTACCTCAAAATGGTACCAATAAAAAAACTAACTTATCCAGTGAAAAACCGGCCTTCATACTGAAGAAATGAAATGTGTGTGACTGTCAGAATATGGCAAAAAATGATGTTTTTATTTAAAAATGCATAAAATGTGCAAAGTAGCAGCCATTCTTGTTCACAATTAGGGATGAGCGAACCCGAACTGTATAGTTCGGGTTCGTACCGAATTTTGGGGTGTCCGTGACACGGACCCGAACCCGAACATTTTCGTAAAAGTCCGGGTTCGGGTTCGGTGTTCGGCGCTTTCTTGGCGCTTTTTGAAAGGCTGCAAAGCAGCCAATCAACAAGCGTCATACTACTTGCCCCAAGAGGCCATCACAGCCTTGCCTACTATTGGCATGGCTGTGATTGGCCAGTGCAGCATGTGACCCAGCCTCTATATAAGCTTGGGTCACGTTGCGCTGCACGTCACTCTACTGATTCAAGCATAGGGAGAGGTTGCAGCTGTGACGTTAGGGCGAGATTAGGCAGATTAACTCCTCCAAAAGACTTCATTCTGTGATCGATCTGCAGCTGTGGATCATTGAAGTGCTAATATCGACTTGCTCACTTTTTTGAGGCTGCCCAGAACGTTTTTAGATCACTTTTTTCTGGGGTGATCGGCGGCCATTTTGTGGCTTGTGGTGCGCCAGCACAAGCTATCACCAAGTGTATTTAACCATCAATAGTGTGGTTATTTTGTGCTATATCCTACATCAGCTGCAGGCTGAGCCTGTGTCACCCAAGTGCATTTAACCATCAATAGTGTGGTTATTTTTTGCTATATCCTACATCAGCTGCAGGCTGAGCCTGTGTCACCGAAGTGCATTTAACCATCAACAGTCTGGTTATTTTTTGGCCATATACTACATCAGCTGCATGCTGAGCCTGTGTCACCGAAGTGCATTTAACCATCAACAGTCTGGTTATTTTTTGGCCATATACTACATCTGGTGCAGGCTGAGCCTGTGTCACCCAAGTGCATTTAACCATCAATAGTGTGGTTATTTTTTGGCCATATACTACATCAGGGGCAAGTTGAGCCTGTCACCCAGCGCCTAAAAAATAGACCTGACATTTCTATTCAACCAAATTTGTACTGTTTTAGCTGGTCAAGTTATTTGGAGTGACCGTAAAAGCACACTTTTTGTTCTGGGTTGAAAAACTATTCCCAAATTTGCCATTCTCAAAATAACTAGTTTCTGCTATATGAGGCCTACTTGAAATCTATCCCAAAAAGGATATCTTACATTGAAGGTGCTGATAGTATCATGCAGAAAAATTTAACACACACGCTACCGTGCAGATACAAGTCTAATTCTGTGATTAAACCTATACCTGTCACACAGCGCAAAAAAAAAACAGGCCTCACATTTCTATTCAACCAAATCTGTACTGTTTTAGCTGGTCAAGTTATTTGTAGTGACCGTAAAACACATTTTTTGTTCTGGGTTGAAAAACTATTCCCAAATTTGCCACTCTCAAAATAACTAGTTTCTGCTATATGAGGCCTACTTGAAATCTATCCCAAAAAGGATATCTTACATTGAAGGTGCTGATAGTGTAATTCAGAAAAATTTAACACACACGCTACCGTGCAGATACAAGTCTAATTCTGTGATTAAACCTATACCTGTCACACAGCGCAAAAAAAAACAGGCCTCACATTTCTATTCAAACAAATCTGTACTGTTTTAGCTGGTCAAGTTATTTGTAGTGACCATAAAAGCACACTTTTTGTTCTGGGTTGAAAAACTATTCCCAAATTTGCCATTCTCAAAATTGTGGTGAACGGGAACAATGAGGAAAACATCTAATAAGGGACGCGGACATGGTCGTGGTGGTGTTAGTGGACCCTCTGGTGCTGGGAGAGGACGTGGCCGTTCTGCCACAGCCACACGTCCTAGTGAACCAACTACCTCAGGTCCCAGTAGCCAGCAGAATTTACAGCGATATTTGGTGGGGCCCAATGCCGTTCTAAGGATGGTAAGGCCTGAGCAGGTACAGGCATTAGTCAATTGGGTGGCCGACAGTGGATCCAGCACGTTCACATTATCTCCCACCCAGTCTTCTGCAGAAAGCGCACAGATAGCGCATGAAAACCAAGCCCATCGGTCTGTCACATCACCCCCATGGATATCAGGGAAACTGTCTGAGCCACAAGTTATGCAGCAGTCTCTTATGCTGTTTGAAGACTCTGCTGCCAGGGTTTCCCAAGGGAATCCACCTAGCCCTTCCCCAGGGGTGGAAGAGATAGAATGCACTAACGCACAACCACTTATGTTTCCTGATGATGAGGACATGGGAATACCACCTCAGCACGTCTCTGATAATGACGAAACACAGGTGCCAACTGCTGCGTCTTTCTGCAGTGTGCAGACTGAACAGGAGGTCAGGGATCAAGACTGGGTGGAAGACGATGCAGGGGACGATGAGGTCCTAGACCCCACATGGAATGAAGGTCGTGCCACTGACTTTCAGAGTTCAGAGGAAGAGGCAGTGGTGAGACCGAGCCAACAGCGTTGCAAAAGAGGGAGCAGTGGGCAAAATCAGAACACCCGCCGCCAAGAGACTCCGCCTGCTACTGACCGCCGCCATCTGGGACCGAGCACCCCAAAGGCAGCTTCAAGCAGTTCCCTGGCATGGCACTTCTTCAAACAATGTGTTGACGACAAGACCCGAGTGGTTTGCACGCTGTACCATCAGAGCCTGAAGCGAGGCATTAACGTTCTGAACCTTAGCACAACCTGCATGACCAGGCACCTGCATGCAAAGCATGAACTGCAGTGGAGTAAACACCTTAAAAACAAGGAAGTCACTCAGGCTCCCCCTGCTACCTCTTCTGCTGCTGCCGCCTCGGCCTCTTCTGCTGCTGCTGCCGCCGCCTCGGCCTCTTCCTCTGCCTCTGGAGGAACGTTGGCACCTGCCGCCCAGCAAACATGGGATGTACCACCAACACCACCACCTGCGTCACTATGCATCTCAACCATGTCACACGGCAGCGTTCAGCTCTCCATCTCACAAACATTTGAGAGAAAGCGTAAATTCCCACCTAGCCACCCTCGATCCCTGGCCCTGAATGCCAGCATTTCTAAACTACTGGCCTATGAAATGCTGTCATTTAGGCTGGTGGACACACACAGCTTCAAACAGCTCATGTCGCTTGCTGTCCCACAGTATGTTGTTCCCAGCCGCCACTACTTCTCCAAGAGAGCCGTGCCTTCCCTGCACAAACAAGTGTCCGATAAAATCAAGTGTGCACTGCGCAACGCCATCTGTGGCAAGGTCCACCTAACCACAGATACGTGGACCAGTAAGCAGGGCCAGGGACGCTATATCTGCCTAACTGCACACTGGGTAAATGTAGTGGCGGCTGGGCCCCAGGCGCAGAGCTGTTTGGCGCACGTCCTTCCGCCGCCAAGGATCGCAGGGCAACATTCTTTGCCTCCTGTCTCCTCCTCCTCCTACTCAGCTTCCTCCTCCTCTTCTTCCACCTGGTCATCCAGTCAGCCACACACCTTCACCACCAACTTCAGCACAGCCCAGGGTAAACGTCAGCAGGCCGTTCTGAAACTCATATGTTTGGGGGACAGGCCCCACACCGCACAGGAGTTGTGGGGGGGTATAGAACAACAGACCGACGAGTGGTTGCTGCCGGTGAGCCTCAAGCCCGGCCTGGTGGTGTGCGATAATGGGCGAAATCTCGTTCCAGCTCTGGGACTAGCCGGTTTGACGCACATCCCTTGCCTGGCGCATGTGCTGAATTTGGTGGTGCAGAAGTTCATTCGCAACTACCCCGACATGTCAGAGCTGCTGCATAAAGTGCGGGCCGTCTGTTTACGCTTCCGGCATTCACACCCTGCCGCTGCTCGCCTGTCTGCGCTACAGCGTAACTTCGGCCTTCCCGCTCACCGCCTCATATGCGACGTACCCACCAGGTGGAACTCCACCTTGCATATGCTGGACAGACTGTGCGAGCAGCAGCAGGCCATAGTGGAGTTTCAGCTGCAGCACGCTTGGGTCAGTCGCACTGCGGATCAGACACACTTCACCACCAATGACTGGGCCTCCATGCGAGACCTGTGTGCCCTGTTGCGTTGTTTTGAGTACTCCACCAACATGGCCAGTGGCGATGACGCCGTTATCAGCGATACAATACCACTTCTATGTCTCCTTGAGAAAACACTTAGGGCGATGATGGAAGAATAGGTGGCCCAGGAGGAAGAGGAGGAAGAGGGGTCATTTTTAGCACTTTCAGGCCAGTCTCTTCGAAGTGACTCAGAGGGAGGTTTTTTGCAACACCAGAGGCCAGGTACAAATGTGGCCAGACAGGGCCCACTACTGGAGGACGAGGAGGACGAGGATGAGGAGGATGAGGATGAAGCATGTTCACAGCGGGGTGGCACCCAAAGCAGCTCGGGCCCATCACTGGTGCGTGGCTGGGGGGAAACACAGGACGATGACGATAGGCCTCCCACAGAGGACAGCTTGTCCTTACCTCTGGGCAGCCTGGCACACATGAGCGACTACATGCTGCAGTGCCTGCGCAACGACAGCAGAGTTGCCCACATTTTAACGTGTGCGGACTACTGGGTTGCCACCCTGCTGGATCCCCGGTACAAAGACAATGTGCCCACCTTACTTCCTACACTGGAGCGTGATAGGAAGATGCGCGAGTACAAGCGCACGTTGGTAGACGCGCTACTGAGAGCATTCCCAAATGTCACAGGGGAACCAGTGGAAGCCCAAGGCGAAGGCAGAGGAGGAGCAAGAGGTCGCCAACGCAGCTGTGTCACTCCCAGCTCCTCTGAGGGCAGGGTTAGCATGGCAGAGATGTGGAAAAGTTTTGTCACCACGCCACAGCTAACTGCACCACCACCTGATACGGAAGGTGTTAGCAGGAGGCAACATTTCATTAACATGGTGGAACAGTACCTGTGCACACCCCTCCACGTACTGACTGTTGGTTCGGCCCCATTCAACTTCTGGGTGTCCAAATTGTCCACGTGGCCAGAGCTAGCCTTTTATGCCTTGGAGGTGCTGGCCTGCCCGGCGGCCAGCGTTTTGTCTGAACGTGTATTCAGCATGGCAGGGGGCGTCATTACAGACAAACGCAGCCGCCTTTCTACAGCCAATGTGGACAAGCTGACGTTCATAAAAATGAACCAGGCATGGATCCCACAGGACCTGTCCATCCCTTGTGCAGATTAGATATTAACTACCTCCCCTTAACAATATATTATTCTACTCCAGGGCACTTCCTCATTCAATACTATTTTTATTTTCATTTTACCATTATATTGCGGGGCAACCCAAAGTTGAATGAACCTCTCCTCTGTCTGGGTGCCGGGGCCTAAATGTGTGACAGTGGCCTGTTCCAGTGGTGGGTGACGTGAAGCCTGATTCTCTGCTATGACATGAAGACTGATTCTGCGCTGACATAAGGCCAGATTCTCTGTTACAGGACCTCTCTCCTCTGTCTGGGTGCCGGGGCCTAAATATGTGACAGTGGCCTGTTCCAGTGGTGGGTGACGTAAAGCCTGATTCTCTGCTATGACATGAAAACTGATTCTGTGCTGACATAAGGCCAGATTCTCTGTTACGGGACCTCTCTCCTCTGCCTGGGTGCCTGTGCCTAAATATGTGACAGTGGCCTGTTCCAGTGGTGGGTGACGTGAAGCCTGATTCTCTGCTATGACATGAAGACTGATTCTGTGCTGACATAAGGCCAGATTCTCTGTTACGGGACCTCTCTCCTCTGCCTGGGCCTAAATATGTGACAGTGGCCTGTTCCAGTGGTGGGTGACAGGAAGCCTGATTCTCTGCTATGACATGAAGACAGATTCTGTGCTGACATAAGGCCAGATTCTCTGTTACGGGACCTCTCTCCTCTGTCTGGGTGCCGGGGCCTAAATATGTGACAGTGGCCTGTTCCAGTGGTGGGTGACGTGAAGCCTGATTCTCTGCTATGACATGAAGACTGATTTTGCGCTGACATAAGGCCAGATTCTCTGTCACGGGACCTCTCTCCTCTGCCTGGGTGCCTGGGCCTAAATATGTGACAGTGGCCTGTTTTAGTGGTGGGTGACGTGAAGCCTGATTCTCTGCTATGACATGAAGACTGATTCTGCGCTGACATGAAGCCAGATTCTCTGCTATGGCATGAAGAGACTGATTCTCTGCTGACATGAAGCCAGATTCTTTGCTATGGCATGAAGAGACTGATTCTCTGCTGACGTGAAGCCAGATTCTCTGCTATGGGACCTCTGTCCAATTGATATTAGTTCATTTTTATTTTTTTTATTTTTATTTTAATTCATTTCCCTATCCACATTTGTTTGCAGGGGATTTACCTACATGTTGCTGCCTTTTTAAGCCCTCTAGCTCTTTCCTGGGCTGTTTTACAGCCTTTTTAGTGCCCAAAAGTTCGGGTCCCCATTGACTTCAATGGGGTTCGGGTTCGGGACGAAGTTCGGGTCGGGTTCGGATCCCGAACCCGAACATTTCCGGGAAGTTCGGCCGAACTTCTCGAACCCGAACATCCAGGTGTTCGCTCAACTCTATTCACAATGAATGAATGAGTGTCACGGCCTTTGCGCTGTGACACTATTGCCACACTTTTAGTTGCCTGCGGCAACGTGTTGCTGTGAGATCATGCGGTGGCATTCTGGGTGATTTCCGTGACATGGTTGCCACGCATGCTGTTGCCGGTGGTTACGTGTGGCTTAGTTTGCTTGTGTGTGCACTTCCCCTTTAAGTGGCTTACTTCCCTTGTCTAGTGTTTGGAAGGGTTAACTCCCTTCCTAGTGTTTTGTGAACACTGGGTTTATGTGTGTGTGGGCTGTTTGGTGGCTGGTGCCCTGGTTCCTGTTTGTTGTTCCAGGGGCTGGCGGCAGTCTTAGAGAGACATCTGTGCACTGACGCTGATCCTGTTACTTTCCCCTACCCCCCGCCCTGTTGTTTTTTGGGTGTTCTGTTTAGTTCCCCCTTTTTTTTTTTTGGGGGGGGGCTTTGAGGGGTGGGAGTGTCACGGCCTTTGGTTTGCGCTGTGACACTCTTGCCACACTTGTGGTTGCCCACGGCAACGTGTTGCTGTGAGAGCATGCGGTGGCAGTGTCTCGGCCTTCTGGGTGATTGCCGTGACATGGTTGCCATGCATGCTGTTGCCGGTGGTTACGTGTGGCTTAGTTTGCTTGTGTGTGCACTTTCCCTTTAAGTGGCTTCCTTCCCTTGTCTGGTGTTGGAAGGGTTAACTCCCATTTTAGTGTTTTGTGAACACTGGGTTTGTGTGTGTGGGTGTGGCTGCTTGGGCTATTTAGCCTCTGCTGGATGCCTGAAGCTTTGGGCTCCTCCAGCCTTGGTGTATGCTGGTGGTTCACGGGTCCTGGCTTGTTCCATCTGTCCAGTGAAGGCCACCCTTGTGGTCATAGATGTTCTTATGGTGTCTCACGTTTATTGCAGCTATGGCGGTCCTGGGTTCCTGTGTGGTTTGTGGTGTGTCCTTTAATGTTGGTGTGGACACCAGCACTTGTGCACCGGTTCCAGGCTGTGGCAGGTAAGTGTGTTACTGGTTTCACCTACCTGCCATCTCCTTTAGCTGTATGTGTTCCCTTCTCTTTGCAGCCTGGCCTTAGTTAGAGACTCCTGTTCCTCCATGACTGGGATGAACAGGTCGTCTCTCCCCTGCTCCTAAGTGAGGGATTTCCAGGGCGACTCAGGATATTAGGTATCCAGGGTATAAGCCGTCCCACCATCGGGGTCTGTTCATAGGGTGAGGAGTCAAGGAGAGGATTAGGGATGTTGTAGGAGGTGACCTGCTCCCTTATTACTCCTTTTTGGCCTGGCTGATCCCCTTTTCCCTTTGACACTGCACGGTGGGGGGTTTCCCCCACTCCCTGTCGTGACAATGAGGTGCTACATAAATAGCATAGATATGCTACTTTTAGACTGTAGAGTCATGTTTTTGGCTGCTACAACTGTAAATACTCCAAAATGATTCTATTAAAAATGCAAAAACGAAGCCCTCATTTGGTTACGATGATGACATCAAAAACACCAAAACTGGCTGCAGTGGTAATGGGTTAAGAAACAAGGAGAGAAACTTGCAAATTATTTTTCTCCTACTTCATGTAACATAAACCTTTGGGCGAGGAACTTATTTAGGTGGACTTACATAGACTAAATGTTTCCAACATTTGGTGTGGAAAACGGTCAGGAGGAGTTGCTGATGTACAGTAGGACTAAAGACCCCGTGGCTGAACGATAAACTGACCATTTTACACATGAACATATTTTAAGGGTTTGTTCATATGCATCAGACTTGATACAGATTTCGGAACATATTCTGTGATGAAATCTGACTCAGATCCTATGACATTCTGCATCTCATTTCTGTTAATGTAAATTCAGTAACTGAGTTCAAGTGCTGTGAAAAAAATTAGACATGTGGGAACATGCTTAAAAATATTTTTTGTAAAGGTAGCCGCAATTTAGAAATTTATTTCTTTTACCTTTATTGCTGCTATCTTCTGTTCTTAACTGTGGTCACATGTCCATGCAGCTCTTTCTTATTTCCTGTAATGTTATATCAAACAGCAACAGGGGCAGTGATAGGGGAATGACTATGTAACTAGCTGGGTGTTGTTAGTGGCAGTGATAGGGGAGTGTCTATGTAACTAGCTGTGTGGGAGGAGCTATAAACGAGCTTAGTGTTAGGGGCGGTGCTAGAGCTGTGGAAGTGCATCATGGGTTTGGTTGGATACCACATTAGGAAGTGCTACACACAGGATATAATATACCAGAGTGATTTGTTTCCATGGTGAAAATGGGTCTGGAAAGTCCCAAAAAAAAAAGCATGGGGAACAAGTACATTAGGTATTCAAATACATGACCATCTCTGTTCAAAACCATAGTAATGCTTTAATGGGTTGTCTCAACTGAACAAACATGTCTTAGATCTACTTTCTCGTTCACATTTCCATGTCAGTGTCACATGTCAAACGGAGGCATAAAACGTAATGTGTCCCCACCCTAGTAACAGCAGGTCTAGCTTCTCTAATTATTTCCTCCTTGTGTATCACACATTGTGGACTTTTCATATCCATAATTTATAAATGTGAACTATGACTCTTGATTAACAATTAACCAATAACAAAGTTAATAATTGGCTGGTGCTTGTATAACAGTAAAAGATGAGCTAAGCTCAGGTCAGTTGCAGACTCAAATACTTGAAAAGGTAGGTGTCATGGGGTGAATTATTTGGTGGATGCCCCTTCCCAAGTTAGGCTACTTTCACACTTGCACTTTCCCTTTCCGCTATTGAGATCCGTCATAGGATCTCAATAGCGAAGGATAACGCTTCCGTTTTGTCCCCATTTATTGTCAATGCGGTCAAAACTGAACTGAACGAAACGGAGTGCACCAGAATGCATTCTGTTCCATTTGGTTGCGTACCCAACATGGACAGAATAACGCTGCAAGCATGGTTTTTCTGTCCGCGATGTGGAGCAAGACAGATCCGTCCTGACACACTATGTAAGTCAATGGGGACGGATCAGTTTTCTCTAACACAATAGAAAACGGATCTGTCCCCCATTGACTTTCAATGAAGTTCATGATGGATCCGTTTTGGCCATGTTAAAGATAATACAACCGTATCTGTTCATAATGGATGCAGACAGACAGTTGTATCATCACAACCGAAGCATTTTTGCTGATCCATGACTGATTCAGCAAAAACGCTGGTGTGAAAGTAGCCTTAATGTCACCTTAACCCCCTTAATGACCAGCCCAGAAAAGGCCTTAATGACCTGCAAACCTTCATTTTTGTCTCTCTGCATTTCAGCAGTCATACCTTTTTGGATTGAAGTGAAATTGTACAGTATTATCTTTTGCTGTTGGGCAGGGATATATATAGATTTCGATGACTAATTATATACATTTTTTGCTGAGGAAATATACAAAAAGGCGATTTTTGGCATTATTTGTCTATTTTTTTTTTATACCATTTATGTTATTTCAAGCAAAATACCAGATGAGTTTTTTATTTATTTAATTTTTGTACAAGAAAATATATTTAATATTAAATAGTAGCTTTTTTATGTTTTATATTTTCACCGAATTTTTTTGCATTTTTTAAACCCATTATGGGATTACTATTTTATAACTTTATTTTAAGCTTATAATGTATTTGCGTACTGCTGTAGACTAAGGGCTCATTCACAAAAACATGTGCTGCCCGTTGCCGTATTGCAGACCGCATTTGCCATTCACTTCAATAAGTCCGCAAATCCGGAGATGCGGAATGGTGCGGAAGGGAAGCACGGAACGGAACACTACAGAAACACTACGGAGTGCTTTCTGGGGATCCGTTCCGTGCCTCCGTACCGCAAAAAGATAGAACTTGCTCTATCTTTTTGCGGAACGGATGGATCGCGGACCAATACAAGTGAATGGGTCTGCAATCCCCATACGGCTGCCCCACAGACGGTGCCCGTGCATTGCGGACCACAGCACGGGCACGGGCTTCACACGGTCTTGTGAACAAGCCCTAATACATAATATTCTGTGTCACTATGACAAGCTGCTTTTAGAGCAACACTAGTGTGTCCTTAGTAGCCCAGGGCTGACTGCACTCACTGGTAACCAGATGACCTGAGCCAGGAGGAGAGTCCCCTTTAAACAAGCCAGCGGGTTTAGGACCATGGCAATCCAAGGGTTAACAGATTCCTTCGACTCTAGCTGTAGAGCAGGAGACTGTGCTAAGAGCCTTAGCTGTAAGTAACCAGGAGCCACTCCCTCACTCTACTGCAACAATGCCAAATGCTGCAAAGGACCTCCGCCACACACCTTTAAAAGATGATAGACAGTCTTTTAGGGGTAAAAGTAACTTTACATTGGTGGTCTATTCATAGGAAAAGCCACAGGGATCCGTGGTGTCTGACCCTTGATATCCCCACCAATCAGTAGAAGCGGCATAAAGACAGGTCATCAATGTAAAAAAGACCATTTTATAGCAATAAGTAAAAATGGACAATAATTAATAACAACGGGAATGTCGAGCTACATCAAGAGGCACTACATTGTTAGACACCAGTAGAGATGGCCTTGCGGTTCGCCCGGCGTTCGTTTCCCGGCGAACTTTGCTTGTTCGCTGTTCGCAGAATGGACGAACATGTGGCGATATTCACGCCCGTCATATTCTTTTACATTATGAAGAACTTTGACCCATGACACATCCATCAGGTGGTACAGCCAGGGGCGTACATAGAAATCACTGGGCCCCATAGCAAGAATCTAAATTGGGCCCCCATTCCCCTTTTATAGCCCCTCCCACTACCCATTCCAGGCCTCTCTCTTTGTTCCATGAACTATGTTTGCTGCTGCGTTTTATAATTTATGCATCAGGGCCGGATTGGGATTACAAAACAGGCCTGGCCCACAAAAGAGGTATAATAGATGCAGTGTGTACAGATGTATAGTGTATACAGCAGTGTACTGATATGTGAGGTACATGGTATAATATATGCAGTGTGTACAGGTATATAGTATATACAGCAGTGTATTGATATATGCAGTACAGGGTATATTATATGCAGTCTGTACAGATATATAGTATATACAGTAGTGTAATGTGAGGTACGAGGTATAATAGATGCAGTGTGTACAGATATATTGTATATATAGCAGTGTACTGATATGTGAGGTACTAGGTATAATAGATGCAGTGTGTACAGGTATATAGTAAATATAGCAGTGTACTGATATGTGAGGTATAAATTACAGCTCGTACCTCACATATCAATCCAATACTGTATATACAATATACCTGTACACACTTCATCTATTATACCTCATACCTAACATATCAGAACACTGCTGTATATACAATATATCTATACACACTGCATATATTATACCTCGTACCTCACATATCAGTACACTGCAATATATATTATATATCTGTATTTATTGCATCTATAATACTGTTTAATATATGCAGTGTGTGTGTGTATATATCATACAAGGTATAATACTGTAGATGCATTGTTTATAGAAATATGTGGTCAGTTATGCATTATGGTCACTGTGTGTGAAGTACATGAGGTTGTGGTCACTGTACCTGTCTGAAGTATTATACATGAGTGTGCAATCAGTAAAAACAGGGCATTGGGGGGGGGGGGGGGTAAATGACAAGAAGTGGAGGACCTCCTCTTACCACTCCATTCCGGTCTGTATGGATCAATGCAGAGCTGATTGTGAACTTCTAATACTTACTGTTAGGGGTTGAAGGACCTGTGATGATGTCATCACAGGTCCTGGCAGATATACCTTTGAAACCTAGAAACTACACCATTTTTGGTGCAGTTCCTTTGCTAGATCCTGCAGGACCTGTGATGCTGAAGATGATGTCATTACAGGTCCTGGCAGATGTACTGTTCTAACCTGGGAACTACACTTTACACTGTGCAGTTCCCTTACAGGACCTGTGATGACTTCATCTAAGGTCCTTTAGAAAGATAGACCGGAGCAATTAGGGGGCGGGGCCTCTCCTCCACTGCGGGCCCCTCTTCCTCACGGGCCCCATAGCAGCTGCGTGGTCTGCCTATATGTTAGGTACGCCACTGGGTACAGCACAGCCAATTGAGACGTTTCAGCACATGGACATACCCCCTACATCAGAGGTGCACAACCTGCGGCCCGGGGGCCACATGCGGCCCTTGATACCATTGTGTGGCCCCCAAACATCTGGTAACAGACATGTATGCCTATGTCTTGTGGCTGCTCACATGTATTTTTCATGTATTTCTCCCATTAGATGGGAGTCCTGGAAGTGTAACCAGACATTAATGGAATATAATGTGTGTTCAATATGCCATAAATACAATATTTCAGTTGTTAATACACATTAAAATTTTAATTTCGGCCCTCGTCATTGGTTAAGTCTGGCAATGTGGCCCCCAACCAAGAAACGTTGTGCACCCCTGCCCTACATTATAAATAAACCTGATCTGGGGGCCATTTTAAATTCAGTCTTTTGCCAGTGTAGGGAGAGGTTGCTGTGTGGAGCAGGGACACAAAACGCTAGCTAATAGGGCCAAAAAAGTCCTTTTAAGGACTGGTATAGGTGTGCTATCGATAGGTGTGACATACTGAGGGGTGTAATATACTTATAATATACTGTCTAACATAGAAAGTATATTATAGTGCAATTGTATTGTGCAGCTGTTGTGTGCGGTTCTGCTGCCACACAGTGTGCCAAACGCTATTGGAACAAATCATTTCTACTGGTGTGATATACCAGTTGCCCCCCCAAAAAAACTGATTGAGGCAGGGGTGTTATATACCAATAATATACTTTCTACATAGTGCATTTAGGTAGTGCAGCATTTGTCTGCGGTTTTGCTGCGTTAACGCATGTACACAAAGTGAAAAACACTATTTGAAGAAATAATTTCTACTGGTGTGATTAACCAGTTGCCCCCCCAAAAAACTGATTGAAGCAGGGGTGTTATATACCAATAATATACTTTCTATATAGTGCATTTAGGTAGTGCAGCATTTGTTTGCGGTTTTGCTGCGTTACCGCTGCTACACAGAGTGACAAACGCTATTGGAACCAATAATTTCTACTGGTGTGATTTTTCCAGTTGCGCCCCTAAAAAACTGATTGAAGCAGGGGTGTTATACCAATAATATACTTTCTATATAGTGCATTTAGGTAGTGCAGCATTTGTCTGCGGTTTTGCTGCGTTACCACATCTACACAGAGTGAAAAACACTATTTAAAGAAATAATTTCTACTGGTGTGATTTACCAGTTGCCCCCCCAAAAAAAAATGGAGGCAGGCGTGTGATATACCTTCTTCTACAAATACTGCTCTTCCATAGGGACTTTTGTCACAGGGTCATTTTGAAAATGACAGGCAGAGGAAGAGGCAGGCCATTCCGCAGGGGTGGTAGGGGTCGGGCAGGTGCACCAGGCCAGAGCGTAAGTGGGAAGTTGCAGAAGGTGCGTGCGATTACGTCAAAAGACGCACCAGACTTGGTCGAGTGCTTACTCAGCCTTCTGCTTCTGCACCCTCCTCCTCCTCGCTATCTGCACCCTCTTCACTCTCTGCTGTGTGCACCCCCAAAGACACCACCACCAACACCATATCCCCTCCGCTTCTAATCCAAAGTTCTTTGCTGTCAGGTGAATGCCTGATGCCTAATTTTTGGGGCCTGTACTGGCCGGTAGTTACATATTTATCCTGTTAACGCCTAATGTACCTCCAGCCACAGAATCCAAAGTTATTTGCTGTCAGGTGAATGCCTATTGCCTAATTTGTGGGGCCTGTACTGGCCGACAGTTACATTTTTTTATCCCTAGCCACATAATCACACCCTTGTCTCACTCCTCTGCCTCTCATTATGGTGGTGTATGAAACGCATTCAGCATAAGGAGCTTCTAGTGTCACAGGGTCATGTGACTGTGACCCCCACCCTTTACTGTGCCCCTTACCCTGTACTGTGCCCTCTTATACCCTGCATTGTGCCCTCTTACCACACCCTGTGCAGTGCCCCTTGTCATTCCCTGTACTGTGCCCTCTTATACTCTTTTATCTGGTCACGGTATGGCGGTGTTATCCGGTCACTGTGCAGAAGTGTTATCCAGTCAATGTATGGCGGTGGTATCCAATATCTGGATGGCCATAACTGTATCCCTTTCCCTGCCCACGCCGTCCTTTTTTAGACCTGGCATGAGCGGGAAAAATATGCAGATTGCGGTGCTACGGACCTTTGCGCCACAATCTGTGTCAGAAATACGCCTGTAGTAAGAAAAAGGTTCTGATCAGGCGCAAAATCACAGGTTTCAATAAGTCTCTGTAGGTGGATCTTCTTTATTTACATAAAGAGACGTATTGGAACCTGTGATTTTGCGCCTGATCAGAACCCTTTTTTACTACAAGAATCCTTTGGGGGATTGGGCACCCGATCCCAAAGACACCTCTTCTGCGGCTGCATTCAAGGATCCGAAAGGTCTTTATATACCTACAATAGAGTTATGTCTATTATTGCACAACCCCAAAATGTGAGCACCTCTATTTGTTAAACAATTCAGTTTGTATTGAACATACTACCCTATTGTGCGCCCCCACCCCTTTTCTTTTGTCTCTACGTTCCCCTCCTGACCGAGGGGAATTTAGATTCGCCCGTGGTTACTCAGAAATGCGCCTAACATAGGTGATCATTTATTATATAGAAATACAACTAATTGTATTATCATTTGGGGGTAGGGCTAATATCTTTATATTATATAGATTCTAGTGTATTATACTGTGCCCTGTATTTCCCAGTAGAAAATTATCCTTGGGAAACAGTCATCATCCCTGACCACCAGAACCAGGTAGCGCTCTGTCAGTACATGGCAGCCTCCCCTATCCGCCACGCTGCTCCGCTGTGTACTGATGCTTATTCTGACACTAGGGCTGGGTTCACATCCTATTTTTGCCATCCATTTAATGCATACCAAAAATGTATGTGTTAACAGATGCCTCAGACTGATGCCGTACAGTGGCGTCCGTTCACCATACAGTTCCATACGTAATTTACGTTAACATATGCAATTTTTTAATAGATTCTGCAGGATAGAAAAACGTGGAGTGCTGCACATTTGTATACCGATAGGAAATAAAAAATTTCTAGACTCCAGCAAGGCACATTTTTGAGAGTTTCCCTGTAAGACGCATAAAAATGGCCCCTGATTAAAATACATATTTTTTGTGGGAATTTTTGTCAATGATCCCCCTCTGGTATATCACTGTCCATGTTGTGGGACTATTTGTGTACTTCTAGCAATTGTTTGCTGGCTGCAAATATTAGCCTGCCAATAAAGTGAATGGGGCTTGCCGCGAACTTGTAGTTCGCAAACATTTGATCGTTCGCGAACCGTCCCGGCCGATGTTCGTCCATCACTAGACACCAGTGACTGTAATAAGCAACTGGATTAGGCTCCAGAAAACTGGAGTCCAAAGACTAGGGTGTTAGAAAACTGGAGTCCAAAGACTAGGGTGTTAGAAAACTGGAGTCCAAAGACTAGGGTGTTAGAAAACTGGAGTCCAAAGACTAGGGTGTTAGAAAACTGGAGTCCAAAGACTAGGGTGTTAGAAAACTGGAGTCCAAAGACTAGGGTGTTAGAAAACTGGAGTCCAAAGACTAGGGTGTTAGAAAACTGGAGTCCAAAGACTAGGGTGTTAGAAAACTGGAGTCCAAAGACTAGGGTGTTAGAAAACTGGTCACCAAAGACTAGGTGTCATGGCGGGGAGTGGGGAAAACCCCCCCACCGTGCGGAGGCAAAAAAGGATCAGCCTGGCCAAAAAGGAGTAATAAGGGAGCAGGTCACCTCCTACCGCGTCCCTAATCCTCTCCCTGACTCCTCACCATATGAGCGGACCCCGATGGTGGGACGGCACATACACTGGATACCTAATATCCTGAGTCGCCCTGGAAATCCCTCACTTAGGTGCAGGGGAGAGACTACATGTTCATCCACAACATGGAGGAACAGGAGTCTAAGACCAGGCTGCAAGGAGGGGAAACACATACAGCTAAAGGAGATGGCAGGTAAGTGAAACCAGTAATACACTTACCTGCCACAGACACACTGACTGGAACCCGTTCAAGTGCTAGTGTCCACACCAACATTATGTCACGACTGAGGATGGGGGAAATCCTCAGCCGTATAAAGCCTGGTCATGTTATGGCCTACTCGGCCAGGAGAACAGGATAGGGAGCAGGTCACCTCCTAAGAGCGTCCCTACCCTGACCCTAACTGCATGGGCCGACCTTAAAGGTAGGAGGGCCCATGCGCAGGAACCTCGGATCCCTAACTCACCCTCCGTCCGGTCCCTGCGCTAGGAGTCAGAGTAAGACGCCCCACTCCTCCTAGGCACGGAGGAGCAGGAGTCTCAACGGCCAAGCTGTTGGGAAAATGGGGGAACACAAACAGTACTATGGATATGGCAGGTAATGTGAACAAGATCCACTTACCTGCCACAGCCTTGCTGACTGGATCCCTGTGCAGGCAAGCTGAAGTCCAGACAAGATTCAATGAACCCAGCAAACACACAACCACACACAGGAACCCAGATCCATAGCTGCACAAATATACACAGGAACAAATCAACTGATCATAACATAACATAACATAACATAGAGTATAACAATTTATGATCACAAGGGTGGCCCACACTGGCAGATGGAAATGACCAGGAGAGTTCCTCCAGCTTACAAGGCTGGAGTACCCCTCAGAAGTCTGTCTAAACTGAGGCTTTATAGCCCAGGCAGCCACACCCACAAACGGACACACCCAGTGCACACACACTAGGAAGGAGATTAACCCTTCCAACACCAGGGAAGGGAAAACACCACTAATAGGAGACGTGCACACAATAACATGAAAAGGAAGTGCACACATACACACAAAACCGCATGCACAACATAGCAAGCTGCAATGGCACAGCTCAGACTGCTACGCTGCCACATACATACTGTTGCCAGCGGCAACCACAGGTGAGGCAAATACCACAGCCCTCACCTGTGATTGAACACCAAAGAAAACCGCTGACAACCGCATGCGGTTCAGGAGTCACGGTCATAGCCATGGCCGTGACACATTAAAGGACACAGCACACACCACAAACCACACAGGAACCCAGGACACTATAGCTGCAATAACTTGATACAGGGGAATGTCTAGTAAACATGACACTAAACACAACCAGACATGTAACACCAAACTAGACATTCAAACACCCTGCACATAACCCACTCCATACAAATAAGGACAGGAAGGGAAGGAGACACCGGGATGACATCTGTGACCACAAGGGTGGCCCTCACTGGAAAGATGGTAAAGCCAGGAGCCATGAACCACCAGCACACACCAAGCCTGGAGGAACAACTGAGCTACAGGCTTCCAGCAGAGACTAAATAGCCCAAGCAGCCACACCCACAAACCCATAAACCCAGTGTTCACAAAACACTAGGAAGGGAGTTAACCCTTCCAACACCAGACAGAGGAAGGAAGCCACTTAAAGGGGAAATGCACACACAAGCATAGAAAGCTACACGTTGCCTCAGGCAACAACATGTGTGGCAACAGTGTCACAGCGTACACCATAGGCCGTGACACTAGGGTTTAAAGAGGACCTTTCACCTATTATTACACTGTGAACTAACTATGCATACATGGAGAGCGGCGCCCGGGGATCTCACTGCACTTACTATTATCCCTGGGCGCCGCTCCGTTCTCTTGCTATGCCCTCCGGTATCTCCGCTCACTAAGTTATAGTAGGCAGAGATTACAGTCACTAAGTTATGGTAGGCGGAGTCTGCCCTTGTTCTGCTCTAGCGCTGGCCAATCGCAGCGCAGAGCTCACAGCCTGGGAGGTTATTTTCTCCCAGGCTGTGAGCTCTGCAATGCGATTGGCCAGCACTACAGAAGAACAAGGGCAGACTCCGCCTACCATAACTTAAGGAACGGAGATACCGGAGGGCATAGCAGGAGAACGGAGAAGCGCCGAGGATAATGGTAAGTGCAGTGAGATCCCCGGGCGCCGCTCTCCATGTCTGTATAGTTAGTTCACATTGTCATAATCAGTGAAAGGTCCTCTTTAAGAAAACTGGATACCAAAGACTAGGGCAATAGAAAATGATACTTTCTGTAAGAGATTGAAATGGAAACTGGACACCAGATACTGGGGCATTGGAAAACTGCTCACCAGAGACTAAGGCATTAGAAAACCAGACACCAAAGATTGAGTCACTAGAAAACAGGGCAGCAAAGACCAAGGGTATTACAAAAACAGACACCAAAGACGGGACATTAGAAAATTCTACATTAGGGCATAAGAAAAACTGGACATTAGAAACTGAATACTCTTCCCCGGAACTGTTACCTTTATATTAAAGATGGCAAGTTATGTTACCATACTCAAACCTGCTTAATATTGGGGCAATCAAGGCAGTCAGCTAATACTATAAGCCAGAATTTAGCATAGGACAATAACTTTAGACTGTTTTTCCAGCTCCTACACCAAGCTTTGCTAATCCTTAAATATTACCATAAATTAGAAATGGCTTTCATGGGGTTTCCTCCTGTAATAAAATTATAGCATTAAGAATTTCTGTATTTCTGGGTCTTTTGGCATTAGAAGCTAGAAAATCATAATGACATAGGCCATTTTAAAGTTAATGTGATAAAGAAAGGGCCCAAACTCACTTCTTAGTTGTTCTAGGCCAATGAATGTGGACTTGAACTCATACAATAGGTAATAGCATTCAGAAACGTAGCCCAGGGATTTTATGTAGCATTGCCATATAATCCATAAACCAATTGAATTGGAGATAAATTACAAGATATAATTACTAATTGATCTTCAACAAAGTAGAATTTTTTTTTTTAACATAGTAGAATTTTTTTCATTGGCTGGACTAGAGAGTGAATGGAGCATTGTGGTGTATGCTGCTCCATTAGGATGGGGGTACAAGACCCGGGATTGGTGGAGGTCTCAGCAGTTGGACCCAACCCATCTGTAGGTTATCCCCTATCCAGTGAAAACCTAATAATGTGGTCAGGAGAACATATACACTCACTTTTTCAGTCAGGGATAAGTGTATGCTGCCACTACACAGCAGTAATGTAACCTATGATGCCACCATACAGTGACCATACAATATAATGGGCCCAGGCCCATACAGGTGCTTTGCAGAGTATTATCATACTGCAGACTATAAAAAAGAATACAGCGCTAATCAGATTCAGTCGTGGACAGAATAAATAACATAAAAATTAAAGTAAAATAAAAGTCAGGAAATGTGTTAAACTAACAAAAGAATGCATACTATTTGGTTTAACCCCATCCCGCTGCTCGGATTCTCCCCAACGCTGCAGATAAGATGTCATCTTCTTTGCTGCAGCGATGACATACTTGTATACCATATGTAACCATTAGGGATGAGCAAAGTTTTCAAAAATTCTATTTGGACGCATCAACGAATTTTCCCCCAAAATTTGATTTGATAAGAGTTAATTCATAACAAAGCACTTTAAAAATCAGCTATTTTACGGCAGCGTGTATCTTGTGCATTACTATGCAGTGCAGAAAGATGCATAGCTAGTACGCTGTGGAAGTGAAACAGTTACTGTGCGTCAGTATGACAGGCAGTTGACAGGCATCACTCTTAGAATCAGTTCACACTTCAGTTACAGGTCCAAAACTGACCAAATAACTGAAGTCCCAACCCATCTAAAGCTTAATGGCACCAAAACTGAATGTATTACATTCAGTAACCAGAAAATTACACCATCAGCACCCCAATGGACTTTGTCTTTTGGACCTGTTCCTGAGACAGCCATCCAGGTCAGGGACTTGGGAGTGGTCTTGGACTCCAGATTAACCCTGGCTCCTCAGATAAATCAGTACCTGCCACTACCAGCTGAAACTTCTGAGGAAGATCTTAAAATACATAGAATCCCCTCTCAGGAAAGCCTTGGTCGGAGCAGCAATCAGCAGTCGGTTGGACTATTGTAATGCCTTGCACGTGGGACTCCCTAAGAAGAACTTCCATAGACTTCAACTTGTGCAGAATGCCGCAGCAAGGCTACTAACGGGTGTTGCCCGCCGAGAGCATATCACTCCCTCTCTTAATGCCTTGCACTGGCTCCCTGTCCAACAACGGGTGATGTTCAAGATTGGATGCTTCATGCATAGGGTATTCCATGGTGTCGGGCCCTTGTAGCTGCGACGTAAATTCACCAGGTACGCCCCGTTGAGGACATTGAGGTCTAGTAACTCTGCAAATTTTAACATCCTGCAAGTTAACAAGATCAGACGTGGAGGTAGATCCTTTTCGGCTCAAGGGGCCAGATTTTGGAACCACCTACCTCTGGGCCTGAAAATGATTCCCAGTCTTCTCTCATTCAGACATGCACTGAAAACCTTACTTTTCAAACAGGCGTTTGATCTTCCTATATAACACTTATTTTTGGTTCATATAATTTTGGGGGTTTTCCTAAATCTTAGTCTATAAATTCACGGTTGGTAATGTCCCTTCTATTTTAAAGATACCTTTTCCTCACGTTTACTAATTTTGTTCTCTTCACATTCTCTATATCTCGTCCGAACCCTTTGAACCTTGAGATCCCCCTACCTTCCCTCCCTTTTTCTTGATTCTCCATTTGATAAGTGCTAGGAAATTGGTCTCTGGAATAGGTGCCTTATTCTCTAGGCCTTTGCGGCCCATGGCAAAGTGTCATGCCTTCTTCTTTTTCCTCCCTTGTTGAATCAGCCAGCTAAGCGCATCGAGGCCCTAAGGGTAAGACTGCGTGTACACAAGACTATACATCATCATCATCATCATCAAGTGTGAACTCAGCCTTACAGGTCAATGTTAGCGTCAGGTATAAAGAACTGTGCAGTGGCCCAAGATTCTACTATAGAGTGAAAGAGCGCTCTCCTTTTACGCTGTCTGCTGATTCCACATGCATGTATAAAAGAACATGAACACCCCAAAAATCTGTAGAATCAGGCCACAATTTCACCCCACAATCAAGGATGAATGGAATTACTTGTGTATAAAAGAATGTGATTACCTCAAAATTAGTAGTGTCAGGCAGGTAATTTCCCCCCAATTACAGAATCAAGGATTTCTGGAATTACCGTATTTTTCGCCCCATAAGACGCACTCCCCCCCCCAAAAGTTGGGCGAAAATGCCCCTGCGTCTTATGGGGCGAATGCTTCCATTTTACATCGCAGCATCGCAGACTGAAATGTATGAGCGGGGAGAGAGGAGGAGCTGGAGTCCGGAATTTGGCACGGGGCCCGTTGCAGTCACTGTACTCTTACACTGGGCCCCACCGCTCACCGCAGTATTTCTAAACATTAATCTTTAACCTGTTAATACATTTAATTAAAGCTGCGCTCTCCCCGAAATAAGTACTGTACTTACTAACAAGCTTCAATAGCAGGCAGAGCGGACGGCAGCAGTAACGTTACTCACTGACATTGCGCGCCTGCTCCTCCTATTTTGCAGGCAGAGCAGGCGCGTGACGTCAGTGAGTGACGTTAATACTGCAGTCTGCTCTGCCTGCTATGAAAGCTTGTTAGTAAGTACAGTACTTATACAGGGGAGATCACAGCTTTAATTAAACTTATTAACAGGTTAAGGATTAATATTTATAAATACTGCGGTGAGCGGCGGGCAGGTGTATTGGGGACACTGTTATGAGGGGGATCTGTGGATGACACATATATAGCAGTAATAGAAAGACCAGCACTCCGTAATTCCAATAATGAGAAAGAATTTCTTTATTCGTCACCCATATGTGACGCGCGTTTCGACACCAGTCTGTCTTTGTCAAAGTACAGGTGATAACAGCTCAATTCCACATATACAGAGCACCATTTAAATACAATTCAAATAACCTGCCTCCTATTCACGTAAGTCGTCACATGACCGGGACCGGGCTGAACCGCCCCCAGCCATGTGACCAGTCACGTGACTATAGCATCGTATTGCTACGCAACCAGTCCAAACCAAGTTGAATCTATCTAAAAATAGAGTGCAGTAAGGTATGTATCTGGGTCCATGAACTATTGGATATCTGGGCAATCCGTAATCGATTGCACATCAGAATTAAACCTTTTACATAATACATCGTTCAGATACACTAGAGTTAAACCGCCTCCTAATCAGGCAAGCGGTCACGCGACTCGGGACAAGATCCCGGTCACATGGCCTGTCACATGATCATGACATCATATTGCTACGCAACTAGTCCAAACAAAGTTGGATCTGTCAAAAGACAGATTACGGTACAATATATCTTAAGATCCATACTATATTCAAACATCTGAGGCATCCGTGATTAGTTACAAAACAAAAAGCAAACGTTTATGCAAAATAACATTTCATGATCATACGTTCCACATATTGAATCAAATGAAGCTGCTCAATGAGTATTCCTTATTGAGGCCTTTAGGGGCAAGCGTCTCAAGTCGATGGATCCAATATGCTTCACGTTGGTGGAGCATCTGGATCCGATTTCCTCCACTTCGAGGTAGGGTCACTTCCTCTATAATTTGAAAACGTAGTTGTGAGATGCGGTGATTTTTTTTCTTTAAAATGCTGAGGAATAGGTAACAGAGTGTTCTCCTTCCTAATTGTGGACTTATGCTTCCCTACCCGGTCTTTTATGCGCATTGTTTTCTCTCCAACATAGCACAACCCACAAGGACATTTAAGTAAATAAATTACGAAACTGCTGTCACATGTAAAGTGACCCCGAATGGGAATTTGTTGTCCTGTATGTGGGTGTGAGATGTTGGAGCCTTTGATAACATTTGAACAATGGACACAGTTAAGACAGGGAAATGTTCCCTTCTTAACTGTAGAGAGAGTGAGCTGTCGCAGGAGTGTCCTGTCACTTCCTATGTCCGCCCGAACAATCATGTCCCTGATATTTTTGTTACGCTTATAGCACATCATGGGGGGTTCCCTGAACTCCTGAATTGTGGGATATGATTTTTGTAAGATGTTCCAATGTTTATTAATGACAGCTTTAACGCGATCCATCCAGGGGTGATATTTTACAACTAGTTGTATTCTCTGTCCTTTATCTTTCTTCTTTGGTGGTTCTATGGGACTTTCTATCTTATCTCGCTGTTGATGTAGTAAATGAGGAGGATAACCTCTATCTACAAACTTCTGAGATATTTCCTGCAACCTAAGATCACGTATGTCCTGATCCATTACAATATTTGCCACCCTTTTAAACTGCGAGTATGGCAAAGATTTTTTTACAGTTGAGGGGTGATTACTATGGAATGACAACAGGCTATTTCTGTCAGTTTTTTTGACATACAAGTCAGTGGTAATCCTGTTGTCAATTCCTCTAATCACCCATGTATTGAGGAAGGAGACACGTTGTGAATCTTGGTGCAGGGTAAATTTCAATTCGGATCTTACATTATTGATATAGTCCATAAAGGACATAAGGGTCTCAATGATTTTTTTTGCGTATGGCGGTGCAGCATCTATGAAACGTTTCCAAAATATACAGTAATTCCGATATAGCTCATTTGGGTAGATGTACTCTCTCTCAAAATGTGCCATATAGCAATTTGCGTATGGCGGTGCAGCATTGGACCCCATCGCGGTCCCACATCGCTGCTGGAAAAATGAGTCTTGAAATAAAAAATAATTGCGGCGCAAAACAATAGAAAGTAAAGACAGATTTTATTTTTTTTCCATCCCTGTGTATGTGCTGTCATCTAGTAGTGCCTGGACAGCTTCCAGACCTTTTTCGTGAGTTATACTAGTGTATAAGCTACAGACGTCTAGAGTGACCAGGATACAGTCCTGCGACAGCTCAATCTCTCTTATTGTCTCCAAAAAGTGTTGTGTGTCCCTAAGGTAAGAAGGGGCTTTTTTAGTGAGGGGGGGTCAACACTTTGTCAAGAAATATTGCAGGGGGAGAAAGGATTGAGTCCGTAGCTGCAACTATCGGGCGACCCGGAGGCTGTTCCAAGGATTTATGCACCTTCGGGAGTGTATAGAACACGGGTGTCACAGGGTGTTGGTTGATTAGAAATTCCGCTAGCTTTTTGTCAATAACATGTTGTTCTAAGTTCCTATCAACCAAAACCTGTATCTCCCACTTAATTGTCCAGACCGGATCCCCCTGCAATATTTCATAGACATTGTGATCAGATAATTGTCCAAGAATCTCCTTGACATAATAGTCTTTGTCTAGTATGACAAGGGCTCCGCCTTTATCCGCAGGCTTAAAGACCAGGGAGTCATCATCAGTCAGATGATTGACTACCTGTCTTTCCTCAACGGACAAATTATGGTGTATAAAGTAATCTTCCTTTTTAAATTTTGCAAGTAATAAAGCGACATCACGTTGTACAAGTTGTATATATGTTTCACTGGGATGATATATTTTCGGAGGCATATAATGGCTCTTTAGCCTTAAACCAAACTGTTGCAAATTTAATAATGATTGTACATTCTCAGTGGAAACAAAATCATGCGTGGATACATTTGAAAAGTGGCTTTTAAGCCGTATATTGCGGAAAAAGCGATTTAAATCCATGTCCAGTCCAAATGTGTCCAGACTAGCCGTCGGACTGAAAGATAGTCCCTTTTCAAGGAGTCCAATTTGGAGTGGAGAGAGATTCTTGGAAGATAGATTTAATACTAAGGTGTGCTGAGTACCTGTGACCGGGTTAGACGTGGAGCTTCGGCGTCCCCGATGATGGCGTCGGCCTGAGCGCCTGGTGTTGGCCTTCTTGGGCGTCTGTAACGGTCACGTCCACACACACACAGGGGGAAGGGTAGTGACCACTGCGCTCCACCCTCACCCCTGGCCCTGCCTACTTGCCTCACGAGTCCTGATGACAGGGGACAACTGGACGGCAGTCCCTAACTTAGGATATGTGCAGGGAAGACAGACAAGACAAAATACGGAACATGGACGGACCGGGTCAGAACCAAGAGAGCTACGCAGTACAACGGATTAAGCAAAGAATGGTCAGGAGAAGCCGGGGTCAAATACCAGGAGAGTAGCGAAATACAAGAGGAGTCCAAAGAGAGTAGTCAGGTGGGAGCCGAGGTCACAATACCAGGATGTATGCGCAGTACAGGAGGAGCAGGCAGAGGATCGTCAGGGAACAGGATCAGGTAAATATTCAGTAGTCCAACAAATAGCCAGGAACCTAGAAATTAACAGGCAACCTGTAGCCAGCAGGCTGCCTGTATTTATAGTGGGGAGTGAGGGTCATGTGACGTGGCCAGCGTCACATGACCGACAGACCAACCAGTCGAGCACCGAGTGATCAGCTCAGCGCTCAAGGCAGACTAGGAGCAGGGAGCCACCCAGCTAGTAAAGCCGCCCTGGGAATGAGGTCAAACACAGAACCTCATTCCAAAAGCTAAGCAACAGTTCTGCGGGCAATGGGGGACCGAGTGCACCTTCGGAACCCCGTGACAGCGTCTGCGTGCTCCTAAAAAATTTGCGTTGACCAGTTGTAGAGTCGCTTCCAGAGTCGGAGGATGCCGTGCCTGCTCTGCGGCCGGATCGACGTGGTGGTTGAGATGTAGCAGTGCTGGCTTTGTCCTGCCATCTGTATACTTGATTTCTTTGATAGTCCTCCATATCCCGAATATATTTTGCTCTCTTTGTGGTTTGTATGGAGCTTTGTAATTTTATACATTGCTTATCGATTTTTTTCTTTCAGGACGTCAAGATCTTCCTTTTTTAAGCAATCTCTTAATTTGGACTCAATAGTAGTGATACTCTCTTGACACTCTGCAATTGCTCTAGTCAAGTGTTCGATTGTCAAAACTATAATGTCCAGTGAACACTTATTTAAAATATTGGCAAAGCGGGCACAGTATTCAACGCTCTCTCGGAAGAAGGTAGGTCTCAAGTTCACTCGTAGTCCTCGTGGAATGCGTTTGGAATGATGATACTCCGCTAGAGTCGTTGCATGCAATTGCAAAGAGACTAAGTGTTTGCAGGTTCTCTCCAAATCACGGCTTCTTAGTTCACCTGGAGGTATTCTCAGGAACTCTGCCGATGAATCAATACGTGCCACTATTGCACGGGCTTCCTCATCATCATAGCTGTAAGTACTCATCTGTGTGTTGAGCTCAGCTGCACGTGCACTCTCCAAAAAATCTGGAAAATTGATTAGGAACAAAGGCTCCAACATCTCACACCCACATACAGGACAACAAATTCCCATTCGGGGTCACTTTACATGTGACAGCATTTTCGTAATTTATTTACTTAAATGTCCTTGTGGGTTGTGCTATGTTGGAGAGAAAACAATGCGCATAAAAGACCGGGTAGGGAAGCATAAGTCCACAATTAGGAAGGAGAACACTCTGTTACCTATTCCTCAGCATTTTAAAGAAAAAAATCACTGCATCTCACAACTACGTTTTCAAATTATAGAGGAAGTGACCCTACCTCGACGTGGAGGAAATCGGATCCAGATGCTCCACCAACGTGAAGCATATTGGATCCATCGACTTGAGACGCTTGCCCCTAAAGGCCTCAATAAGGAATACTCATTGAGCAGCTTCATTTGATTCAATATGTGGAACGTATGATCATGAAATGTTATTTTGCATAAACGTTTGCTTTTTGTTTTGTAACTAATCACGGATGCCTCAGATGTTTGAATATAGTATGGATCTTAAGATATATTGTACCGTAATCTGTCTTTTGACAGATCCAACTTTGTTTGGACTAGTTGCGTAGCAATATGATGTCATGATCATGTGACAGGCCATGTGACCGGGATCTTGTCCCGAGTCGCGTGACCGCTTGCCTGATTAGGAGGCGGTTTAACGCTAGTGTATTTGAACGATGTATTATGTAAAAGGTTTAATTCTGATGTGCAATCGATTACGGATTGCCCAGATATCCAATAGTTCATGGACCCAGATACATACCTTACTGCACTCTATTTTTAGATAGATTCAACTTGATTTGGACTGGTTGCGTAGCAATACGATGCTATAGTCACGTGACTGGTCACATGGCTGGGGGCGGTTCAGCCCGGTCCCGGTCATGTGACGACTTACGTGAATAGGAGGCGGGTTATTTGAATTGTATTTAAATGGTGCTCTGTATATGTGGAATTGAGCTGTTATCACCTGTACTTTGACAAAGACACAGACTGGTGTCGAAACGCGCGTCACATATGGGTGACGAATAAAGAAATTCTTTCTCATTATTGGAATTACGGAGTGCTGGTCTTTCTATTGCAAGTATCTGGGGAATCAACCTACTGACCGTGCACCTGGACCCCGACCGAAGCACAGTGCCGCCCATTTGTTCCTAACATATATAGCAGTGTCACCCACAGATCCTTCCCATAACAGTGCTATCCACAGATCCCCCACCCCATAACAGTGCCATCCACAGATCCCCACCCCATAGCAGTGTCATCCACAGATCCCCCACCCCATAACAGTGCCATCCACAGATCCCCATAACAGTGCCATCCACAGATCCCCCATAACAGTGCCATCCACAGATCCCCCATAACAGTGCCATCCACAGATCCCCCATAACAGTGCCATCCACAGATCCCCCATAACAGTGCCATCCACAGATCCCCCATAACAGTGCCATCCACAGATCCCCCATAACAGTGCCATCCACAGATCCCCCATAACAGTGCCATCCACAGATCCCCCATAACAGTGCCATCCACAGATCCCCCATAACAGTGCCATCCACAGATCCCCCATAACAGTGCCATCCACAGATCCCCCATAACGGTGCCATCCACAGATCCCCCATAACGGTGCCATCCACAGATCCCCCATATCAGTGCCATCCACAGATCCCCCACATGACAGTGCGTCATCCACAGATCCCCCATAATAGTGTCATGCACAGACCACCATTAGTTCAAAAGCACACCTTTTGGTTAAAAATATATTTTTTCTTATTTTCCTCCTCAAAAACCTAGGTGCGTCTTATAGGCCGGTGCGTCTTATAGGGCGAAAAATACGGTACTTATGAATAAAAGAATGCGAACACCCCAAAATCAGTAGTATCAGGTCGCAATTTCACTCCAATTACAGAATCAAGGATTAATAAAATTATGTCTGAAAAAACCCAATGTGAACACCCCAAAATCAGTTGTATCAGACCACTTATTTCACCCTAATAACAGAATGAAGGATTAATGTAATTACATCTGCAAAAACAATGTGAACACTAGAGATAAGCGAATCGAAGCTGACAAAGTGGAATTTGTTTAAAATTTCCGGAAAAATTTGATTTGATACAAATGCAAATTTCCTCGTGCTTCGTGGTAACAAATTTAATTTTTCCTAAAATGGCGGCTACATGTGTGAGGACTGAGGACATGGGGCAAGAAACTCTGGGAAGGCGGGATCGCCCAGATTGACATGCCTGCATGCAGCTAATCAGCAGCCAGCCAGCCATGTGGTGTCACAGCCCTATAAATACGGCGGCCATGTTACAGTCAGACATTTCCCAGCGTTCAGAGTGCAGGGACAGATGTGTGAAGGCGCTAGCGACAGCAAGTGGAGAAACCTCATTATGAAAAAAAAAAAAAAAAAAACGATTTATAAGTGCAGGGAAAAGATAGAGAGGAATCATTTCGCAGCATCTTAGTGCAGGGAGAGATGTCAGAAGGCGCTAGGGACATTGATAGGAAAGCGATTTACAAGTGCAGGGAAAGATTATTTGGGGATCCAAATAGCCATAAGACAGCTCTGTCATTCCCGCTATTTGGGCTGCAAGTGCTATGTTGAAAAGCCTTTAGTGGCTTATATCTTAGTATCTTATATCAGTACTACAAGATAAAAATATATACGCATTTCACTTCTGCAGTTATTTCTGTTGAAAGCGTATAGGGGTGTATTTCAGTACTACAAGAAAAATATTACGCACTTCACTGTTAGTTTTTTCTGGTCAAAACGTATAGGGTCGTGTTTCAGTACAAAAATATATTCTCAGTGCATTTCTGCAGTTAATTTTGGTGAAAGCGTATATTGGCCTATTTCAGTAATAAAATTAAAATATATACGCACTGCACTGTTGCAGTTATTTCTGGTGAAAGCGTATAGGGTCGTGTTTCAGTACAATAAGAAAAATATATTCCCTCAGTGCGTTTCTGCAGTTAATTCTGGTGAAAGCATTTACTGGCCTATTTCAGTACAAAAAGAAAAATATATTCTCAGATCAAGTCGGTGGTTATATGTGTTGAAAGCGTACAGAAAGAAAAAAATATACGCACTTCACTAGTGCACTAAGGGTACTATCACACTAGCGTTAAAGTTTTCCGATATTGAGTTCCATCACAAGGGCTTATTACCGGGAAAAAAATGATCAGTTTTATCCGTCATACATCCACCGATCTGATATTGATGACCTATCCTGAGTATAATTCATCAGTGTTATACCACTGCACAACCCCTTTAAGGGATTAAGAGCTGAGACCATCTTACAGTTGATGTTCTAGTATGGTAGTTACTGAACTCATTTTACATTTCTAATTTCAGTGCCAGTGTCCACGATGTCTGCCATAAACACTGAAAATCCACCTAATATCTATGAGAGTTTAGCAGGCCAAGCTCCTTCAGCTGTTCCTTACTGGAATACACCAGTTCCAACCTACCTGCAAAATGTTCCTCAACAACCCCCTCCATATAATGGTCTTCCTTCAACCCAGGTGTGGAATGCGTCCACTGTGGTACCACAATGGAGAGTGGCTAATGTAGTGACACCAAATACAGATCCATCATCTCCTTTTTATCTAACATTCCTGAAAAGCAAACCAAGAGCCTTGGGGGTAAGTAGCAGTTAAAAACAGTAAGCACCTATAGTATGTTTACATTCTTTAAGGGTTATTGCAGGATTTTATTATTGATGGCCTATCCTCTGTTTCATGTTGGCTCTGGTGCCAGAAGTCGGCGCTGGAACTACAACTCCATCCATTGTGTAGTGGACGAAGCTGGTTAATTCAGCAGTGCTCCTTCATTCAATGAGAGCAGTGATGCACTAACCAGCTCCATCCACAATGGATGGAGATGTGTAGTTCTGGCACCATAACTCCATCCCTTGATAATTTACCCCCTGCCGATCAGATATTGATGGCCATTGGAAAGAGGAGTTTATATGAAGAAAGGTAATTTCAAGAAATTAGAGAAACAGTGGGATTCTTGGTTGGCTAGGCCTTTTTTTTTTTTCGACCCCTGTTCTATTGCAAATCAGGACTGGATCAGACGCTGTAGGCAGCAGTGATATACTTGTGCTACACATTAACATGGTCTAAACCATTAACTGGATGCATGAGCTGAGGGATGTAGGGTAAGGCTGTAAATCTTGAATAGCAGGATGAAATATGAACTGATTACCAGGGGGTCCTACATTTTTGGAAAACTATATGGAGAGGGGTGGGGGAGGGAATAAGGGGTAATATTTCTATTTGGGGTTGTACCTTTTGTACTGATCTGTTTGTATTGGTATTTTAACTATACTGTATATGTTCTTTATAAAAACCTTAATAAAATTGGTTTGATTTAAAAAAAAAAAAAAAAAGATATTGATGGTCATCAATAATAAAATCCTAGAATACCCCTTTTACTGATTCATTTGTTATAATTATTTAAAGGTGTTTAATAGAAAATATAGAAAAGTAGCTAAATGTGCCTACATGTTTCCTAGAAGATGCCACCCACTCTCAGAAGGAATTTGTCAGGAACTGCACTTACCAGGACTTAGACTCCCTCGGAAGCCTTGGCCACAGTGTAACAAAGAGCAATGTGGTCTACTTTATCCAGCTGTGTGTTTGCTGTACCTAGTGAATAGTTAAAGGAAATGTTTCATCAGAAAATGACCTATTGTTTGAAGCACATTTTTTGCTAAACAAATTTTTAAATAATTTTTGATGATGTTATTTAAACATAAA
Source organism: Bufo bufo (assembly GCF_905171765.1). Lineage (NCBI taxonomy): Eukaryota > Metazoa > Chordata > Amphibia > Anura > Bufonidae > Bufo > Bufo bufo. The sequence goes on along the minus strand of NC_053394.1, from coordinate 170,655,276 downwards.
ACATAAAACCCTCCAGTTTCACACTGGCCACTAAGTGTTTTATGCGAATCGACTTCGGATGTTTCATCTGAAGTCGATTCGCTCATCCCTAGATATGAGCAGTGAAGAAGAGAGTAGCAGATACAATAGTGCAAAACAAAAAGTGTCATGCAGTGTACATACCGTACAAAAAAGTGTAACAGTACCAAAAAAACATATACCCTGATAATACAGCTATAAATTGTAAATATAAATAATGTTGCCACACCAAACATCCATAGAGCCAGTGTTTCTTCAGCTTCCATTGGGCTTATGAGTCGGTCGACTTTTTTGTTGTGGCATGGAATAGTTTAGTAGACAATGCTATTCCATACAAAAGTATATAGCAAAAAATGGGAGTCTACTAGTCTTCCATCAGAGCTGTATGTTAGGAGATACTCTTGAGGTATTCCTCTAACGTAGGACCTTAATATGGTGTGAACAGAGCTTAAATTTTACACATGCGTAGCACCACTAACAATATATGTGCATAGTATGGCTATATAAGAAATATGAATACATATACTAAGCCCCTTCAACATTCGATAATGCTGACAACATTAATAATAATGTTGCATAGTAAGATAAATGCCTATTAAATTGTTTCTTACTCTTAACTTCTTCATATATCTTTATATCTTTACATAACTATAGTATGTGTCAAAAGGTAGGTTATTTTACGCACCTTGAGGTACCTTATGTTGATCACAGGGCTCAAAAGCTGTGCCCTCACAATCTCCCCTGGAGTCCGGCAATATTGATAGCTGGACTCTTGTTACAGCCAGGATCAGAGATAATTCCAGTTCTAGCCATATAATCCCTTGGGGGTCAAGGTAGGTGATAAATGTTGCATTGCTGGTGATCTGACCACTGGGACCCCCTGCAATCTTGAGATCCCTGATTGAGCGATGTCTACATCAGTCCCATAGAAGTGAGCGGAGCAGTGGACATCATGCACAGTACTGCTTCATTGAGAGAGGGTATTCTCTGTTCACAGGATTGTTGTGGGTCACCACCCAACATTTCCCTTTGAGTAGGGTTGAGCGAACCCGAACTGTAAAATTCGGGTTCGTAACAAACTTTAGGATTTTTGGACCCCGGACACGAACCTAAAGTTTTCAGTGAAAGTTCGAGTTCGGTGTTCGGCGAGTTAATAGTGCTTTTTAAAAGGCTGCAGAGCAGAAAATCAACAAGCGTTTAACTCATGTGCCCTTAGAAGCCATCACAGCTATACCTACTAATGGCATGGCTGTGATTGGCCAGTGCAGCATGTGACCCAGACTCTATATAAGCTGGAGTCACGTAGCGCTGCACGTCACTCTGCTCTTACTAGTGTAGGGATAGGATGCTGCTGCTGTGAGGGAGAGAATAGGACAGAATCTTTAATCTGAAGCGCTTGTTAACTCAGCGATCTACCTAGATTTTGTTTTGTGGGTGCAGTGCACAATCTTTTTACCCTGCCCTGAGCCCTGTGACCCAGAAAAATAACTTTTATACATCTGTTAGTTAGGTGGGCGGCGGCCATTTTATGCAAGTTCTGTGCAACAGCACTGCATCTGAGCTTTTGTGAAAGTCAAATAGAAACTTTAACTACTGCAATTATATTCTGGGTTTAAAAAAATCACCCATTTTTGGCAAGACCCTACATCTGTGGCCTTTGCAGCATTAGTCAGTGTGCAATTTAAGCTAGAAATACAGCAATAATTTTCTGGGTTTTAAAAAACACCCTTTTTGGGCAAAGTACTCAATTTTACAGTCCTTGCTGCATCTCTCAGTGTGAAATTCAAGCGTTATATACTGCTGTCATATTCTATTCTTAAATAAAACACAATTTTCGGGCAAAATAATAAATTTTACAGCCTTTGCAACATCTGTCATTGTGAGATACACGCTTTAGATACTGCTGTGCTATTCTGTTATAAAAAAAAAACACCCATTTTGGGCCAAAAACTAAATTTGTGGCCTTGTCTGCATCTGTCAGTGTGAGAGACACCCTTTAGATACTGTTGTTCTATTCTGCTATTAACAAAACACCTATTTCGGGCAAAAGACGTAATTTTGCAGCCTTTGCTGCATCTGTTATTGTGAGATACACCCTTTTATATACTGTTGTTCTATTCTTTAATTAAAAAAACACCAATTTTAGGCAAGATCCTCAATTTGAGAAATATGAGGAGAGTGTCGTGGTGCTGCTGGTTGAGCTACTGTTGCAGGGAGTGGATGTGGTCAATGTGTGCCAGCTACACGCACAAGTAAAACACCTTCCTCAGGTGCAAGTAGGCGACAGAACCTTCAGCGGTATTTGGTCGGGCCTAATGCGGCTCTACGAATGGTGAGGCCAGAACAAGTACAGGGGATAGTAGATTGGGTTGCTGACAGTGCCTCCAGTGCCTTTACATTGTCTCCCACCCAGTCCCCTGCTGAAAGATCAGAGTTGGAACCTGCAGCCGATGTCCATCAGTCTTTCACCTCACCCCCTTGCAAATCAGCCAAGTAGTCTGAGTCCCAAGACATTCAGCAGTCTCTTCTGCTTTTTGATGACTCTGCTAGCAGGGTTTCCCAAGGCCATCCACCTAGCCCTGACCAAGAAGTGGAGGAGATTGAGTGCACTGATGCCCAACCACTTATGTTTCAAGATGAGTACATGGGAGGACTACCGCAGCACGTTTCGGATGATGACGAAACACAGGTGCCAACTGCTGTGGCTTTCAAAAGTGTGCAGACCGACAAGGAGGGCAGGGGTTAAGACTGGGTGGAAGATGATGTGGAGGACGATGAGGTCCTCGACCCCACATGGAATCAAGGTCCTGTTTTAAAACGTATCTGTTTGGGGAACAAACCCCACACCGCGCAGGAGCTGCGGACGGGCCATGAACAACAGACCGATGAGTGGTTGGTGCCAGTGAGCCTCAAGCCTGGCCTGATGGTGTGCGATAATGGGCAAAATCTCGTAGCAGCTTTGGGACTAGCCGGTTTGACGCACATCCCTTGCCTGGCGCGTGTGCTGAATTTGGTAACATAGTAACATAGTACATAAGGCCGAAAAAAGACATTTGTCCATCCAGTTCGGCCTGTCATCCTACAAGTTGCCTCCAGTGCAGAGGTTCCTTAAAAATCACCCCGATATGTCAGAGCTGCTGCATAAAGGGCGCGCCGTCTGTGTGCGCTTTTGGCATTCTCACCCTGCTGCAGGGTAACTTCGGCCTTCCCTTTCACCGCCTCATATGCGACGTGCCCACAAGGTGGAACTCCACCTTGCACATGCTGGCCAGACTGTGCGAGCAGCAGCAGGCGATAGTGGAGTTTAAGTTGCAGCAGGCACGGGTGAGTCACTTTGCGGAACAGCACCACTTCACCACCAATGAATGGGCCTCCATGCGAGACCTGTGTTCCTTGTTGCGCTGTTTCGAGTACTCCACCAACATGGCCAGTGCCGATAACGCCGTTCTCAGCGTTACGATCCCACTTATATGCCTCCTTGAAAAAACGCTGCTGGTGAGGATGGAATAGGATGTTGTAAAGGAGCAGGAGGAGGAAGAGGGATCATTTCATAGGGTTTCCGGCCAGTCATTCACAAGTGGCTCCGAGGGTGGGATCCTGCACCCACAAACGCCAAGTACACAATTGTCCAGCCAGGGCACAGTTCTGGAGGATGACAAGGTGGAGGATGAGGAGGAGGAGATGGAGGAGGAGGAACCGGTTTTCACAGCAGGGTGGCACCCAAACCAGCTCACAGCCATCACTGGTGTGTGGCCGGGGGGATACAGAGGACACAGATGATACACCTCTCACAGAGGACAGCTTTTCGTTGCCTCTGGGCCGCCTGGCACACATGAGCGATTACATGCTGCAGTCTCTCCTCAACGATCACCGAGTTGCCCACATTCTAACTTGTGCTGATTACTGGGTGGCCACACTGCTGGATCCCCGTTACAAGGACAACGTACTGTCCTTAATTCCGTCACTGGAGCGTGATCGTAAGATGCGCAAGTACAAGCGCATGCTGGTAGACGCGCTTCTGGTGGCATTCCCACCTGACAGCAGGGGCACAGTGGAAGCACAAGGCGAAGGCAGAGGAGGAGGAAGAGGTCGCCAACGCAGCTGGGGCACCAGCAGCACCTCAGAAAGTAGGGTTAGCATGGCTGAAATGTGGAAATACGCCACAACAACCAGCACTACCAGCTGATATGGAACGTCTTAGCAGGAGGCAGCATTTCAGCAAATGGTGGAGCAGTATGTGTGCACACGCCTACATGTACTGAATGACGGGTCTGCCCCCTTCAACTTCTGGGTCTCCAAATTGGGCACATGGCCTGAGCTTGCCCTTTACGCCTTGGAGGTGCTGGCCTGCCCTGCAGCCAGTGTATTGTCTGCCCGTGTGTTTAGCATGATAGGGGCGTTATCACGTTATCACAGACAAGCGCAGCCGCCTGTCCACAGCCAATGTGCACAAGCTCACGTTTATTAAAATTAACCAGGCATGGATATCACAGGACTTGTCCGTACCTTGTGCAGAATAGACATGTATACTGGCCTTAACCAGCCATTGTTATACTACAGCGCAATTGCTCATTGTTGTATTTTGGATATTTCACACTCTTTTGGAGTGTACCCTAATAAAAAAATAAAAAATATTTAAACTAAAAACCAGTGTTGGCTACCTCGTCCTTCTCCACCGCCGCTTCCACCTACACCGCTATGTCCACCGCCTCCTTAAAATCCTACTCCATATGGAACTCCACCTCATAAATCAAGTTTATTTTTTTTAATTTGTATGTATTTTATTTTATGTCATTTCACTAATTTGTCTGTAACATATTGCGGTGAAATTCACAAATTTTTGGGTGTGATATACCCCTGCTCTACCTAGTAGACAGGTAACATTTCACTAATTTGTCTGTTACATATTCGGGTGAAATTCACCACTTTTTGGGTGTGATATACCCCGGCTGTACCTACTAGACAGGTAAAAACATTTCACTAATTTGACTTACATTTTCGGGTTAAATTCGCCAATTTTTGGGTGTGATATACCACTGCTATACCTAGTAGACAGGTAAAAAAAAATCAATAATTTGTCTTTTACATATTCGGGTGAAATTCACCAATTTTTGGGTGTGATATACCCCTGCTCTACCTAGTAGGCAGGTAAAAACATTTCACTAATTTGTCTGTTACATTTTCTGGTGAAATTTACCAATTTTTGGGTGTGATATACCACTGCTATACCTAGTAGACAGGTAAAAAAAAAACATTAATTTGTCTGTTACATATATGCAGCCAGTGTATTGTCTGAACGTGTGTTTAGCACGACTGGAGGGGGTTATCACAGGTTATATTTCCCAATGTTTTGGGGTGTACCCTAATTTAAAAAAATAAAAATACATTTAAAACCAAAAAGCAGTGTAGGCTACCTCCTCCTCCACCGCCGCTTCCACCTACACCGCCACATCCACTGCCTCCTCAACCTCCTACTCCATATAGACCTCGTCCTCCTAGATCAAGATTATGATTTTTTATTTTTACGTATTTCATATTATTTAAAGTCATTTCCCTATCCACATTTATTTGAAGAGCACTTGCCATGCTCTTAACCACATTTTGCTGCCATTTCCAGCCCTCTAGCCCTTTCCATGACATTTTTAGAGCCATTTTAGTGCTCAAATGTTCAGGTCCCCATTGACTTCAATGGGGTTTGGGTTCGGGGTCAAGTTCGGGTCGAACTTTTTTGTGAAATTTGGCCAAACCCGTAGAACCCGAACATCCAGGTGTCTGCTCAACTCTACCTGTGAGTAAAAAAGTATGTATAATTTGTTTCAGCATATCTGTAATGATCTCAACTATTAAACTATAAACGCTTTAACGTAATAAAAAGTGACCCAAAAGTGGTACTAATGAAACATTAGCTCATCACAGAAATAAAGCCCTCATACAGCTTTGCGGATGTGTAAGGGGTGCAAGTGGATGGTGACAAACTCACTCTGACATCTGAGGGCTTCTGGGGCTTCATAGAACAATACTATCCTTGTCCGTAATGCTGACAGTAATAGGACATGTTCTATTGTTTTGCGGAACGGAAATACGGACATACGGAAATGCACACGGAGTAACTTCTGTTTGTTTTTGCAGACCCATTGAAGTGAATGGTTCCGCATACGGTCAGCAAAAAAGACTGAACGGACATGGAAAGAAAATACGTTTGTGTGCATGAGCCCTAACACTGGAGTGACTTTAGGCCCCTTTCACACGGGCGAGATTTCCGCTCGGGTGCAATGCGTGAGGTGAACGCATTGCACCCGCACTGAATCCGAACCCATTCATTTCTATGGGGCTGTGCACATGAGCAGTGATTTTCACGCATCACTTGTGCGTTGCGTGAAAATCGCAGCATGCTCCTCTTTGTGCTTTTTCCATGCAACGCAGGCTCCATAGAAATGAATGGGGCTGCGTGAAAATCGCAAGCATCCGCAAGCAAGTGCGGATGCGGTGCGATTTTTTTTTTTTTTTACGCACGGTTGCCAGGAGAATACAGAATGCATAGTACAATAGGGCTGGAGGGGTTAAAAAAAAAAATAATATAATAATTTAACTCACCTTAATCCACTTGCTCGCGCAGCCCGGCTTCTCTTCTGTCTTCATCTTTGCTGTGCACAGGAAACGGATCTGTGGTGACGTCACTGCGGTCATCACATGATCCATCACCATGGTGATAAATCATGTGATGTACCATGTGATGAGCGCAGTGACGTCATCAAAGGTCCTATTCCTCGAACAAGAAGAAGACAGAAGAGAAGCCGGGCTGCGCGAGCAAGTGGATTAACCACCTCAGCCAACCTAGCTTAAACACCCTTAATGACCAGGCCACTTTTTACACTTCTGAACTACACTACTTTCACCATTTATTGCTCGGTCATGCAACTTACCACCCAAATGAATTTTACCTCCTTTTCTTCTCACTAATGGAGCTTTCATTTGGTGGTATTTCATTGCTGCTGACATTTTTACTTTTTTTGTTATTAATCGAAATTTAACGAAATTTTTGCAAAAAAATGACATTTTTCACTTTCAGTTGTAATTTTTTTTTTAAAAAACGACATCCATATATACATTTTTCTCTAAATTTATTGTTCTACATGTCTTTGATAAAATGTGTTTTGGGGTGTCATTTTACATATAACCATGCTGGGTGAGAGAAATATCTCTGCAAAAGACAACTTTTCCCATTTTTTTTTTTTTATACAAAGTTGGCATTTGACCAAGATATTTATCTCACCCAGCATGGGTATATGTAAAATGACACCCCAAAACACATTCCCCAACTTCTCTTGAGTACGGTGATACCAGATGTGTGACACTTTTTTGCAGCCTAGATGCGCAAAGGGGCCCAAATTCCTTTCAGGAGGGCATTTTTAGACATTTGGATCCCAGACTTCTTCTCATGCTTTAGGGCCCCTAAAATGCCAGGGCAGTATAAATACCCCACATGTGACCCCATTTTGGAAAGAAAACACCCCAAGGTATTCAATAAGGGGCATGGCGAGTTCATCAAATATTTTTTTTTTTGGCACAAGTTAGCGGAAATTGATTATTTTTTTTTATTCTTTTCTCACAAATAGGGATGAGCGAACCCGAACTGTATAGTTCGGGTTCGTACCGAATTTTGGGGTGTCCGTGACACGAACCCGAACATTTTCGGAAAAGTCGGTGTTCGGGTTCGGTGTTTGGCGCTTTCTTGGCGCTTTTTGAAAGGCTGCAAAGCAGCCAATCAACAAGCGTCATACTACTTGCCCCAAGAGGCCATCACAGCCTTGCCTACTATTGGCATGGCTGCGATTGGCCAGTGCAGCATGTGACCCAGCCTCTATATAAGCTTGGGTCACGTTGCGCTGCACGTCACTCTGCTGATTGAAGCATAGGGAGAGGTTGCAGCTGCGACGTTAGGGCGAGATTAGCCAGTGATTAACTCCTCCAAAAGACTTCATTCTGTGATCGATCTGCAGCTGTGGATCATTGAAGTGCTAAAATTGACTTGCTCACTTTTTTGAGGCTGCCCAGAGCGTTTTTAGATCACTTTTTTTCTGGGGTGATCGGTGGCCATTTTGTGACTTGTGGTGCACCAGCACAAGCTATCACCAAGTGTATTTAACCATCAATAGTGTGGTTATTTTGTGCTATATCCTACATCAGCTGCAGGCTGAGCCTGTGTCACCGAAGTGCATTTAACCATCAACAGTCTGGTTATTTTTTGGCCATATACTACATCAGCTGCAGGCTGAGCCTGTGTCACCCAAGTGCATTTAACCATCAACAGTGTGGTTATTTTTTGGCCATATACTACATCAGGGGCAAGTTGAGCCTGTCACCCAGTGCCTAAAAAATAGACCTGACATTTCTATTCAACCAAATCTGTACTGTTTTAGCTGGTCAAGTTATTTGTAGTGACCGTAAAAGCACACTTTTTGTTCTGGGTTGAAAAACTATTCCCAAATTTGCCATTCTTAAAATTGTGGTGAACGGGAACAATGAGGAAAACATCTAATAAGGGACGCGGACGCGGACGTGGACATGGTCGTGGTGGTGTTAGTGGACCCTCTGGTGCTGGGAGAGGACGTGGCCGTTCTGCCACAGCCACACGTCCTAGTGTACCAACTACCTCAGGTCCCAGTAGCCACCAAAATTTACAGGGATATTTGGTGGGGCCCAATGCCGTTCTAAGGATGGTAAGGCCTGAGCAGGTACAGGCATTAGTCAATTGGGTGGCCGACAGTGCATCCAGCATGTTCACATTATCTCCCACCCAGTCTTCTGCAGAAAGCGCACAGATGGCGCATGAAAACCAAGCCCATCAGTCTGTCACATCACCCCCATGCATATCAGGGAAACTGTCTGAGCCTCAAGTTATGCAGCAGTCTCTTATGCTGTTTGAAGACTCTGCTGCCAGGGTTTCCCAAGGGCATCCACCTAGCCCTTCCCCAGGGGTGGAAGAGATAGAATGCACTAACGCACAACCACTTATGTTTCCTGATGATGAGGAAATGGGAATACCACCTCAGCACGTCTCTGATGATGACGAAACACAGGTGCCAACTGCTGCGTCTTTCTGCAGTGTGCAGACTGAACAGGAGGTCAGGGGTCAAGACTGGGTGGAAGACGATGCAGGGGACGATGAGGTCCTAGACCCCACATGGAATGAAGGTCGTGCCACTGACTTTCAGAGTTCGGAGGAAGAGGCAGTGGTGAGACCGAGCCAACAGCGTAGCAAAAGAGGGAGCAGTGGGCAAAATCAGAACACCCGCCGCCAAGAGACTCCGCCTGCTACTGACCGCCGCCATCTGGGACCGAGCACCCCAAAGGCAGCTTCAAGGAGTTACCTGGCATGGCACTTCTTCAAACAATGTGCTGACGACAAGACCCGAGTGGTTTGCACGCTGTGCCATCAGAGCCTGAAGCGAGGCATTAACGTTCTGAACCTTAGCACAACCTGCATGACCAGGCACCTGCATGCAAAGCATGAACTGCAGTGGAGTAAACACCTTAAAAACAAGGAAGTCACTCAGGCTCCCCCTGCTGCCTCTTCTGCTGCTGCCGCCTCGGCCTCTTCTGCTGCTGCCGCCGCCTCGGCCTCTGCTGCTGCTGCCGCCGCCGCCTCGGCCTCTTCTGCTGCTGCTGCCGCCGCCTCGGCCTCTTCTGCTGCTGCTGCCGCCGCCTCGGCCTCTTCTGCTGCTGCTGCCGCCGCCTCGGCCTCTTCTGCTGCTGCTGCCGCCGCCTCGGCCTCTTCTGCTGCTGCTGCTGCCGCCGCCTCGGCCTCTTCTGCTGCTGCTGCTGCCGCCGCCTCGGCCTCTTCTGCTGCTGCTGCCGCCGCCTTGGCCTCTTCCTCTGCCTCTGGGGGAACGTTGGCACCTGCCGCCCAGCAAATATGGGATGTACCACCAACACCACCACCTGCGTCACCAAGCATTTCAACCATGTCACACGGCAGCGTTCAGCTCTCCATCTCACAAACATTTGAGAGAAAGCGTAAATTCCCACCTAGCCACCCTCGATCCCTGGCCCTGAATGCCAGCATTTCTAAACTACTGGCCTATGAAATGCTGTCATTTAGGCTGGTGGACACACACAGCTTCAAACAGCTCATGTCACTTGCTGTCCCACAGTATGTTGTTCCCAGCCGCCACTACTTCTCCAAGAGAGCCGTGCCTTCACTGCACAAACAAGTGTCCGATAAAATCAAGTGTGCACTGCGCAACGCCATCTGTGGCAAGGTCCACCTAACCACAGATACGTGGACCAGTAAGCACGGCCAGGGACGCTATATCTCCCTAACTGCACACTGGGTAAATGTAGTGGCGGCTGGGCCCCAGGCGGAGAGCTGTTTGGCGCACGTCCTTCCGCCGCCAAGGATCGCAGGGCAACATTCTTTGCCTCCTGTCTCCTCCTCCTCCTACTCAGCTTCCTCCTCCTCTTCTTCCACCTGCTCATCCAGTCAGCCACACACCTTCACCACCAACTTCAGCACAGCACGGGGTAAACGTCAGCAGGCCATTCTGAAACTCATATGTTTGGGGGACAGGCCCCACACCGCACAGGAGTTGTGGCGGGGTATAGAACAACAGACCGACGAGTGGTTGCTGCCGGTGAGCCTCAAGCCCGGCCTGGTGGTGTGCGATAATGGGCGAAATCTCGTTGCAGCTCTGGGACTAGCCGGTTTGACGCACATCCCTTGCCTGCGCATGTGCTGAATTTGGTGGTGCAGAAGTTCATTCGCAACTACCCCGACATGTCAGAGCTGCTGCATAAAGTGCGGGCCGTCTGTTCGCGCTTCCGGCATTCACACCCTGCCGCTGCTCGCCTGTCTGCGCTACAGCATAACTTCGGCCTTCCCGCTCACCGCCTCATATGCGACGTACCCATCAGGTGGAACTCCACCTTGCATATGCTGGACAGACTGTGCGAGCAGCAGCAGACCATAGTGGAGTTTCAGCTGCAGCACGCACTGGTCCGTCGCACTGTGGATCAGACACACTTCACCACAAATGACTGGGCCTCCATGCGAGACCTGTGTGCCCTGTTGCGCTGTTTTGAGTACTCCACCAACATGGCCAGTGGCGATGACGCCGTTATCAGCGTTACAATACCACTTCTATGTCTCCTTGAGAAAACACTTAGGGCGATGATGGAAGAGGAGGTGGCCCAGGAGGAAGAGGAGGAAGAGGGGTCATTTTTAGCACTTTCAGGCCAGTCTCTTCGAAGTGACTCAGAGGGAGGTTTTTTGCAACACCAGAGGCCAGGTACAAATGTGGCCAGACAGGGCCCACTACTGGAGGACGAGGAGGACGAGGATGAGGAGGAGGTGGAGGAGGATGAGGATGAAGCATGTTCACAGCGGGGTGGCACCCAAAGCAGCTCGGGCCTATCACTGGTGCGTGGCTGGGGGGAAACACAGGACGATGACGATACGCCTCCCACAGAGGACAGCTTGTCCTTACCTCTGGGCAGCCTGGCACACATGAGCGACTACATGCTGCAGTGCCTGCGCAACGACAGCAGAGTTGCCCACATTTTAACGTGTGCGGACTACTGGGTTGCCACCCTGCTGGATCCCCGGTACAAAGACAATGTGCCCACCTTACTTCCTACACTGGAGCGTGATAGGAAGATGCGCGAGTACAAGCTGGAACAGGCCACTGTCACACATTTAGGCCCAGGCACCCAGGCAGAGGAGAGAGGTCCCGTAACAGAGAATCTGGCCTTATGTCAGTGCAGAATCAGTCTTCATGTCAAAGCAGAGAATCAGGCTTCACGTCACCCACCACTGGAACAGGCCACTGTCACATATTTAGACCCAGGCACCCAGGCAGAGGAGAGAGGTCGCGTAACAGAGAATCTGGCTTCATGTCAGCACAGAATAAGTCTTCATGTCATAGCAGAGAATCAGGCTTCACGTCACCCACCACTGGAACAGGCCACTGTCACACATTTAGGCCCCGGCACCCAGACAGAGGAGAGGTTCATTCAACTTTGGGTTGCCCCGCAATATAATGGTAAAATGAAATAAAAAATCGTATTGAATGAGGAAGTGCCCTGGAGTAGAATAATATATTGTTAAGGGGAGGTAGTTAATATCTAATCTGCACAAGGGATGGACATACATGTAATGATTGCGGAGACCCTCAAATGCCAGGGCAGTACAAACACCCCACAAATGACCCCATTTTGGAAAGAAGACACCCCAAGGTATTCACTGAGGGGCATATTGAGTCCATGAAAGATTGAAATTTTTGTCCCAAGTTAGCGGAAAGGGAGACTTTGTGAGTAGAGTTGAGCGAACACCTGGATGTTCGGGTTCGAGAAGTTCGGGCGAACTTCACGGAAATGTTCGGGATCCGACCCCGAACCGAACTTCGTCCCGAACCCGAACCCCATTGAAGTCAATGGGGACCCGAACTTTTGGGCACAAAAAAGGCTGTAAAACAGCCCAGGAAAGAGCTAGAGGGCTGCAAAAGGCAGCAACATGTAGGTAAATGCCCTGCAAACAAATGTGGATAGGGAAATGAATTAAAAATTAAAAAAATAAAAATGACCCAATATCAATTGGACAGAGGTCCCATAGCAGAGAATCTGGCTTCACGTCAGCAGAGAATTAGTCTCTTCATGCCATAGCAAAGAATCTGGCTTCATGTCAGCACAGAATCAGTCTCTTCATGCCATAGCAGAGAATCTGGCTTCATGTCAGCACAGAATCAGTCTTCATGTCATAGCAGAGAATCAGGCATCACGTCACCCACCACTGGAACAGGCCACTGTCACACATTTAGGCCCCGGCACCCAGACAGAGGAGAGAGGTCCTGTAACAGAGAATCTGGCCTTATGTCAGCACAGAATCTATCTTCATGTCATAGCAGAGAATCATAGTATTGAGTCTTGGAGTACCGCACTCCTGTTGGGTTCACTGGTGCGTGCAAGGACTTATTCAGTCGTACTATAATAGTAAGAAGATTTCAGCACACAGTTTTTCTTGTTGCTATTAAGTTTTAATTTTCCCCCAAAAATTTTTCATCACATAATTAGAGTTCCGGTGCACTAATATCAGCTATGGGCATAGAAGAAAACGACCACCAGACGTTTCGGCCTTTCACGGCCTTCCTCAGTGGTCTTAACTCTACAAAGATAATGTATATTTGTATGAGTTATATAATATATGCATTGGGATCTTCGTTATACGACGAAAAAATTATTATTTAGAGAGAGTTTTTTTATATACATACATTTGAACATAAGGGAAAAATTATTTACAAAGAACATAGTATAAAAACAATTGACAGCTCGTTGTCATCTGGAAGTAAATATGATCTAATCAGCGATTGTGGTTGAAGCCAATAGTCTTTAGTATACTACTGTTGGTAAATGGGTTAATACATGTGGTGTATCGCAGTCTCATGGTTGCACCCATGGGGGGAGCCTGTCCAGCGTGGGACACACTGGCACTAATGTCAAGGCATTTATTATAGATGATCCAAAATAGGTCAAGGGATCATGTGAAGTATTTATATATATATATATATTGTAAGCCATATATATGGTGAGTGCAATATGTCTATGGCTGGGCAGCCCCATGAGTGCATGAAACTTAGACCATTGTGGAGAAATCATACAATTGTTATTGTTGTTGCCAACATCCCCAGCGTCCTGATTAAGCATGTAAAAGCCCCATGGGAATACATATCCAGACACATAAGAAAACAATATCACCAAAATAGGGTAGAGATTCAGTGGTTACCTTTTGTGCTGTGTGTCAGGGGTTCTGCGCCGGATGCACTGCAAAGGCGCTAGCTTGGCGCCTTATAAAGTGGCGAGGAACGCCACTGATCTATGGGTCATGGAGTATGTCCGGTCACATGACCTTGTTGGGGCGTGTGCGTGCGTTCCACTTGCATGTCAGGCACGCAGATCGGCCGTTCACTATGTTGTAGTGCGCATGCGCGAGCAGAGTGGAACTGTTATGCATTCCACCTGCGTGTCACTCGCTAACTCCGTGTATCTATCTGACAGTCGAGGGGCGGAAGTGTTATGTCATGTGACACTGTAGTGTATTATGGAGCAGGGCTGCGCTAGACACCCTTAAGTGTCCAGATAGTGGGGGCCTGATATATACTATTATTATATTATTATGTATTGATACAGATACTTAGTGAAACCAGTGACTGGGGATGAATTGGCACATTCAAATACACGGCGGTGTACCACATATAATACCAGAGTATACTTATATAGGAATGAAATCAAGATCAAGACATATTGGTTTGTGGTTAATCTATAATGTCCCTGACGTAATTGATGGTTAGTGGGGTGGATAACGGGAAAGGGGGGGATAGGGAAGAGATCAGGAGGGGGAAGGAAGGACAGGGAGGGGAGAGAGGGAGGGAAGGGGAAAAAAAGGGGGGGGGTGTTGGGGAAAGGGGGGGGGGGGTTTTGTTTATCTCACCCTCGCAGGTCGTAATATCAACGGGTCTGTAAGGAAAGATAAAACTTTGTTAATCACACATAGAAATGGTAATCATCACTGTTATATTAGACATTAATAGAAAAATCACATTCCCGATTGAGGCCATGTGGTGAGAGAGTCCCGAGTGTGTGGATCCAGTACGCCTCTCTTTTAGATGTAGGATCCGGTTTCCGCCGCGTCTTGGAGAATCGTCTTGTTCCAATACCTGGAACCGTAGTTGCGATACCCGATGGTTATTTTCGTTAAAATGGTATGGGACGGGTAGCAGGGTCTGTTTGAGTCTAATGGTGGATTTGTGTTTGCTTACACGATCGCGAACATGTTGGGTTGTCTCGCCCACATACGCCAGTCCGCATGGGCATTTCAGTACATAAACTACAAAGCTGGAATCACATGTAAAAAATCCCTTGATCTGGTATGGTCGTCCAGTTCTTGGGTGGGTAACGTGTTCGCCTCTAGTCACACTTGAACATTGTGCGCAATGTAAACAAGGAAATGTCCCTTGTCGTTGACTCTTTAGGAAAGTTTGTTTCGGTAGCTTAGTAAGGCTACCTATGTCAGCTTTGACCAATTTGTCTCTGACATTGTGGGGTCTCTTATAACAAGTAATTGGAGGTTCACTAAATTCCGGAATGTTGGGGTATGCCTTTATGAGTACTGGCCAGTGCTTTCTCAATGCCTGATGGATTTTAGGTATCAAGGGATGGTATGTAGTAACGCAGGCTAGCCTTTTAGGTTCCTTTTTACGTGGTTGGACTATCTCAGTGATGTTGTTTAATGTGGAGTCAAGAAGTGTTTGTGGATAACCTCTTGTCTGGAATTTCTCAGTCATCTCCTTCAATCTAGTTTCTCTCACATCAATGTCGGTGACAATACGGTTGACCCTTTATCCCTTTATCCACCCCACTAACCATCAATTACGTCAGGGACATTATAGATTAACCACAAACCAATATGTCTTGATCTTGATTTCATTCCTATATAAGTATACTCTGGTATTATATGTGGTACACCGCCGTGTATTTGAATGTGCCAATTCATCCCCAGTCACTGGTTTCACTAAGTATCTGTATCAATACATAATAATATAATAATAGTATATATCAGGCCCCCACTATCTGGACACTTAAGGGTGTCTAGCGCAGCCCTGCTCCATAATACACTACAGTGTCACATGACATAACACTTCCGCCCCTCGACTGTCAAATAGATACACGGAGTTAGCGAGTGACACGCAGGTGGAACGCATAACAGTTCCACTCTGCTCGCGCATGCGCATTACAACATAGCGAACGGCCGATCTGCGTGCCTGACACGCAAGTGGAACGCACGCACACGCCCCAACAAGGTCATGTGACCGGACATACTCCATGACCCATAGATCAGTGGCGTTCCTCGCCACTTTATAAGGCGCCAAGCTAGCGCCTTTGCAGTGCATCCGGCGCAGAACCCCTGACACACAGCACAAAAGGTAACCACTGAATCTCTACCCTATTTTGGTGATATTGTTTTCTTATGTGTCTGGATATGTATTCCCATGGGGCTTTTACATGCTTAATCAGGACGCTGGGGATGTTGGCAACAACAATAACAATTGTATGATTTCTCCACAATGGTCTAAGTTTCATGCACTCATGGGGCTGCCCAGCCATAGACATATTGCACTCACCCTATATATGGCTTACAATATATATATATAAATACTTCACATGATCCCTTGACCTATTTTGGATCATCTATAATAAATGCCTTGACATTAGTGCCAGTGTGTCCCACGCTGGACAGGCTCCCCCCATGGGTGCAACCATGAGACTGCGATACACCACATGTATTAACCCATTTACCAACAGTAGTATACTAAAGACTATTGGCTTCAACCACAATCGCTGATTAGATCATATTTACTTCCAGATGACAACGAGCTGTCAATTGTTTTTATACTATGTTCTTTGTAAATAATTTTTCCCTTATGTTCAAATGTATGTATATAAAAAAACTCTCTCTAAATAATAATTTTTTCGTCGTATAACGAAGATCCCAATGCATATATTATATAACTCATACAAATATACATTATCTTTGTAGATTTAAGACCACTGAGGAAGGCCGTGAAAGGCCGAAACGTCTGGTCGTTTTCTTCTATGCCCATAGCTGTGATTAGTGCACCGGAACTCTAATTATGTGATGAAAAATTTGTGGGGGAAAATTAAAACTTAATAGCAACAAGAAAAACTGTGTGCTGCAATCTTCTTACTATTATAGCAGAGAATCAGGCATCACGTCACCCACCACTGGAACAGGCCACTGTCACACATTTAGGCCCAGGCACCCAGACAGAGGAGAGAGGTCCTGTAACAGAGAATCTGGCCTTATGTCAGCACAGAATCTGTCTTCATGTAATAGCAGAGAATAAGGCTTCACGTCACCCACCACTGGAACAGGCCACTGTCACATATTTAGGCCCAGGCACCCAGGCAGAGGAGAGACATAAGGCCAGATTCTCTGTTACGGGACCTCTCTCCTCTGCCTGGGTGCCTGGGCCTAAATGTGTGACAGTGGCCTGTTCCAGTGGTGGGTGACGTGAAGCCTGATTCTCTGCTATGACATGAAGACAGATTCTGCGCTGACATAAGGCCAGATTCTCTGTTACGGGACCTCTCTCCTCTGCCTGGGTGCCTGGGCCTAAATGTGTGACAGTGGCCTGTTCCAGTGGTGGGTGACGTGAAGCCTGATTCTCTGCTATGACATGAAGACTGATTCTGTGCTGACATGAAGCCAGATTCTCTGCTATGGCATGAAGAGACTGATTCTGTGCTGACATGAAGCCAGATTCTTTGCTATGGCATGAAGAGACTGATTCTCTGCTGACGTGAAGCCAGATTCTCTGCTATGGGACCTTTGTCCAATTGATATTGGGTCATTTTTATTTTTTTAATTTTAATTTTAATTCATTTCCCTATCCACATTTGTTTGCAGGGGATTTACCTACATGTTGCTGCCTTTTGCAGCCCTCTAGCTCTTTCCTGGGCTGTTTTACAGCCTTTTTAGTGCCCAAAAGTTCGGGTCCCCATTGACTTCAATGGGGTTCGGGACGAAGTTCGGTTCGGGTTCGGATCCCGAACCCGAACATTTCCGTGAAGTTCGGCCGAACTTCTTGAGCCCGAACATCCAGATGTTCGCTCAACTCTACTCACAAAGTCTCCCTTTCCGCTAACTTGGGACAAAAATTTCAATCTTTCATGTACTCAATATGCCCCTCAGTGAATACCTTGGGGTGTCTTCTTTCCAAAATGGGGTCATTTGTGGGGTGTTTGTACTGCCCTGGCATTTGAGGGTCTCCGCAATCATTACATGTATGGCCAGCATTAGGAGTTTCTGCTATTCTCCTTATTTTGAGCATACGGGTAATGAGATTTTTTTTTCGTTCAGCCTCTGGGCTGAAAGAAAAAATGAACGGCACAGATTTTTTTCATTCGCATCGATCAATGTGGATGAAAAAATCTCTGCCAAAAAAAAAAAGGAGGGGAAAGGCGCCGCCCAACATCCATACCCACTTAGCCCGTATGCCCTGGCAAACCAGATTTCTCCATTCACATCAATCGATGTGAATGAATAAATCATTGCCAGGATTTTTATTTATTTTTTTTATATACAAAGTGTTTACCAAAGTATATGAACACCGCCGCCTCCTCAGCTCATATGCCTCGGCAAACGTATCTTTTACTGCAGAGGAGAAATCTCGTCTTGCAGCGCCGCATACACCGACTTTTGTGTAATCTGACAGCAGCGCTATGCTTCTGTCAGAATGCACATCAGTGCTGCAGCTAGTCGATCGGTTGGTCCACCTGGAAGGTAAAAAAAACAAAAAAAAAACAAAAAACCAGGCCGCAACGCAATAAATTTATTAACTTTATAATAAAATTTGAACGGAACATATAAACTTTATTTAACTTTTTGAACTGAACGTTAACTTTTTTGCTTACCGGTGATTTTTTATTTTTTTTTACCTTTTTATAGGACAAACCTCTCCTTCCCCATGGGACAATGTGCAAAGCGCAAATCGCCCACAGATGTGGCGAAGTTCATTATGCACTTTATCCCAGGTGAAAGGAGAGGTTTGCAGCAGCTGTGAGTGTAAGGGCCCTAATAGCCCTGTGTGCCTGTCCTGTGAGATGCAATCCCTATGCTAAGTGTACCTGTGTGTGGTACTTCCGGAAACACTCCCCTAAGCATAGGGCAGGGTGGTCAGGCCAGTCAGGACATAAATAGCGGGTGTCACGCCTTATTCCACTCCTGCTACAGACACAACATCTCTTTCGGGGTGACGGTTGGGTTGAGGTACCAGCAACGACATTGGGTAAATGTCGCTCGTGTAGACGGCTCACTACACTGGTGGATGGGGCCACGGAATCTCCTGGATACAGGAGGTTCTCGATGATCTCTTCCTGAAATTTGAGGAAGGATCCTGTTCTCCCAGCCTTACTGTAGAGAACAAAACTATTATATGCAGCCAATTGAATCAAATATACAGACACCTTTTTATACCAGCATCTGGTGCATCGGGAAACTAAATAGGGAGCCAACATCTGGTCATTGAAGTCCACCCCTCCCATGTGAAGGTTATAGTCGTGGACTGAGAGGGGCTTTTCAATGACACTGGTTGCCCGTTCAATTTGTATTGTTGTGTCTGCGTGAATGGAGGAGAGCATGTAAACGTCACGCTTGTCTCTCCATTTCACCACGAGTAGTTCTTGGTTACACAAGGCAGCCCTCTCCCCCCTTGCAAGACGGGTGGTAACAAGTCGTTGGGGGAAGCCCCGGCGACTAGGTCGCGCGGTGCCACAGCAGCCACTCTGTTCTAGGAACAAATGTGTCACGGAACCATGAACCAGACGTACAACAAGAGATAAGTGAAAATAAGAAGGCTTTATTGAAAATAAAGCTGTAAAGCAAAAGTCCAAACGAATGGTGAAACCGAAGCAGAGTCTTTGAGAGGCCAGAGATCAGGAACCAGAAGGGTAGTCAGACGAAGCCAGGATCAGGAACCAGCAGGGTAGTCAGACGAAGCCAGGATCAGGAACCAGCAGGGTAGTCAGACGAGGCCAGGATCAGGAACCAGCAGGGTAGTCAGACGAAACCAGGATCAGGAACCAGAAGCAGCAGCAGTCTTAGAAGCATGTGAACACAGGAGGACCAAGCAAGGAACTGAAGCCACAGACCTCCTATATATATGAGCTAGGCATCCAGCTCCTCCCAGTGGGAAGGAGGAGTCGCAGGGTGGAAGGCTACAAGAAACCCAGGAACCAAGATGGCCGCCAGCACATGTCAAACGAAGGAGAACAGCAAGAAGGTAAGACCATGACAGCACCTCCCCCTCAAGGGCCCCTCCTCCGCGGAGCAAAAAACGGTTTCTGAGGGAAGCGTGCGTGGAAGGCTCGGAGCAAGGCAGGAGCATGGACATCTGCGGAGGGAACCCAGGAACGCTCCTCTGGACCATAACCACGCCAATGGACCAAAAACTGCACCCGACCGCGGACCAGGCGTGAGTCCAGGATATTGCTCACCTCATACTCCTCATGATTGCCCACTCGGACCGGACGAGGCCGAGGAAGTGAAACGATTACACACCAGTGGCTTCAACAGGGAGACATGAAACACGTTAGAGATCCGCATGCCAGGAGGAAGCGCAAGGGCATAGGCTACCGGGTTTACCCTGCGAAGCACTCGGAAGGGACCAACAAAGCGAGGCGCCAGCTTGGGAGTGGGCACTCGAAGGTTGAGGTTGCGGGTGGACAACCATACACGGTCTCCGACCTGGTAGGAAGGAGCAGGCGCTCGTCTGCGATCAGCTTGGAGTCTCTGGCGCTGCGCAGAGGCCTCAAGGGACTTCTGGATCTGTACCCAAGAAGCACGTAGGACGGAAAGGTGAACCTCCACCGCCGGAATATCCTGGGGAGAGAATACCTCCGGTAACACGGCAGGTTGGAACCCATAATTGGCCATGAAGGGAGACGTCCCAGAGGAAGAGTTCACCGCCGTGTTCCTGGCAAACTCAGCCCAAGGCAGAAGGTCAACCCAATTGTCTTGGTGATCGGAGACATAGCAACGAAGGAATTGCTCCAAGGCCTGATTGGATCGTTCTGCGGCCCCATTGGACTGAGGGTGGTAGGCCGAGGAGAAGGAGAGATGAATCCCCAACTGGGAGCAAAAGGCGCGCCAGAACCTGGACACAAACTGACTCCCCCGATCCGACACAATCTCCTTGGGCAAACCGTGCAACCGGAAGACCTCCCTGGCAAAAATCGTGGCCAACTCTTGTGCAGAGGGTAACTTCTTGAGAGGAACACAGTGGCACATTTTGGAAAACCGATCCACAATCATGAGAATGACCGTATGGCCTCGGGATGCAGGGAGGTCCACAATGAAATCCATCCCCAGGTGTGACCATGGGCGCTCCCCGGTGGCTATGGGTTGCAGAAGGCCCAACGGAAGGTGCCGAGGGGACTTACTCTGGGCACAAACGGAGCATGCCGCTACATATGCGGCGATGTCGGAACGTAGGGAAGGCCACCAGAACAGACGTGAAACAGCCCAGGACAGCTGATTCTTTCCAGGATGCCCCCCGGAGTTATGGTAGGTTCGCAACAACCGAGTGCGCAACTCCTCAGGCACAAAACATCTGCCGTTGGGTCTCCCAGAGGGAGCACCAGATTGAGCCGCCAAAATCTGCTCACCCAGGGGAGAGGTCAGGCTGGTGCGAATGGCGGCCAGGATCTGATTCGGAGGTATGACCGAAGTCGGAATCGACTACTCCCTGGACAGCTCGGAGTACTGCCGTGATAGGGCATCCGCCCTGATGTTCTTGGAACCGGGTAGGTAGGAGACCACGTAATTAAAACGTGACAAGAACAGAGCCCATCTGGCCTGACGTGGTGTCAATCTCTTAGCCTCAGAAAGGTAGGTCAGATTCTTATGGTCCGTCAGGATGAGAACCGGAACCACCGAACCCTCGAGCAAGTGCCTCCATTCTTTAAGGGCCTGCACGATGGCCAATAACTCCCTGTCACCAATCTGATAGTTGCACTCCGCGGAAGACAGTTTCCGGGAGTAAAACCCACAAGGAAGCAGAGGACCCTCTGGTGTTCTACGCTGAGACAGAAGGGCGCCTACTCCAGTCTCAGACGCGTCCACCTCGAGGACAAAGGGCAACCCAGGGTTGGGATGCAACAGAATCGCAGCCGACACAAAAGCGGACTTTAGGGCCTCAAAAGCTCGGATGGCCTCGAGCGGCCAGACCTGGGAATTACTGCCCTTCCTGGTCAGATCCGTGAGAGGCTTGGCCAGCATGGAAAAGTCCCTGATGAACTTCCGATAATAATTGGCGAAGCCCAAAAAGCGCTGCAGGGAACGAAGACCACTGGGCTGGGGCCACTGTAAGACAGCCGAAACCTTCTCAGGATCCATGGAGAACCCCTCAGCGGAAATGATGTAACCTAAGAAGGTTACCTGGGATCGGTGAAATTCGCATTTCTCAAGCTTACCGAACAGCTTGTTCTCTCGTAACCGTTGCAACACTCGTCTGACATCCAGAATGTGGGCCTCCATGGATTCAGAATATACCAAGATGTCATCCAAATAGACCACCACACACTGCTGCAACAGGTCACGGAAAACATCGTTGATGAATTCCTGAAAGACTGCGGGCGCATTGCACAACCCAAAGGGCATAACCAAGGATTCATAATGACCGGTCCTGGTGTTAAACGCGGTCTTCCACTCATCGCCCGCCTTGATCCTTACCAGGTTATATGCCGCCCTCAGGTCGAGTTTGGTAAAGACCGTGGCCCCTTTAAGGCGATCGAACAGCTCGGAAATCAAGGGTATCGGGTAAGCGTTCTTGATCGTGATGCGATTGAGACCCCTGTAATCGATGCAAGGCCTCAACTCACCGCCCTTCTTTTTCACAAAGAAAAATCCAGCCCCTGCCGGGGACGAGGATTTGCGAATGTGTCCGCGTGAAAGCGCCTCCCTCACGTACTCCTCCATGGCCTCATTCTCCGCTACCAACAGTGGATAGACCTTGCCACGAGGAGGAACGGCACCAGGTTGTAACTCTATGGCACAATCGTATGGGCGGTGCGGAGGTAGGGCAACCGCGCGCACCTTATCGAATACATCCCGGTACTCCTCTTATTCAGGAGGCAACAGAGAGTCCGAGGAAGTACACAGCAACTTGACAGACCCATGGATGCAACTAGTCCCACACTGCGGTGACCACGAGAGGATCTCGGCCGATCTCCAATCGAAAGTCGGATTATGCTTCTGGAGCCAGGGGTACCCCAAGACCACCGAGTAGTGTGGAAACGAAATAACCTGGAGACAGACCGACTCTCTGTGAACGGCACCAATGGCTATCCCCACTGGAAGGGTCTCATGAGTCACGTGTGACGACAGAAGGGGTCTGCCGTCTATCGCCTCAAGAGCCAGTGGGGAACCTCGAGCCTGCAGAGGAATGGAATTGGCGGCAGCGAACACACTATCAATGAACAAACCACCAGCACCAGAGTCCACCAACGCCTGGGTCGTCACCGAGCCCCCGACCCAGGAGAGGACAACAGTGATCAGTGGTTTGTCAACACGGGAAACCGGGGACGAGGAGACTCCACCCAAGATCTGCCCCCGACAGGATCTCAGGTATGAGCGTTTCCCGGACGGTTCGGACATGCCAACCGAAAATGCCCACCGAGACCACAGTACATGCATCGACCCTCGCGTCTCCGGAGTACCCTCTCCCCCTCGGACAGGCGAGCAAACCCCAGCTGCATGGGTTCACCCCCAGACAAGTCATCCCCAGGAGGCGTGGGAGGAGAGGGAGGCACGGGTGGGACAGCAAACGTAGACGCCAATCTGTTAGAAGACCTCCGCAGGCTCTCCTTAAAGGAAGGTCTCTCCCTGAGTCTGGTGTCAATCAAAATCAGGAAAGAAATAAGAGACTCGAGCTCCACTGGTAGGTCCTTAGCTGCAACCTCATCCTTCAAGGCATCCGAGAGGCCATGAGAGAAAGCAGCGACCAGAGCCTCATTATTCCAGCCCACCTCTGCTGCCAGGGTACGAAACTCAATGGCGTATTCAGCTACGGATCGTGAACCCTGTCTGATGGACATAAGGAGCTTCGCAGCAGAGGCAGCACGAGCCGGCACATCGAATACCTTCCGAAGAGAAGCAACAAAACCGGAAAACTCGGCAACCACCGGATTGTTGTTCTCCCATAAAGGGCTGGCCCAGGCCAAGGCCTTGTCCGAGAGCAGCGAGATCAAGAAGCCCACCTTTGATCTCTCAGTAGGAAAGGCATGTGGCAGCAACTCGAAATAAATGCCCACCTGGTTAAGGAAACCTCGGCACTGAGTTGGCTCTCCCCCAAAGCGCTGTGGAAGAGGGGCAGAACCGGTCATACCCCGAAACACCGCAGGCGCAACAACAGGTGTCGGGGTAGACTCTGGCGCAACAACCGGAGCGGCAGTAGGAGCGACAACCGACCCATCGGCAACGGGAGCGAAATGAACCGTGCGTTCAAGCAGGGTTTGCAACGCCACAGCGAACCGACCCAACAGGTGATCCTGCTGATCAAGTCTGGCAACCAGCATGGGTAGCGAGGATGGCCCTGTACCGTCCAAACTCATGGCTTGGTCCTAATGTCACGGAACCATGAACCAGACGTACAACAAGAGATAAGTGAAAATAAGAAGGCTTTATTGAAAATAAAGCTGTAAAGCAAAAGTCCAAACGAATGGTGAAACCGAAGCAGAGTCTTTGAGAGGCCAGAGATCAGGAACCAGAAGGGTAGTCAGACGAAGCCAGGATCAGGAACCAGCAGGGTAGTCAGACGAAGCCAGGATCAGGAACCAGCAGGGTAGTCAGACGAGGCCAGGATCAGGAACCAGCAGGGTAGTCAGACGAAACCAGGATCAGGAACCAGAAGCAGCAGCAGTCTTAGAAGCATGTGAACACAGGAGGACCAAGCAAGGAACTGAAGCCACAGACCTCCTATATATATGAGCTAGGCATCCAGCTCCTCCCAGTGGGAAGGAGGAGCCGCAGGGTGGAAGGCTACAAGAAACCCAGGAACCAAGATGGCCGCCAGCACATGTCAAACGAAGGAGAACAGCAAGAAGGTTAGACCATGACAAAATGCCTGAAGAGGGGCACACTTGTGTAAAAATTGTCCACATAAAGATGGTACCCCTTGCCAAATAAGGGTGACACCAAGTCCCAGACTGTCTTCCCACTGCTCCCCAGGTAGTCAGGGCAACCGACCGGCTCCAGGGTCTGATCTTTTCCCTCATAGATCCAAAATTTGTGGGTATAGCCTGTGGCCCTTTCACAGAGCTTATACAATTTGACCCCATACCGGGCGCGCTTGCTTGGGATTTATTGTTTGAAGCCAAGGCGCCCGGTAAAATGTATAAGGGACTCGTCTACGCAGATGTTTTGCTCAGGGGCATACAAATCTGCAAATTTGTTGTTGAAGTGGTCTATGAGGAGCCGAATTTTGTGGAGCCAGTCAAAAGCTGGGTGGCCTCTGGGACGGGAGGTGCTGTTGTCGCTAAAGTGCAGGAAACGCAGGATGGTCTCAAATCGTGTCCTGGACATAGCAGCAGAGAACATGGGCATGTGATGAATTGGGTTCGTGGACCAATATGACCGCAATTCATGCTTTTTGGTTAGACCCATGTTGAGGAGAAAACCCAGAAAAATTTTAATTTCGGAAACTTGGACTGGTTTCCACCGGAAAGGCTGGGCATAAAAGCTTCCCGGGTTGGCGGCTATAAATTGAGTGGCATACCGATTTGTTTTTGCCACGACTAAGTCCAAGAGCTCCGTAGTCAAGAACAGCTCAAAAAATCCCAGTGCCGAACCGATCTGAGCTGTCTCAACCCGAACTCCAGACTGGGCAGTGAAAGGGGGAACTACAGGTGCGGCTGAAGTTGGGGACTGCCAAACAGGGTTTGCCAGCACCTCAGGGACTCTAGGGGCTCTACGGGCCTGTCTGTGCGGTGGCTGCGACGGGGTAACTATTGCACGTGCCACCGTACCAGCTTCAACTGCCCTTCTGGTGCTCGCCACTTCACCATGTTGTACGGCAGTGCTGGTACTAGGTCCAGGATGGGCTGCGCTGCTGGTATATGCCTCACCATGTAATCCGACAGCGCCAGCCCCACTCTGCTGCCCTTGAAACGGATCCTGCGCAACCTGTGGTCTAGCGACACGGGGCCGGGTACGCCTGGTGCTATCAGGGACCTCAACCTCCTCGTCCGAACTTTGGGTCAGACTGCCACTGCTTTCTACAGGTTCATATTCTGACCCGCTAGATTCATCAGATGAGGGTTCCCATTCCTCATCCGACTGGGTCAGAATCCTGTAGGCCTCTTCAGAAGAATACCCCCTGTTTGACATTTGGACTACTAAATTTAGCGGTATTCCCTGAGACTACCATAGAAAAAAAGCAAGCCTGTCTTACAAATGGGAGGCTAGCGAAGTACCGGAGGCCGCTGCGATTGATAAAAAATATCAAAACAGATATTTTTTTATCTCCGCAGCGCTTGTAAAGTGATTGTGCAGTGATAAAAAAAAATAAAAAATTTTGTCACTGCGGCGGGGCGGGCGTGGGTGAACGCACGTGTGGGCGACCGATCAGTCCTGATCGGGCAAACACTGCGTTTTGGGTGGAGAGCGAGCTAAGGTGACACTAATACTAATATGAATCTGACTGTGATCAGTTCTGATCACTTACAGATACTATAAAAGTACAAAAGCTGATTAGCGATACGCTAATCAGCGAATCAGTGACTGCGGTGCGGTGGGGTGGGCGCTAACTGACGCTAACTACCTAACCAAGGGGCCTAAGCTATCCTAAAACCTATCAGTCAATACCAGTGAAAAAAAAAAAGTGACCGTTTACACTGATCACTTTTTTCCCTTTCACTAGGTGATTGACAGGGGCGATCAAGGGGTTAATTGGGGTGATGGGGGGTGATCTGGGGCTAAGTATGGTGTTGGTGGGTACTCACTGTGATGTCTGCTCCTCTGCTGGAACCAACCGACCAAAGGGACCAGCAGAGGAGCAGAGAAGCCATTTAACACCTTATATTTATAAATATAAGGTGTTAGATGGCTTGCGATTCGATATTTTAAATATCAGCAACCTGCCAGCGACGATCATTGGCTGGCAGGTTGCTGACAAAATACTCCTCTAACTTTTGCCGGCCCGCGAGGCGCATGCGCGGGCCGGCTCTTACCGAAATCTTGCGTCTTGCGAGATGACGCACGGATGCGTCCAGGAGGAATGAATCGACCGCCTCCAGGACGCATCCGTGCGTTAGGCAGTCCGGAGGCGGTTAAGGCGAGTTAAATATTTTTATTTTTTATTTTTTTTTAACCCCTCCAGCCCTATTGTACTATGCATTCTGTATTAAGAATGCTATTATTTTCCCTTATAACCAAGTTATAAGGGAAAATAATAAAATCTACACAACACCTAACCCAAACCGGAACTTCTGTGAAGAAGACCGGGTTTGGGTTTGGGTACCAAACATGCCGATTTTTCTCACGCGTGTGCAAAACGCATTACAATGTTTTGCACTCGGGCGGAAAAATCGTGCATTTTCCCACAGCGCATCCGCATCTTATCCGGGCCAAAAACATGACTCCCGTGTGAAAGGGGCCTAACTGATGATGATTTTGCAGTACAGCGATAAACTCTTGAACTTCAGCAACAGGTAAATTTGTATTCAATAGGGACGCTGTCTTTTTAAGGAGATATGTTGATAACTACAGTCTCTGTGAAATAAGTTTAACTTTATACATTCTCTCAGGGGCCACTTATTGAACCTGCAAGTGGGGTGATAGACCCTCCTGGTGCTTGATCTCTATCTTTCCACAGTAGGACCTCCCTCTTTGCTGCAGTGGTGAATTTGGCCTGACACTTCTTGCTTATCTGTCACATGTGCTCCACAATCTGCATCCTTGCACTGGTTTGTGTTGCACTCTTCCTTCAGTGCCGTACAATGCTCTGCGTGCTGCTGCCTCTCTGTACCTGTGGTATGCCAGACCTAACAGGGGAATTACACGTGAGGTCACTGTAAGGCAATATGGACTCTGTGTCCCTGACACATGATTTCGGTGATCAGCTTGAATTAAACCTTATCCGGTACCGGGAGAATGAATAAGATGAACACTGAACACATGTCTAGTTCCAATCCATTCTGGTTTATTTCACAGTTGGCAAACAGTTATAATAGAGGGGGTTGAGCTTCCTTGACATCCAATCATATGTTAGCATATGTTTGACCTATAGTATGACCACACATGAGCTCTGCATTAACATAATAGATGATTCATAGTAACAGCATTTGACCAATCAGGTATACACATAGGCCAGCATGCATTTGAGCCAAGATAACCCTATAAGGTAGGACTGTTCAAACTTACAAACTAAGGAATGTATGGGTATCTTGAAACCGCACAGGAAGTTTCTCACATTCCAAAGGAGGGAAGGGGGATTTTGGAAATGCACTGGCCAAATGTAATGTAATACACGTTGCTGAAAGGACAAAATGGAGTTACTTATACTCCATCAATCCCCTCTTAGAACCTTATATATATACCTTATACTATATGGTTCTTTCTCTGCTCTTCCTTTGTTTGCTTGTAAGCCTTTAGGTATTCCATATACCCTTCAGGAGTAGAATCCTCAGGCTTTGTTGAGGTTGTGTTTACCTCTTCTACCTCTACCGGAGTATAGAGGAATGTTGTGTACCCCCCTTTCGGCCATATTTTTACATACGGCAAGAAGGGAGGGCACACACTGTAGACAACGGCAGAGACACACTATTGCAGCGATCACGGCGAGTACCACTCCTAAAACACTTATTTGACCAAAGTCAGGTATCCAGCCAAAAAGCCAGTCCCACCAACCTTGGTCAACATCTTGTTTTATATGTTTTCTCATCTCTTCTAATTGGCCTATTTTATCTTTTATTCCACGGGAGTGATCTGATAAATTGAAACAACACATCCCTGCGAACGCTGAGCATCCTATACCATGTTGGAGCAATAAATAGTCAATAGTTGCCCTATTCTGCAAGATAGCTTTTTTATACGATTGTATATCCAGCAGCATATCTTGCAGAACTGCACTAGTGATATTTATCTGTTTTACCATAAAACAGGCAAGTTTTGATATTGTCCTGTGGTTATGCAGTGTCCCAGGGGGTCAGTAGTGTAGCTTTAGGTATGCGGGGCTTTGTAGTGCAGGGCAACCCACTAACCTGGGATTCACTGTCGTCTTCAATCGGGTCAACACTGGAACAGGCAGTTGATAAATGTCGTGACGCCAGTGCCAATTGAACGGTGACACACCGTGTAGTGATAGGTGGAATAATGGAGCAATCCTGATATTGGTATAACAGGTGAACTTTACTGAACAAACTTGAAGTTGGATGAACAGTCAGTGAATACAGTTCCAGAGTTATTCCACACGTTAACATACAGTTACAGCAGTGGTTCAGGCTTTTACTCACAGTCACAAAAACTAACTTCAAGACAGGCCTCCTAGGATCAGGGATTTCCTCTTACTCTAAATGCAGCAATACACTTCAGGCAACTATTCTCTCTGCAGGGGTATACTTATTTCTTCTCCTGCTTTTAGTTCCTGGCTGTAGGCAATACCCTCAAGGTCCAGACACCCAAATCCTGGTGATAACCCTTGAGCAACGGTTTGGTAGAGATTTCTTCTCTCCTGATGGCAGGCTCTATCTTTGGAGTACCTCAGGTATAATTAACCTGGAAATCAGGGTGGAAATGATCCTCCACACCAGTAGTGCAATTTCTGCACTCCTTACTGAGTCCTGAATCTCTCAGAACTAACTCTAGAAACTTCCAACTAACTCTCTAGGCTAGGCCCTAGCCTATTTATACTAAACTGGGGGCTCCCTCTGCTGGCTGGAATAAGAATTGCCTGCAGCAGGCCTAACTTTCTTAAAGGGAGATACACATTATAATATAGCAGTGTCGGGTAACCTACCCGTATGCTGCAGTTATATATGGCCAACCCTGGTACTCCTATCAAAGACATCCCTAAACTCATATATTCTGATCTAGAGAGGAGATTCACATTATAATCACAATTTTCTGGTAACTGTAGGGAAGTGTCTCTCGTGTGTCGTGTCTGAATTGCTGGGAATAGTGGTATACGGCATACATATTAGGACATCATCAGACATCATCCACAACTCCATCCTCCGTCAGGCAAAACTCCATCAGACCTCAGACAAAACTCCGTCCTCCCTCAGACATCAGCCAAAACTCCATCAGACATCAGCCAAAACTCCATCAGACATCAGCCAAAACTCCATCAGACATCAGCCAAAACTCCGTCGTCCCTCATCCAAAACTCTGTCGTCCCTCAGACATCAGCCAAAACTCCATCAGACCTCAGACATCAGCCAAAACTCCATCGTCCCTCATCCAAAACTCCGTCGTCCCTCATCCAAAACTCAGTCGTCCCTCATCCAAAACTCAGTCGTCCCTCAGCCAAAACTCCGTCGTCCCTCAGCCAAAACTCCGTCGTCCCTCAGCCAAAACTCCGTCAGACATCAGCCAAAACTCCGTCAGACATCAGCCAAAACTCCGTCAGACATCAGCCAAAACTCCGTCAGACATCAGCCAAAACTCTGTCGTCCCTCAGCCAAAACTCCGTCGTCCCTCAGCCAAAACTCCGTCGTCCCTCAGCCAAAACTCCATCAGACATCAGCCAAAACTCCGTCAGACATCAGCCAAAACTCCGTCGTCCCTCAGCCAAAACTCCATCAGACATCAGCCAAAACTCCGTCAGACATCAGCCAAAACTCTGTCGTCCCTCAGCCAAAACTCCGTCGTCCCTCAGCCAAAACTCCATCAGACATCAGCCAAAACTCCGTCAGACATCAGCCAAAACTCCGTCGTCCCTCAGCCAAAACTCCATCAGACATCAGCCAAAACTCTGTCGTCCCTCAGCCAAAACTCTGTCGTCCCTCAGCCAAAACTCTGTCGTCCCTCAGCCAAAACTCCGTCGTCCCTCAGCCAAAACTCCGTCGTCCCTCAGCCAAAACTCCGTCGTCCCTCAGCCAAAACTCCGTCAGACATCAGCCAAAACTCCGTCAGACATCAGCCAAAACTCCGTCAGACATCAGCCAAAACTCCGTCAGACATCAGCCAAAACTCCGTCAGACATCAGCCAAAACTCCGTCCTCCCTAACTCAAAATATGCCCTACTACACACACTCTTCACCTGACAGAGCTGCTAGCTGCTGGAAAGGCAAAGGACATGTGATGATGTCATGACCATGTGACGAGTCACGTGTGTGGGAGGGGTCAGATGTGCACAGCAGCTGGTAGAGTGTACAGAACTGTAGCCATCAAATAGAGCTCTGTACTAGAGATGTGTGTGTAACCTGCATGTAGCAGTGTTGTGTATTGTGTAGCAGGGCTGTATGTGTAACCTGCATGTCGCAGAGCGGTGTACTGTGTAGCAGAGCTGTATGTGTAAACTGCATGTAGCAGAGCTGTGTACTGTGTAGCAGAGCTGTATGTGTAACCTGCATGTAGCAGTGCTGTGTACTGTGTAGCAGAGCTGTTGTGTAACTTGTATGTAGCAGAGCTGTGTACTGTGTAGCAGAGCTGTATGTGTACCCTGCATGTAGCAGAGCTGTGTACTGTGCAGCAGAGCTGTATTTGTAACCTGCATGTAGCAGAGCTGTATGTGTAACCTGCATGTAGCACAGCTGTGTACTGTGTAGCAGAGCTGTATTTGTAACCTGCATGTAGCAGAGCTGTATGTGTAACCTGCATGTAGCAGAGCTGTGTACTGTGTAGCAGAGCTGTATGTGTAACCTGCATGTAGCAGTGCTGTGTACTGTGTAGCAGAGCTGTATGTGTAACCTGCATGTAGCAGGGCTGTGTACTGTGTAGCAGAGCTGTATGTGTAACCTGCATGTAGCAGAGCTGTATGTGTAACCTGCATGTAGCAGAGCTGTATGTGTATCCTGCATGTAGCAGAGCTGTGTACTGTGTAGCAGAGCTGTATGTGTAACCTGCATGTAGCAGAGCTGTATGTGTAACCTGCATGTAGCAGTGCTGTGTACTGTGTAGCAGAGCTGTATGTGTAACCTGCATGTAGCAGAGCTGTATTTGTAACCTGCATGTAGCAGAGCTGTGTACTGTGTAGCAGAGCTGTATGTGTAACCTGCATGTAGCAGAGCTGTATGTGTAACCTGCATGTAGCAGAGCTGTGTACTGTGTAGCAGAGCTGTATGCGTAACCTGCATGTAGCAGAGCTGTGTACTGTGTAGCAGAGCTGTATGTGTAACCTGCATGTAGGAGAGTTGTATGTGTAACCTGCATCTAGCAGAGCTGTGTACTGTGTAGCAGAGCTGTATGTGTAACCTGAATGTAGCAGAGCTGTGTACTGTGTAGCAGAGCTGTATGTGTAACCTGCATGTAGCAGAGCTGTGTACTGTGTAGTAGAGCTGTATGTGTAACCTGGATGTAGCAGTGCTGTGTACTGTGTAGCAGATCTGTATGTGTACCCTGCATGTAGCAGAGCTGTGTACTGTGTAGCAGTGCTGTATGTGTAACCTGCATGTAGCAGAGCTGTATGTGTAACCTGCAGGTAGGAGAGTTGTATGTGTAACCTGCATGTAGCAGAGCTGTGTACTGTGTAGCAGAGCTGTATGTGTAACCTGCATGTAGCAGTGCTGTGTACTGTGTAGCAGATCTGTATGTGTACCCTGCATGTAGCAGAGCTGTGTACTGTGTAGCAGAGCTGTATGTGTAACCTGCATGTAGCAGGGCTGTATGTGTAACCTGCATGTAGGAGAGCTGTATGTGTAACCTGCATGTAGCAGGGCTGTGTACTGTGTAGCAGAGCTGTATGTGTAACCTGAATGTAGCTGAGCTGTGTACTGTGTAGCAGGGCTGTATGTGTAACCTGCATGTAGCAGAGATGTGTACTGTGTAGCAGAGCTGTATGTGTAAACTGCATGTAGCAGAGCTGTATGTGTAACCTGCATGTAGCAGAGCTGTGTA
The DNA here is from genome assembly GCF_905171765.1 of Bufo bufo. Lineage (NCBI taxonomy): Eukaryota > Metazoa > Chordata > Amphibia > Anura > Bufonidae > Bufo > Bufo bufo. The sequence goes on along the minus strand of NC_053394.1, from coordinate 170,622,632 downwards.
CTGTGTAGCAGAGCTGTATGTGTAACCTGCATGTAGCATTGCTGTTTACTGTGTAGCAGAGCTGTATGTGTAACTTGCATGTAGCAGAGCTGTGTACTGTGTAGTAGAGCTATATGTGTAACCTGCAGGTAGCAGTGCTGTGTACTGTGTAGCAGAGATGTGTACTGTGTTACAGAGATGTGTGTGTAACCTGCATGTAGCAGAGCTGTGTACTGTGTTACAGAGATGTGTGTGTAACCTGGGAACTATAAAAAAGTGTAAAAATAATAATAATAATTAGATCACCCCCCTTTTCCCAAAATGAAAATAAAAGAACTGAAAAAATACACATCATTGGTGTCGCAATGTGTAAAATCACCCATTGTATAAAAATATATTCCCCATACGGCAAACAGCAAAACAGAAAAAAAAAGAGTCCAAATGTCCGATTCGTCGTTTTTGGTCGCTTCATTTGCTACAATTTTTTATTATAAAAAGTGATCAAAAAGTCTTAAACACCCCAGAATGGTATGAGTGAAAAGTTCAGATTGCCCTGCAAAAAATGAGCCCCACCCAGCTCCGTAAACATAATTACAAAAAAGTTATAGGGGTTAAAATAAAAAATAAATAAATCAGATTCTGGAAATCTCCTGTCACTCCGAGTTACTCAGAATTGGTAGCCCTAATTAATAAATACATGCAACATGAATGTATATATGCCTCTTCACACAAAACTAGATCACAAGTGTTAGGCCTCTTACACATAAACGTTGTTGGTCGATTCCGTGCATTAGGGACAGCAATTTGCAGTCCCCAATGCACGGGCAACTTGCGTGCAGCGGCTGGGACAGATCCAGACTTATTCAACTTGAATGGGTCAGTGAGCATGTTCTACTTTTTTGCCGTGCGGTGGGACGGCCAGAAACACCACGGAAGCACTCTGTAGTGCTTCTATGGGGATCCGATCCGTGTTTACGTTCCGTTCAAGTGAATAGGTCGACATCACGGATGCGGGATGCACACGGCTGGTGCCCTGTGTATTGCGGAACCGCCGTATGTGGTCCACAATACAACCACAGGCACACAGCGGCCATGTGCAAGAGGCCTTACAAAGATGGGATTTATGGTGCACATCCTCTTATGCTTCCCATATTCCACAGATTTATATCACACAGCTACTTACAGTTGTGCTGATAAGTTTACATACCCTTGCAGAACTTATGATTTCTTAAAGGGGTATTCTCATCTTCACTTTTTTATACTTGCCTTTCTTGAGCGCGACGTTCACTTCCTGGATTCTTCTCCCGGCCAGGCCGTGCTTGCCCAGAAGACTGAAGATTTTCTCCCGGCCGGGGCGCTCAATGTCCTGAACGCGCACGCCGCCGCGCATGTGCCATGGTGACTTATTCCTGGCCTGTACAGGGAGTGCAGAATTATTAGGCAAGTTGTATTTTTGAGGATTAATTTTATTATTGAACAACAACCATGTTCTCAATGAACCCAAAAAACTCATTAATATCAAAGCTGAATATTTTTGGAAGTAGTTTTTAGTTTGTTTTTAGTTTTAGCTATTTTAGGGGGATATCTGTGTGTGCAGGTGACTATTACTGTGCATAATTATTAGGCAACTTAACAAAAAACAAATATATACCCATTTCAATTATTTATTTTTACCAGTGAAACCAATATAACATCTCAACATTCACAAATATACATTTCTGACATTCAAAAACAAAACAAAAACAAATCAGTGACCAATATAGCCACCTTTCTTTGCAAGGACACTCAAAAGCCTGCCATCCATGGATTCTGTCAGTGTTTTGATCTGTTCACCATCAACATTGCGTGCAGCAGCAACCACAGCCTCCCAGACACTGTTCAGAGAGGTGTACTGTTTTCCCTCCTTGTAAATCTCACATTTGATGATGGACCACAGGTTCTCAATGGGGTTCAGATCAGGTGAACAAGGAGGCCATGTCATTAGATTTTCTTCTTTTATACCATTTCTTGCCAGCCACGCTGTGGAGTACTTGGACGCGTGTGATGGAGCATTGTCCTGCATGAAAATCATGTTTTTCTTGAAGGATGCAGACTTCTTCCTGTACCACTGCTTGAAGAAGGTGTCTTCCAGAAACTGGCAGTTGAGCTTGACTCCATCCTCAACCCGAAAAGGCCCCACAAGCTCATCTTTGATGATACCAGCCCAAACCAGTACTCCACCTCCACCTTGCTGGCGTCTGAGTCGGACTGGAGCTCTCTGCCCTTTACCAATCCAGCCACGGGCCCATCCATCTGGCCCATCAAGACTCACTCTCATTTCATCAGTTCATAAAACCTTAGAAAAATCAGTCTTGAGATATTTCTTGGCCCAGTCTTGACGTTTCAGCTTGTGTGTCTTGTTCAGTGGTGGTCGTCTTTCAGCCTTTCTTACCTTGGCCATGTCTCTGAGTATTGCACACCTTGTGCTTTTGGGCACTCCAGTGATGTTGCAGCTCTGAAATATGGCCAAACTGGTGGCAAGTGGCATCTTGGCAGCTGCACGCTTGACTTTTCTCAGTTCATGGGCAGTTATTTTGCGCCTTGGTTTTTCCACACGCTTCTTGCGACCCTGTTGACTATTTTGAATGAAACGCTTGATTGTTCGATGATCACGCTTCAGAAGCTTTGCAATTTTAAGAGTGCTGCATCCCTCTGCAAGATATCTCACTATTTTTGACTTTTCTGAGCCTGTCAAGTCCTTCTTTTGACCCATTTTGCCAAAGGAAAGGAAGTTGCCTAATAATTATGCACACCTAATATAGGGTGTTGATGTCATTAGACCACACCCCTTCTCATTACAGAGATGCACATCACCTAATATGCTTAATTGGTAGTAGGCTTTCGAGCCTATACAGCTTGGAGTAAGACAACATGCATAAAGAGGATGATGTGGTCAAAATACTCATTTGCCTAATAATTCTGCACGCAGTGTATAGTATAGAGTCGGCGTGCGCGTTCGCGGCTCTGTACTATACTGGCCAGGAAGAAGTCATCATGGCGCATGCGCGGCGGCATGCGTGTTCAGGACATTGAGCGGCCCGGCGGGATTCAACAGGAGAGGTGGCCGTAACCAGGGGAGACCAAAGACAACATCAGGTAAGAGGTGACTTATTTTCTAAAAAAGGGTGGGAATTGGGTAATAAAATGTATTTAGAAAAATGATCACTGTCAAATTATTAACAGATTTAACAGTGATCAATATGATGGGAATACCCCTTTAACCATTGTTCAGAGAATATGAATGATAACACGGACACTTGTCTCTCGCTCATGGTTAGTGGTCGGCTGAAGCCATTTATGTCAAACAACTGTGTTTACTCTTTATAAATCATAATCACAACACAAACTCCCCAAATGACCCTGATCAGAAGTTTACACACCCCAGCTCTTAATACCATGTATTGCCCCCTTTAACATCAATGACAGCTTGAAGTCTTTTGTGGTAGTTGTGGATGAGGCTCTTTATTTTCTCAGATGGTAAAACTGCCAATTCTTCCTGTTGAAAATAAAAAAGCAATTCCACCACAGTTTTACAGGATTTTTATTTACGACATTCGATGTGCGATAAAACTGACTTACTTTTATTCTACAGGTCAGATCGAATCCGGCGATACCTTATATGTATAGTTTTTCTTGCGTTTTAATAGTGATAAAAAAATTAAAAAAAAATCTGATTAATTTATTTGTCGCCATATTTTGAGCCCTATAACTTTTTAGCAATTATGTGTACGGAGCTGGGTGGGGGCTCATTATTTGCGGGGCAATCTGAACTTTTCACTGATACCATTCTGGGGTGTTTAAGACTTTTTGATCACTTTTTATTTAAATTTTTGTAGCAAATGAAGCGACCAAAAACGGCGAATCGGACATTTGGACTCTTTTTTTTTCTGTTTTGCTGTTTGACGTATGGGGAATATATTTTTATACAATGGGTGTTTATACACATTGTGAAACCCATGATGTGTATTTTTTTAGTTATTTTATTTTCATTTTGGGAAAAGGGGGGTGATCTGAATTTTTATGTTTTTTTTTTACACTTTTTTATAGTTCCCAGGTTACACACACATCTCTGTAACACAGTACACAGCCCTGCTACATGCGGTTAGACACACTGCTCTATATACACAGTACACAGCTCTGCTACATGCAGGTTACACATACAGCTCTGCTACACAGTACACAGCTCTGCTACATGCAGGGTACACATACAGATCTGCTACACAGTACACAGCACAGCTACATGCAGGTTACACATACAGCTCTGCTACACAGTACACAGCTCTGCTACAGCCAGGGTACACATACAGCTCTGCTACATGCAGGTTACACACACAGCTCTACTACACAGTACACAGCAATGCTACATGCAGGTTAAACATACAGCTCTGCTACATGCAGGTTACACATACAGCTCTGCTACACAGTACACAGCTCTGCTACATGCAGGGTACACATACAGATCTGCTACACAGTACACAGCACTGCTACATGAAGGTTACACATACAGCTCTTCTACACAGTACACGGCACTGCTACAGCCAGGGTACACATACAGCTCTGCTACATGCAGGTTACACATACAGCTCTGCTACACAGTACACAGCACTGCTACATGCAGGTTAAACATACAGCTCTACTACATGCAGGTTACACATACAGCTCTGCTACACAGTACACAGCCTGCTACATGCAGGTTACACATACAGCTCTGCTACATGCAGGTTACACATACAGCTCTGCTACACAGTACACAGCTCTGCTACATGCAGGTTACACATACAGCTCTGCTACACAATACACAGCACTGCTACATGCAGGTTATACATACAGCTCTGCTACACAGTACACAGCTCTGCTACAGCCAGGGTACACATACAGCACTGCTACATGCAGGTTATACATACAGCTCTGCTACACAGTACACAGCACTGCTACATGCAGGTTAAACATACAGCTCTGCTACATGCAGTTTACACATACAGCTCTGCTACACAGTACACAGCTCTGCTACATGCAGGTTAGACATACAGCTCTGCTATATACAGGTTACACATACAGCTCTGCTACACAGTACACAGCTCTGCTACATGCAGGTTACACATACAGCTCTGCTACATGCAGGTTACACATACAGCTCTGCTACACAGTACACAGCAATGCTACATGCAGGTTACACATACAGCACTGCTACATGCAGTTTACACATACAGCTCTTCTACACAGTACACAGCTCTGCTACATGCAGGGTACACATACAGCTCAGCTACACAGTACACAGCTCTGCTACATGCAGGTTACACATACAGCTCTGCTACACAGTACACAGCTCTGCTGCATCCAGGGTACACATACAGCTCTGCTACATGCAGGTTACACATACAGCTCTGCTACACAATACACAGCACTGCTACATGCAGGTTACACATACAGTCTGCTACATGCAGGTTACAAATACAGCTCTGCTACACAGTACACAGCTGTGCTACATGCAGGTTACACATACAGCTCTGCTACACAGTACACAGCACTGCTACATGCAGGTTACACATACAGCTCTGCTACACAGTACACAGCACTGCTACATGCAGGTTACACATACGGCTCTGCTACACAGTACACAACTCTGCTACATGCAGGTTACAAATACAGCTCTGCTACATGCAGATTACACATACATCTCTGCTACACAGTACACAGCACTGCTACATGCAGGTTACACATACAGCTCTGCTACATGCAGGTTACACATACAGCTCTGCTACACAGTACATAGCTCTGCTACATGCAGGTTACACATACAGCTCTGCTGCATGCAGGTTACACATACACCTCTGCTACACAGTACACAGCCCTGCTACATGCAGGTTACACATACAGCTCTGCTACACAGTACACAGCTCTGCTACATGCAGGTTACACATACAGCTCTGCTACACAGTACACAGCTCTGCTACATGCAGGTTACACATACAGTCTGCTACATGCAGGTTACAAATACAGCTCTGCTACACAGTACACAGCTGTGCTACATGCAGGTTACACATACAGCTCTGCTACATGCAGGTTACAAATACAGCTCTGCTACACAGTACACAGCTCTGCTACATGCAGGGTACACATACAGCTCTGCTACACAGTACACAGCTCTGCTACAGCCAGGGTACACATACAGCTCTGCTACATGCAGGTTACACATACAGCTCTACTACACAGTACACAGCACTGCTACATGCAGGTTAAACATACAGCTCTGCTACATGCAGGTTACACATACAGCTATGCTACACAGTACACAGCACTGCTACATGCAGGGTACACATACAGATCTGCTACACAGTACACAGCACTGCTACATGCAGGTTACATATACAGCTCTGCTACACAGTACACAGCACTGCTACAGCCAGGGTACACATACAGCTCTGCTACATGCAGGTTACACATACAGCTCTGCTACACAGTACACAGCACTGCTACATGCAGGTAAAACAAACAGCTCTGCTACATGCAGGTTACACATACAGCTCTGCTACACAGTACACAGCTCTGCTACATGCAGGTTACACATACAACTCTACTACATGCAGGTTACACATACAGCTCTGCTACACAGTACACAGCTCTGCTACATGCAGGGTACACATACAGATCTGCTACACAGTACACAGCACTGCTTCATGCAGGATACACATACAGCTCTGCTACACAGTACACAGCTCTGCTACAGCCAGGGTACACATACAGCCCTGCTACATGCAGGTTACAAATACAGCTATGCTACACAGTACACAGCTCTGCTACATGCAGGGTACACATACAGCTCTGCTACACAGTACACAGCTCTGCTACATGCAAGTTACACATACAGCTCTGCTACACAGTACACAGCACTGCTACATGCAGGTTACACATACAGCTCTGCTACACAGTACACAGCTCTGCTACATGCAGGTTACACATACAGCTCTGCTACACAGTACACCGCTCTGCTACATGCAGGTTACACATACAGCCTGCTACACAATACACAACACTGCTACATGCAGGTTACACACACATCTCTAGTACAGAGCTCTATTTGATGGCTACAGTTCTGTACACTCTACCAGCTGCTGTGCACATCTGACCCCTCCCACACACGTGACTCGTCACATGGTCATGACATCATCACAGGTCCTTTGCCTTTCCAGCAGCTAGCAGCTCTGTCAGGTGAAGAGTGTGTGTAGTAGGGCATATTTTGAGTTAGGGAGGACGAAGTTTTGGCTGATGTCTGACGGAGTTTTGGCTGATGTCTGACAGAGTTTTGGCTGATGTCTGACGGAGTTTTGGCTGAGGGACGACGGAGTTTTGGCTGAGGGACGACGGAGTTTTGGCTGAGGGACGACGGAGTTTTGGCTGATGTCTGACGGAGTTTTGGCTGAGGGACGACTGAGTTTTGGCTGATGTCTGACGGAGTTTTGGCTGAGGGACGACGGAGTTTTGGCTGATGTCTGACGGAGTTTTGGCTGAGGGACGACTGAGTTTTGGCTGATGTCTGACGGAGTTTTGGCTGATGTCTGACGGAGTTTTGGCTGAGGGACGACGGAGTTTTGGCTGAGGGACGACGGAGTTTTGGCTGAGGGACGACGGAGTTTTGGCTGAGGGACGACGGAGTTTTCCCTGAGGGAGGACGGAGTTTTGGATGAGGGAGGACGGAGTTTTGTCTGAGGTCTGATGGAGTTTTGCCTGACGGAGGATGGAGTTGTGGATGATGTCTGATGATGTCCTAATATGTATGCCGTAGTGGTATCATTGCTAATGTCAACCTAGCTATTGTACAGAGTCCCTCTGTAATATTGGCCGGTATGTATGTGTAACTAGTATTCCCACAGGCCAATACCCATCCTGTTGGTAGAGGTACATGTTTGTCTAGGGATGGTACTGTTTTTGTAATTATACATTGCATATTTTTTCCTGATACTATCTTTTTACAACTACCTAAATCTCTATCACAAATATTTGGCTTAGTCTTGTTCTGCATTTTTGCTTGTATGCAGGGAGGCAATAGTTCCTCATCGCAGGAGAACTTGTAACATATTTCTGTGGCTGTAACAAGACCTGTAATTATTTCTATCATATTACTTTGCAGAGTCTCATATGTAGGACAGTCATAACAAGCATGATAAGGATTTACATATCCATATTTAACATCATGATCCTCCAAATCTGTGTCATTCCATTGGGAACGTAGGAGCCCCGTCCATACATCTACTGGGGTGGGGACCGCTACCAGACATGTCTCCAAAATGTTAGATGCAAATAAAGTGGTTCGGAGACAAAAGTCAGTTAAGTTCAGAGTTTTGGCCAGGTACAACCATAAGTTCTCCTTTGTCTTCCACAGATTGTCTTCCCCTCTGCATTCTGTTTTCAGGTATGTCTGTCTGTTCCACAGCTATGGGACAGTGAATAGGAGACACAAAACTGCAATTATCAAGGCACTATATGTCAGCCATCTCAAGGAATTTCCCGACTGCGTCATTTCGTTGGGGGTCAAGGCTGTCTGCCTCCGTTAGTACCCCTTCTGTATCTTCTTCGAGGTCAAGGCTGTCTGCCTCCATTAGTACCTCTCTTTTCTTCAAGGCCAAGGCTGTCTGCCTCCGTTCCTGCCTCCTTTCTTTCTCTCACAAGCTTCACTCGGGTGGCGTGGATCCAAATTGGAGATTGTTCAGTCAGCACAGCTGTTCTGGTTACTACAACCACGGTAGTAGGTGGGCCATATATGAAATCACCTTGAGCTCTTCCTTTCTTCAGTGTTTCGACCACCACCTCATCCCCCACCCTGTATGGGGTGGGTGGGTTCCTGTGGAAGAGAGGGAGACTTACAAGCAACTTATTTTTTCAGTTCTACTGAGGACCTTGATCAGATTATTACTCCTCTCTGATCAGGTCCAAGTCCCCTTCCTGCACTACCAGGGGGCGTCTTGCCCATGGTGTGGGGAAAGGCCTACCCATGAGTATCTCAATGCTGTTTATGTCCTACTCCGTGGAAATGTGCTATTAAGATGGAAGCACTGTGTTGGGGAATGCATAGCTTCCCCTCTTCGCAGAATAATCCTATCTCAGGATTTTTCTGCAATACTGAATAACACCAGTCTTACTGTTCCTGTTCAGTGGCATACCACTGAAGATCAGTAAGCATTTGCAACATCTCAGAAGTTGGAGGTGCCAGACATGGCATCTCCCAATGGTTACACAAACCTGTGAGGTTGCATTTGGCCACTCATTTTGCCACCTTATCTGCCAGTGCATTGCCCTGTGAGACATGATCCTTACCATCTGCTGCTTTGAATCCTCTCCTCTGCCAAATCATATCATGGTCCCACACTACCCCATGTGTGTACCTACTATCAGTATAGATGGTGACAGGTCTATCAGTATGTAGAATACATGTCCTAGTGAGTGCAATGAGCTCAGCTGCCTGCTGTGTTGAGTGTGGATGTCCTTGAGTAGGCCTACAACATCATGAGTGGTGTACAAAATGGTGTAATGTCACATTGTGAAAGAAGTTGCCGACTCTACCATCATAGCACAGGCTGCAAGAGAACACAGACATTCCGGCATCCCTTGAACAGGGATGGGCATTACCTTTGAGAAAAATACACAAGGACGCAACTTGCCTCCGTTTTCTTGTGTCAGTACACCCGCCATGGTTTTACAATTTTGGCGTGCAAACATGTGGAAGGGCATATTATAGTCAGGGAGGCCCAGCCCTGGACTCGACATGAGTGAACATTTCAGATAATCAAATGCATTGTACATTTTCAGAAGACCATTTAATCAAATCTGGATTTTCTTCCAGAGTGGCTTGCCTCAAAACATTGTCATAATAGGAGCAATCAGGAATCCATTGTCTACAGTAGTTTATTATACCAAGGAAAGATAACATTTCCTTCTTGGTGTGCGGGGTGACCAAACCCGCAATAGACTGGACTCTTTCTGCGCTGATTCTCCTTACACCTTTTGTGAGGACAAAGCCCAAGTATTCAACCTGCATTTTACACCATTGCATTTTCTTAAGTGTCACTTTGTGACCACATCCTGACAACCATTATAAACCATCCTGAATGCTGGCCTCCGCTGACATGCTACACAGTAACAAATCATCGACATATTGCAGCAGCACAGAACCTTGGGGGAAGTACCATGGTTCTAACATTGCTTGGAGGACATGCTGTACACTACAGGTGAATCAGCATATCCCTGGGGCATTTCTGCACCAGGTCAGTTGACGTCTGTCAAAGGAAAAAGCAAAAAGTAGTCTGGTTATCTAATCAAATGGGATAGAAAAGAATGCATTTTTCAGATCTATCACACTGAAATAGACAGCGTCTGCTGGAATGGCAGATAATAATTGAGTGACATCAGGTACAACAGGGGCTATAGGCACAATGATGTTGTTGATGGCCCTTAAATCCTGTAAAAAGCGGGCAGTACCATCTGCCTTTGTCACTGGATTCACGGGCGTGCTGTAGGGTGAAATCACCTCTGCCAGGATTCCCTTTTGTAGGAATTCTTCTATCATTGGCCTAAGTCCATCAAGTTTTTCTTTTTTACAGCGGGTATTTCTGGAACACTGAGATGACACCTGGTTTCGCAGTAGCTGTGTAAAGTGTGCAATCTATGAATCCTGTGTCATATTCATTTGAAGACCATAATGCAGGGTTAATGTTGTTAAGTTCTGGGTGGTCCTGTATGTTTGCAAGAATCAGTAGCACTGGTGTAGAGATTGGAATGAGATCTAAGTGTACTCTTATGTCCTGATTCTTTGCTGATACCTGCAAATCAAGCTTAATGAACAAATCTCTCCCTAACAGGCTGACTGGGCAATCTAGTATAATGCTAAATACATGATCTGTGATGTATTCCCTGTCCATGGTCTCGAGTGGTAGTGAGTCAGTTTTGAATGGTTTTGTCAAAACCCCATTAATTCACATAGAAGGCTCACACTTCTTTCCTCCCACTCTGAGTCATCTAAGTCCACCCCTTTTAGTCGGACGCTGTGGTCCTCCTTCTGTCCGTCCCAGCTGTCCATAAGAACAGAGCTCAGATGTTAAGCACAACACTTAACATGTAACACGTAACTGCAAACATTATAACAAACAGATTTGACAATACAAAGGGACCATAAAAACTTTTCATTGACTTCAATAAAAGAAAAATGTACAGCTTGATCAATTATGGCAAAAAAGGAGAGGAAAAAGGAAGATCAGCGGCACTACGTAAGTACACCTGTGTATATCTTGTGTCCGTGCGAGATCCAAGGACTGGCAGCCGTCTTTAGAGACCATGTAGTGGCGGTGCTCAGCGTGGTAAATGGGGTACAAAGTTGATGATAAGAGAGAGATGCGGCACTCACCGATGGTTGTTGCTAGTTGCTTTTATTGCAGTTCGAGCAGCATACTGCGCAGGCAGGGGAGCGGGATGGCCACAATGTGCGTCGGCGACGGCCGTTTCGCGCGGAAGTTGCGCTTCTTCAGACCGGATATGACATGCAGGTGCACGGACAAACCGTTTTGAAGGGAAAAATGCTGGGCGTCACTATGGTGATCCCGGATCTCCCCTGTGTGCAGCTGTGGAAAAAATGAAAGAGACACAAGGCATTAGTATGAGTATCACAAAAAGTATCAAGTTACAAACAATGCAAAAAATAGATATTAATTCTTGGTTTGGGCGACAAATTCCAGGTGCCAAACCGGTATAAGGACACAGAGGGATAAATGAATGCCATATAGAGGCAGGGGATGTACATGGAAGGGAGAGAATGTGGGAAAAGTATCGAAAAATTCTATAGGTGTCCGATATATTAGAAATGATGTAGTGGAGGTAGCGACCGTGCGTAAATGGCGGGATATTAGTCACAAAAAGACCGCCATGTCATTCTTGTCATTTAGTCCATGGGGTCCCATGGCACTGGTCCTGATGATCCATCTGGCCTCCCGTTGCAGCAAGAGGCGGTGGCGATCACCACCCCGAAGGATGGGTCCCACCGCCTCAATGCCAGCAAAGGAGAGGGCAGATGGATCACCATTATAGGCTGAGCGAACATGTTCAATGAGGCGAGGAGACCCTCGTCCGGTACGGATGGAATTAATGTGCTCGCGCACCCGTTCAAGCAAAGGCCTGATTGTTTTACCAATGTAGAACATGTTACAACTACAAGAGATGACGTATACCACGAAAGGAGTACGACAGTTGATAAACTGTGTAACCTTATGTGTAACGCCCCCTAGGGACAAACTTTTCGCTTGGGAGTTCAAATGACAAAATGAACACGTTCCACATTTGTGGTTACCTATGGGGATTCTGCTTTGTAACCAATTGGACCCTTTCGATAGCCGGAGAACGCTATGGACCAATTTGTCCCTTAAGGTATGGCACTTCCTAAAGGTGATGAGAGGCTTGCTAGAGACTACTGTGCCCAGAGACGATTCATGCTTCAGGAGGTCCCAGTTATTATGTACCGCCCGTTTGATGATATCCGCTGCAGGACTGAACTTAAAGACTAAAGCAAATTTATCGTCTTTATCATCACCTATGTTGTCACTGAGGAGACTAGATCGAGGGCGTAAGGCGGCTCGATGTAATGCATCCAATACGGTCCCAGTACATAATAACTGGGACCTCCGGAAGCATGAATCGTCTCTGGGCACAGTAGTCTCTAGCAAGCCTCTCATCACCTTTAGGAAGTGCCATCCCTTAAGGGACAAATTGGTCCATAGCGTTCTCCGGCTATCGAAAGGGTCCAATTGGTTACAAAGCAGAATCCTCATAGGTAACCACAAATGTGGAACGTGTTCATTTTGTCATTTGAACTCCCAAGCGAAAAGTTTGTCACTAGGGGGCGTTACACATAAGGTCACACAGTTTATCAACTGTCGTACTCCTTTCGTGGTATACGTCATCTCTTGTAGTTGTAACATGTTCTACATTGGTAAAACAATCAGGCCTTTGCTAGAACGGGTGCGCGAGCACATTAATTCCATCCGTACCGGACGAGGGTCTCCTCGCCTCATTGAACATGTTGGCTCAGCCCATAATGGTGATCCATCTGCCCTCTCCTTTGCTGGCATTGAGGCGGTGGGACCCATCCTTCGGGGTGATGATCGCCACCGCCTCTTGCTGCAACGGGAGGCCAGATGGATCATCAGGACCAGTGCCATGGGACCCCATGGACTAAATGACAAGAATGACATGGCGGTCTTTTTGTGACTATAATATCCCGCCATTTACGCACGGTCGCTACCTCCACTACATTATTTCTAATATATCGGACACCTATAGCATTTTTCGATACTTTTCCCACATTCTCTCCCTTCCATGTACATCCCCTGCCTCTATATGGCATTCATTTATCCCTCTGTGTCCTTATACTGGTTCGGCACCTGGAATTTGTCACCCAAACCAAGAATTAATATCTATTTTTTGCATTGTTTGTAACTTGATACTTTTTGTGATACTCATACTAATGCCTTGTGTCTCTTTTTCATTTGTTCCGCAGCTGCACACAGGGGAGATCCGGGATCACCATAGTGACGCCCAGCATTTTTCCCTTCAAAAAGGCTTGTCCGTGCACCTGCACGTCATATCCGGTCTGAAGAAGCGCGACTCCCGCGCGAAACGGCCGTCGCCGACACACATTGTGGCCATCCCGCTCCCCGGCCTGCGCAGTATGCTGCTCGAACTGCAATAAAAGCAACTAGCAACAACCATCGGTGAGTGCCGCGTCTCTCTTCTCATCAACTACAGCTTGATCAATGCTGTTGGCACCAATAAAAACCAAAAACTTCCAAGAAAAATAAAATAAAATCCTCAATGCGCATATTATTTAAAAAAACGAATACCGTACTCCATACGCATTCATTTTTTTTTTCATGTTTTCATGTACTCATTTTTCACAAACAGCTCATAACCACGCCCTTACACATAGAATATGAATTGCATTCACAGCTCTGCTAAAAACATCCATCAGTCACAAAGCCACACCCATTCACATTCCACTGAATCCTGTATCTTTCAATCCAGTCACACAATTTCTTTGTTACATTCCAAAACTTGCAGCAGAGACAAACACAACTTTCCTGGAAACAGATATCCACACCACACCCAGAATTGCTAATGGTCTGTCACTATTAAGCTGCTTTTTCCAATATCTTCTGGTCTTCACTATGTGATTAATCAACTCTTATAAGAAGACAATATACATGTTATAATCATACAGTAATTTTGTTAAAATTCAAATCATCTTATATGCCATGTGGTTTTAGTTTAGTGTTACACACATCGCCACTTATTCTATATAATTCCCCTTCCCCCATTTTCTTTGCCTTGCTTCTCTTATCTCAGGAATGTTTAGGCAGGGGAAGTAAAGCAATCTATCACAGGACGTTCAACTGTCCCAAATGTTCCTCAAACTTTTACTCATATCTGAATAAGGACTTAGAATGGGTGCAACCTTAGATTGATAGGATTGGACACTTAGAATTGGCATCATAGCACAATTACTGTGGGCACTTTCTTGACTAGTGGATTTGCAAATATCATTGGATCTAATCCAATGCTGGAGCCCTGTCTGGAAGATCTATAGATAACATACACTGGTATCTTCACAGTCTGCAGATGCATTACCAATTACCAGCCCTCTGCCCCCCCCAACCCCCATATGGAATTCCTGAGCACAGGAGGAGGATGTGAGATGGGAGGGAGTTCTCTCTGAGAGCACATTTCAGAGAGAACAGGAAAAGTTCCTGTGGAACTATTTGTCACATTTTGGAATTTACAGCAGATGTGGTGGGGGAAGGGATGCCACATGGCAACTTCTTTGTTCTCTATAGGATTCAAAATCCTCCATCTTGTAATAAGAAATGCTACTCATTTCACCAACTTTCAATTTCTCTCAGTTACTTCCATGGACACTTTAAACCATAACTCAGTATACACCAGCCTATTATTATCCTTCAATCAACTTCTCTTTTCAATTATCAATACACATCCATTAACTGACCATCTTTTAGTGCTGTAATCTCTAATTTTAGGGCTATAGATCGTCCCTATTTAAACACACACATATCATTAGGGCAACAAAACTTAACCAGTTCATTTCTGAACGTTTAACACAAGCCCTTTCTGATTGCAGACACTGGGGCACTTTTTCCCTTGCCATCAATTAACTTCCTGACACTGCTCTGTTTTCTCATTCACCAGAACCCTTTCTAATATACACAGTCTGTACGTGTCTAGTTCCAATCCATTCTGGTTTATTTCACAGTTGGCAAACAGTTATAATAGAGGGGGTTGAGCTTCCTTGACATCCAATCATATGTTAGCATTTGTTTGACCTATAGTATGAACACACATGAGCTCTGCATTAACATTTTAGATGACTCATAGTAACAGCATTTGACCAATCAGGTATATACACATAGGCCAGCATGCATTTGAGCCAAGATAACCCTATAAGCTAGGACTGTTCAAACTTACAAACTAAGGAATGTATGGGTATCTTGAAACCGCACAGGAAGTTTCTCACATCCCAAAGGAGGGAAGGGGGATTTTGGAAATGCACTGGCCAAATGTAATGTAATACACGTTGCTGAAAGGACAAAATGGAGTTACTTATACTCCATCAGTCACGGTGTGAGCAACAGGTGGGCCATGGTAAATACAGTTCTGGTTACTCACGGTTACGTCTTCCCTGGGCAGGCTCGCATAAGTAAAGAGGAGAACGGCACAAGAATTCTCTGGGGCACACTCTGGTGTAAGGGACACAGGCCAGATGGTGGTTCGAGGTGCCCTTGATGGTCTGTATTAATGTGCCTATGGCAAGGTCCCTTGTAGTCGTGACGTCAGTACCTTTTGTATAAAGGCACAACCATTTACTGTAGTGTTCATTAAGGAATTTGAGACTGAGTCAGGAAAGATGAAATCCAGGGTAGAACTTTTCTGAAGATAAATCCTGGTAACAGTACATCTAAGTAATAACAGTCTCTTGGTACAGCCAGATATTGAATACATTCTCTCATGCATATGGGGGGAAAGGAAAATGCAAGTCCTTTGAAAGCTACTGCTTCAGACTAGGCTTATAAATTATGAAAGTCTTACACTGGTAAAAACTCAGGCCTTATTCTAACCTTGGTTGAAGGTGCTTTTCTAAATCCTTGAACTTCTATTCCAATGTTGTTCTGACAGTTGGCCTAAACTGTCCTCAGAGTTTGAACTGGAGGTGTGGATGCCTGACTCTGTATCCTACACCTGGTACAAAGGTGCCTAGTAAGCCCTCAAATAATGGCCGTCTTGCTGATCCTTTGTCCTGAATAAAATGTAGTAATCCCTTGGATACTTGGCTGAATGCAGCTTGGACATTGGTCCCCCTGGAAGAGCGATCTATTGGAGTGGATTGCTCACCTCCATCGGGGGGCTGTTAAAAAGTTATGGCCCTCTGAAAATGGTGATTCCCAAAAAAATTAAAACTTTTTTTGTGCAAAAGTAGTAGACTAGCAGACTAAATTTACCATGTCATTTATGCAACACAATGAATTGCTCAAAATTTATAAAACATGAAACAATGCCTTGTTTGCTGTATTTTAACTTTCGCCAAGAAAGAGTTAAAGGGGTTATGCCCTGATTTATGTACAAAATGAAAATCAGACATCATAAAGTACATGAAATACATTTCTAACAAAGCTAGAACTAGCCCTGTACCTCACATGGGTCCAGAGATATCCCCATTCACTGCTTAAATTGCTCTGCTAAATTATATTCAGACTGGCAGCGCAGGGTACATGTCTTTTATGCTGCAGCTCTCTCCCTGTAACTGCCATAGCTTCTAACAGAACATATGGCTGGAGGCAGTTGAAGAGGACCTTTCACCTAGGGTTGCCACCTTTTCTTCAAGCCAAACCCAAACAGGAGGGAGGGCCCCCTTCCAGACCCCACCCATGTCCCACCTCCAGCCACGCCCATATCCTGCCTCCAGCCACACCCATGTCCCGCCTACACCCCTGGTCGCTGTCGCACCATGATCGTTACGCCCCTGAATAGGCTCATTAGCATATTATAAGTCTTTCTTTAAAGAGAACGGCGGCAGCGGAAGGCAGGGAGTTATAAAACACATTGTTATGTACTGCTGACATTTGCCCATCGCTAATGTCAGTCAGCTACATAACATAACGTTTTTTTCTTATGATTGACAGATTCAGAAACCTGTTTAACCCCTTAAGGACTCAGCCATATTTCACCTTAAGGACTTGGCCACTTTTTGCAAATCTGACTAGTGTCACTTTAAGTGGTGATAACTTTAAAATGCTTTGACTTATCCAGGCCATTCTGAGATTGTTTTTTCGGCACATATTGTACTTCATGACACTGGTAAAATGAAGTAAAAAAAAAAATATTTTTTTTCCATAAAAAAATACCTAATGTACCAAAAATTTGGAAAAATTTGCAAATTTCAAAGTTTTTTAGTTTCTCTACTTCTGTAATACATAGTAATACCCCCAGAAAATTGTGATGATTTTACATTCCCCATATGTCTACTTCATGTTTGAATTATTTTGGGAACGATATTTTATTTTTTGGGGATGTTACAAGGCTTAGAAGTTTAGAAACAAATCTTGAAATTTTCAAAAACCCAATTTTTAGGGACCACTACAGCTCTGAAGTCACTTTGCAAGGCTTACATAATAGAAGTCACCCAAAAATGACCCCATTCTATAAACTACACCCCTCAAGGTATTCAAAACTAGAGATGAGCGAACTTCTGTTTTAAGTTCGGCGTCTAAAGTTCGGCTTCCGGTTAGCGGAGGATCCCGATATGGATTCCGAATTCCGTTGTGGTCCGTGGTAGCGGAATCAATAATGACCATTATTGATTCCGCTACCACGGACCACAACGGAATTCGGAATCCATATCGGGATCCTCCGCTAACCGGAAGCCGAACTTTAGACGCCGAACTTAAAACAGAAGTTCGCTCATCTCTATTCAAAACTGATTTTACAAACTTCGTTAACCCTTTAGGTGTTGCACAAGAGTTATTGGCAAATGGGGATGAAATTTGAGAATTTCATTTTTTTGCCTAATTTTCCATTTTAACCCATTTTTTCCACTAACAAAGCAAGGGTTAACAGCCAAACAAGACTGTATCTTTATTGCCCTCACTCTGCCGTTTACAGAAACACCAGATATGTGGCCGTAAACTCTTGTACAGCCACACAGCGGGGCGTAGAGTGAAAGGTGCGCCGTTTGGTTTTTGCAAGGCAGATTTTGCTGGACTAGTTTATTTACACCATGTCCCATTTGAAGCCCCCCTGATGCACCCCTAGAGTAGAAACTCCATAAAAGTGAATCCCATCTAAGAAACTAAACCCCTAAAGGTATTCAAAACTGATTTTACAAACTTTGTTAACCCTTTAGGTGTTGCACAAGATTTAATGGAAAATAGAGATACAATTTCAAAATTTCACTTTTTTGGCAGATTTTCCATTTTAATATTTTTTTTCCAGTTACAAAGCAAGGGTTAACAGCCAAACAAAACTCATTATTTATGGCCCTGATTCTGTAGTTTACAGAAACACCCCATATGTGGTCGTAAACTGCTGTACGGGCAGACGGCAGGGAGCAGAAGGAATGGAATGCCATACGGTTTTTGGAAGGCAGATTTTGCTGGACTGGTTTTTTGACACCATGTCCCATTTGAAGCCCCCCTGATGCACCCCTAGAGTAGAAACTCCAAAAAGTGACCCCATTTTAGAAACTAAGGGATAGGGTGGCAGTTTTGTTGGTACTAGTTTAGGGTACATATGATTTTTGGTTGCTCTATATTACACTTTTTGTGCGTCAAGGTAACAAGAAATAGCTTCTTTTTTTTTTGTTATTTACAACATTCATCTAAAAGGTTAGATCATGTGGTAATTTTATAGAGCAGGTTGTCACGGACGCGGCGATACCTAATATGTATACAATTTTTTTTATTTATGTAAGTTTTACACAATGATTTAATTTTTAAAACAAAAAAAAGTTTTTGTGTCTCCATAGCCTAAGAGCCATAGTTTTTTCAGTTTTTGGGCGATTATCTTAGGTAGGGTATGATTTTTGCGGGATGAGATGACGGTTTGATTGTTACAATTTTGGCGTACATGCAACTTTTTTGATCACTTTTATTACCTTTTTTGGGAAGTAAGGTGGGCAAAATTTCAATTTCATCATAGTTTTTTATTTTTTATTTTTATGGCATTCACCGTTCAGGTAAAGTAACATGACCGTTTTATAGATCAGGTCGTTACGGACGCGGCGATACCAAACATGTGTAGGGAATTTCATTTTTTCATTCTTAATCAGTGATAAATATGTTTTTTTTTTTTTACATTTTTTTTCACTTTTTTTGACCCAGACCCATTTGGTTCTTGAAGATCCAGTGGGTCTGATGTACTGTATTGTATTTTACTTACACTTTGTCTGAACAGATCTATGCCTTTAGCACAGATCTGTTCAGCACCATGGACAGCAGGATGCCTGAGAAGGCGTCCTGTTGCCATGAGAACCTTCCCCGTCTGCTCAGTTGTGGCCACAACTTCGCAGACGGGGAAGGGTAAGGACGGGGGCTCCCTCCCTCTGTCACCCCATCCTGTCGGGGGGCTGCAAAGGCACAGCAACCCCCCGATGGGAGAGGGAGGGAGCCACATCTTACTGTTAACTCTTTCTATACAGCGGTCCGTACGGACCGCTGTATGGAAAGGGCTAGAGTTGAGCGAATACCTGGATGTTTCGGGTTCGAGAAGTTCGGCCGAACTTCCCGGAAATGTTAGGTTTCGGGATCCGAACCCGACCCGAACTTCGTCCCGAACCCGAACCCCATTGAAGTCAATGGGGACCCGAACTTTTCGGGACTAAAAAGGCTGTAAAACAGCCCAGGAAAGGGCTAGAGGGCTGCAAAAGGCAGCAAAATGTAGTTAAGTCCCCTGCAAACAAATGTGGATAGGGAAATGAATAAAAATAAAAATTAAATAAATAAAAATTAACCAATATCAAATGGAGAGAGGTCCCATAGCAGAGAATCTGGCTTCATGTCAGCAGAGAATCAGTCTTCATGTCATAGCAGAGAATCAGGCTTCACGTCACCCAAAGCTGGAACAGTCAATTGTCATATATTTAGGCCCCGGCACGCAGGCAGAGGAGAGAGGTCCCATAGCAGAGATTCAGGCTTCATGTCAGCAGAGAATCAGTCTTCATGTCATAGCAGAGAATCAGGCTTCACGTCACCCAAAACTGGAACAGTCCATTGTCAGATATTTAGGCCCCGGCACCCAGGCAGAGGAGAGAGGTCCCATAGCAGAGAATCTGGCTTCATGTCAGCAGAGAATCAGTCTTCATGTCATAGCAGAGAATCAGGCTTCACGTCACCCAAAACTGGAACAGTCCATTGTCAGATATTTAGGCCCCGGCAACCAGGCAGAGGAGAGAGGTCCCATAACAGAGATTCAGGCTTCATGTCAGCAGAGAATCAGTCTTCATGTCATAGCAGAGAATCATGCTTCACGTCACCCAACATTGGAACAGTCCATTGTCATATAATTTAGGCCCCGGCACCCAGACAGAGGATAGAGGATAGAGGTCCCATAACAGAGATTTAGGCTTCATGTCAGCGACTCAGCAGAGAATCAGTCTTCATGTCATAGCAGAGAATCAGGCTTCATATTTTTAGGCCCCGGCACCCAGACAGAGGAGAGGTTCATTCAACTTTGGGTTGCCCCGCAATATAATGGTAAAATGAAAATAAAAATAGGATTGAATGAGGAAGTGCCCTGGAGTACAATAATATATGGTTAAGGGGAGGTAGTTAATGTCTAATCTGCACAAGGGATGGACAGGTCCTGTGGGATCCATGCCTGGTTCATTTTTATGAACGTCAGCTTGTCCACATTGGCTGTAGACAGGCCCCTGCGTTTGTCTGTAATGAAGCCCCCTGCCGTGCTGAATACACGTTCAGACAAAACGCTGGCCGCCGGGCAGGCCAGCACCTCCAAGGCATAAAAGGCTAGCTCTGGCCACGTGGACAATTTGGAGACCCAGAAGTTGAATCGGGCCGAACCATCAGTCAGTACGTGGAGGGGTGTGCACAGGTACTGTTCCACTATGTTGGTGAAATGTAGCCTCCTGCTAACACGTTCCGTATCAGGTGGTGGTGCAGTTAGCTGTGGCGTGGTGACAAAACTTTTCCACATCTCTGCCATGCTAACCCTGCCCTCAGAGGAGCTGGCCGTGACACAGCTGCGTTGGCGACCTCTTGCTCCTCCTCTGCCTTCGCATTGGGCTTCCACTTGTTCCCCTGTGACATTTGGGAATGCTCTCAGTAGCGCGTCTACCAATGTGCGCTTGTACTCGCGCATCTTCCTATCACGCTCCAGTGCAGGAAGTAAGGTGGGCACATTGTCTTTGTACCGTGGATCCAGCAGGGTGGCAACCCAGTAGTCCGCACACGTTAAAATGTGGGCAACTCTGCTGTCGTTGCGCAGGCACTGCAGCATGTAGTCGCTCATGTGTGCCAGGCTGCCCAGAGGAAAGGACAAGCTGTCCTCTGTGGGAGGCGTATCGTCATCGTCCTGCGTTTCCCCCCAGCCACGCACCAGTGATGGGCCCGAGCTACGTTGGGTGCCACCCTGCTGTGAACATGCTTCATCCTCATCCTCCTCCACCTCCTCCTCATCCTCGTCCTCCTCGTCCTCCAGTAGTGGACCCTGTCTGGCCACATTTGTACCTGGCCTCTGCTGTTGCAAAAAACCTCCCTCTGAGTCACTTCTAAGAGACTGGCCTGAAAGTGCTAAAAATGACCCCTCTTCCTCCTCCTGGGCCACCTCCTCTTCCATCATCGCCCTAAGTGTTTTCTCAAGGAGACATAGAAGTGGTATTGTAACGCTGATAATGGCGTCATCGCCACTGGCCATGTTGGTGGAGTACTCGAAACAGCGCAACAGGGCACACAGGTCTCGCATGGAGGTCCAGTCATTGGTGGTGAAGTGGTGCTGTTCCGCAGTGCGACTGACCCGTGCGTGCTGCAGCTGAAACTCCACTATGGCCTGCTGCTGCTCGCACAGTCTGTCCAGCATGTGCAAGGTGGAGTTCCACCTGGTGGGCACGTCGCATATGAGGCGGTAAGCGGGAAGGCCGAAGTTACGCTGTAGCGCAGACAGGCGAGCAGCGACAGGATGTGAACGCCAGAAGCGCGAACAGATGGACCGCAATTTATGCAGCAGCTCTGACATGTCGGGGTAGTTGTGAATGAACTTCTGCACCACCAAATTGAGCACATGCGCCAGGCAAGGGATGTGCGTCAAACCGGCTAGTCCCAGAGCTGCAACGAGATTTCGCCCTTTATCGCACACCACCAGGCCGGGCTTGAGGCTCACCGGCAGCAACCACTTATCGGTCTGTTGTTCTATACCCCGCCACAAATCTTGTGCGGTGTGGGGCCTGTCCCCCAAACATATGAGTTTCAGAATGGCCGGCTGACGTTTACCCCGGGCTGTGCTGAAGTTGGTGGTGAAGGTGTGTGGCTGACTGGATGAGCAGGTGGAAGAAGAGGAGGAGGAAGCCGAGTAGGAGGAGGAGGCGACAGGAGGCAAAGAATGTTGCCCTGCGATCCTTGGCGGCGGAAGGACGTGCGCCAAACAGCTCTTCGCCTGGGGCCCAGCCGCCACTACATTTACCCAGTGTGCACTTAGGGAGATATAGTGTCCCTGGCCGTGCTTACTGGTCCACGTATCTGTGGTTAGGTGGACCTTGCCACAGATGGCGTTGCGCAGTGCACACTTGATTTTATCGGATACTTGGTTGTGCAGGGAAGGCACGGCTCTCTTGGAGAAGTAGTGGTGGCTGGGAACAACATACTGTGGGACAGCAAGCGACAAGAGCTGTTTGAAGCTGTCTGTGTCCACCAGCCTGAATGACAGCATTTCATAGGCCAGTAGTTTAGAAATGCTGGCATTC
This sequence comes from Bufo bufo, assembly GCF_905171765.1. NCBI lineage: Eukaryota > Metazoa > Chordata > Amphibia > Anura > Bufonidae > Bufo > Bufo bufo. Next base: position 170,599,597 of record NC_053394.1, on the reverse strand, counting down.
AGGGCCAGGGATCGAGGGTGGCTAGGTGGGAATTTACGCTTTCTCTCAAATGTTTGTGAGATGGAATGCTGAACGCTGCCGTGTGACATGGTTGAGATGCTTGGTGACGGAGGTGTTGGTGGTGTTGGTGGTACATCCTGTGTTTGCTGGGCGGCAGGTGCCAACGTTCCTCCAGAGGCGGAGGAAGAGGCCGAGGTGGCAGCAGCAGAAGAGGTAGCAGGGGGAGCCTGAGTGAGTTCCTTGTTTTTAAGGTGTTTACTCCTCTACAGTTCATGCTTTGCATGCAGGTGCCTGGTCATGCAGGTTGTGCTAAGGTTCAGAACGTTAATGCCTCGCTTCAGGCTCTGATGGCACAGCGTGCAAACCACTCAGGTCTTGTCGTCAGCACATTGTTTCAAGAACTGCCACGCCAGGGAACTCCTTGAAGCTGCCTTTGGGGTGCTCGGTCCCAGATGGCGGTGGCTAGTAGCAGACGGACTCTCTTGGCGGCGGGTGTTCTGCTTTTGCCCACTACTACCTCTTTTGCTACGCTATTGGCTTGGTCTCACCGCTGCCTCTTCCTCCAAATTCTGAAAGTCAGTGGCATGACCTTCATTCCATGTGGGGTCTATGACCTCATCGTCCCCTGCATCGTCTTCCACCCAGTCTTCCTCCCTGACCTCCTGTTCAGTCTGCACACTGCAGAAAGATGCAGCAGTTGGCACCTGTGTTTTTTCATCATCAGAGACGTGCTGAGGTGGTATTCCCATGTCCTCATCATTAGGAAACATAAGTGGTTGTGCGTTAGTGCATTCTGTCTCTTCCACCGCTGGGGAAGGGCTAGGTGGATCCCCTTGGGAAACCCTGCCAGCAGAGTCTTCAATCAGCATAAGAGACTACTGCATAACTTGAGGCTCAGACAGTTTCCCTGATATGCATGGGGTTGATGTGACAGACTGATGGGCTTGGTTTTCATGCGCCATCTGTGCGCTTTCTGCAGAAGACTGGGTGGGAGATAATGTGAACGTGCTGGATCCACTGTCGGCCACCCAATTGACTAATGCCTGTACCTGCTCAGGCCTTACTATCCTTAGAACGGCATTGGGCCCCACGAAATATTGCTGTAAATTCTGCTGGCTACTGGGACCTGAGGTAGTTGGTTCACTAGGACTTGTGGCTGTGGCCACGTCCTCTCCCAGCACCAGAGGGTCCACTAACACCACCACGACCATGTCCGCGTCCGCGTCCCTTACTAGATGTTTTCCTCATTGTTACCGTTCACCACAATAAGAAAAAAATTATTTGGCCCAATGTATTGAATTCAAATTCAGGCCTTTTTTTACAGGCACCTAACACTATCTGGCTATCTATTTAGGTACCGTATTACACTAATACAGGCACAACAGTAACGACAGATTTAGCTGAAAATAAATTTTAGGCCTAGTATTTAGGCGCTGGGTGACAGGTATACGTTTACGGACAGAATTAGACTTGGAAATGCACGGTAGCGTGTGTGTGAAGTTATTGAGAATTACCCTATCTGCACCTTCAATCTAATATACCCTTTTATGGATAGATATAAAGTAGGCCTGATACAGCAGAAACCACTAATTTAGGAAATTGCTAGGTTGGGAATTGTATTTCAACCCAGAACAAAAACGGTGCTTTGAAGGACACAAAATAACTTGACCAGCTACAGCAATAACCACAGATTTAGCTGAATATAAATTTGAGGCCTATTATTTAGGCGCTGGGTGACAGGTATACGTTTACAGACAGAATTAGACTTGGAAATGCACGGTAGCGTGTGTGTGAAGTTCTTGAGAATGACCCTATCAGCACCTTGAATCTAATATACCCTTTTAATGAATAGATTTAAAGTAGCCCTGATACAGCAGAAACCACTAATTTAGGAAATTGCTAAGTTGGGAATTGTATTTCAACCCAGAACAAAAATATATCCTTTGCCAGACAGCAGACAGTATTACAATTGGCTGGCCACAGCTGAAACACCAGATTTAGGGTACTGCTATTTTGGCAATTGTATTTCACCCCTCAATAAAATAGCAAGCACAGCCAAGCCCCTGATGTAGGATATAGCAAAGAAATAACCACACTATTGATGGTTAAATGGACTTGGTGGCAGCTTGCCCCTAATGTAGGATATAGCCAAAAAATAACCACACTATTGATGGTTAAATGGACTTGGTGGCAGCTTGCCCCTGATGTAGGATATAGCCAAAAAATAACCACACTATTGATGGTTAAATGGACTTGGTGACAGCTTGCCCCTGATGTAGGATATAGCAAAAAGATAACCACACTATTGATGGTTAAATGGACTTGGTGGCAGCTTGCCCCTGATGTAGGATATAGCCAAAAAATAACCACACTATTGATGGTTAAATGGACTTTGTGACAGCTTGCCCCTGATGTAGGATATGTCAAAAAAATAACCACACTATTGATGGTTAAATGGACTTGCTGGCAGCTTGTGCTGGCGCAACACAAGCCACAAAATGGCCGCCGATCACCCCAGAAAAAAGTGACTGAAAAACGCTCTGGGCAGCCTTAAAACAGTGAGCAATTGAATAGCAGCAGTTCAATGATCCACAGCTGTAGATCGATCACTGTCTTAAGTGTTTTGGAGGAGTTAATCACTGCCTAATCTCGCCCTAACGTCGCAGCTGCAACCTCTCCCTACACTAAGCACAGCAGAGTGACATGCGGCGCTACGTGACTCCAGCTTAAATAGAGGCTGGGTCACATGCTGCACTGGCCAATCACAGCCATGCCAATAGTAGGCATGGCTGTGATGGCCTCGTGGGGCAAGTAGTATGACGCTTGTTGATTGGCTGCTTTGCAGCCTTTCAAAAAGCGCCAAGAAAACGACGAACACCGAACCCGGTCTTTTACTAAAATGTTCGGTACGAACCCGAACTATACAGTTCGGGTTCGCTCATCCTTAGAAACAGATGTCAGCCGTTTATACCAGAGTGTCAGCAATGAGCTGACACTCTGGTATACCACTGTACACCAACGATTATTCAAGGGGAGGCGGGCGGGGGATCGCGATCCCGCCTGCCGCACCGCCCGCAACACCCCCCCCTGCACCACCCGCCGCCATAAAACCATTCAGGGGTGCAGGGGGGGGTGGAAAAAAATGTATATGGGGCATTTTGAAGTTTGATCCCGCCAGGGACCGCGGGGATCAGAATCAGCAAAAAGAGCAGCAAACCGCAGGTCTGAATTGACCTGCGGTTTGCTGCGATCGCCGATACGGGGGGGTCATATGACCCCCCCCGGCGTTGTGACAGGATGCCGGCTGAATGATTTCAGCCGGCATCCCGTTCCGATTAACCCCCGCGGCGCCGGAATCGCGATTTAAAGCTAGGACGTACCGGTACGCCCTGAGTCCTTAAGGACTCGGGAAATAGGGCGTACCGGTACGCTCTGTGTCCTTAAGGGGTTAAAGGGTTTCTACCACCAGAAAATACTGTTATGTAGCTGACTGACATTAGCGATGCGCTAATGTCAGCACTACATAACAGTATGTTTCTAACATTTCTTTCTGCAGCCGTTTTTGTAAAAAATGCACTTTTATTATATGCTAATGAGCCTCTAGATGCTATGGGGGCGTAAAATCAGCACCTGGAGGCTCCGTCCACTCACCCATTATCCCGCCCAGGTCCCCTGTTCTGCCTGCCCCGCTCTCTTGATTGATGCCACGGTCCACCGCACCATTGACGAAATCCTGCGCCTGCGCCGTTCACTTCTGTCTTCGGCGCAGGCGCAGTGAGTGAATGATGCGATCCTGGTGCCGGATTCTTCACTGCGCCTTCACGTCACAGTGAGGAAGCCGGCATCAGGAGAGCAGCCTTCACTCACTGCGCCTGCGCCGAAGACAGAAGTGAACGGCGCAGGCGCGGGATTTCGTCAATGATGCGGTGGACCGTGGCATCAATCAAGAGAGCGGGGCGGGCAGAATAGCGGACCTGGGCGGGATACATGGTGAGTGGACGGAGCCTCTAGGTGCTGATTTTACGCCCACATAGCACCTAGAGGCTCATTAGCATATAATAAAAGTGAATTTTTTACAAAAATGCTGCAGGGACTAATGTTAGAAACATACTATTATGTAGTGCTGACATTTGCGCATCGCTATATCAGTCAGCTACATAACAGTATTTCTGGTGGTAGAAACCCTTTAAACACTGTTACATTTACACACTTCAAATGTTTTATATACCTTCTTAGAAGTGCCTATCTAGGACAGGTGGTAGGACTGTCTTGGTCACACACAGGTTGAAAAACCACTCTGCAGGCAGGGCACAGTGGGCACTGGGCTGGGCACTACTTGGGCAGGCTGCTGGAGCTGGACTGGAGAAGAATGATTTCTCCCACGGATCTCCCTGCCTCTCTCTCTCTGATGTCACTTCCTGTGGACCTGACTTCCTTATCAGAGAGAAGGAGGGAGGGACTGGGAGGCAGGCAGGGGAGGAGCGAGGAAGAGCGAGGAGGAGCGAGGGAGACCGGAGACTGAACAGTGAGTGAACACAGCGCTCTCCTCTGACTCTGAGGCTGCGCTGCCTGGCATCACTGTAGAGACTGTAGAGGAGGGAGGGACAGCTGATCACACGGCCGCCGCAGTGACAGCTTATGCGATCGGATCATCGGAGTCTCGGTCGGACGTCCACACTGCAGTTTGAATGAATCCTGTGCCCGGGTCTAAGAAAAGCTTGGTCAATCCCGTACGGGTGGCAACCCTACTTTCACCTCTCCTGACATGCCTGTTTTATTAGCTACATGCGTTCACCATGTAATTAAGATTTTGGAACATCTATTCTTATGGCTCTATTCAGGGGCGTTGCTAGGTTAAAACATTCGGGGCCTGGGCCTCTGATGTTTTGTCCCAGGCCCTGAATGTACTGCCTGCCAGATAGATACAACTGTATTGCCGTCCTCAGGACGGCAATACAATTGAATCTAATGCCCTGCAAGAGCTGAAGGACCTATTGTGACATCACAGGTCATGTGATCAGTGCTAAATGCAGTAGCTGAAAATGACCTGCGATGATGTCACATCATGTGACCAGTGCAGGAGAGGACGGCTCAGCAGTGAAGAGAAGTCCTGGGAAGAATCTATGGTGAGGTCTGCTACATGAGGAGAGGTAAGTGAAGGGAGAGGCAGAGCAATGCTGGGAGTTGTGTTTTTTTAACCGGGACTGTATGTTAGGGCTGAAGGGAGGGAAGTTATTTACATGGGACTGAAAATTGAGGGAGTGATATTATTTACATGGGACTGAATGTTGAGGGGTAATATTATTTACATGGGGATGTATGTTGAGGGCGGCTGGGGAGGGGGTGATGTTCTTTACATGGGACTGTATGTTGAAGGTGGCTCGGAAGGGGGTGATGCTAATTACGTGGGACTGTATATTGGAGGGGGTAGGAGAGATGGTGTGATGTTATTTACATGGAACTGTATTTTGGAGGGGGCTGTAGATAGAGAGGGATGTTATTTACATGGGACTGTATATTAGAGGGGGCTGGAGAGGTGGTGTGATGATATTTACATGGGACTATGATGGAGGGAGGGAAATAATGTTATTTATATGGGACTGTATGGTGGAGGGGCTGATGAATTATAATTTCTGAGGACACTAAACGGAGGAATATAACTACAGGGGGAACAGCAGGGGGCAATTTAAATAAATACTGGGGCACGTCAGGGTGAGCATTATAACAGTAGGGGGGCGACATGAATACTGGGGGGCACTGTAGGGGCATTATAACAGTAGGGGGCGATTTAATATACTGGGGCACTTCAGGGTGAGAATTATAACAGTAGGGGGCAATATAAATACTGGGGCACTTCAGGGTGAGCATTATAACAGTATTGGGTCAATATAAATATGGGGGGCACTGTGGGGGCATTTTAAATCCAAGGGACATTAGGCATTCTTATTACTACTGGGGGCTCTATAGGAGGGACTTATAGATCCGCATTTTTTTCTATTAAGAGCACTGTGGGAACCTTATTACTACTGAGGGGTCTTCAGAGAGCTTTATTACCATGGGGGGGGCTTATTTCTACTGGGGGCTCTGTAAGGGTATTATTATTACTGGTGGGCTCTTCTACTAATGAAGGCACTCTTGGGAGCACTATCACTGTTGGAGGCACTGTAGGGAGCAGTATTACTAATGAGGGCATTCTAGAAGCGAATTACTATTGGTGGGACTATGAGGAGCACTATTACTATGGGAAGATTATTTGTATGGCACTCATTTTTCTTCAGAATAGTATTTGGAGGTACAGAAAAGTGAGGAAACTAAGATGTCCGTGTGTCACACTCTGCAAAGACGAGGCGGCTGAGAGAAGTTGTCCGGACCGAATAGAGAAGATGATGACAGAGAAGATCTACATCAGAGGAGACATCAACTGGGAGGCACTAGATGTGAGAGGTATAGCTGTATAGCAAGTACAGTAAAATGTCTTCAGTGCTAGTGCTTGCGGTGTTGGGGTCGGTTGGTCGACTTAGAGAATTGGTCAATATGCATTGGGGCTTGGGCCCAGGATCTTTTGAAACCCTAGCAACGCCCCTGTCATGCCATTCCTTTATTATTTCTACTAGAAGTTATGAATGGATTGCTAGCAGTCTGCAGTAAGGTACAGAGTGGTGGTAACCAGTTGGGGGTGTGTACCTGCACAGTGATTGGATAGAGTGAATCTGTGTAAGGACACACCCCCGACTGGTTACCACCACTCTTACTGCAGACTGCTAGCAATGTATTCATAACTTCTAGTAGAAATAATAAAGGAATGGCACAACATACAAACATAAGAATAGATGCTCCAAAATTGTTATTACATAGGGAATGCACAAAGGTATTAAAACAGGCATGTCAGGAGAGGTGACAGGTTCTCTTTAAACTGAGCGTGTTCAACCAGCTCATTGAGATGGACAAAAAATAGGGAAAAGAACAGCAGGTGGCGCTAAACAGATACCTTTTTTTTGAATAACTCAGTGGCTATGCAAAATTTTTAATTACATGAAATTACAAAATTATTCAGATCCAGGGGCTGGTTTGAAAAAATCAGAATATGCTTTGGGACATAACACTTTTAATTAAAGATTATCAATAAGATATATGTATGCCTAAATGGTGCCCCATCACAAAACTCGCCTACAGTCATGTTGATGGAAGAACAAAACATTTTGGCTTTTGGAATGCAGTGATAAAAAACTGAAAAAATTGCTTTATCCAAAAAGCCCAAAAGAGACCAGTCCTAAAAGAGTCACTATACAACTAGGATGCTTTTAAACCTCATAATGTACACCTGAGCTACTGCAGAACCTTATATTATGCACCTGAGATACTGGGGATGTAGGTAATTACAGGTAGACTCCTTTTAGGTAGGTTGCTAAGGCTAAGCCTAGGTTCTTCATCAGAGCCTGCTTCAAAGCTAGATGGACTTTGCTACTAAGGACCTAGGTTATATTTGGGGAGTCGGTAACAGAAGCCTGGTGCAGGCACAGTAGTGCCAGCCCTTTCAGAATGACAAAGGAGGTACACAGAGAAGTCAGCAAGCAGGGTAAAACCAGGAGAGGCAGACACAGCCAATGCAGTAAACAACAGTAGTCAGTTTGCCAGGAAAGTCAATAGGATATCACACAAAATAAAGTCCTGATATAAACAAAATTAAAGTCAAGTTAATCAGGAATTAGCAGTCTTAACCCCTTAGGGACTTGGGGCGTACCGGTACGCACTGTTTCCCGAGTCCTTAAGGACCCAGGGCGTACCGGTACGTCCTAACTTTAAAACGTGATTGCGGCGCGGCGAGGGTTAATCGGAACAGGATGTCCGCTGAAATCATTCAGCGGGCATCCTGTCACAGCGCCGGGGGGGTCATGTGACCCCCCCGCATCGGCGATCGCAGCAAACCACAGGTCAATTCAGACCTGCGGTTTGCTGCGTTTCCGGTCCATTCGGGTCTCCGGTGACCCGATGAACCGGAAAAGGACGGTCATCGGTGGTGTGATTACACACCACCAATCACAGTCCGAGCATTTGGGAGAGGCGGTGCTGGCCGTGGTGCTGATTGGTGGTGGCAGTGCTGTTCATGGTGCTGATTGGTGCTGGAGAGAGGCGGGAGATTCAAACTCCCGGCGCTCCTCTCTCCCCTCCTCTTCCTGCTGCTGCACCTGCACAGTCCAGCACCATCCTCACCAGCTCCTGCGATACCCTCGTCGGCACCCATCACCCTCCTGCACCGATCACCCTACAGGTAGGTTAGGGTCAGTGAGGGAGAGGCACCATTAGGCAGGGATAGAAGGGAAAAGTTAGTTAGGGGAACAAAAAAACACTTTATCAGATTTTTTGTTTCTGGTGGTTGGGGTCCACAGCACTTAGCTGTGAGACCCTAGACCCACCCCTGCCATTTGACCCCCCTCCCCACAACTTTTTTTTTGCGTGCGCTGACTGGCCGGCACTCTTAGCGTCCGGCTACTGTTAGCGCATCAGCCGCCCCACTGCTGATCAGAGTTGTACCGCTGATCAGCAAGTTTGAGCTTTTTATTATTATTTTTTAACTTTTTAGTACGTGAACATCCGTGCCCCCACACACACGCACATACAATAAAGTTTTACACGCACGCACATACATACGCACACACACATACCCATGGCCCGCCGGATGTTCTCGGTGGAGGAGGCATGCGCCCAGCTTGCCTCTGACTCCGAGAGCCCCAGTGAGGATGAAGATGACCCCACGTTCCTCTTTTCATCCGCATCCTCCTCATCATCATCTGATGACGATGAGCCCCCAAGGCGGCGGAGACGCCGCCAGGCGGAACCAGGGGCCCCACATGCTAGGGACCCTGTGGCCCACCCTAGTACAAGCCGCCCTGGGGCTTGTACTGGTTTCCCGGCCCACCAAATAAGCCCACCGGAGCCCCCTGTCGGTGAACTTAGCTGGTGTCCCCCAGTGGATTTTGAGCCCGAGATTCCGGATTTTGTTGGCAATCCAGGAATACAGATTCCCACAGTGGGGTTCACTGAAATGGACTTTTGTATTTTTTTTTTCAGTGTCCCATTTGTGAATCTGATGGTGTAGCAGACGAACCTGTATGCCCAACAGTTCGTTGCTCAGCACCCGGGCTCCTTTTTGGCTACACCCGGTGGCTGGACGCAGGTCAGTGCAGCCGAGATGAGGACATTTTGGGGCCTCGTGCTGCACATGAGTCTAGTGCAAAAACCCAGTGTCAGGCAATACTGGAGTGGGGACGTCCTCTACCAGACCCCACTCTACAGTATGGCCATGACACGCCCCCGGTTTGAGGCCATCCGGAAATGTCTGCATTATTCAGATAATGCAGCATGTCCCCCCCCCCCCCCCCCCGAGGTGATCCTGCCCATGACCGTCTGTATAAGATACGGCCGGTCATCCATCACTTCGGGGCCAAATTTGCGCAGGACTACGTACCTGGAAGGGAGGTCGCGGTTGATGAGTCTCTCGTTGCGTTCAAGGGGAGACTCAGTTTCCGCCAATACATTCCCACTAAGCGGGCGAGGTATGGCGTGAAAATGTACAAAATTTGTGAGAGTACCTCAGGGTACACTTACAAATTTCGTGTGTACGAGGGGCGAGATTCCCGTATTGAACCCCCAGAATGTCCCCCCACTCTGGGTGTTAGCGGGAAACTCGTGTGGGACCTTATGTACCCACTGCTAGATAAGGGTTACCACTTGTACATTGATAACTTTTATACTAGCATTCCCTTATTCAGGTCCCTTGCCGCCAGATCCTCGTCCGCTTGTGGGACCGTGCGGAAAAATCAACGCGGCCTTTCTGCCCACCCTCTCCAAGTATCTATCCCCAGGGGTGAGACCTGTGCCCTTACCAGTGGAAACCTGTTGCTGGTCAGGTATAAGGACAAGAGGGATGTCCTTATACTGTCCACAATCCACGGTAACAGCATCACCCCTGTCCCTGTGCGAGGTACCGCGGCAACGGTCCTCAAGCCCGATTGTATTGTCGACTACAATCGGTATATGGGAGGAGTTGATCTCTCTGATCAAGTCCTCAAGCCATATAATGCCATGCGCAAAACCCAGGCATGGTGCAAAAAAGTTGCAGTCTACTTGGTGCAGGTTGCTTGTACAACTCTTTTGTACTATTCCGAAGCGCTGGCAGCAGAGGGACATTCCTCCAATTCTATGAGGCAGTCCTCAAGGCCCTGATCTTTTCGGACCGGGAAAGAGCAGGCCGGAGTACCTCGGGAATTGGAGGCGCCCGGATCGTCCCTGGCCAACATTTTCCAGGTGTGGTCCCTCATACTGGAAAGAAGGGACGAACCCAAAAAAAGTGCAGAGTGTGTCGCAGGAGAGGGATACGGAAGGACACCACCACTCAATGTGACACGTGCCCCGATCATCCGGGCCTCTGCGTTATCGATTGCTTCAGGGAGTATCACACTTCCATGGAGTACTACATTTTTATAATCCCCAACAGTCCCCTAGAGAACATAAAAAACTATGGCTCTCAGACTTTGGAGACACGTAAACAATTTTTTTTTCCAAAAATATTACTTTTAGTGCAGGCATTCTCAAACTGCGGCCCTCCAGATGTTGTAAAACTATAACTCCCAGCATGCCCAGACAACCTACAGCTATCAGCAGGGCATGGTGGGAATTGTAGTTTTAAAACATCTGGAGGGCCGCAGTTTGAGGATGCCTGCTTAGTGTCTCCAAAGTCTGAGAGCCATACATATTGGGCATCGCCGCGTCCGTAAAAATCTTCTCTATAAAAATAACATTTAACCCAACCCCCCCGGATGAACAGCGTTAAAAAAAAAAAAAGTGTAAAAAAAAGCCATTTTTTGTCACCTAACAAAGTGATCAAAATGTCATATGCACCCCCAATTAGAGACAATAAAACCGCCATCTCATCCCGCAAAAAATGGGCCCCTACATTAGATGGTCACCAAAAAAAAAAAACTGTAGCTCCCACCCTATGGAGATACTAAAATATATTTTTTTTGTTCCTAAAATGATAATATAGTGTAAAATCTAAATGAATTTTAAAATGTAGACATATTAGGAATCGTCGGTAACATTTGACCAAACCCCTCGGATGAACAGCGTTACAAATATAAAATAAAAACGGTGCCAAAAATGTTTTCATTTGAATCCTTTTTTTCCGGTAATAAAGCAAGGGTTAACAGCCAAACAAAACTAAATATTTATTGCCCTGATTCTGTAGTTTGCAGAAACACCCCATATGTGGTCGTAAATGGCTATATAGCCACACGCCAGGGCATAGAACGAAGGGAACGCCATATGGTTTCTGGAAGGCAGATTTTGATGGACTGGTTTATTTACACCATGTCCCATTAGAAGCCCACCTGATGTAGCCTAGACTAGAAGCTACAAAAAAGTGACCCCATATAAGAAACTACACCCCTCAAGGTATTCAAAAGTTACTTTACAAACTTTGTTAACCCTTTAGTTGTTCCACAAAACTTAATAGCGAATGTAGAAACCATTTTAGAATTTAAATTTTTTTGTTACCTTGCCTCAAAAAAGTGTAATATAGAGCAACCAAAAATCATATTTACCCTAAAATAGTCCCAAAACAACAACCACCTTATCCAGTAGTTTCCTAGATGGGGTCACTTTTATGGAGTTTTTACTCTAGGGGTGCATCAGGGGGCTTGAAAGGGTACATGGTGTAAATAAACCAGTCCTGCAAAATCTGCCTTCCAAAACCCATATGGCGTTCCCCTCCTTCTATGTCCTCCCGTTTGGCAAAACAGTAGTTTAGGACCACATATGGGGTGTTTTTGCAAACTACAGAATCAGGGCAACCCATATTGAGTTTTGTTTGGCAGTTAACCCTTACTTTATTACTAGAAAAAATGGGTTAAAATGGAAAATTTTCCAAAAAATAGAAATTCCAAAATTGTTTCTCCATCTGCCATTAACTCTTGTGGAACACCTAAAGGGTTAATAAAGTTTGTAAACCCAGTTTTGAATACCTTGAGGGGTGTACTTTCTTAGATGGAGTCACTTTTTTGGAATTTCTATTCTAGGGGTGCAACGGGGGGCTTGAAATGGGACATGGTATAAACAAAACCAGTCCTGCAAAATCTGCCTTCCAAAACCCATATGGCGTTCCCCTCCTTCTATGTCCTCCCGTTTTGCCAAACAGTAGTTTAGGACCACATATGGGGTGTTTCTGCAAACTACAGAATCAGGGCAACCCATATTGAATTTTGTTTGCCAGTTAACCCTTGCTTTGTTCCTGGAAAAAATGGATTATATTGGAGAATTTTATGTCAATTTGCCATGAAGTCTTGTGGTAGACCTAAAGGGTTAACAAAGTTTATAAAATCAGTTTTGAATACCTTGAGGGGTGTAGTTTCTAGAATGGGGTAATTTTTGGGTGGTTTCTATTACGTAAGCCTCACAAAGTGACTTCAGACCTGGACTGGTCCATAAAAAGTGGGATTTGGAAAATTTCAAAATTTGCTTCTAAACCTCTAAGCTATAACATCCCCAAAAAATAAAATGGCATTCCCAAAATTATACAAACATTAAGTAGACATATGGGGAATGTAAATTCATCACAATTTTTGGGGGTATTACTATGTATTACAGAAGTAAAGAAATTAAAACTTTAAAATTTGCAAATTTTTAAAAATTTTTGGTAAATTTGGTATTTTTTTTATGCAAAAAAATTTACTTTTTGGACCCAATTTTAGCAGTGTCATGAAGTACAATATATGATGAAAAAACAATCTCAGAACGGCCTGGGTAAGTCAAAGCGTTTTAAAGTTATCAGCACTTAAAGTGACACTGGTCAGATTTGCAAAAAATGGCTAAGTCCTTAAGGTGAAATAGGGCTGAGTCCTTAAGGGGTTAAATCCCCTGCCTAGCTCTGGGATTGGCTCATTTTTTGTCACACTGATAAGTTGACCAGCTGGCCCTTGGCTGGTCGGCATAGCAATCCTCTCAGCACAGCAATGCATAGTGGTTTGGCCGGATAAAGTCCTGGCTTACTATATGCAAAAATAGGTGGTGTTGGCTAAAATTTAACATCTTTTTTTTTTCCTTCTTTTTTTTTTAGATTGTATTGATTGTTTCCTCTATCTTGGAGATTGGCTTGGGAATTGGTTTGGGTTTCACATGTTTCACCATAACATTACCAAGTGGTATTCCTTTTTGGGGGACAATTTTTGTAAGTACCATCATTTCTATACTGTAATGTATTATATCAAAGTAAATCTACAACAGGTGGGTATTATTGCTCCGTGGTCATATGATTTAGCCAAATATCTGAGGTTTGGTACAGTTATAAATAGCTTTAATTTTAGGTGACTCAGGTTATAGTAGTCCTTACCTTGTGAACCTGGAGGTACTGTTGTAAGACAGCATTACCTGTTAACTGTACTTACAAGTAATACAAATATATATTCAATATCAGGTACTTCATGAACATTCTAGGCTGTGGCTCCTAAAGTTATCACAGATGCCAGAGTCCTCACAGATACGACTAAATAATTAATTGAATATTGAGATAGATGATTATTATAAACTTTAGGAATAGTCATTTCGTGCAATAAATCATCAGCAATTACTCCTTAGCAAATAGCAATAGATTGCAAAGTGTAACTTAGTACCAATTCATGCTGAATCTACAGTTGAGTAGGAACAGAAAAATTCTATAGTTCTTTTTGTTGGACTATTACTCTTTGTTATTTACTGCTGTAGTATTCGGTATGAAGAGAACCTCTCAGAACGAAGGTGGAGTATAACTCCTTGAAGATGCAAAAGTATTTCCTAAAATAAACATGTCAGGAGAACTGACGTCCTCCTTAACCACTTAAGGACCACAGGTTTATACCCCCCTAGTGACAAATCGGCACTTCACAACTTTAACGGTTTATTGCTCGGTCATGCAACTTGGCACCCAAATGAATTTTACCTCCTTTTCTTCTAACAAATACAGCTTTCTTTTGGTGGTATTTGATTGCTGCTAAGATTTTTTGTTTTTCCGATATTAATCAAAATAGGCCGCAATTTTCTCAAAAAAAGTGTATTTTTAACTTTCTCTGGTTAAATTGTTCAAATATAATTACATTTCTATACAAGTTTGTGTCAGAATTTATTGTGCTACATGTCTTTGATAAAAAAAATCTAATAAGTGTATATTTATTGGTTTGCACAAAAGTTATAGCATTTACAAACTATGGTACAAAAATGTGAATTTCGGAATTTTGAAGCAGCTCTGACTTTCTGAGCACCTGTCATGTTTCTTGAGGTGCTAGAATGCCAGGATAGTATAAATACCCCCCAAATGACCCCATTTTAGAAAGAAGACACCCCAAAGTATTCGCGGAGTGGCATGGTGAGTTCATGTATGATTTAATTTTTTTTCACAAGTTAGCGGAAAATGACACTTTCTGAGAAAAAAAAAATATATAAAGTTTCCATTTCTGCTAACTTCTGGCAAAAAAAAAATCTCCCACGGACTCACTATGCCCCTCAGTGAATACCTTGGGGTGTCTACTTTCCGAAATGGGGTCATTTGTGTGGTGTGTTTACTGTTCTGGCATTTTGGGCGGGGCTAAATTGTGAGCAACCCTGTAAAGCCTAAAGGTACTTGTTGGACTTTCTGCCCCTTTACGCACCTAGGCTGCAAAAAAGTGTCACACATGTGGTATCGCCATACTCAGGAGAAGTAGGGCAATGTGTTGTGGAGTGTATTTTTACATATACCCATGCTGGGTGAGAGAAATATCTCTGTAAATTGACAACTTTGTATAAAAAAAAATAAAAAGTTGTCATTTAAAGAGATATTTCTCACACACAGTATGGGTATATGTAAAAATACAGCCCAAAACACATTGCCCTACTTCTCCTGAGTACGGCGATACCACATGTGTGACACTTTTTTGCAGCCTATGTGTGCAAAGGGGCCCAAATTCCAATGAGTACTTTTAGGATTTCACAGGGCATTTTTTACGAATTTGGATTCCAAACGACTTCTCACGCTTTAGGTCCCCTAAAATGCCAGGGCAGTATAAATACCCCACAAGTGACCCCATTTTGAAAAGAAGACACCCCAAGGAATTCCGTGAGGGGCATGGCGAGTTCCTAGAATATTTTTTTTTTGGGCACAAGTTAGCGGAAAATAATTTTTATTTTATTTTTTTCTTACAAAGTCTCATATTCCACTAACTTGTGACAAAAAATTTAATTTTACATGAACTCGCCATGCCCCTCACAAAATAACTTGGGGTGTCTTCTTTCCAAAATGGGGTCACTTGTGGGGTATTTATACTGCCCTGGAATTTTAGGGGACCTAAAGCGTGAGAAGTAGTTTGGAATCCAAATGCCGAAAAAATGCCCTGTGAAATCCTAAAAGTACTCATTGGAATTTGGGCCCCTTTGCGCACCTAGGCTGCAAAAAAGTGTCACACATGTGGTATCGCCGTACTCAGAAGAAGTAGGGCAATGTGTTTTGGGGTGTATTTTTACATATACCCATGCTGGGTGTGAGAAATATCTCTGTAAATGACAACTTTTCCCATTTTTTTATTCAAAGTTGTCAATTTACAGAGATATTTCTCTCACCCAGAATGGGTATATGTAAAGAGACACCGCAAAACACATTGCCCTACTTCTCCTGAGTACGGCGATACCACATGTGTGACACTAGAAATTTTTTTTTTTTGCCACAAGTTAGCGGAAATAGATTTTTTTTTTTGTTTTTTCTCACAAAGTCTCCCTTTCCGCTAACTTGGGACAAAAAGTTCAATCTTTCATGGACTCAATATGCCCCTCAGCGAATACCTTGGGGTGTCTTCTGTCTAAAATGGGGTCATTTGTGGGGTGTTGGTACTGCCCTGGCATTTGAGGGTCTCCACAATCATTACATGTATGGCCAGCATTAGGAGTCTCTGCTATTCTCCTTATATTGAGCATAGGGGTAATGAGTAGGGATGAGCGAACCCGAACTGTATGAGCGAACCCGAACTGAATTTTGGGGTGTCCGTGACACGGACCCGAACCCGAACATTTTCGTAAAAGTTCGGGTTCGGTGTTCAGCGCTTTCTTGGCGCTTTTAGAAAGGCTGCAAAGCAGCCGATCAACAAGCGTCATACTACTTGCCCCAAGAGGCCATCACAGCCATGACTACTATTGGCATGGCTGTGATTGGCCAGTGCAGCATGTGACCCAGCCGCTATTTAAGCTGGAGTCACGTAGCGTCGCACGTCACTCTGCTCTGATCAGTGTAGGGATAGGATGCAGCTGCTGCTGTTAGGGCGAGATTAGGCAGTGATTTACTTAATGAAGTGATCGATATACAGCTGTGTATCATACAACCTCTGCTATTCAATTGCTCACTGTTTTAAGGCTGCCCAGAGCGTTTTTCAGTCCCTTTTTTCTGGGTTGATCGGCGGCCTTTACGTGTCTTGTGGTGCGCCAGCACAAGCTGCCACCAAGTCCATTTTTAACCATCAATAGTGTGTTGTTGTTTTTTTGCTATATCCTACATCAGGGGCTTGGCTGTGCTTGCTATTTTAATGAAGGGTAAAATGCAATTGCCAAAATAGCAGTACCCTAAATCTGGTGTTTCAGCTGTGGCTAGCCAATTGTAATACTGTCTGCTGTCTGCCGAAGCACAGTTTTTGTTCTGGGTTGAATACAATTCCCAACTTAGCAATTCCCTAAATAATTGTTTTCTGCTGTATCAGGCCAAGTTTAAATCTATCCATAAAAGGGTATATTAGATTGAAGGTGCTGATAGGGTCATCCTCAATAACTTCACACACTACCGTGCATTTCCAAGTCTAATTCTGTCCGTAAACGTATACCTGTCATCCAGCGTCTAAATACTAGGCCTACAATTTATATTCAGCTAAATCTGTCGTTACTGCTGTGCCTGTATTAGTGTAATACGGTACCTAAATAGATAGCCAGATAGTGTTTGGTGCCTGTAAAAAAAGGCCTGAATTTGAATTCAATACATTGGGCCAAATAATTTTTTTCTTATTGTGGTGAACGGTAACAATGAGGAAAACAGCTAGTAAGGGACGCGGACGCGGACATGGTCGTGGTGGTGTTAGTGGACCCTCTGGTGCTAGGAGAGGACGTGGCCGTTCTGCCACAGCCACACGTCCTAGTGAACCAACTACCTCAGGTCCCAGTAGCCTCCAGAATTTACAGCGATATTTGGTGGGGCCCAATGCCGTTCTAAGGATGGTAAGGCCTGAGCAGGTACAGGCATTAGTCAATTGGGTGGCCGACAGTGGATTCAGCACGTTCACATTATCTCCCACCCAGTCTTCTGCAGAAAGCGCACAGATGGTGCCTGAAAACCAAGCCCATCAGTCTGTCACATCACCCCCATGCATATCAGGGAAACTGTCTGAGCCTCAAGTTATGCAGCAGTCTCTTATGCTGTTTGAAGACTCTGCTGGCAGGGTTTCCCAAGGGAATCCACCTAGCCCTTCCCCAGCAGTGGAAGACATAGAATGCACTGACGCACAACCACTTATGTTTCCTGATGATGAGGACATGGGAATACCACCTCAGCACGTCTCTGATGATGACGAAACACAGGTGCCAACTGCTGCGTCTTTCTGCAGTGTGCAGACTGAACAGGAGGTCAGGGAGGAAGACTGGGTGGAAGACGATGCAGGGGACGATGAGGTCCTAGACCCCACATGGAATGAAGGTCGTGCCACTGACTTTCAGAATTCGGAGGAAGAGGCAGTGGTGAGACCGAGCCAACAGCGTAGCAAAAGAGGGAGCAGTGGGCAAAAGCAGAACACCCGCCGCCAAGAGAGTCCGTCTGCTACTGGCCACCGCCATCTGGGACCGAGCACCCCAAAGGCAGCTTCAAGAAGTTCCCTGGCGTGGCAGTTCTTGAAACAATGTGCTGACGACAAGACCTGAGTGGTTTGCACGCTGTGCCATCAGAGCCTGAAGCGAGGCATTAACGTTCTGAACCTTAGCACAACCTGCATGACCAGGCACCTGCATGCAAAGCATGAACTGGAGAGGAGTAAACACCTTAAAAACAAGGAACTCACTCAGGCTCCCCCTGCTACCTCTTCTGCTGCTGCCGCCTCGGCCTCTTCCTCCGACTCTGGAGGAACGTTGGCACCTGCCGCCCAGCAAACTAAGGATGTACCACCAGCACCACCACCTCCGTCACCAAGCATCCCAACCATGTCACACGGCAGCGTTCAGCTCTCTATATCACAAACATTTGAGAGAAAGCGTAAATTCCCACCTAGCCACCCTCGATCCCTGGCCCTGAATGCCAGCATTTCTAAACTACTGGCCTATGAAATGCTGTCAATCAGGCTGGTGGACACAGACAGCTTCAAACAGCTCATGTTGCTTGCTGTCCCACAGTATGTTGTTCCCAGCCGCCACTACTTCTCCAAGAGAGCCTTGCCTTCCCTGCACAACCAAGTATCCGATAAAATCAAGTGTGCACTGCGCAACGCCATCTGTGGCAAGGTCCACCTAACCACACATACGTGGACCAGTAAGCACGGCCAGGGACGCTATATCTCCCTAACTGCACACTGGGTAAATGTAGTGGCGGCTGGGCCCCAGGCGGAGAGCTGTTTGGCCCACGTCCTTCCGCCGCCAAGGATCGCAGGGCAACATTCTTTGCCTCCTGTTGCCTCCTCCTCCTACTCGGCTTCCTCCTCCTCTTCTTCCACTTGCTCATCCAGTCAGCCACACACCTTCACCACCAACTTGAGCGCAGCCCGGGGTAAACGTCAGCAGGCCATTCTGAAACTCATATGTTTGGGGGACAGGCCCCACACCGCACAGGAGTTGTGGCGGGGTATAGAACAACAGACTGACGAGTGGTTGCTGCCGGTGAGCCTCAAGCCCGGCCTGGTGGTGTGCGATAATGGGCGAAATCTCGTTGCAGCTCTGGGACTAGCCGGTTTGACGCACATCCCTTGCCTGGCGCATGTGCTGAATTTGGTGGTGCAGAAGTTTATTCACAACTACCCCGACATGTCAGAGCTGCTGCATAAAGTGCGGGCCGTCTGTGCGCGCTTCCGGCGTTCACATCCTGCCGCTGCTCGCCTGTCTGCGCTACAGCGTAACTTCGGCCTTCCCGCTCACCGCCTCATATGCGACGTGCCCACCAGGTGGAACTCCACCTTGCACATGCTGGACAGACTGTGCAAGCAGCAGCAGGCCATAGTGAAGTTTCAGCTGCAGCACGCACGGGTCAGTCGCAATGCGGAACAGCACCACTTCACCACCAATGACTGGGCCTCCAATGCGAGACCTGTGTGCCCTGTTGCGCTGTTTCGAGTACTCCACCAACATGGCCAGTGGCGATGACGCCGTTATCAGCGTTCCAATACCACTTCTATGTCTCCTTGAGAAAACAGGGTGATGATGGAAGAGGAGGTGGCCCAGGAGGAGGAAGAAGAGGGGTCATTTTTAGCACTTTCAGGCCAGTCTCTTAGAAGTGACTCAGAGGGAGGTTTTTTGCAACAGCAGAGGCCAGGTACAAATGTGGCCAGACAGGGCCCACTACTAGAGGACGAGGATGAGGTGGAGGAGGATGAGGATGAAGCATGTTCACAGTGGGGTGGCACCCAACTTAGCTCGGGTCCATCACTGGTGTGTGGCTGGGGGGAAACGCAGGACGATGACGATACACCTCCCACAGAGGACAGCTTGTCCTTACCTCTGGGCAGCCTGGCACACATGAGCGACTAAATGCTGCAGTGCCTGTGCAACGACAGCAGAGTTGCCCACATTTTAACGTGTGCGGACTACTGGGTTGCCACCCTGCTGGATCCCCGGTACAAAGACAATGTGCCCACCTTACTTCCTGCACTGGAGTGTGATAGGAAGATGCGTGAGTACAAGCGCACGTTGGTAGATGCGCTACTGAGAGCATTCCCAAATGTCACAGGGGAACAAGTGGAAGCCAAAGGAGAAGGCAGAGGAGGAACAAGAGGTCGCCAACGCAGCTGTGTCATGGCCAGCTCCTCTGAGGGCAGGGTTAGCATGGCAGAGATGTGGAAAAGTTTTGTCACCACGCCACAGCTAACTGCACCACCACCTGATACAGAACGTGTTAGCAGGAGGCAACATTTCACTAACATGGTGGAACAGTACGTGTGCACACCCCTCCACGTACTGACTGATGGTTCGGCCCCATTCAACTTCTGGGTCTCCAAATTGTCCACGCTGCCAGAGCTAGCCTTTTATGCCTTGGAGAGGTGCTGGCCTGCCCGGCGGCCAGCGTTTTGTCTGAACGTGTATTCAGCATGGCAGGGGGCGTCATTACAGACAAACGCAGCCGCCTGTCTACAGCCAATGTAGACAAGCTGACGTTCATAAAAATGAACCAAGCATGGATCCCACAGGACCTGTCCATCCCTTGTGCAGATTAAACATTTATAACTACTTCCCCTTAACCTTATATTATTGTACTCCAGGGCACTTCCTCATTCAATCCTTTTTTTATTTTCATTTTACCATTATATTGCGGAGCAACCCAAAGTTGAATGAACCTCTCCTCTGTCTGGGTGCCGGGGCCTAAAAATATCTGACAGTGGCCTGTTCCAGTGTTGGGTGACATGAAGCCTAAATCTCTGCTATGACATGAAGCCTGAATCTCTGCTATGGGACCTCTCTCCTCTGTCTGGGTGCCGGGGCCTAAATATCTGACAGTGGCCTGTTCCAGTGTTGGGTGACATGAAGCCTAAATCTCTGCTATGACATGAAGCCTGAATCTCTGCTATGGGACCTCTCTCCTCTGTCTGGGTGTCGGGGCCTAAATATCTGACAATGGCCTGTTCCAGTGTTGGGTGACGTGAAGCCTGATTCTCTGCTAAGACTTGAAACCTGATTCTCTGCTATGACATGAAGCCTTATTCTCTGCTATGGGACCTCTCTCCTCTGTCTGGGTGCCGGGGCCTAAATATCTGACAATGGCATGTTCCAGTGGTGGGTGACGTGAAGCCTGATTCTCTGCTATGCCATGAAGCCTGATTCTCTGCTATGGGACCTCTCTACTCTGTCTGGGTGCCGGGGCCTAAATATCTGACAATGGCCTGTTCCAATGGTGGGTGACATGAAGCCTGATTCTCTGCTATGACATGAAGCCTGATTCTCTGCTATGACATGAAGCCTGATTCTCTGCTATGACATGAAGCCTGATTCTCTGCTATGACATAAAGCCTGATTCTCTATGACTTGAAGCCTGTTTCTCTGCTATGACATGAAGCCTGATTCTCTGCTATGGGACCTCTCTCCTCTATCTGGGTGCCGGGGCCTAAATATCTGACAATGGCCTGTTCCAGTGGTGGGTGACATGAAGCCTGATTCTCTGCTATGGGACCTCTCTCCTCTGTCTGGGTGCCGGGGCCTAAATATCTGACAGTGGCCTGTTCCAGTGGTGGGTGACATGAAGCCTGATTCTCTGCTATGGGACCTCTCTCCTCTGTCTGGGTGCCGGGGCCTAAATATCTGACAATGTCCTGTTCCAGTGTTGGGTGACGTGAAGCCTGATTCTCTGCTATGACATGAAGCCTGATTCTCTGCTATGCCATGAAGCCTGATTCTCTGCTATGGGACCTCTCTTCTCTGTCTGGGTACCGGGGCCTAAAAATATCTGAGAATGGCCTGTTCCAGTGGTGGGTGACGTGGAGCCTGATTCTCTGCTATGACAGGAAGCCTGATTCTCTGCTATGACTTGAAGCCTCATTCTCTATGACATGAAGCCTCATTCTCTGCTATGGGACATCTCTCCTCTGTTTGGGTGCCGGGGCCTAAATATCTGACAATGGCCTGTTCCAGTGGTGGGTGACGTGAAGCCTGATTCTCTGCTATGACATGAAGCCTGATTCTCTGCCATGAGACCTCTCTCCAATTGATATTGGTTAATTTCAATTTATTTTATTTTTATTTTAATTCATTTCCCTATCCACATTTGTTTGCAGGGGATTTACCTACATTTTGTTGCCTTTTGCAGCCCTCTAGCCCTTTCCTGGGCTATTTTACAGCCTTTTTAGTGCCGGAAAGTTTGGGTACTTATTGACTTCAATGGGGTTCGGGTTTGGGGCGAAGTTCGGATCCCGAACCTGAACATTTCCGGGAAGTTCGGCCGAACTTCTCGAACCCGAACATCCAGGTGTTCGCTCAACTCTAGTAATGAGTTCAGCCTCTAGGCTGAAAGAAAAAATGAACGGCACAGATTTCTTCATTCGCATCGATCAATGTGGATGAAAAAATCTCTGCCAAAAGATGTGCAAAAAAAAAAAGGAGGGGAAAGGCTTCTGCCAGGACATAGGAGCTCCGCCCAACATCCAAACCCACTCAGCTCGTATGCCCTGGCAAACCCGATTTCTCCATTCACATCAATCGATGTGGATGAATAAATCATTGCCGGAACTTTATATTTTTTTTATTTTTAAACAAAGTGTTTGCCAAAGCATATGAACACCGCCCCTCAGCTCATAAGCCTCGACAAACGTATCTTTTACTGCAGAGGAGAAATCTCGTCTTACACCGACTTTTGTGTAATCTGACAGCAGCGCAATGCTGTCTTGCAGCTGGTTGATCACTTGGTCCACCTAGAAGGTAAAAAAAATTAAAAAACAGGCCGCAAAGCAATAAATTTATTAACATTAACTTTATATAACATTTGAACAGAACATTAACTTTTATAAACTTTATTGAACTTTTGAAACAGAAGATTAACTTTTTTGCTTACCTGTGATTTTTTATTTTTTTTTACCTTTAGAGGATAAACCTCTCCTTCCCCATGGGACAATGTGCAAAGTCCAAATCGCACAGAGATGTGGCGAAGTACATTATGCACTTTGTCCCAGGTGAAAGGAGAGGTTTGCAGCAGCTCTTTGTGAAAGGGCCCTAAGACCCCTGTGTGCCTGTCCTGTGTCACGCAATCCCTATACTAATAGTGTACCTGTGTGTGGTACTTGCGGAAACACTCCCCTATCCATAGGGCAGGCTGGTCAGGACAGTCAGGACAAAAAAAGGTGGTGTCACGCCTTATTCCACCCTTGCTACAGACACAACATCTTTTTCTTGGGGAACGTTGAGTTGGGGTACCAGGATAGACACTGGGGAAGTGTCTGCCATGTAGCCGGCTCACTACATCAGGGACTTGGGGCACGGACCCTCCTGGATACAGGATTTCCGAAATGATCTCTTCCTGGAATTTTAGGAAGGATCCTGTTCTCCCAGCCTTACTGTAGAGAACAAAACTATTATATACAGCCAATTGAATTAAATATACAGCGTCTGGTGCGGCGGGACACTAAATACGGAGCCAACATCTGGTCATTGAAGTCCACCCCTCCCATGTGAAGGTTATAGTCGCGATGACCCTAATCAGCGCCTAATCAGTGACTGCGGTGCGGTGGGCTGGGCGCTAACTACCTAACAAGTAGCTAAGTAACTGGCGGTGATAAGGGACCCTTACAGGGGGGTGATCAATGACAGGGGGGTGATCAGGGAGTCTAATATGGGTGATCAGGGGTTAATAAGGGGTTAATAATTGACAGGGGGGGGGTTGTAGTGTATGTGTGGTGATTGGTGCTACTTACAGAGCTGCCTGTGTCCTCTGGTGGTCGATCCAAGCAAAATGGACCACCAGAGGACCAGGTAGCAGGTATATCAGACACTATTTTGTAAATAGCGTCTGACATACCTCTTTGATTGGATCTTTTAAAAATCTACAGCCTGCCAGCCAATGATCGCGATCCTGTGGGCGCGCGTTCACAGGAAATCTCGGGTCTCACGAGATGACGCATTTCGGCGTTAGTGTGACCTGGGAGAGCCGCCGCACTCATGCCTTTCGGCGTTAGTGCGACGGCAAGCGGTTAAAGGATAACTGTCACATTTAGACCCTAATTTCAATTTTCATATATGAAGTTACTAATAACATGATATTCCAGAATCAGTTATTATTAGACTGACTTACCCCATATTTAATAAGATTCAACCCTTAGCAACCAGTCTGCATAAAACTGCAATTTCACTATTCAGTTAAGATGGCCGCCACTGCCCTCACCCTGAGGCTAATTCCGCCTGCCCTCACTAGCCAGTAAACAATAGCCCCCCAAAAGTGTCAGTAACCAGAGCCCTCCCCCCTAAAGGGTTAATCTCCTGCAGCACAAAGGGGTCCTCTTACCACATGTTGCTTTCATTTATACACTGAGCAGATGGCAGATCTCCCTTTCCTGGTCTGCGCTGGTTCCACTCTGCATTCTCCAGCTCTGCTGAGTGAGGGAGCATCTGCCAAGTGCAGGGACAGGGAGAAGTGCACACAGCCCAGGCACTGTTATCAGCTGCTGGGGAGAACCTGGCTTTAATCATTTACTTACAGTCCCTGGCTGTCAGTAATCTGACCTTGCATGCAGACTGCTTCTGTGTCCTCCATCCTTCAACAGATAGACCTAGCAACCCTATTTTAAGCACAGGTAAAAGTAGACACTACAGGGAACAAAAATGTGGAATTAAGGGGTAATTGAATACACAGTGAAAAGTTTAAATAGGGCCACCAAGGTGATATTAATCACCACAATCCAATACTCCAAAAAAAATAAAAAATACGACTCACTACGATAACCCGTTTCTTAAGTAAAATCAGCCTGGAAATGAATTAATTGCTATAAGATTATCTAGGTGATCTTACTTATATATCAATAGAAACTGTAGTATTTCACAGTGCCCATTCACATGAATATAATAATAATCTTTATTTATATAGCACCAACATATTCCGCAGCACTTTATAAATCAGGGGTTCATGTAAAAACAGAATCATACATTAGCAACAAACAAGTCAACAATTAAAACAAGAACAGTGAGGGCCCTGCTCACAAGAGCTTGCAATCTTGTTTGTACAATGGTCCGGCCATTTTAACAAAATAAGGTGGTAGATATAAAACTGCATGAACCAGCCACCAGTCCATATGGACCATGTACAGTAATGCCTTAATAGGCCAATTTCACCAGAGTAAGATCTGTTTTTTGTTGGAGGCTTTATGTTCTGGCAAATAAAGAGGTATCCCAAGTTGGCAACTACATTTATGACCTCCTTCAAGGAGTTATACACTCTTGGGGATTGTATCTTCAGAGCCCAAGAGTGACCGGACCCATGACTGTAAATATTCTTACTTGACCCCACCACTGGGTTCTGGCTCCAACGTTGCACAACCAGCTCTTCAGGTCCCTGGTTGTCCTGGGTCAGCATCTCATGGGTCACGTGACTGCTGCAGCCAATGTCTGCATGTGACTCAGTGACCTGCCACATGGGTGAGACGAGACCGCTGAGGCCAGTCAGTTGCTGCAGAGGTCACGTGAACCATGACAAGCCAGATGTTAACGTGGAAAATCCAGGCCTTGTTCAAGTGGCTGGGCAGTGATGGAGTCGGAACTCAGTGGCAGGGATTACGTAAGTATGATTACCATTGGTAGTCTGGACTTGCTAAGGTGTCTGAAGAAACAGTTACCAAAGGTGAACAATGCCTTTAATATGGAAAGGGAACGTTTTAAAGGGTTTTTCAGGGTTTAAATATGCATGACCTATCCTTAGGATAGGTCATCAATATCAGATTGATCCGGTTCTGACTCCCATTGCCCCTGCTGATCAGTTGTTGACCTGTGGCACTTGGGGAAGTGTTGCAACCTCTTTATTCTATACCAAACACAGCAACGTACAATGTGTAGCAGCTGCACTTGGTATTGCAGTTCAATCTCTTTCACTATAATGGTACTGAGCTGCAGAAAACCATAGATGACTAATGCATGTGATATCATAGGCCCGGGGAAGAGGCCTCAGCACTTCCATGAGTGCCACAGTCCCTTTCAACAGCTGATCATCAGAGATCCTTGGAGTCGAACCCCCACCAATCCAATTAACTGAGGAAAGGTTATCAATATTTAAGTTCTGGACAATTCCTTCATTAATCTGACCTTATGGTGGCAATTGATACTTGACTGTGACTTAAAGGGGTTGTCTCACTTCAGCAAAAGACCTTTATTATGTAGACAGCAGTAATACAAGGAACTTACTAACATATTGTGATTGTCCATATTGCCTCCTCTACAGGTTTGATTAATTTTTTCCATCACATTATACATTGCTTTTGTAACAACGTCTGCTGTGTGACGCTGTTCCCCTGCTTATCGCCGCGGTCCCAGGTGTTGTGCTCTTCGGTGATCGGTGGCCAGTGCTTCCAAGTTACCGCTGCAGTCCGGGACACTCTGTGTGTGAGTGATGTTGCTTCTGAGGATTCCGCTCCACAGCTTCCATTCAGCCCTGGACACAGCATGAGTTTGGCTGGTTTCATGTGTCACTGCTTAAAAGGGCGGTACGCATCACTACCGGGGTTGGGCTGGGTTGGGTCAGGTGACCTCTTTGACCAACCCTGGCTTTCATACACATACTTAAGGGGCTCAGCCCTTTTCCCAGATGCCTGAGTGTCCTAGTCTGTTGCTAAAGAGCTTGATAACCACTTGTGTTCCTGACCTATACTTTGTCCCTGGACTCCACTTATCGTCTGATCCCTGCCTGCTTGTATTGTCTCTCCCGTTGCCGACCTGGATTGCCTGACCTGTACCTGTGCCTCCAGCCCAGACTTTCTGCCTGTCTGACTACGCCTCTGCCTCATCCTTCGGTTCCCGCTTTGTTGCTCCTGGTCACGACCCTGCCTGTCCACCACGCCTGTACTGCTGGCACCAATCTCGGGTATCTTCTGGTCTGCCTGAACCAGCTGCTACTGACTCTGGGACTGCTCTGGAGTGGCACCTGGCAACTACTCTAACGGCCCAAGTCTATCCTCACCATCAGAGGCTCTAGCGAAGACCAGGTAGTTGCTTAGTCACGCCCCTCCAGGGTACAGCCAGTCATTGGCACAGTAGGTTCACATCCGCTGATCCGTGACAGCTTGTTTCCAGGGGTTATAACCATCCTGCAATCCAGAAGTGGTGGCCGTGCTTCCACACTATAGGAAAAGGTGCCAACCTTTATGTTGGCTGGCACAGTGGGGAGCCCACATAGGCACACGTATGCAGCAGCTCCAGTGTTGGCCACCATGTATCTACACTTCAGCGGTGTCTGGAACCCCTGGAAATGGGCAGTATATAATGTGATTGAAAAATGAATCAAGCCAGCAAAGAAGACAATATGGACAATCACAATACATTAGTAAGTGGCTTGCATTAAAGGGGTTGTCCAACATACCCACATTTTCACCCAGGCAGCCCCCTAAATATAGCATCGGAGCATTTCATGCTTCTATGCTCTCCTTTACCCTGTGCTGAATTGTGCAGGGCAAAGGCTTTTTTAGGAGATCCGGTGGCGTACCGGCCTCTCCATAGGGATTGCTGGTCGGAGGCTTCCACCCAGCAGTGTGCCCTGTGACGTGACACGTGACTTTAGGGCTGCCCTAGCCTGTTAAACGGTTAGGGTAGTGCTAAAGCCCACCCATAAGAGCCTTTGTCTAGCAGTATCAAAACATAAACAAAAAAGCCCTTGTCCTGAGCAATTCAGCGCAGGGCAAGGGAGACCATTGGAGCATGAAATGCGCCGATGCTAATATCAGAGGGTTGCCTGGGTGAAAATGTGGTTATGTCTGGGTTAATCTCTGAACCCAGAAAACCCCTTTAACTTAAACTCTACATGATAAGTGCCATTTGCTGAAGTGAGACAGACCCTTTAAGGACTGATGTTAAGAGTTTGCATATATTGGGGCCCCAGTTTTTGTAGACTGTGATGTCGGTTTTTGATAATTCTTTATACTCTTTTTTTCTGGCCATACTGAACAGATACAAACTTATCTAATAATTCTAACTAGAAGTTTTTTGTTTTTTACAGTACATTATCGCAGGAGCTCTAACCATTGCGGCTCAATCTAAACCTAAAGTCTGCTTGGTGAGTAACTTGATATAGATTGTGGATAGACGATGTCAACTGATCCAAGTCTGGGTAGTAATTATTATTCTGTTCCCTCTGGACCATTGATGATCGTTTGGTGTTTTTTCTTGAGCAGTTGTGGTTGATAGACTGGCACACTGTATCTGCAAACAAGTAGGGAGCAGACGGGATGTATTTAATATAGATAAATTTATTTTCCTTCGTATGGTTAAAATATACAAATAAAATGTGCAAAAAATGTATAGATAAAAAATGATAAAGGATAATCAAAAATCCGCCAGGATATGTAAAATGGAAATATAGGTAAAAAGCTATATCACTGATGGTAATGCGGTGTTCAAAATCATCCCTCCTAGAGTAAAGTCACTATTTCTCAGTAATTTACAGGAGTTAAAAGTTGAAAATCTCAGTGATTTACAGGAGTTTAAAGTTTAAAATCTCAGTTCATCAGTAGTATGATGGTCCTTGGGTTGCCCTTTGGTTAGTTGTCAGCCACTATAGTCTATAGATGTTGAAATTGTGAGTTGATCATTGGAATTATTGTTTGGCTGTGCAGACAAGGATAATCCACTGGATATATATAATTGTTTGGTTGTGCAGACAGGGATAATCCACTGAATGTATAATTATAGTGGTGTACTTTTTATATGTCCACAGTGCAATAATATTTAGAATATCTCTCATTGGCTTGTGCTACTGTGTATTAGCTGTTTACACCTTTAAAAATCCAGCTTTACATTAAGTGAGTGGTGCGACTACTTTAGCACCTTCAATGGGTTAAATCCTATAGCAGGCAGGTATTGTTTAAATCGCTCCTGTGGCGTCCCACACGGAGGCAATATCCTGCCTGCTGTTACCTTTGCGATGTCTCCTGTATGCGTGGCCGCTCCTCTCCAGCGAGTTGCCCGGCAGAGTTCTCTGCTCTCTGTGTTTCCCGATGTGCTCGCGGCAAGCTCGCCGTCCCACATGGAGTTGGCGTCCCACGTGGTCTAGGTCCGCTGGTTGTACATATCGGGATAGGCTGTCATGGATATGTGGGCTGGTATAGTTTGTGGGGAAGCGCTTTCTATTGATGTATAGTGTCCTTTACTAGCGGGTATTTCACCATATGCGTTTAGAAGTCCAAACGGACTCCTTCCCTCAGTGGTAACCCGCTGTTACACTACGCACCCTTTTTGCCAACTTACGCAACACATATCCACGCAGAAGACACACAGAATACAAAATACAAATACATACAAAAATATTAAAAGGTAGAACTCATGAAAACCTCATAGATTTCTAAAATATAAATATGCTACATAATACACAATCAGACGAAAAGGATAAATGTATCAAGACCATAAAAAACCCCACCACTAGCCCCTACATAGCTATAGCACCCTAAAAATAGACACCCCCAAATAGGGTGTGATTGATTGGTATACATACATACAGTCAGGTCCATAAATATTGGTACATGGACACAATTCTAAATTTTTTGGCTCTCTACACCTCCACAATGGATTTGAAATGAAACGAATTAGATGTGCTTTAACTGCAGACTGTCAGCTTTAATTTAAGGGTATTTACCTCCAAATCAGGTGAACTGTGTAGGAATTACAACAGTTTGCATATCTGCCTCCCACTTGTTAAGGAACCAAAAGTAATGGGACATAATAATAATTATAAATCAAACTTTCACTTTTTAATACTTGGTTGCAAATCCTTTGCAGTCAATTACAGCCTGAAGTCTGGAACGCATAGACATCACCAGACGCTGGGTTTCATCCCTGGTGATGCTCTGCCAGGCCTCACTGCAACTGTCTTCAGTTTCTGCTTGTTCTTAGGGCATTTTCCCTTCAGTTTTGTCTTCAGCAAGTGAAATTAATGCTCAGTCGGATTCAGGTCAGTGTGCTTTGGGTCATTTTACATCTGCACTGTGAAGCGCCGTCCAATGAGTTCTGAAGCATTTGGCTGAATATGAGCAGATAATATTGCCCGAAACTTCAGAATCCATCCTTCTGCTTTTGTCAGCAGTCATGTCATCAATAAATACAACAGAACCAGTTCCATTGGCAGCCATGCATGCCCACGCCATGACACTACCACCACCATGCTACACTGATGAGGTGGTATGCTTAGGATCATGAGCAGTTCCTTTCCTTCTCCATACTCTTCACTTCCCATCACTCTGGTACAAGTTGATCTTGGTCTCATCTGTCAATAGGATGTTGTTCCAGAACTGTGAAGGCTTTTTTAGATGTCGTTTGACAAACTCTAATCTGCCCTTCCTGTTTTTGAGGCTCACCAATGTTTTACATCTTGTGGTGAACCCTCTGTATTCACTCTGGTGAAGTCTTCTCTTGATTGTTGACTTTGACACACATACACCTACCTCCTGGAGAGTGTTCTTGATCTGGCCAACTGTTGTAAAGGGTGTTTTCTTCACCAGGGAAATAATTCTTCGGTCATCCATCACAGTTGTTTTCCGTGGTCTTCCGGGTCTTTTGGTGTTGCTGAGCTCACTGATGGGTTCCTTCTTTTTAAGAATGTTTCAAACAGTTGTTTTGGCCACGCCTAATGTTTTTGCTATCTCTCTGATGGGTTTGTTTAGTTTTTTCAGCCTAATGATGGCTTGCTTCACTGATAGTGACAGCTCTTTGGATCTCATCTTGAGAGTTGACAGCAACAAACTCCAATGCAAATAGCAAACTTGAAATGAACTCTGAACCTTTTATCTGCTAATTGTAATTGGGATAATGAGGGAATAACACACACCTGGCCATGGCACAGCTGAGAAGCCAGTTGTCCCATTACTTTTGGTCCCTTAACAAGTGGAAGGCACATATGCAAACTGTTGTAATTCCTACACTGTTCACCTAATTTGGATGTAAATACCCTCAAATTAAAGCTGACCGTCTGCAGTTAAAGCACATCTTGTTCGTTTCATTTCAAATCCATTGTAGTGGTGTATAGAGCCAAAAATGTTAGAATTGTGTCGATGTTTCAATATTTATGGACCTGACTGTATATATGTAGTCCCTCTTTTCGAACATTAAAATTTTCCTCCATGCCCCAAATTCAATTTATACCCTCCCTCTTTTAATCCCTTATATTTAAATCCCTTATAGATATATTTTTATACAATTTTATATATTTTATTATTTATAACTTTCCCCATATATACATATTGTAGTACATATATTTCTAACTACTGTACGATTTTTCTGGAGTTGCTAAAAAACCTACAATAAAGTGATTGTTTCCCCTCATTACCATGATTGAAATCAGATTGGAATGGTCAAGGTACAATTAACCCTTAATTGAAGGAGGTGGATAAAAAGGGCGCATAGTCTAACAGCGGGTTACCACTGAGGAAGGAGTCAGTTTGGACTCCGAAATGCGTATGGTGAAATATCCGCTAGTAAAGGACACTATACATCAATAGGAAGCGCTGTCCTACAACTATACCAGCTCGCATAGCCACGACAGCCTATCCCAATATGTAAAACCAGCGGACCTAGACCACGTGGGACGCCAACTCCATGTGGGACGCCGAGCTTGTCGTGCGCACATCGGGAAACACAGAGAGCAGAGAACTCTGCCGGACATCTCACTGGAGAGGAGCATCCACGCATACAGGAGACATCGCAAAGGTAACAGCAGGCAGGATATTGCCTCCGTGTGGGACGCCACAGGAGCGATTTGAACAATACCTGCCTGCTATAGGATTTAACCCATTGAAGGTGCTAAAGAAGTCGCGCCACTCACTTAATGTAAAGCTGGATTTTTAAAGGTGTAAACCGCTAATACACAGTAGCACAAGCCTATCAGAGATATTCTAAATATTATTGCACTGTGGACATATAAAAAGTGCACCACTATAATTATACATTCAGTGGATTATCCCTGTCTGCACAACCAAACAACAATTATATACACTCACCTAAAGAATTATTAGGAACACCTGTTCTATTTCTCATTAATGCAATTATCTAGTCAACCAATCACATGGCAGTTGCTTCAATGCATTTAGGGGTGTGGTCCTGGCCAAGACAATCTCCTGAACTCCAAACTGAATGTCAGAATGGGAAAGAAAGGTGATTTAAGCAATTTTGAGTGTGGCATGGTTGTTGGTGCCAGACGGGCCGGTCTGAGTATTTCACAATCTGCTCAGTTACTGGGATTTTCACGCACAACCATTTCTAGGGTTTACAAAGAATGGTGTGAAAAGGGAAAAACATCCAGTATGCGGCAGTCCTGTGGGCAAAAATGCCTTGTGGATGCTAGAGGTCAGAGGAGAATGGGCCGACTGATTCAAGCTGAAATAACCACTCGTTACAACCGAGGTATGCAGCAAAGCATTTGTGTAGCCACAACACGCACATTCTTGAGGCGGATGGGCTACAACAGCAGAATACCCCACCGGGTATCACTCATCTCCACTACAAATAGGAAAAAGAGGCTACAATTTGCACGAGCTCACCAAAATTGGACTGTTGAAGACTGGAAAAATGTTGCCTGGTCTGATGAGTCTCGATTTCTGTTGAGACATTTAAATGGTAGAGTCCGAATTTGGCGTAAACAGAATGAGAACATGTATCCATCCTCTGATGGCTACTTCCAGCAGGATAATGCACCATGTCACAAAGCTCGAATCATTTCAAATTGGTTTCTTGAACATGACAATGAGTTCACTGTACTAAAATGGCCCCCACAGTCACCAGATCTCAACCCAATAGAGCATCTTTGGGATGTGGTGGAACAGGAGCTTCGTGCCCTGGATGTGCATCCCTCAAATCTCCATCAACTGCAAGATGCTATCCTATCAATATGGGCCAACATTTCTAAAGAATGCTATCAGCACCTTGTTGAATCAATGCCACGTAGAATTAAGGCAGTTCTGAAGGCAAAGGGGGATCCAACACCGTATTAGTATGGTGTTCCTAATAATTCTTTAGGTGAGTGTATATCCAGTGGATTATCCTTGTCTGCACAGCCAAACAATAATACCACTGATCAGCTCACAATTTCAAAATCTATAGACTATAGTGGCTGACAACTAACCAAAGGGAAACCCAAGGACAACCATACTACTGATGAACTGAGATTTTCAACTTTAAACTCCTGTAAATTACTGAGATTTTCAACTTTTAACTCCTGTAAATTACTGAGAAATAGTGACTTTACCTTAGGAGGGATGATTTTGAACACCGTATTTCCGTCAGTGATATAGCTTTTTACCTATATTTCTATTTTACATATCCTGGCGGATCACCCAATTTTTTTTCATTTTTTCATTATTTGATTGTTTATTTATTTATTTTTTCATTTTTTTATCTATGTTTTTTGCACATTTTATTTGTATATTTTAACCATAAGAGGGAAAATAAATGTATCTATATTAAATACATCCCATCTGCTCCCTACTTGTTTCCAGATACAGTGTGCCAGTCTATCAACTACATCTATCCTCACATTATTTCTACTGGCTCGGTGAGTCAGTCAGACTTAGAGCACGTTGCATGACAATAGACGGGTGAGCAGCTATAAAACCCAGTGTCCTTTTTCTTGAGCAGTCAAAGTTTTCTTACCCAGGGTGAACATACAGTGAGAGCTGCAATTTGAAAACACTAAAGGGGCATTCTGAAGGGATAGTAATTTAAAGACAGGGGCATAACTACTGCTGCAGTAGCTGCTATGGGGCCGGCAGTGGCAGGTCCAGACCATAATGCATACCTCCCAAGTTTCTAAATGAACAAAATGGGACACCTCGTGCAGCGGCAATATTTTTTCCAACTTGCAGGATAACAGGCTGAACTGGATGGACAGATGTCTTTTTTTCAGCCTTATAAACTTTGTTACTATGTTACTAGGCTACACCTCTAACTCCGCCCAAAACATAACTATGCACCTAATCCCAACCAGTCCTCTTAATGCCCCCACACAATAATTACAAGTGAAACTCGAAAAATTTGAATATTGTGCAAAGTTCAATTATTTCAGTAATGCAACTTAAAAGGTGAAACTAACATATGAGATAGACTCATTACATGCAAAGCGAGATATTTCAAGCCTTTATTTGTTATAATTTGGATGATTATGGCTTATAGCTTATGAAACCCCAAAGTCACAATTTTGAGGTACCCTTTGCTCAGGGGGAATGAGTGTGACACTTTGAGCATAGAATATTGAACCTTTTCACAAAATTCTAATTTTAAGCTGCATTAATGCAATTCCTTTTCATTTGCATTACTGAAATAAATGGACTTTTGCACTATATTCTAATTTTTCGAGTTTCACCTGTATTCCCCCTTCATGCCACCGAACAGTATTTATGCCCAGCTGTGCCCCCAGTAACATGCTCAGTTATGTGCCCCCTCACAAAATTGTGCCTAGCTGTGTCCCCAGTTATGTGCCCCCAGTAATATGACCATTTATGTGCCCCCTCACGGAATTATGCTTAGCTATACCCCCAGTAATATGCCCTGTTATGTGCCCCCAGTAATATGTCCAGTTATGTGCCCTCAGTAATATGTTCAGTTATGTGCCCCCAGTAGTATGTCCAGTTATGTGTCCCCAGTAATATGCCCAGCTGTGCCCCCAGTAATATGTCCAGCTGTGCCCCCAGTAATATGTCCAGCTGTGCCCCCAGTAATATGTCCAGCTGTGCCCCCAGTAATATGTCCAGCTGTGCCCCCCGTAATATGTCCAGCTGTGCCCCCAGTAATATGTCCAGCTGTGCCCCCAGCAATATGTCCAGCTGTGCCCCCAGTAATATGTCCAGCTGTGCCCCCAGTAATATGTCCAGCTGTGCCCCCAGTCATATGTCCAGCTGTGCCCCCAGTCATATGTCCAGGTATGTGCCCCCAGTAATATGGCCAGGTATGTGCCTCCATAATATGCCCAGCTGTGCCCCCATAATATGCCCAGCTGTGCCCCCATAATATGCCCTCTGTGCCCTCAGTAATATGCCCAGCTGTGCCCCCAGAAATATGTCCAGTTATGTGCCCCCAGTAGTATGCCCAGTTATGTGCCCACAGTGATAAGTCCAGCTGTGCCCCCAGTAATACGTCAAGCTGTGCCCCCAGTAATACGTCAAGCTGTGCCCCCAGTAATATGTCAAGCTGTGCCCCCAGTAATACGTCAAGCTGTGCCCCCAGTAATACGTCAAGCTGTGCCCCCAGTAATACGTCAAGCTGTGCCCCCAGTAACATGTCTAGCTATGTGCCCCCAGTAACATGTCTAGTTATGTTCCCCCAGTAATATGTCCAGATATGCCCCCAGTAATATGTCCAGTTATGTCCCCCCCGTAATATATCCAGCTATGCCCCCAGTAATATGTCCAGTTATGTCCCCCCCAGTAATATATCCAGCTATGCCCCCAGCAATATGTCCAGTTATGTCCCCCCCAGTAATATATCCAGCTATGCCCCCAGTAATATGTCCAGTTATGTCCCCCCAGTAATATGCCCTGCTGTGCCGCTCACAGAAAGTAAAAAAATAAACACCACATACTCAACTGGTTCATAGCAGCAGCAGCAGGACATCGGCTGCTCTGGTCTGTGTAAGAGGCAGCCGGCCCTGCCCCCGGACAGACCAGAGGTGAAAAGATCCGGGGAGGAATGATGAAGCAGGGAGCTGATGCCAGCTCTCTGCTTCATCATAATACACAGGCAACTGTATCTGCTTCCTATGGAAGCCGGGACAGCTGCCAGAAAGTGGGATATACCTCCCTCATACCGAGACAGTGAGACAGCCACTGCAATCCGGGACTGTCCTGCCGGATCGGGGACGGTTGGGAGGTATGCTGTCTGTTATCCATTACAGCTGGGTGTCAGGCCTTGACTAGCAATATAGCACTCGGCCCGGGCCTGCGCTTGTTAAACTAGCTGAGTAAGGGTGCCTACACACATGGCAGATTTTGTGGCAGTAAATTCTGTGACTGAAAATCAGTTCCATTCATTTGAGCACATGGATTTCTGCAAGCCCCATTAAGGTGAATGGAACAGATTTTCAGTCACATCATTTTCTGCCACAAAATCTGACATGTGTGAACGCACCCTAAAGGAATTGTGAGCGGTAGACGCTCATAAGGTCCTGATGCTAGCATCAGGAAGACAAGTTATGCAGGTCTCCAAGCCAGTGCCAACTATCTCTTAATGTTGGTGCGCTGCTCCACCTCATGCAGCTCCACTTCAGACAGGTACTTGGGACCAAAACAGTGATATGGGCTGGCTATGGTGAGAGGCTATTGAGAGGGACATGCTGTGAGCCCATTATCCATTATCATATAGGTCCCAGAACCCTCCATACATTATAACCCCCCCATACAAGTTCTCATCACCGCTGGAGCATCATTTGTACAGATAATTGCTCGAACAGCCCAGGTCTAGCAGCTCAAGGATGGCTGGGGAGAGGCAGAGCGTGGATCTGTGCCTGCTGGTCCATGCCCTGAGGAAGAGTGCACTGCATCTGAGGAACAAGGACAAGAACAAGATAGTGCACACTACAACTCACATGTACTGTATGTTGGGGCTGAGGGAGTTATATTTTGTACTGTGAGGGGACATGTACGTGTATATACTGCCCTATCAGCACTGAGCACACTGCATGTGTATGACTATATACTACCCTACCAGGACAGAGCACACTAGTAATCTATAACTATACTGTATATTGCATTTCCAGCACTGAGCATTCTGCAGATGTGTGTGTACAGTATATACTGCCCTACCAGCGTGGAGCATACAGGAGGTGTATGATTACTGTATATAGTGCTCTACCAGCACAGAGCACGCTTGTGGTGTATAACCAGGGGTGTAACTACCATAGCGGCAGACCATGCGACTGCTATGGGGCCCAGGGCAAGAGGGGGCCCTGTCTTAGTTGGGATTATCTCTTTTACTGGAGGTGAAAATTTGGTCAGAACTCTACTCTAATGAGGCAGTGGAGAAATGGCCCAAGGGTCATTGAAAAGGGTTTAGGCAGAAACTTTTCTGTCCTGTGTGGGGGGCTTGGGTTGATCCTTGCTATGGGGCCTTTACTTCTCTATGTACAGCACTGTGTATAACTATATACTGCCCTACCAGCACAGTGTTCCATTATATACTATGAGGCACTGGAACTGTTACACTATACACTAGAGACAGTGGGATGTGCTCCATTCATCAGAGGAACGGATCTAGGTAAGAATTAATGTTTTTATTTTATTTACATAGGGCCAGGGGCTATCCATAGTACTCAGTATAT
The DNA here is from genome assembly GCF_905171765.1 of Bufo bufo. Taxonomy (NCBI): domain Eukaryota; kingdom Metazoa; phylum Chordata; class Amphibia; order Anura; family Bufonidae; genus Bufo; species Bufo bufo. The sequence goes on along the minus strand of NC_053394.1, from coordinate 170,562,405 downwards.
TGGGCAGACTAGATGGGCCAAATGGTTCTTATCTGCCGACACATTCTATGTTTCTATGTTTCTACATCACATGGGTGTCACTAATGTAAGGGAAGAAAATGTAAAAAAAAAGGAGCATGAGTAAGAATACAAGAAAAAAGGGGGGAGAGAAGAAGGGGAGGGGAAGAGGAAGGGGTTGGCAGTTGGAAATGATGGGGGGAGGCTTGGGGAAAGGGTGCAGAAATAGAACGGGAGAGAGCGAAAAGAAGAAGAAAAAAAAGGAATTACAGGGCACTACGGGATTGTAAGAATAAAAGGTAGGAGGCAAAAGATTGTAATGGATGGGAAAGCTGCTCACACTAAAAATGGACAGGATGTCCAGACAGGCCTGGCTTGCAGGTCGCAGTGAGAAACTAAATGAAAAAGAATGGTGGAGCGCCAAAAAACTGGAGAAAAGGTTTAAGAATCAAGGTGCCTCTGTAGGTGTGCCAAGTGTGGTGACAGAAAGCCCCAGAGAGTTAAACAGAGGACACCGAATACCAAGGGGCAGAGGATATCTACAACAAGGCAAAACTGGGTAGACCCGAGGTGTAGGTAAGGGTTTGTAGTGCGAAATAGGAACACAGTGGTTTCATAAAGGAACTATTGTCTCTTCTAAAATCAAATGATGATAGATTCTGGATTTAAAAAATATTAAAATAGTGTGGTAAAAAGGAATTAATAAGATTAGTAAAATAAATAATTTAATAAAAGATTACATAACTAGAAGAACTGCAGATGAAGTCCACTATGTGGATTCCAGTGTAATATTTACACAGTTGTTGTGTCTTACTTACTTCACCAGGGAGGGTGGCGCAAGATAAGCTTAAGAAACTTGTCACCAAACCCTCCCTTGCCGAGAACACCCGTAAGTTGGTTGTTTCCTTGTTGTCCTCCCAATAGATGACCCGGTGGACTCAGCATAAACACAAGGTATCTTTTATTCAGGAATAAGCTCGACACGTTTCGGGGTATTTATAAACCCCTTCCCAATGAGCATAACATAATATAAAAATACATTCACGTGAATTTATAGTGAAGACAAAGATGAAGCTCTCCCTCATGGTGGAGCGTCTACTTCCGGTCACGTGACCCCGGAACCGGAAGTGCGCTTCACCCGTGGAACGCATATTAAAGCTCATTAGGATTACAGCCTAGATACTGGATGTTATAATAAAATATACTTAAAACAAATGTAGGAGCAGTTTAACCTGCATAACCTACAGTCCTGCGCTCATGGGGCTTATTGGGAGCGCTACTGTATTGTGATGCGACGACTTCCGGTCACATGTACCCGGAAGTCAGAAGTGCGTTCCAACCACCGCACAAACTAGGGCCATCTCTTCTCTTAGATCCAATAGGGATATAGTCATCAAAAGTGCTGATAAGGGTGGGGGATCGTTATTTTGGATTCTAGTGCTGATAATGAGGCCTGAGAATTCTATCCGATGCAAAATATTACACAAAATTGCCAGAGGACCCAAGTGATGACTTTAAAAACGCACTAGCAACTCTTTTAGATAGAGGATATGCAGCTAGGATTCTTACTAAAAAAGAAAATCTATTTCTCAAAATACCTTTTCCCTCTAAACCCTATTTTTATTTTTTGCCCAAAATTCATAAAATCCGTATTAACCCACCCGGCCGGACAATTATTTCAGGAGTTGACTCCTTGACCTCCCATCTTTCTGCATATATAGATCATATACTACAGAAGTATGTTAAACATTTACCCTCCTATCTGAGGGACTCCAGTCACCTCATTACACTCCTTCAGGATTTAACCTGGGAGCCGGGAATGCTATGGGTCACACTAGATGTATCGGAACTATACAGTAACATCCAACATCACCAAGGCATTCTAGCAGTTGAAAACGTTCTAAATGAAGACTTATTCTTACCACCCAATGAAAAAGCATTCATTCTGGACTCCATTCAATTTATCCTAACTCATAATTACTTTCACTACAACGGGGAGTTCTACCTCCAGCAGTGTGGAATAGCCATGGGCACCAAATTTGCCCCTTCATATGCAAATTTGTTTATGTGGGCCTTCGAAAAGATGGCGGGCCTCCTCAATCATTGTAACATTAGTTTTTACAAAAGATTCATAGATGACATTATCTTCATTTGGAAGGGATGCCCGTCTTCCCTATCGCCATTCATCGAGAAACTAAACCAAAATGATTGAAACCTCACCTTTACTGCTCACTCTGATCCCAAGTCTATAGTCTTTTTAGATCTTGACCTTCAAATTCGAGAGGGTCATATTGTAACGAGCACACACTTTAAAGAAGTAGACGCTACTTGGATTTTAACAGCTGCCACATTCATAAATGGAAAAGGAACATCCCCTATGGACAGATGAAACAGGTTCGTAGGAATTGCTCGGATGACAATATTCTCGTGAACCAACTAGAAATAATACAGAAAAGATTCCGAGACAAAAGCCTTATATTGGACTTCAAATCTAAAATCCTAAACGAGAGTCAGGCCAACTGTCCAAAACCGCATACGACAACATCCAAATCAAAATCAGCAGATATCCAACTAAATTTATTTATAAGATACAATTCTTACCATAACTCTATTAAACAGATCCCCCAGAAACACTGGTCAATTCTCCACCAAGACCCAGTTATCGGCA